>NC_053049.1:25342291-25967291 GCF_003473485.1 Medicago truncatula | reverse complement strand
TTTAATATGTTGTAAGTTTTAGTTTTTGAGAATTTGAGAATTAGGGTTAAAATTGATTATTTGATGATTTTCTAAAATAATGTTTTGGGTCAAGTTTTATATGATTTTGAGTCTCTTTTGATGTATATAAATGTTTAGACAAACTTTGGGATCAAATTTGGGCATAGGGAAGTTAAAATTGGAATTTTGGGGTGAAAAATGGGTTTTTCCCGAGTTGCTATCTGACAGCATATCCTGTTTCATGTTCTTGCGTCTTTTTCACACGTTTCTATTTTGAATTAGCCTTTGGTGTAAACATGAAAGTTGTAGATAATTGTGTTAGCTTTCCAGTGGCGTCGGTTTGACTTTAAAATGATTTTTGGTTTAGAAGTTATGATGAAAATACTTCAAGTAGGTCCTATTGAAATTTTATGAAAATTCAGCATAACTGTTTCTAAGTTAATCCAAAACTTATGGAATAATTTCAAACCTCAAAAGTAGAAGTACTAGGAGTTTATTAAGGGGTTTAACAGTATTTAACATGTGTTATGATGGATCTAATTTGGTCGGACGTGAATATCTTTGTTGAATAATTTGAGATACATATATTATGTGAATGTTGTATGATATAGAAATAATGTTGTTCATGATTGATGATTTATTATATGAATGTATATGTTGATGAATATGATTTGATGTTGATGGTAATGTAATTATGTGAATTAATATAAGATGTTTAAGTTGTTGCTGATTATCATTTGATGTTGTTATATCTTGAGATGTTTATGTGATGCCTATGTTGCTGTTGTTGGTTATGTGAAATATTTATATGCCTTATGTGGAAAATGTACGATGTTTAAGTTGTTGTTGATTACGATTTTGAGCTTTGTCCTCACCACGATTTTGAGCTTTGTCCTCACCACGAATTGAGCTTTGTCCTCACCACGATTTTGAGCTTTGTCCTCACCACGAATTGAGCTTTGTCCTCACCACGATACCTTAAAAGTATATTAATACTATGATGTTGGGGGCTCATGCCCTGTATTGGTACCACATGCATATAAGAGGTCTAAGTTGCATAGTCGAGTTGGAGTCGCATTTGTCGAGTCAAAGTCGTTGTTGATGAATTATCATCCATGAGTTGTTAAGTTGTTGATGAATTATCATCTATGAGTTGTTAATTTGTCTTCTACCCATGTGTTGTTAAAGAAGTACCTATGAAGATTACATGATGTTTATGATGTGAATTATATGATGTTGACTAAGATGTTGCTATGTTGTCTATGATATTGATTATGATATTGTTATGTTGTTATGATGTTGTTTATGATACTGATTATTATGTTATGTTATTATTAAGATAATGTTTATGTTGTATTGTATATAATTATTATTATTAAATGATGATTATGTTGTATTAGATATGATTATTATTATTAAGTTAATATTATGTTATGTTGTTGTTATATTTTTATAAGATGATGAATAGTTGTTGATATATTATTATGAGATGATGATTATATTGTGTTGTTTAAGTTATTAGTGATGATGATTACATGATGTTATCTATAAGTTGTTAAATGTACTTGATGATGGTTATGTTAAGTTGATAAGTTGTCTTTTATTCATGAATTGATAATGAGATGCTTGGTGGACAAATGTTATTACGAATTAATGATGTTGTTATGTTGTATATGAATTATGAGTAAGATGTTGTTATGTTGTATATGAATTATGATTATAATGTGATGATCTATGTTGGTTATGATTTAGTTATTATGTGTTATATGATGATGTTTATAATGTGATGAATATGAAGTAAATGATAATTAGAAGTTGGTTGAGTTATTAAGAATTATTACATGAAGGATTATTATTATTAATAGAGGAAGTTATTTATGTTGTTAAATATAATTAATGAATTATATGCTTGATATTATTGTTTTGTGAAATCTTACCCCTTCTGCTTGGAAATGTTGCTCTTCGTATGAGTAACTGATTGGATAAAACCGCAAGTGCACGGTCTTACCGAAGTAGTATAAAAGAGTATCGTTCCGACAGGGAGTAGTTCAATTCAATTAACTTTTTAGAGATGATTAGAAGAGAGGAGAGAATTGTAAGTTGGGGGTTTTCAAGCGTTTGAAAGAAAATAATAATAATAAAAAGAGCCTTGGGATCGTTGGTTTCCTCTAAATGACAAGTCCTTCTCAAACCAAAACTATAAGCTTATAATGTTATGTTAGACCTAATTTCTCAAGACAGTTTCTCTTATGTTCCTCTAGCAACCAAGCCTATTTCGCTGACTTGATTACTATTAGATTTTGGTTCCTCTAACAACCAAGCCTATTTCGCTGACTTGATTATTATTGGTTCCCTTGAAGATCGAAACTATATGTCTCAAAGATTGCAAAGCCTATTTCGCTGACTTTGCAATCCTTGTCTGAATTCACTTGTTCGAATATCAAAGCTCCACTTTCGTTTTATGAATTGATATTTGGAATGATGGACAAACAATTATCAAACCCTCCACTTTCGTTTCCACAGTTTGATAATGGTTGATCCATGTTAAGACGGTGAATTCAGATAAGAAATTAGGGTTACATAAGATTAGGGCTTAGAGCTTGGTTTGATTATGATTATATCATTTAGACTTATCCAACAATCCCAAGACAAGGAGAAGTCTACTCACTCATGTTCATCGTAGACATGGGGGAGAAGAGAGAAAGCATAAAAGTAAAAGACAAGAAAGTAAAGGAAAAGAAAAGAACTTTAATTAGAAAAGCAATTGTCACTTATTGTATTCCAAGTAAAGATGAATATTTGTGATGGCTAGCTACTCTATTTATAGCACACATTCGACTTAAAATCTAAGCAAGTATATTCCAAGAATATTCCACGATAGATTGCGCGCCAAAATAGAATAGTTCAGAATCCAAGCAAAAGCTGCAAAAGGTTTTCTGGAGGGTGGCACGGCCGTGCCAAGCCTAGCACGGGCCGTGCCAACATTCTGACTTGAGGGAGACGTATTTTTGTCTCCGAATCTTCATATTTTTGTACCGAATCAGCTCCAAACCCCTTTCTTTTGCTCCAAGACTCAATCCATCCAATATTCGTTCCTGAAATATAATAAAATGCAATTTGTAGTAAACTAGCTCAAAAAGGAAATAATACTAATATAAAATTATATAAAATCTAAATAAAACTAAACTAAAAGGCATATTAAAATAGACAATAAATGACTCATCAAACTCCCCCATACTTGAATCTTTGCTTGTCCTCAAGCAAAAGGCATAAACATAGTAGCACCAATAGTTATATCAAATGACAATTCGATTAAAGCACATGTCTCCTCAAGGGCTTAAATCCCAGATGTACACTAATCACAAACTTAAACATTTCTTGTAATTTTTATTCAACCCAACGATCAAATTTCAAGTGAGTGTGTGTGTGAAGTCCAACCCTTTTCTTGCTCCTGTATAAGATAGGCATTATGAGGAAACATGGTCTAATCCTAACACTAAACCAACCAAGAAAGATTCCTTCTATAATTCATATAAGAGAGATGGGAGTATTTTGGGAATCTTTGTTCTTTGCCATTTGCACATTTAAGTTCTTTATTTAAGGAATAACATCTTCACGTAGGAGGTCGGAGGGCCTACCCCCTTCCCCAATCTAGATTCAATGGTATCCCTTAAAACATCATCTTCACGTAGGAAGTCGGAGGGCCTACCCCCTTCCCCAATCTAGATTCAACGATGCTTTTTAAAGTTTTTTCTTAAGATAACAATCATCTTCACGTAGGAAGTCGGAGGGCCTACCTCCTTCCCCAATCTAGATTCAATGATGAGATCTTGGAATTTATTTGGCTTTTTGGCTTTTTATGAACTCCCTTATACTAACTTATACTACCGGCACTTTGAGAATCTTTAAAGGTTAATGCACCACTAAGATTAAAACGCGTTTCCTTAAAATACTTATTCATACATTTACTCAAGGGAAGCAACTTTGTGTTTTTCTCATTGGAGAATTTTATTTACTTTAAAACAAGATGTGGGTATATCAAGAAGACTTAAAACACAAGAGTTTGCTTTTATGTACAAGAATCAACAAAATAAGAGGAGACAATGAAAATTTTTGTGTCATGATATTTTCAATAAAAATTAGCTACTTAACCATGCCTTTTACAATAAAACAAAACAAAAGAATAAAGTTCAAGGGAGTTTGGAAACACTACGACTAAAGACACTTTATTAGGCTCCCCCCACACTTAGGAGAAGCATTGTCCTCAATGATTCAAGATAAAAGAAACGAAAGAAATAAGGAAAAAGTGAGAAAGGGTGCGGAAAGCTCACAATTTGTCGAAATTTTGAACTCTGGAGGCCTTCAGGTTGGCACGGCCGTGCCAGATGTAGCACGGGCCGTGCCATCATTCTGCCAAGTTTTATGAAGGTGTGGTTGTGATTCTTGGCACGGCCGTGCCAAATCAAGCACGGGCCGTGCCACCTTTCTGGTTCTTGGAACTTTGATTTTTCTTGCGTTTCTTAATCAATCTCGGACACTTACCTACAAAACAAAGAGAAATAACAGAAAACAAAGGAAGCAATTAAATTGGTGGGTTGCCTCCCACGAAGCGCTCTTTTAACGTCACTAGCTTGACGAAGGTAAGGATGAAAATCCTTAAGGTGGTTCACTAAGGGTGAAATCAGCCACTACTTCATTTACTTCTCCGGTATTATAGATTTTAAGCCTTTGTCCATTAACCGTGAAGGATCCTGTTTCGTCAGAAAAGATTTCAATCGCCCCATAAGGGTAGACTGTGCGAACTTGAAAAGGACCGGACCATGGTGACCGTAGTTTGCCTGGAAAGAGCTTTAGCCTAGAGTTAAAGAGCAGCACAAGGTCACCGCTTTTGAAGTGCTTTTTGATGATTTTCTTGTCATGCCAGTTCTTAGTTCTCTCTTTGTAAATGCGGGCATTCTCATAGGCATCCATCCTAAGTTCTTCTAGCTCGTTTAATTGAAGTTTTCTTTTGTCACCGGCTAAATTGGGGTCTAAGTTGAGGTTTCTAATTGCCCAATAGGCCTTATGCTCGAGCTCAACGGGAAGGTGACAAGATTTCCCATAGACAAGTTTAAAAGGGGTCATTCCAATGGGGATTTTATAAGCCGTTCGATAGGCCCAAAGGGCGTCGTCAAGCTTACTTGACCAATCTGTTCTAGAGGTTGAAACAGTTTTTTCAAGGATAGCTTTAATTTGTCTATTTGAGACCTCCACTTGTCCGCTAGTTTGGGGGTGATAGGGTGTCGCAATTTTGTGCCTCACTCCAAGTTTTTGTAGAAGTTTTTCAAAATGTCTTGAAATGAAGTGAGACCCTCCATCGCTTATCACAACTCGTGGCACTCCGAACCTAGGGAAAATGACTTTTTTAAACAGTTTTATAACAACCTGTGCATCATTAGTGGGGGAGGCAATGGCTTCAACCCATTTGGACACATAGTCAACGGCTACTAATATGTACTGATTCCCAAAAGAGGAGGGGAAAGGTCCCATAAGATCAATACCCCAAACATCAAAAATTTCCACTTCAAGGATGTTGTTCAGAGGCATTTCATTTCTCTTAGTAATGCTACCAGTGCGTTGACATTTGTCACATTTAGAGATAAAGAGATGCACATCTTTGAAAAGTGATGGCCACCAGAAACCAGAATGAAGAATTTTGAAAGAAGTCTTTTGTGTACTGGCGTGGCCGCCATAAGAAGAGGAGTGGCAATGAGTTAGAATACTACTTATCTCGTTTTCAGGAATGCATCTCCTGAAAATTCCATCGGAGCCTCTCCTGAAGAGGTAGGGCTCATCACAATAGTAGTGCTTGAGATCATCGAAGAATTTCTTCTTTTGTTGGTAGCTTAACTCAGGCGGTAGTACTCCTGCTGCAAGAAAATTAACAAAATCTGCATACCAAGGTGCGTCAGTTTGTGCCAATAAGAAGAGTTGGTCATCCGGGAATGAATCATCCAAGGGTAACTCATCTTCATTGGTCTCCCGAAGTCGGGACAAGTGGTCAGCGACAACATTTTCTACGCCCTTTTTATCTTTTATTTCAAGATCAAATTCTTGGAGGAGCAAAATCCATCGGATCAATCTCGGTTTGGCATCTTTTTTGTTTAGCAAGTATTTTATGGCCGAGTGATCTGTGTAAACAATGATTTTTGATCCCACCAAGTATTGCCGAAATTTGTCAATGGCGTAGACAACTGCTAGCAATTCTTTTTCTGTTGTGGCATAGTTTACCTGTGCCCCATCTAGGGTCTTACTGGCGTAGTATATGGCATGCATCTTTTTTTCCTTTCTGTGACCTAATACTGCTCCAACCGCATAGTCGCTTGCATCACACATTATTTCAAAAGGCAAGTTCCAATCCGGTGGTTATATGATTGGGGCGGTAATTAGTGCTTCTTTCAACCTGTAAAATGCCTGCAAACAAGAATCATCAAAGACAAAGTCTGCATCCTTGAGAAGCAGGCTGGATAGTGGTTTAGTGATTGATGAAAAATCTTTAATGAAACGGCGGTAGAACCCTGCATGTCCTAGGAAACTTCTAATTTCTTTGACTGAGGTGGGAGGTAGCATTTTTTCAATAATTTCGATTTTTGCTTTGTCTACCTCTATACCTCTGTCGGAGACTAAGTGTCCTAGGACAATTCCTTCTCTTACCATGAAGTGACATTTCTCCCAATTTAAGACTAGGTTCACCTGTTCACATCTTTCCAAAACTTTTTCAAGGTTAGTCAAACAATCATCAAAACTAGATCCATGCACAGAAAAATCATCCATAAAGACTTCCATTATCTTTTCAACAAAGTCAGAAAAAATAGACATCATGCATCTTTGAAAAGTAGCAGGGGCATTACAGAGACCAAAAGGCATTCTTCTATAGGCAAAGGTCCCGAAGGGGCATGTAAAAGTTGTCTTTTCTTGGTCATTAGGGTGAATGGGTATTTGGAAAAATCCAGAATAACCATCTAAGTAGCAAAAATGTGAATGCTTAGCTAACCTTTCTAACATTTGGTCTATAAAAGGGAGAGGGAAGTGATCTTTACGGGTTGCTTTATTAAGCTTCCTATAATCAATACACATTCTCCAACCGGTGACGGTCCTAGTGGCAATGGATTCATTTTTATCGTTTTTAATAACTGTGAGACCACCCTTTTTTGGTACAACTTGCACGGGGCTAACCCATTTGGAGTCAGAAATTGGATAAATGACACCTGCATCTAGGAGTTTTAAAACTTCTTTTTTCACAACTTCTTTCATATTAGGATTTAGCCTTCTTTGATGTTCAATGGAGGGTTTATAGTCTTCTTCAAGAAGTATCCTATGCATGCATAATGAAGGATTTATTCCTTTAATGTCGTCAATGGTGTACCCTATAGTTTTAGGATATTTCTTGAGGACATAAAGCAACTTTTCAGTTTCTACTTCATCGAGACTTGCATTTACAATAACAGGATAGGTAGAGTTAGGGCCCAAGAATTCATACCTTAGATTTGATGGAAGTGTTTTAAGTTCTACTTTCGGTGCTTCCTTGGGTAGAAGTGCTGGTTCTTCTTTCACTAACTCCTCCACACTTAGACCTTTCATTGGAGGAGTTCTATCCAACAGCTCTTCATAAGCTTTTGCCTCCCCTTCCAGTTTTGTACCTGCATTGTTTACTAAGCATACTTCCAAACCATCATGTGTAGTTGATGCTAAAGAGCACTTTTTCACGCAATGGTCGATTATATCTATCATGCAACAAGAGTCTTTAATGGAAGGACTTTTCATTAGTTTAGCAAGTTCAAATTCAACAGTCTCCTTACCGACATTAAAGGCGAGCTTACCCTTTTTTACATCAATGATAGCTCCTACAGTAGCAAGGAAAGGTCTTCCTAAAAGAATTGGTACTTGATTGTCTTCCTCCATTTCCATTACAACAAAATCAGCGGGGATGTATACCTCTCCCACCTTAACGGAGACATCTTCTATGATTCCAGCTGGATACTTAACAGAACGGTCCGCTAGTTGTAGGGTCATCCTTGTTGATTTAAGTTCCCCTATTCCCAACCTCTCATAAAGGGATAAAGGCATTAGGCTGACACTGGCTCCTAGATCACACATAGCTTTCTTCACAACTTCCGATCCTATGACACAAGGTATGGAAAAACTGCCTGGATCTTTAAGCTTTGGTGGCAATTTATTTTGGATGATGGCACTACATTCTTCCGTAAGGTTAACCGTCTCACCTTCCTCAATCTTTCTTTTTTTAGAAAGGATTTCTTTCAAAAATTTAGCATATGTAGGCATTTGGGTTAGGACTTCGGTAAAAGGCACATCAATATATATCTTGTTCATCATTTCTATGAACTTTTTGAATTGCTCATCTAGCTTTGATTTGGCAAACCTTTGTGGGAAGGGGATTTTTGGTTTAAAGGGAGGTGGTGTGTTTTCCTCAACTCGTGGTTCTTCTCTTTCTGCCCTGGTTTCCCTAGATGGTGGTTCGCATATCTCTTTCTCACTGTCATCGGTTTTGGTTCTCCTTATGGGGTCTTCGAGTGGCTTACCACTCCTAAGTGTAACAGCATTCATTTTATTAGGGTGGTCAACCTTATGAACTACCTGGGAGAGCTGAGTTTCAGAAGTTTTGTTATGAGAAGAGATGGAGTCTATCTTTGTTGTGAGAGTAGCAAGAGAGTTGTTCAAAAGTCTAGTTTGATCCTTGAGCTCTTGGAGCTGTTCGGATTGTTTAAGAAAATAGTTTTCCATTAAAAGTTCAATGTGAGATTTTTGAACAACTCTTTGGCCATTCTGAACAAAGTTTAACTGCTCAACACTACTTAGGTTGCAATCGGTGCTAGAATGACTAGATAGGCCACATGCTTCACAAGGAGGTGAGAAGGTAGGTGTGCTAGCACTAGTGCTTATGCGATCAAGTCTTTGAGATAACGCTTTCACCTTGGTAGATAGATAGTCAATGGAAGAGGTTTCATCCATACCTGCCTCTTTTTTAGAGGGTGAAGGATCGATGATTGTTTTTTCTTCTGTCCATTGGAAAAGGTTTAGAGCCATGTCCTCAATCAACGCGTAAGCTGTTGTGAAGTCTTTGTTCATTAGGGCACCACCTGCAGCTGCATCAATAGTCAATTTAGTGTTAGATGTTAGACCATTATAAAAGGTGTGGATGATTAACCATTTTTCTAGACCGTGATGGGGACAACGTCTAAGTATTTCTTTAAAACGCTCCCACACATCGAAAAGAGATTCCCCGTTCTTTTGAGTAAATTGGTAAAGCTTTCCCCTAAGTTGGGCGGTTTTAGATGGGGGAAAGAAACGGCAAAGGACTTCTCGCCTTAGTTGGTCCCATGAGGTGATGGAACCGGGCTTCAAAGAGTTGAACCAATTGCTGGCCCTATCTTTTAGAGAAAAAGGGAAGAGATGTAGCTTGACGGTTTCTTGGTCGTCTTTGCAAGTTACACTAAGTCTCCAAAAGGTTGAGATATGTAAATTTGGATCTTCAGAAGGTAATCCAGAGAACTGGTTTTGTTGTACCAGAATTAGTAGTGCAGGTTTTATTTTGAAGTTGCTACCTTGAACCGTTGGGTAAACTATAATAGTGCATGGCTCATCCGAAGAAGGGATCGAATACTCCTTAAGAGTGCGTTCCTCAGCCATGTTATCTATTATCTTTAAGCTACCCAAAAAGTCAAGTGTAGGAAAAGAGAGAAGAAGGGAAGAAGAGGGGAGAGAAAAGAGTTCTAATCACAAAGAAAGAGTTAATCAAATTAGTTTACTCCCCGGCAGCGGCGCCAAAAACTTGATGGGATAAAACCGCAAGTGCACGGTCTTACCGAAGTAGTATAAAAGAGTATCGTTCCGACAGGGAGTAGTTCAATTCAATTAACTTTTTAGAGATGATTAGTAGAGAGGAGAGAATTGTAAGTTGGGGGTTTTCAAGCGTTTGAAAGAAAATAATAATAATAAAAAGAGCCCTGGGATCGTTGGTTTCCTCTAAATGACAAGTCCTTCTCAAACCAAAACTATAAGCTTATAATGTTATGTTAGACCTAATTTCTCAAGACAGTTTCTCTTATGTTCCTCTAGCAACCAAGCCTATTTCGCTGACTTGATTACTATTAGATTTTGGTTCCTCTAACAACCAAGCCTATTTCGCTGACTTGATTATTATTGGTTCCCTTGAAGATCGAAACTATATGTCTCAAAGATTGCGTTCCTCAGCCATGTTATCTATTATCTTTAAGCTACCCAAAAAGTCAAGTGTAGGAAAAGAGAGAAGAAGGGAAGAAGAGGGGAGAGAAAAGAGTTCTAATCACAAAGAAAGAGTTAATCAAATTAGTTTAATCCCCGGCAGCGGCGCCAAAAACTTGATGGGATAAAACCGCAAGTGCACGGTCTTACCGAAGTAGTATAAAAGAGTATCGTTCCGACAGGGAGTAGTTCAATTCAATTAACTTTTTAGAGATGATTAGAAGAGAGGAGAGAATTGTAAGTTGGGGGTTTTCAAGCGTTTGAAAGAAAATAATAATAATAAAAAGAGCCTTGGGATCGTTGGTTTCCTCTAAATGACAAGTCCTTCTCAAACCAAAACTATAAGCTTATAAGCTTATAGTTTTGGTTTGATCAAGACAGTTTCTCTTATGTTCCTCTAGCAACCAAGCCTATTTCGCTGACTTGATTACTATTAGATTTTGGTTCCTCTAACAACCAAGCCTATTTCGCTGACTTGATTATTATTGCTTCCCTTGAAGATCGAAACTATATGTCTCAAAGATTGCAAAGCCTATTTCGCTGACTTTGCAATCCTTGTCTGAATTCACTTGTTCGAATATCAAAGCTCCACTTTCGTTTTATGAATTGATATTTGGAATGATGGACAAACAATTATCAAACCCTCCACTTTCGTTTCCACAGTTTGATAATGGTTGATCCATGTTAAAACGGTGAATTCAGATAAGAAATTAGGGTTACACAAGATTAGGGCTTAGAGCTTGGTTTGATTAGGATTATGTCATTTAGACTTATCCAACAATCCCAAGACAAGGAGAAGTCTACTCACTCATGTTCATCGTAGACATGGGGGAGAAGAGAGAAAGCATAAAAGTAAAAGACAAGAAAGTAAAGGAAAAGAAAAGAACTTTAATTAGAAAAGCAATTGTCACTTATTGTATTCCAAGTAAAGATGAATATTTGTGATGGCTAGCTACTCTATTTATAGCACACATTCGACTTAAAATCTAAGCAAGTATATTCCAAGAATATTCCACGATAGATTGCGCGCCAAAATAGAATAGTTCAGAATCCAAGCAAAAGCTGCAAAAGGTGTTCTGGAGGGTGGCACGGCCGTGCCAAGCCTAGCACGGGCCGTGCCAACATTCTGACTTGAGGGAGACGTATTTTTGTCTCCGAATCTTCATATTTTTGTACCGAATCAGCTCCAAACCCCTTTCTTTTGCTCCAAGACTCAATCCATCCAATATTCGTTCCTGAAATATAATAAAATTCAATTTGTAGTAAACTAGCTCAAAAAGGAAATAATACTAATATAAAATTATATAAAATCTAAATAAAACTAAACTAAAAGGCATATTAAAATAGACAATAAATGACTCATCAGTAACTTGCAGGTAACCAAGAATAGTTGATGTCGTGTGAAGTTTCTCTCTCGTGTGTCTTAGGTACTCTG
This sequence comes from Medicago truncatula, assembly GCF_003473485.1. Classification (NCBI taxonomy): domain Eukaryota; kingdom Viridiplantae; phylum Streptophyta; class Magnoliopsida; order Fabales; family Fabaceae; genus Medicago; species Medicago truncatula. The sequence goes on along the minus strand of NC_053049.1, from coordinate 25,955,575 downwards.
ATACGTAACGGGATGGGAACCTTGTTATTGCTTTTCTATTCCTTACGTATTGTTTTGAAGATTTATGACTATGTTTTTAGATTGGATTTTTATGGGACATTTATGAAGAGGCCTTTGTGCCAAAGACTGTCTTAGTTATTGAATAAATTTCGCTGCGAAGTATTAAAGATTTTTTTGAATTTTAAAGATAAATAGTTATTTATTCAGTTTATGATTTTAAGAAAAGAATGTGACATTCCGTTTACGTGGAAAACTCTGATTATTTTTATGAAATTTTTATGTTGGGAAAACGGGGTGTTACAATGGTCATATCAGTGCTAAGTGTACCAAGCCAAAGAAGGTGGCAGAAAAGGTGTTTGCATTGAATGCAGAAGAGGTGGAGCAGCCGGATAATCTTATATGAGGTATATGTTTTATCAATAGTACTCCTTGATTATAATTATTGATACTGGTGCTACTCATTCTTTTATCTCGGCTAGTTGTGTTGAGCATTTGAATTTGGTTGTAACTCCGTTATCGCGAGGGATGGTCATCGACACCCCGGCTAGTGGTTCGGTGACTACTTCCTTAGTGTGTGCTAAGTGTCCTGTTAATTTTGGAAATGTTGATTTTGAGTTGGATCTTGTGTGTCTTCCGTTGAAGCATATGGATGTGATTTTTTGTATGGATTGGATGTTGTCTTTTGGTGTTAGCATTAACTGCTTAACCAAGAGTATAACATTTTCGAAGCCGGTAGATGAGTTAGGTGGAAAGTTCTTGACCGCGGAGCAAGTGAAGAAGTCTTTGGACGGTGAAGCTTGTGTGTTCATGATATTTGCATTGTTGAAGAAAAGTAATGAAAAAGGGGTCCGTGATTTGTCGGTAGTGCAAGAGTTTCCAGAAGTTTTTCCGGATGACATTATTGAGTTACCGCCAGAGAGAAGTAGAGTTTGCAATTGATTTGGTATCAGGAACGAGTCCTATTTCGATTGCGCCGTATCGGATGTCTGCATCAGAGTTGGGTGAATTGAAGAAGCAGTTGGAAGAGTTGCTTGAGAAGCAGTTCATTAGACTGAGTTTTTCTCCGTGGGGTGTTCCAATGTTGTTGGTTAAGAAGAAGGATGGGAGCATGAGGTTGTGTGTGGATTATCGGCAGTTGAACAAGGTGACGATTAAGAATCAGTATCCGCTTCTGAGGATTGATGATTTAATGGATCAGCTGGTTGGTGCGGAAGTGTTCAGTAAGATTGATTTGAGATCGGGATATTATCATATTTTAGTAAAGGTGGAAGATATATCCAAAACCGCGTTCCAAACGAGGCATGGACACTATGAGTATTCTGTGATGCCATTTGGAGTATCCAATGCACTAGGTGTCTTCATGGAATATATGAATAGAATATTTCATCCTTTTCTGGACCGTTTTATGGTAGTGTTTATCGATGATATTTTGGTGTATTCGAAGTTTGAGGAGGAGCATGCTGAGCATTTGAGGATTATGTTGCGTGTCTTGAAGGAAAATTAGTTGTGTGCTAAGTGGTCGAAGTGCGAGCTTTGGTTGCGAGAAGTGAGTTTCCTTGGTCATGTGATTTCTAAGGGTGGTATTGTCGTGGATCCGTCGAAGGTTGATGTTGTGTTACAGTGGGAATCCCCTAAGTCTGTTTTTGAGCTTAGAAGCTTTCTTGGATTGACAGGTTATTATCGGAGGTTCATTGAGGGATTCTCTAAGTTGGCGTTGCCATTGACTCGGAAGGGACAAGCTTATATTTGAGAAGAGTTTCCAAGAGTTGAATAAGAGGTTGACTTGAGCTCCAGTGTTGATTTTGCCGAATCCGAAGGAATCTTTTGTTGTGTATTGTGATGCTTCTAAGATGAGGCTTGGTGGTGTGCTTATGCAGAATCGTCAGGTTGTGGTTTATTCTTCAAGGCAGTTGAAAGTGCATGAGAAGAACTATCCGACTCATGATTTGGAATTGACGGCGGTTGTGTATGCATTGAAGATTTGGAGGCATTATCTGTATGGTTCTAAGTTTGAAGTGTTCAGTGACCAAAAGAGTTTGAAGTATTTGTTTGATCAGAAAGAGTTGAATATGAGACAAAGAAGATGGTTAGAATATCTTAAGGACTTCGACTTTCAGTTGAGTTATCATCCCGGGAAGGCTAATGTTGTTGACGACGCCTTGAGTAAGAAGACTTTGCATATATTTGCTTTAATGGTTAAAGAGTTGGAGTTAATTGAATAGTTTCGAGATTTGAATTTGGTTAGTGAGTTGACACCGAATGGCGTGAGGTTAGGGATGTTGAAGTTGACGAGTAATATTTTGGAGGAGATTAAGAATGGTCAGAAGGTAGATTTGAAACTTGTGGATCGAGGGGTGTTGGTTAACCAAGGTAAAGGTGGAGACTTTAGATTGGATGAGAACGGTGTTTTAATGTTTTGTGATCAAGTTTGTGTGCCAGATGTGCTTAAGCTTAAGAGACAGATTTTGGACGAAGATCATAGAAGTAGTTTGAGTATTCATCCAGATTTTGTCAGAAGTCGAAGATTGAACATCATAAATCGTCGGGTTTGATGCAACCGTTGTTTGTGCTAGATTGGAAGTGGGATAATATACATATGGACTTTGTTGGAGCGTTGCCGAGGACTACGAAGGGTTTTGATTCCATTTGGGTGATCGTGGACCGGTTGACGAAGTCAGCACATTTTGTTCCTATCAAGACGGTATGTCTGTGGCGAAGTTGGCTGAGATCTACATTGAGCTAATTGTCAGGTTGCATGGTATTCCTTCTAATATTGTGTCAGATCGGGATCTGAGGTTTACTTCTATGTTTTGGGAAAGTTTGCAAGCTGCTTTGGGAACTAAGTTGAGGCTGAGTTCTACTTATCATCCCCAGACCGATGGTCAGACAGAGAGGACTATTCAGAGTTCTTCTTCAGACAGAGAGGACTATTCAGAGTTCTTCTTCTTCTTCTTCTTCTTCTTCTTCTTCTTCTTCTTCTTCTTCTTCTTCTTCTTCTAACATCACGTGCGACAAAGATCGCAAGAACACTAAGTAAGGTTGACTGCCACTGAGTAACTCACGAGGCGAGCCACTCTCCTCACTATGGCTAGTTCAACAAAAGGCTACTCGCTATGGCGAACAAGGTACTCGTCGTGGCGAGCTAAAACTGATGGCTCTCGTGAGTTTGACATTTTTCACTCAAAATTCCCATTTTTAACTTCCCTATGCCCAAACTTAATCCAAAAACTTGCCTAATCATTTCTAGATATGTTAAGGCACTCAAAACCATCTAAAACTTGACCCCTAACCTTAATTCACAAAATCATGTTTTTCTCACTGGGTAACTCGCTAGGGCGAGCGATTTACTCGCAATGGCAAGCGACAAATGGGTTTACTCGTGAGGCGAGAAGAAATTACTCGCTAGGCGAGCGATGAAGATGATCACTTGCGAGGCGAGAGAAGCTACTCGCTATGGCGAGCGATGAATGTCAGCTTTACGGGCATAATGCAGTTTTCACAAAAACTCACCTAATTCCATGATTCTAACCTTAAAACTGACTGTAATCATTGCTCTATGAATAATCTAAGGTCTGGACACTATTTCTACATCAATTCAACAGATTCCTACTCTTAATTAATCAATTTCCAACTTCTAAACCTAGTTCTCAAATCCCCAAAACTACAGCCTACAACTTGTTAAATTCAATTCTCAGAGTTATATCACTTAGAATTAGAGAAAGTTAGTCACACCCTTACCTTAGATTGATCGATCGAAAGCTTCTCCTCTCTGGTTTTCCTCTTATCTTGGTTTTCTCCCTTTTCTCCAAAAACAGGTTTCACGTGAAAAACTATCTGACCCTAGTTTCTCCTATTTATTTCCACTTATTCCACTAAACTCTTCTAAATTCCAAAACAACCCCTCAACTGAATATTATTTTATTTTCAAATCTTGTTTTATTAAATAATAAAATAAAGCCACTTAATAAAACAACAACACACCTCATAACCATTTAAATCACAAAATCATATAAATAGATTCTAAACCCAATAAAATAATTAAATAAGTAAATAAGGCAGGGCAATTATCTGAATCACAAAATCCTAATCTCGCATTTTGTAGGGCAATTAAACCTTGCAATTCTGATAATGTCGCGTCATTTTTCGGAGATCAAGACTATTTGATTAGCTTTTGACTCACTAATTATTTCACGACTGAATATTTAATTTTATCAAGAAAAGGCGAAAAAAGTTCAAACCACCCCATATTGAAAAGATTTAGGGTTCGGGGGTTAGTTACATAAAGGGAAGGTATTAGCACCCTTTATGTCCGTAGTACTCTACAGGAACCTCTTAATTTTATTTAATTTAATGTGCTATAACTTGCTTGCTATTTTTGAAAAGAAGGAATTAAAGTGAAAGAAATGAAGACCTAATTATCTATATTTTTTATTGAATTAATGCTTTCACTTCTTTGAATTGCATTCATCCCAGCAAAAAAATCACTTCTATTATAAACCGGTATCAATGATTCTCTGATACTATATAACCTTTGAAGCCATTCATTGTTAGCTATGAAAACAAGAAATTGCACATATTTTTGAAGGAATTTTCTTTAGCGTGAAAACAAAAAAAAAAAAACAATGGGAGAAGGAAAAAAAAATCAATCAATTAAAAGACATTTATTGTTTTGTGATTTTGTGATTATAATTGTTGACTACAATAGAGAATGAAATTAAAGCCTACCATATCAATTAATCTAAGCCATTAATCAATATTGGAATTAAAGGTCATAATTTAGAGTAAGTTATTGCACTTACTCTTGGAGTCAAAATATCTCTCCTATATATATATATATATATATATATATATATATATATATATATATATATATATATATAATGTCATACCCATACACTTGCATGAAGCTACTTATATTAGCCCACCAAATTATAAAAATATATAAGTTCCTAAGCATGTTAAAAATACATGAAAAAATAAGAGTACAAACATGAAGATATTATGAAAATTTTGATCGAGTTTCAAGTCTGTTAGGCATTGTTAAATCATTACCGTGGTTAAACGAATTACCAATTTATTAACAGTTTTACATTTATTATTACAATTATAAAATAAAAAAAATGAGACCTATAACATTGTGCTATAAAAAATGATATGGTCATCAAAATAAAAAAAGATACAAACGAATGTATAGAGATATAATATAATTTTTTTTTTTTTAAGAAATCAAAATGAAATTATATTACCACAACAATCAGCAGTTCCCAAGCATAAGATGTAGCTAAGAGACCACTAAAAAATTACAAGATGTCAGAAAAGAGCTATAACATAATGTTGAAAAAAATGCTATAAACCATGAAACAACTATAAGAAAATAGTCCCACATCAGTAGTTTTTAAGCAATTGAGAGCAGTGACTATAAAAGAAAAGCTAAAGTACACGCCAATGCATTGCCTTCTACTTGGTCTTAAGACCAAATGTTCTCAGCCAATCACATGATTAAATTGTTATGGTGTTTGGCATAAATTCTTTTGTACAATTTTTTTTTTTTTTTTTTTTTTTTTTTTTTTTTTTTTGTGTTTTGGTTCATTTGGTTCGAATTATTGAGTCAAATCGAGTTGTTCGTGAGCTTGAATCGAGCCGAGTTTGAGCTGAAAAAAAGACCGTGACGTACTTGAGTAGAATTTCAAACCAATCTACTCCCTCCGTCCCAAATTGTATGACGTTTGGCCATTTTACACGTATTAAGAAATGTAATTGATATTGTATGGGGAAGAGAAATTATGAGTTGTTTTACAAAATTATCCTTAATAAATGGTATGGGAAAGATAAATGAAATAATTGAAAGAAGAGAGAGTAATTAATAGTTAAGGATATAATAGGAAAAATAACATTAATATTTCATTGGTATTGTAAAGTGACATATAATTTGGAACAAATTTTTTTTCCAAAGCGACATACAATTTAGGACGGAGGAAGTAATTTTTATCGAGCCGAGCTAAGTCTGGTTTGACTCATTTCAGCTCTGTGGTTTGTAATTATTTTGCCCAATTGACATTGTTTTCTATCCTGATACACTTTATGATAAACAAAATATGTTTTCAATAATATTATATTCCATTTTACCTTGTAAAAAAAAACATTTTTTTTAAATGGATTTGCTCGATTAGCAAACAAGGTTGCCTCATTGAATCCACTTTGATATATGTACCGAAACGTGGAATTCACAAAGGTGCTCGATTAGATATGATTAAACAATGATAATGGCTCCACTTAGTGACTCGTATGTGGCAAAAGAAAACAATGTCGTACAATTAAGCTCCCAATTTCAAAACACAAAATGAAATTAAAATAGTTATCTAGTGAAAACTGATTTGATAACCGCATGAGAAAAAAAAAAAAAAAAACAGTAAGAAATCATAGTTTTTTTTTTTTAAGAAGTTAAATTAATCCGTTTTCCAAATCAATACCACCGGACCAACACAATATCAACATTTTAATACTTCTTTCAACAGCAAAAAAAAATTGATACTATAATGTCTCATTAATACAACTTCATTAGTAGTTGTAGGAATACTTCATGTGTTAGGGCGCTGGTTAAAACCAATTTCATTCATGTGATATCACTCATTAAACACATCATTAGTAAATGTAATAAAAAAAAAACATGTATTCAACAAACATCATGTGATATCACTAATTTGATTTATAAACCCTAAAGCAACATGGAAATTTTATGAAATTCAGAGTTCAGATTCAATAATCCATAATGTAAAAACTTAAGTCCGCCATTCTACAGAGAGGAACGCAGAAAATAAAGAAGAGGAAAAGATAGAACGAGAGAATGAAGAGAGAGAAAAAACGAGCATAGGAACCAAAGGAACATAGAAAAATGAGGAAGAAGAAGCAATGGATCACGATCAACAATTTCTTTTAAAAAAAATTAGAGGCAATTTAAAACTATTCCATTTAAAATAATATAGAGGTTTTAGAACCGCTATGCTTTGAGATCCACTACAAACCGTTTTACCGATATAACAGTTAAAGTGGCCTCTATTTAGAACTTATAACACAGTAGTTATCTGCACCGCTACACCATGTGTGGCCGCTATCGACTATGTGTGTGTGTGTGTTTATATATATATATATATATATATATATATATATATGTGTGTGTGTGTGTGTGTGTGTGTGTGTGTAAAATTTTATAAATTTATTATATTTCTCAAGAAATTCCAATAATTTCAATGTTATGAATACATCTCTAATAACAATACCCAGACAATAATCATCATCAATAATATATGCAAGGACAATGCATAATATATGAAAAGTCTGGGGGTTCGAATCCCAACTACCATAAAAAAAGCAACTAAAAATAGTAAACCTTTATTAAAAAGTATGAAGTCATAGTGTTGTAAGCTTGAGGTGTGCATACCAGGAAACCGATAAAAAGTAAGTAAGGTAGGCATGTATGACAAGCCGACTGAAGACACAAAGTAGTGAATGATGACTTCTCCCACATGAGTTTGAAAAAAAAAATGGATAGAAGAGAAGGATTGGGGACAAAGCCACACGAGGGAGTAAAATAATTGAGTAAGCCATCATCATTTCGTTCGCTCACCATGTGTATGAGAAGGTATGATTGTTTTTTAACCTAGGGTCTTAACTAGTGTTTTGGAGGTACTGGTTAACATTTTCTTTTAATGTATTTGTAGTTAGTATGATTATTAGACTAAACTGATTGAAAGAATGCATGTGTAATTTTATAAATAATCTTATATGTTTGGGGAAAATAGAAGTGGAAAATGATCTTATAAAGAAGAATGAAGGAAGTACAAAACTGTAATGTGGGTTACACACTCTCAAGTAGAAACAAATTAAGACAATGAAAATGAGAGTGGAAAGAAGATTAAGACAACAAACTAGCTTCCATTGGTCGATGTCTTATGGCCCACCCATGTTTTTTTTTTTTTTCTTTCGCACCCGTTTCCGACCCATCAAAGGTGGACGATTAATCCATCTCGTGCGTAGAGGTATGCGCACTGGCCAAGCGTTGTTCTCCATGAGGATCCAACCTGATATTCCATGGGTACGTCATTGAAAGGAATTTCTTACCACTGAAGTCCAAACAATTTGGTTGCCACACATGTTTTTGTTAGTCCGACACCGTGTTTGACTTGTTTTCATGTCTTAATATTTTAAGAATTTTCCTTTGAAATTTTGTAAAGTCAGCCACAAATATTTAACGGTTAGATATTAAAAGTTGAACTATGCGTGCACTGTTTTTTGCACGCCAAAGATCACTCAAAGTCATAATGGTCCCTTTTACTTCTCAAACATTTTTTCAACACCAAACTTTCTTTCTTGATTATATTAACCGATGATCTAATTAAGATGAACTAACTAGGGTGGATTTTTTACTTTAATTAACAAAAATCTGAATTAAGTTCATTGACTAATTGGAGTTTTTTTATTCACATCAATGTCAATGTTGTGTGCTAGATATTTTCACGGACATGGGTGCTAGGAATTGTAAGGGTTTTTTCTATGGTCCATTTCATGGTTTGCTAAATGTTTACTCATAAGTCAACATAATATAGTAAAGATATGGTTGAGTCTAAACAAAAAAGTAAAGATAGGGAAATTAACACAATTCAACTGATATAATTTCATAGATTGACTAATTGTTTACTCCTAAGTCAACAAAATATATTATCTCCGTCCTTAATTATAGGACCATTTTAAAAAAAAAAATTATCCCTTTTTATAAGATCCATTTAGTATTTCCAAATACATTAATTATTTCTTTACTAACATATCCTTATTTATTTTGCATCTTTTTCTTCAATCAACAATAAATATTATGTTGAAAACATAAATTAACTCTCTCTTAAGGATAAAATTGTAAAAACAATAATAATTATATACAAATTTAACACTACAACCAACTTTCTTAATCTCCGTAATTTTAACAAAAAATTCCTATATTTAGGGACGGAGGTACAAGGAAAGATATCATTTGAGGTGAACCTTCGCGAGCAAATTGAATGGCCCAAAGCAAAAGTCTTTGACTTCAATTAAATACAATTTTCCATGACAAACATATCAAAATTGAAGAATGAGTATCTGCAGCGTGTGCAGAAGATACGTTATTATTACTATAAAAATTAGCTAACCCAAAGAATAAAAAGATAAAAACCGACAATTAAAAATAATGAAAGAAAAACTTATCTAGATTTACCTAGACTTAATCATAATTTAAAATAAGTTTCATAGATTACCTTGTCTTGCTCAAAAAAAAAAGATTACCTTGTCGAATATCAACAATCTTTAAGAATGGCTTCAAAAATTTGATAGACGAAATTGACAAGTGCACCAAATTGTAAAAAATATTAAGGTATTAAGTTTATCGTTCTCTATAGGGATTGTCGTTCAACTTAGCAATTAGTAAAACTTATTTAAAGTAGTGAAATTAAAATAGAATTGAATAGTGTTGCAGGGTTTAACTGCTCTGCCCAACACGAGATTAGGTTTGTAATTCATATTATTAACGACGACCAAAAAATTAACTCCATTAAAACATCTTACGACAATGTATGTTCGAGTTAATCTAGTTATACTAAGACGTCCCCAAAGAAGAGAGTATAAAACGTTAGATTTCAAACTTGAATTTCATTAACATAATTATGAAATAAGTAATTAGAACAGCCAATGAACGGGTAAAGAATTTTGGGTCATCAATCATACTTTTCATATTTAGAATATTACGATACGGAGATTGCTTTTGAAAAAGCATTAAGAACAGGCAAAGACTAGTTTAAATCGGACACGAGAAAAGCATAATTGAATGAAAAATTTATTAATTTAATCCAAAAAATAACAATGTGTTTATCTTAGAACCCTAATCAATTAGTTTATCATGGCAACATACAACATAACAAAACAATAGAATAACCTACTCTAGAGAGAACAATAGGAGGATGGAGATCCTGCCTTGAAACTCTAATTCTTGACCCTTGCCCTGAACCGCTAGCTTTCTAAAAATAATGAACGCAAAAGTCTCTATTTATATAAAATAATTACTTAGAGTTTAAGAGAAGAAAACTCAGTTTTTTCCACCCTTTTGGCTTGAAAAAACAAGTTGCAGACAATTTTTGCCCGCAACCATGCGCAAATGGCACATACAGGATAAAAATGGTGCATGATGTCGTGGAAACAATGCTTCATGCACAAATGGAGCACGAGGCAGCCCCTGTGGCTCGAAACCTTACGTTTTCATCCCGTTTTCGATCTTTCTTCCATAGGGAAATGTTGTGTAAAACTAAAACTGCTTTTAGTTGCGTTTGGTTATAGCAAGTGTACTAGTTGTTTTCATCAAGTAATGAAGTGATAAGTAGAGTATCATATCAACATAGATTGTTCTTTTGTCCGAACAATTCTTGTTACTTATTTTTGTAAGTTTGACGGTATAAAAGATAGTTGCAATTTTTATCTGTTTGCAACAAAGCAAATTTACCTGTTTTGGTTGCAGAAAAGTAACTAGTAGTTAGGATTCTTTGAATCCCATCTGTATATTTGTTGTTGGATAATACGTAATCTAAATATCTCGTTTATTTACCTTTTGGTGACTATAAAAATGATAAGGCCGTTGGGAGTTTCCTAAATAGGTAGGGCACCACTTGACCCAATGGGTTTTAGTCACTAAGTACCTAATTAGGCCTTTCCCTCTAATGGCTAACTGTAGATACTGATCACACATTGATCCTTACATGCGGGATCTTGCTAATTCAAAGGTAATTGAAACAGAAACTTTATTTTGGCTTTCCAGTGTTTCCCAAGGCAATGAAGGCCAAGGTTCCCTTAGGTATGCCCATCTATGAATCTTAGGACACTCATAGCACACTCTCTCTACGCTTACTTAGTAGTTCTAAAAACGGGCAGCCCTAATCTATGTCTACCTTACTAAGGGTTTCAAGAGAATCATCTAACTAGGTTATAGCTTTAAGTCGGACAGTTAGGTGCTTGTTTCTCTAATTACTAACTAGTTAATTCCTAGCTTCGGTAATGCACCACACGACCCAATGTGTTCTAGCCACTAGGTATCTACGTCTAGGGTCAACAATTCTTATGGCATCGTTGGCTAGTTAATAATCACTTACTTCCTAGACAGATATTTATCAGTAAAAGGATATAAATATCAAGATAAAAACATCCAGTTAGTGATAGCAATATTAGGTCCTGTCACAACCTAAGTACCTAATCTAGGGTTGCACCTCTCACAAAAATAAAACTACTTCCTAATAAAACTCTATAGTGGACAAAAGCATAAATAAAATAAATAAACGACAAATTAAATTAAATAAATATCCATAAAAAATATTCAGAGGTTCATCTTAGATCTCTAACCTAAGAAGATTTACTAGACCATTGACCCGTGTGTCACAAGGGTCATATTAACTCTCATGTATAGGAATAAAGTATATCATAAAAAAAAAGTTGATGTTAAATTAAAAGTACAATACAATTATATTAATATTAAAATACGAAATCTTAAATTGTGAAGGATACATAGACCCGTGCTCTACCCAACATTTTCATCAGACTTCCTTGAAATATTCGAGCAACCAACTTATTCAGTCTTTCATCGAAACAAACTAAGAAATATTATTATCTCTAGAAAAATAAAAGTTGAAAGAAGAATAAAAAGTCATCTAAAGAAAAAAACAATCAAAAGAAAATAACATATAAATCACGTAAAAAAAGAGAGAAAGAATCAATTGAAAGCAAAACAGATCATCAAAATTGGAGTCATAGTCTTCTATCTTCGTTTTGAATAAATACCGGAGGTTAAAAAAAAATATCTTTTGAACCTTCTAATGTCAATTTCCACCCAATTTTAAATATTTTTTTAACCTCACACATTTACCTCTAATGAAGTCAATTCTCATATACCAAAAAAATAAAAAGCATCAAAATGTTAAGAAACCTTCCAATTATATTAGAAAATAGAGAAGTTGCGAACTCTTGCCACTGTACCACTATCTTTCTATCTTCATTATTTTTCTAAGCTTAAGTTGTAGGATATGAGTATGAGTATGAATAAAAAAAGGAATAATCATTGTTCAAATTGGGTAGCCTACATATTTCAATAATAAGCACCAAGTAAGAAAAATAGAAAATCGAGCAAATGATTGTCAATATGACACAATGCTATAATCAAACATGTGACAACACAGTAGCTTCTGCGAAGCTAAAATTAATTTTAGACTGATGAAGTGAGTTATACAATTACTTTCCCAAATTTCAAAACTTGCATTACTTTGTAGGTGTCATAAAAAATTTGTATAAATTTTTGTGTGGTTAAATGTAGAGTGACAATCCTATAAATGTGACTAAGATATAACCTAAAATCCAACAGTTCAAAAATAAGAAAAATGCAGAAAAACAACCTGAAACCACCTATGAAAACTATACGTTAGAACAAAGATTAATTATTCTAATAATCTTGACTTTGATAAAAAGATCTAATCTTTTTCAAAATTTTCAAGAGTTGCAATACAAATATGACCGGTGCCTTTGTAGCATCAAACTCCACTAAAAACAAAGAAACAGAAGAAAACTACAAAGTCCAAGAAACTTAACATATTATACATCTTACCAAACAACACGATGATATCCTTACATTTAAAAGCCAAACCCTTCCATTTTAGTTCATATGAATTATGTAGCCACATACAATCAAATTAAAGCTTATGAAAAGACATTTATATTTCGGAGGGAAATTTGAATTTGAAAAAAAACAATAAATGATGTGTCTTTAGCTTGCATAACACACTTTTAAGGATTGCTTAAGACATTAAGCGAGGTAGCTGGCAACTCAATTAAGACTTATGAAAGGACATTTACATTTGGGAGGGAAATTTGAATTTGAAAAAAAAACATTAAATAGCGTGTCTTTAGATTGCATAACACATTTTTAAGGATTGCTTTGGAGGGAAAAGCCAAAAGCAATTATGGTTTACCAAAAGCTTGACCTTATAAGCTTTTATAATAAGTATGATATGATATGGTATTATATGATAGGATTATGATATTGACTTTGAATTTGAAAAAAACATTAAATGATGTGTATTTAGTTTGCATAACACATTTTTAAGGATTGCTTAAGACATTAAGTGAGGTATTTGGCAACTCAATTAAAGCGAAAGGACAAAGAATTGCTTTGGAGGGAAAAGCCAAAAGCAATTAGGGTTTAGCAAAAGCTTGACCTTATAAGCTTTTATAGTAAGTATGATGATAACTAAAAACAAATTACTATAGATAAAAACATACCTTAGAAAATCAAGGAGAAGATATAAACTCCCCTGAAGCTCCAAAGTTGCCTTCCTCTTGAACTGCCACAATTCTGAACGAGCAATTTTGAATGAGGAAGACTGATATTTATAGTGAGAGTTTTTGTAACACCCTATTTAATTATTTGATTATTTTATTGGGTTTAGAGTCTATTTATATGTTTTATGTGATTTAAATGATTATGTAGTGTGTTGTTGTTTTATTAAGTGGCTTATTTTATTATTTAATAGAATAAGATTTGAAAATAAAATAATATTAAGTTGTGGGGGCTGTTTTGGAATTTAGAAGAGTTTACTGGAATAAGTGGAAATAAGATAAAGAGGGTTGAGGAAATAAATAGGAGAAACAAAAGGTCATAATAGTTTTCACGTGAAACAAGTTTTTGGAGAAAAAGGGAGAAACCAAGAGAAGAGAAGAACCAAAGAGGATAAGCTTTCGATCGATTAACCTAAGCTAAGGGTGAGATTAACTTTCTCTAATTCTAGGTTGTATAATTCTGAAATTGAATTTAACATGTAGTTGTTTATGAATTTTGGAATTAGGGTTAGAATTTAGAATTGAATCGTTCAAAGAAGTAGGTAATATGATGGATTAGGGTGATAAAGGATGTTTAGATTGCAGATTAATCACAAACTAAGTTTCCAATCAGTTTTGGGGTTTGGGTTGATGGAAATTGAGATTTTCGCTTGAAAAATCGGTGTCTAAACGTTTTTGCAAATAAGGGATTATGTGAGGTTTGGAAATCGATTTTGGGTGGTTGAAACTTGAATTTTTCTGTAGATTATGATAGGGCTAAATATTAGGAACATGTAGGTGAAAACGGCATCGAAAACAGATTAACGGTTTGATTTTAATGCGCGAAAATGTGAAGGTTGAAAATTTGATGTTGTCTGTCAAACTATGATCGTGCCTCGATTCGGGACCAACGTGCCACGATTTTGATCAGCATGTTAGTTCGTCTGACTCTGCAAAAATCGTGCCACGATGGGAGACCAACGTGCCACGATGCTGTCATCCAAGAAACCTTAAAAATGCAATTTTATTCACTCCAATTGCTTCCAAACTTCTTCCTAAGTGTAGGGACTTTATCCTAACCATCTAGAGATATTTTTAGGAAAGAAATAACTTTGTATAAATGGTCTAATGAGTTTGTGAGTTGGACTTTGGGGTAGGAATGGAAGTTGTTTATAAAAGTATAACCTTTCAGTGAATCTAAACTAATATGATTAATGTTGTTGGTTAATTTGAGCTACATATATTATGTGGAAAATGTATGATATAGAAGATATTGTTGTTTATATCGTTCAAGTTGTTATTATTAATGTAGCTGTGTTGCAAGTTGTTTATGTTGCTGTCTCTATTGTTGTTGATTATTAATATCATTAAGTTGCAAGTGTTGGTCTAAGTTGCAAAGTTGTAAGTTGTTGTTCCAAGATATTGGATTCATATAGGTTGTTGAATTTGTCCAAGTTGTAAGTTGCTGAGTCCATGCATACTCATTAAAGTTGAGGGCTTGATGCCCTGTGAGCCTATTTGCTCTTTACGTTGGGGGCTTGATGCCCTGTGAGCCTATTTGCTCTTAAAGTTGAGGGCTTGATGCCCTGTGAGTATATTTATGCTCTATATTATGGGGGCTTGATGCCCTGGTTGGTACCACATGCATGATTAAGATGTTGTAGTTGCATTGTCGAGTTGAAGTCGTTGTTGTCGCATTGTCGTTGTTGTTAAGTTTTCATCTATCAATGAGTTGTTAATGAAGTATTATATGAAGAATTATTATTATTAATTGATGATGTCAATGTTGTTAAATGTTTTTGATGAATTATATGCTTATTATTATTGAATGTGAAATCTCACCCATTCTGTTTGAATGTTGCCTCTACGTGGGTAACGTGCAAATAACCAAGGATAGCTGCTGAAGTGAGTTGACTCTCTCACGCGTCGTATTAGGGTCGCTCTGATGCGTAACGAGATGAGGATCTTACTTGTTTTCCATGTGATACGTAATTGTTATGGTTTATGTTGAAGATTTTCCTAGACTGGATTTAATAAGTTGTTTAAGTTGAGGCCGTTGTGCCATTACGATGTTTAATTTAAATGTTTTCCGCTGCATTGAGATTTAAATTGATGACATGAGATGATTAAAATAAATAGTAAATTTACTATATTTATATTTTAAAGGAAGTGTAGCATCCTATTTAGTTGTTTACTCTAATTTATGAAAAAAAAAATTAAGTTGGGAAAACGGGGTGTTACATTTGGTATCAGAGCATGTCGGTCCGTCCGGCGAAGTAGTTGAGTCGCGTAGTGTCGTGTGACACTTGAAATATTATCAATGTGTTGTCCTGATTGTTATTTGTTATGTACTTGGTATGAACTAGTTAAAGTATAACCATGTTCATATTAATTGTTTTAATAAGCCGATATATTTTTCTTCTACTGAAGAAGAAAGTGGAGCAGAGTTCTTAACTACTAAGCAGCTGAATCAGTTAGATCGTGATGGAATCTTGATGTTTTCTTTGATGGCGTCCTTGTCTGTGGAGAATCAAGCAGTAATTGATAAGTTGCGAGTTGTTTGTGAATTCCCAGAAGTTTTTCCTGATGAGATTCCTGATATTCCGCCAGAAAGGGAAGTCGAAATTTCAATTGATCTTTTCCTGGGTATGAAGCATGTGTCTATGACTCCTTACCGTATGTTGGCTTCTGAGTTGGCTGCGTTGAAGAAACAGTAAGAAGATTTGCTTGATAAGAAGTTTGTAAGACCGAGTGTTTCACCTTGGGGAGTGCCGATTTTGTTAGTTAAGAAGAAAGATGGTAGCATGAGGTTATGCATTGATTATCGACAGTTGAATAAAGTAACGATAAAGAATAGGTATCCACTTCGAAGAATTGATGATTTGATGGATTAGTTAGTGGGTGCACGTGTGTTTAGCAAGATTGATTTGAGGTTGGGTTATCACCAGATTAAAGTGAAAGACGAGGATATGCATAAGACGGCCTTTAGGACACGTTATGGACATTACGAGTATTCAGTGATGCCTTTCGGTGTTACTAATGCGCCAGATGTGTTTATGGAGTACATGAATCATATTTTTCATGCTTATTTAGATCGCTTCGTGGTTGTGTTCATCGATGATATTTTGATATACTCTAAGTCTAAAGAAGAACATGTATGTTGAGCATTTGAAGATTGTTTTGCAAGTGCTGAAGGAGAAGAAGTTATATGCCAAGTTGTCAAAGTGTGAATTCTAGTTGAATGAGGTGAGTTTTCTTGGCCATGTTATTTTTCGTAGTGGTATTGTTGTAGATCCGTCTAAAGTTGATGCGGTATCACAATGGGAGACTCCTAAGTCGGTTACCGAGATTATAAGCTTTTTGGGTTTAGCAGGTTATTACCGCAGGTTTATAGAAGGATTTTCTAATTTAGCACTTCTGTTAACACAATTGACTTGTAAAGGTAAAGCTTTTGTGTGGGATGTTCAGTGTGAGAACAATTTTAATGAATTGAAGAAGCGGTTGACGACGGCTCCGATTTTGATTTTACCAAAGTCCGAGGAACCTTTTGTTGTGTATTGTGATGCGTCCAAGTTGGGCTTAGGTGGTGTGCTTATGCAGGATGACAAGGTAGTGGCTTATGCATCGAGACAATTGAGAATTCATGAACGAAATTATCCTACTCATGATCTTGAATTAGCTACAGTGGTCTTTGTGCTCAAGATTTGGAGACATTATTTGTATGGTTCTAGATTTGAAGTGTTCGGTGATCATAAAAGTCAGAAGTATTTGTTTGATCTGAAGGAATTGAATATGAGACAACGAAGGTGGCTTTAATTGTTGAAAGATTATGATTTTGGGTTGAATTATCATCCTGGTAAAACTAATGTTGTTGCAGATGCTTTAAGTAGGAAAACTCTACACATGTCCGCCATGATGATCAAAGAGTTGGAGCTGCTTGAACAATTTAGAGATTTGAGTTTAGTCTGTGAATTGTCACCTCAGAGTGTGAAGTTAGGAATGCTGAAGATTGATAGTGAATTTCTGAATAGTATTAAAGAGGCGCATGAAGTGGATGTAAAGTTTGTAGATTTATTTATTGGTGGAAATCAGACTGAAGATAGTGACTCTAAGGTCGATGATTAGGGAGTGTTGCAATTCCGAGGCAGAATTTGTATTCCTGACAATGATGAGATGAAGAAGATGATTCTTGAAGAGAGTCACAGAAGTAGATTGGCTCGCCTCGCGAGTTGTTCAGTGGCAGTCTGCCCTGTTTCGCACGTTTCTAGTTTGAGTTAGTCTTTAGTGTAAGTATGAAAATTATTGATAATTGTGTTATCTTTCCAGTAGCCTTGGTTTGACGTGAAAACCTTTTGTGGATAATTTATTATGTTTTTACGAAGATGTATGCTGAATTATTATATGAATGTGTATGTTGATGAATATGATGTTGTTCATGATTGCTGAATTATTATATGAACGTGTATGTTGATGAATATGATGTTATATGATGTTGTTCATGATTGATGAATTATGAAGTCATAATGTGAAGTCGTTGTTGTTGCATTGGTAGTGTCAATGCATAATCATTTTAAACGAAGAGGGCTTGATGCTTTGTTAATTCTAAGTGAAGAGGGCTTGATGCTCTATTAATTCTAAACAAAGAGGGCTTGATGCTCTGTTAATTTTAAGCGAAGGGGGTTGTAATCTGTCAAGTCGAATTACGACATTAACAAAGAGAGCTTGATGCTCTGATGGTACCAGATGCATATTGTAGTTGTTGAGTTTTCTTTGTTGTTGCATCGTTGATTTGTTGTTGTTGTTGCATTGTTGAGTTGTCGTTGTTGATACATTGTTGAGCAAAATTAATTGATGATTTGTAGTGGGAATTATGTGAAGTATTGTTGATGATGAATTACTGTTGTTTTGTGTTGTTAAATTCTCTACTTGACTCATTGTTTATTAGTATTGTTGATGACAAATTGTTGTTGTTTCATGTTGTTAAATTCTTTTATAGAATTATATGTTTATTATTATTGAATGTGAAATCTCACTCCTTCTGTTTAAATGTTGCCTCTATGTGGGTAACGTGCAGATAACTAGGAATAGCCGCTGATTTTAGTTGATTCCCTGTGTCGTCTTAGGAGTCGCTCTGATACGTAACGGGATGGAGATTAATTGTATTTTATTTTCCATTGTTACGTATTCTTTTTATGAACTTATTGTTGAACCATTTTTAGATGGAATTGATTATGTTAATGACGTTGAGGCCTTAGTGCCAATTTTGTTGAAAGAATAAATGTTTTCCGCTGCGACGTTGTTGAAAATTATTGGAAACAGATGATTTAAATAAATAGTGAATTTAACTCTATTTATGTTAAATATTATTTTGAAGAACGAAATGTGACATCTGTTTGCAATGAACTCTGATTTATTTTATATTATTTATATGTTAGGAAAACGGGGTGTTACAATTGGTATCAGAGTAGGTCGGTCCGTCTGGCCAAGTAGTTGAGTCGTTTGTGTCGTGTGACAGTTGAATACTGTCGTTGTGTTTTTCTAATTAATGGTTATGTTTTATTATGTGATCATGTTTAACTGACTAACTTTAATGTGGTTTTTGTGTATTGTTTGACGTTTCTATTTTGTTATATATAGTTTAAGATATTTAAGCAATAATTAAATTCATTTTCTCTCGTGCTCTGAATTTCGAGGATAAAATTCTTTTAAGGGGGTAGAGTTGTAACGCCCTATTTTATTATTTAATTATTTTATCTAGTTTAGTGTCTTTTTATATAATTTATTTGAATAATTGTAATATGTTATATGTTGGTATTTATTAGTAGTTATTATGAGCTTTATTAGCGAGGAAATATAATTAAAATAGATTAATGAGACATAAGGGCAAAATTGGAATAAGAGAGATTAAGTGAGAAACAAACTCAGTTAGTGATTATAAATAGACGAGACCATTAGAGAATTAGGGTTACAACAAATTAGAAACTGCTTTTGGGAGAAAAGGGAGAAAGTGAAAAGTCAGAGAAGAGAAGAGGAGCAAACTTGTAGAGTCTGAATTCATCTAATCTAAGGTAAGGGCGGGACTAGCTTTCTCTAAATGGGTTGTATGATTCTAAAAAGGGGTTTAACATGTTGTTCTTTTGTTAGTTTTGATGTTATAGAAATTAGGGTTAAATTACACAATTGATTGTTGAAAGAGTAGGTAAATCATTGAATTAACGTAAGGAATGAAGTTCAGATTGTAGAATAAACATAGGTTGAGTTTCCTTTTGAATTTGCGATTTGGGTGGTTGCAAATTGGGTTTTTGGCTGAAAAACAGGTTTTTTCCCGTAGAACTGTCTGTCATCGCTCGCCACGGCGAGTGATCTTGTTCTCCTCACGAGTGACCTCGATGTCAACTCGCAACGGTGAGTGTTCTACTCGCCTCGCGAACTGTTCAGTAAGAAAATTGATGATTTTGTAAAATAATGTTTTAGTCCAAGTTTTATATGATTTTGAGTGCCTTTTCATGTTTAGAAATGTTTAGACAAGTTTTGGAATCAAATTTTGGCATAAGGAAGTCAAATTTTGGGTGAAAAATGTCAAAGTTCCCGAGAGCTACAAGTTTTAGCTCGCCACGGCGAGTACCTTTGTCGCCATGGCGAGTAATCCATAAGTTGAACTCGCCATAGCGAGTAGATTGGCTCACCTCGCGAGTTGTTTAGTGGCAGTCTGTCCTGTTTCGTGTTCTTGCGTCTGTTTCGCACGTTTCTGTTTTGAGTTGCCCTTTAGTGTAAATATGAAAATTATTGATAATTGAGTTATTTTTCCAGTAGCCTTGGTTTGACGTGATAACCTTTTGTGGATAATTTATTATGTTTTTACGAAGATGTATGTTGAATTATTATATGAATGTGTATGTTGATGAATATGATGTTATATGATGTTGTTCATGATTGCTGAATTATTATATGAATGTGTATGTTGATGAATATGATGTTATATGACGTTGCTCATGATTGATGAATTATGAAGTCATAATGTGAAGTCGGTGTTGTTGCATTGGTAGTGTCAATGCATAATCATTCTAAACGAAGAGGGCTTGATGCTCTGTTAATTCTAAGTGAAGAGGGCTTGATGCTCTGTTAATTCTAAACGAAGAGGGTTTGATGCTCTATTAATTCTAAGTGAAGAGGGCTTGATGCTTTGTTAATTATAAATGAAGAGGGTTTGATGCGCTGTTAATTCTAAGTGAACAGAGCTTGATGCTCTGTTAATTCTATGTAAAGAGGGCTTGATAGTCTGTTAATTTTAAGCGAAGGGGGATGTAGCCTGTCAAGTCGAATTACGACATTAACGAAGAGAGATTGATGCTTTGATGGTACCACATGCATATTGTAGTTGTGAGTTGTCGTTGTTGTTGCATCGTTGAGTTGTTGTTGTTGTTGCATCGTTGAGTTGTCGTTGTTGATACATTGTTGAGCAAAATTAATTGATGATTTGTAGTGGGAATTATGTGAAGTATTGTTGATAATGAATTATTGTGGTTTTGTGTTGTTAAATTCTCTTACTTGACTCATTGTATTTTAGTATTGTTGATGATTAATTATTGTTGTTTTGTTTTGTTAAATTCTCTACTTGACTCATTGTTTATTAGTATTGTTGATGATAAATTGTTGTTGTTTCATGTTGTTAAATTCTTTTATAGAATTATATGTTTATTATTATTGAATGTGAAATTCATTGATAGTGGTTTTAGGTCATGTCCTCAATCAAAGCTCCACCTGCAGCCGCATCAACATACATTTTTGTGGTATACAAAAGACCATTATAGAAAATATGGATAATTAGCCACTTCTCTAAACCAAGATGGGGGCAAAGCCTAAGCATTTCTTTGATGGGGAAAATATGGATAATTAGCCACTTCTCTAAACCATGTTTGGGGTTGCCCCCATCATGTGCTAAAGAAATGCCCTAGGCACATGGCCATGTGCTAGGCGCATGGTTTGTAAAAACCATGCCCTAGGCACATGGTGAATGTGCTAGGCGGATGGCATTTCATCCCGGCCCCAGTTTCCCCAATTTTCCGTCGTTTTAGGTCTTCGTCTTCAAATAACTTGCCTCAGAACTTGGGAAGAAAATTCATCCCTCTTGAAAATTCATCACTCTTCAATTTTCCTTTTTTTTTGAAAGAATTTCTTTTAAGAATTTAGCATAGGTAGGCATTTGAGTTAAGACTTCGGTAAAAGGCACATCGATGTAGATTTTATTCATCATTTCGATAAATTTCTTGAATTGCCCATCTAGCTTAGACTTAGCAAACCTTTGCGGGAAAGGGATTTTCGGTTTGAAAGGAGGTGGAGTAGTTTCCTCACCATGTGATTTTTCTCTTTCTACCTTAGTTTCCTCAACTTGCGGCTTGCTAATCTCTTTCTCACTTTCATTGGGTTTGGCTCTTCCTATGGGGTCCTCTAATGGTCTAAAGGGATTCTCCCAAGTTGTCTATGGGGTCCTCAACATTCATTTTGTTAGTTTTATGTTGGCTGACTTTATAGACAACTTGGGAGAGTTGAGTTTCTGAAATTTTGTTGTGAGAGGAGATGGAGTCTACCTTTGATGTAAGCGTAGCAAGAGAGTCGTTCAAAAGTCTAGTTTGATCCTTAAGCTCTTGGAGTTGTTCGGATTGTTTAAGAAAATAATTCTCCATTAAAAGTTCAATGTTAGACTTTGAATGACTTTTTGGTTACTTGCATAACCGGATAGTGTTGTTTCTTGACCAAAGGGATTTTTATGAAAATTTTGGTTAAAACTTATCCCTTGGTTATTTTGAATAAAATTTAATTGCTCAACACTACCCAGCTTGCATTCAATGCTAGAATGACGGGATATACCACATGCTCCACATGGAGGTGAAATAGAAGTAGGTGTGCCAACACAAGCATTTATGTGATCAAATCTTTGAGATAGTGCATCCACCTTGGTAGATAGATGATAAAGGGAAGAGATTTCGTTTATACCTGCCTCCTTTTTAGAGGGTGAAGAATTGACGACGACTTTCTCATCGGTCCACTAGAAGAGGTTTAAAGCAATATCTTCAATCAAGGCATAAGCTGTTGTAAAATCCTTGTTCATTAGGGCACCACCTGCAGTTGCATCAACATTTATCTTTGTGTTATATGTTAAACCATTGTAAATGGTGTGGATAATCAACCACTTCTTCAAACCGTGATGGGGACAAAGTCTAAGCATTTCTTTAAAATGCTCCCACACGTCGTAAAGAGATTCCCCGTCTTCTTGAGTGAATTGATAAAGTTTTGCCCTTAGTTCGAAGGTTTTAGATGGGGGAAAGAATCAGCAAAGGAATTCTCGCCTCAATTGATCCCATAAAATGATAGAGCCAACTTTTAAAGAGTTGAACCAACTGCTAGCCCTATCCTTTAAAGAAAAAGGGAAGAGATGTAGCCTAACGACCTCTTGGTCTGCTTTATAAGTTACACTCAGTCTCCAAAAGGTTGAAATATGCAGATTTGGATCCTCAGTGGGTGATACAAAAAACTGGTTTTGTTGTACCAAACTAAGTAGTGCAGGTTTTATTTTAAAGTCATTACCTTCAGGTAAACAATAATAGCACATGGCTCATCCGTATAAGGGATTGCACACTCCTTAAGAGTGTGTTCCTCAGCCATGTTGTTTATTATTTTATGCTACCCAAGAAGTTAATGGTAAGGAAAGAAAGAAAGTAGTAGAAGAAAAAGGAAAAAGAAAAGATTCTAATCACAAGAAAAAGGTTAATTAAATTAGTTGACTCCCCGGCAGCGGCGCCAAAAACTTGATGGGATAAAACCGCAAGTGCACGGTTCTATCGGAGTAGTAAAATACGAGTATCATTCCGACAAGGAGTTGTTAAATTTAATTAACTTTAATGGATGATTAGAAGAGAATCAAGTTGTAAAGTAGGGGTTTTCAAATGGTTGAAAGATAATAATATAAAAAGAGCCTTGGGACTATTGGTTCACCTTAATGACAAGTCCTTCTCAAACCAAACTATTAAACCTAGAACCTTATGTTGGACCTAACTTCTAAAGAATATTTCGCTGCCTTTGCAACCCTTGTCTAAATTCACTTGTTCGAATTTCAAAGCTCCACTTTCGTTTTATGAATTGATATTTGAGATGATGGATTAACAATTATCAAACCATCCACTTTCGTTTCCACAGTTTGATAATGGTTAATTCATGTTAAAACAATGAATTTAGATTAGAGATTAGGGTTACATAAGATTAGGGTCAATAGCTTGGTTTAATTAGGATAATGTCATTAAGACTTATCCAACAATCCCAAGACAAGAGAAGTCTACTCACTCATGTTCAACGTAGACATGGAGAAGAAGGAGAAAAACATGAAAGTAAATAACAAGAAAGTAAAGGAAATGAAAAGAACTTTTATTAGAAAGACAATTGTCACTTATTGAATTCCAAGAAAAGATGAATATTTGTGATGGCTAGCTACTCTATCTATAAGTTACATTCGACTTAGAATCTAAGCAATGCTCCCCAAGAAACTGCGGGCTTTTTGGTAAAACTAAAACAGAGTAGCTTAAAATCTAAGCAAAAGGCAGTCCTGGGAGGTGGCACGGCCGTGCCAAGCTTTTGACTTGGGGGAGACATATTTTTGTCTCCGAATCTTCGTATTTTTGCTCCGAATCAGCTCCAAACCCCTTTCTTTTGCTCCAAGACTCAATCCATCAAATATTCGTTCCTGAAATATAATAATATGCAATTGAAGTAAAATAGCTCGAAAAGGAAATAATATTAAAATAAAATAAACTTAAATCTAATTAAAACGAAACTAAATATTAAACTAAAATAGATAATTATTGATTGATCAGTTAGTAATGTGATAGCTTGAGGTGTATGAAATGGGGGATAATAATCATGAGATGCTAGTATTCTAGGAGGGATGGTTATGTATATGTGTTATGTATGAAAGCCTTGAATGCTTATGTTTGTTTATGTTGATTATGATTGATGTGAAGCTAACCCCTAGTGGTTTGTGGTGGACCGCCTACCTATTTGTATGAATGGGTAGACGGTGTGCAAGATTAGTTTGTTGCTTGCTTGGTGAGTGCTTGGATAGTGGGAGCTATCTACGTTATCGTTTTCTTTTGGGTCTTAGAGTAGGCTCTGATCTAGGATGTCTGTCTGTATGATTATTCTAGATTGATTATTCTGGACTTGCTTATGTTATTGAGATTTTGCCCATATGTCAGGTATACTTGGACAACAATACCGTGGTCTGAGGACCTCTGGGAAAGGGGGGCCCTACAATAGGTGCCACCTCATCACGATCACGACGTTGCCCAGGCTCGGGCTCAGGCTCAAGCGCAGCCGCATGCACATGGCCGTCATCATCCTTTGCCTCAACATCCTCGGCCTCATCATCCTCGACCTCTGCCACCTCCTCTATCCTAAAATAATGGGATGCCTCCACCTCATCCGGTTGATAAAACATAGCCTCCTGCTCCATCCGATCATATCCATCAAACCTCTGTATACCTGGCATACTCATGCGCTTGTGTTGGATCAACCACCCTGGAGTAATCCATCTGTGATTGTGAACCCGACCTCTCTCCACCTATCCTCAAGTCCCTATGTCTCTAGGGCTTTAGAACATACGGGTTTTCAGCCTATAGTTCCTTCCGATAGCTATTTGTCATAGATACTTTACCTTTGCACACCCTACCCTCTCTAATACGCCGCTGCCGCTCGTCCTCCTCCCCAACCATATCTGTACAAAATAAAATTAAAAAAACATAAATAAATGGACAATGTATTTAGTCATTTCCTCAAATTTACGGTAATACAACCTAAGGCATGGAACAACGGATCTAACCCTTACATTATATACAACACCAAAATGCAAGTAACATATCCCGAAATAAACTTAGGCATTCATCAAACTTAATATAACAAATATACATTCATCAAACTTTATGTAACATGCAACATTATGTCATTCATCAAACTTGCCAAAAAAAAAAAAAGCAAAAAAAAAAAAAAAAACTTAGAAATATCATAACATATATACATTACATAATTTAACATATTTGCAAAGAAATAACGCAAAAAAAAGCAAGAATGTCTCACTTAGTCATTTCAACCAACACCTTAAGTGCATTCTAAATTACCTTAACTGTATTCTAAACAACAATTTCTGCATAAACAATCCATCACAACATCTAATTCACTCATAATTAGAAATTTTCAAACCTAACTTAAACACTAAAATTTTGCTAAAATTATAAAAACTAACACCCTAAACAATCTACATTGCATGTAAATAGGAAGAAAAGAACTTGTGAATTAATTGAAAAAATTGGGCTCAAATTCGTGCACTTGAAGTTTGGAGAAATTTTGAAGAGAGAGTTGAGTAGTGTTGTGTTTCTAGAAAATGGGAATATTGATTCTTATATACTCCAACTATTGGGCACTTATGAAGTTAGAAAAAGCAATTTTCAAACCCTAAATCTCCTCAAAATTTATCCTTATATACTCCAACTATTGGGCTTGGTTATCTCAATTCATAATGGGCCTAGTGTTATGAAGCCTAGATACTTTAAAACGGACACGTACCCGTATCAGATACGTATAGAATACCAATACTCCCCGGATACGCACGCACGAAGTATCGAAATTAATTATTTAATATTTTAAAAAAATATTTTAACGGATACTTATACGATAATCTGCAGATACACAATGATACTTATAAAATACTTCACATAAACATATCCTACAAAAAGATGAAGAGTAAGAAAGTGAGATCATGTTGTAAACATTCAGTAGAGATATATATGATTCAATTTTAGATATGCATGACTAGAATTGTTTTCCGATGAACCACTTAAAATTATACTTATTGTGGATAAAGGTAACGAGAGAGAGGTGGTTCAGTTAATTAACATTAGATAAAATTTGTTCAAAAAAAAAAAACATTAGATAAAATTTGTGTTGAGTTCTTTTAATTAATGTTTATTTTCTTCAAGTATTTTACTTACATATAAGTTGTAGTATAAATTTTTTGTTAACGTATCTTAGCCGTATCGTATCCTAAATTTTGAAAAACTAGCGTATCTGCGTATCCGTATCGTATCTATCCGCACCCGTATCTGTATCCGGGCTTCATAGGCCTAGTGACTCTTACCACTTAATTCAAAAAGTTACTAGTCAGTTGACTCATTAAATTATTTCATAATCTTCATAAAAAAAAATTAAATTATTTCATAATTAGCGTCTAAAAATAATTACCTCAAGTTACTACTATTTTAGTGAAAACTATTCACCCTAAAACATTAAAATATTCTACCTTCAAAAACTTATTAGTTTACCATTGCTCCTCAAATGACCAAAATACATTTAGCCCTAAAAATGACTAAATTACCCTTCTCGCCTCAAAATCAACTAATCTCAAGTAATCACACAAACAAGCAAATAAACACATATAATAAATAAATAAAATAATCCTAACGAAAAGCGGGTTGTTACAGTCGCCACTGTACCAGAGTACATTCCGTCATTGTTCCCTCCATCAGTTCCTCATCGGACAGATACAAACATATACAAATTAAATCAGACACTTGAATTATAAATTGAATAAAAACTTTATTAATTGAATCCAACAAATAAGAAGTGATTCATCTTCGAGCCCTAATAGAGGTTTAGTTGCGCATGGAAACATACATCATTACAAAACAATAGAAAAACATACCGTAGATAGAACAAGAGGATGAGGAGGACAATCCTATAGCTTGAAGTTCTGATGTTTAACACTTGCCTTATACCGCTAGCTTGCTAAATAAATAAAAGAATGTGTAAGTGTCTCTATTTATAGTGCATCATTACTTAAGGGTTAAGACAATAAAACTTAGATTTTTTTTCCCAACAATCCAGCTTAAAAAACAAACAAACATCGATTTCTAGCCGCAACTATGCGCCTCATGCGCAGGGGCACATGGGATGACATGCAGGGGCGCATGGGGCAGTAGCTCCTGTGCGATTTTTGTAGTACAGTTGTTTCTTTAAACAATTTATGAAATATCAACAAAAAATGGTAGTTTTTTCTTGATAAAAAACAAAACAAAAAGAGGAATTTTATAAATTAATATAATAAGCTAAGGAATGAACCAAATTCCATTTCAAAACGACATATAATTCCACTGTCTAATCAACACCTCCTGAATTGTCAAAGGCGTCAACTATATTCCTTTTTCTTAGTCTTGTTGCTGTTCCCAATTTTCTTTCAACATATGATGATATTTTTTCTTTACTTCCCAATATAAATACTCACAACTTTTGAACCTTTTTTTTTCCATTCATTCATTTCTATTTTATTCACTCACTCTCTCCTTCACATAACACTACACATAAAATTCATAGCATTAAACTTATATACATCTTTGTGCATATTGTGCAGTGAAGACAGAATCAAACAACAACATCAAAAAAATCATCATAAGTTTTTTATTTGTGAAAGATTAATTGATAATCAATTATGGCAGAAGAACAATTTCAAGCAAGTGGAAATTGGTGGGAGACACCAGCTAGAAACATGAGGTTTGAAAGTGTAGAACAACAACAACAACAATCTTCTTCCTTTGGAGGTTGGCAGCAGCAACAACAACATCATGATACTATGTCTGCTTCCGGTAGTTCCTCCGTGGTTTTTCATGATACTACTCAAAAGCTTCAACCTTCAGATTCTTCAACTTCAAACAATGACTCCAACTTGCATATGATGGGTTTAGGACTTTCTTCTCAAAACATTGATTGGAATCAAGCATCTATACTGTAAGTTTCTTCTTTCTCAAGACAAGGAAAAGTAATAGAACACGAGCTCGTTCATGAACCAAACAAGTCAAACTATACACGAGTCAACTTCAATTCATTTACTTAACGAAATCACTTTTAAGCTTAAGTTAGATTTTTTTTTTTTGTTAATGAGTCCAATTTCACATGTTAATTATCAAATACAATCTCACAATTTTTTAGTTGGTTTATGCTATCTTAGCAAAAAAATTACCTAAAGTTGCAATTTTATTTTAATAAAGTAGGATCTTTCTTTTTCTTCATGCTATCTTAGCAAAAGAGAATAATTTTTGAGGTAAAAAGGGTAGAAAAGTAACTAATTTTTTTTGATGGATTTGATGCTAATGATATAGAAGAAATGAGAAGGCTTCAGAAGGTAGTTTCAGGTCTATGCTTCAAGAGAATTTGAACTCCACAGGCACAAATTTTGAGCAAGAAACTAGTGGAATTGGAATTGGAGTTGAACTATCTCATCAAGTTAATTGGAGACAAGAAAAGTTATTCTCTAATGAATCTTCAAGCAATGAATTCAAGCAAGTGAATAGAGGTTTCTCTTTAGATCAACCACAGTTTAGTCCTCAATATAGTTCTGGAGATAGTAACATGATAAGCCAAATGGATTCTTCAGCTTTATATGGTAACCCTTCAATGTTACAAGGACTTTTAGGAACTGAAACAAATCAAATTCAACCTCAGCATGGTAATTCATTCGAGAATCGTTCCATGAATTTTCCATACTCATCAACAAGCTATGGTTTGAGTACAAATGAGTTAATTCCTTCTTGGTCTAAAGTATCTCATCAAAATCAAAAACAACATCAACAACCAAACAACCAATTGCATTTCACCAATAATGCTCCCTTTTGGAATGCTTCAGAGACTACTATTAAGGATGCTTCATCAAGCTTCTTGCCCCCATTTACCACACCAAATTTTGGTGCACAAACAAAGGTATTATCATAATTATACAACATTTTTGCATAAATAACCCACTTGGGTTGGCCTAGTGGTATTGGCTTGGGACCTGGGAATCTGCGCCTCCTCGAGGTCTCAGGTTCGTTCTTCCTAGTGACAATTTAGGTGGGCTAATTTAACTTCTTAAAAAAAAAAAACATTTTTGCATAAATTCTTTTTTATTATATAACATATCATTAACACCTAACTGATGATATAGTAATATACTATAAGGTTTGATATATGTTTTCATTTTGTGAAAATACATTGATTTCAGATATTAGTCTGAATAAAAAAGCATAAACTTGTAGGAATAAATTTGAATTTCATTTGTGTAGTGATGGTTTTGCAGAATATATCTGAAGGTAGGGACTCAAGTGCTATGGTGAAAAAAAGTGGGAGTGAGCCTGCACCAAAAAGGTCCAAAAATGAAACCCCATCACCTTTGCCAGCTTTTAAGGTACAATAAATGCAACTAACCTTTTAACAACAAAGGGAAGCTAGCTAGCTTTAAACTTTTGTCTTTAATTTCATATATCTTTACTCTTTTTTATGTACTTTCATTTTACATTTTTTGTTTTTCTTCAGTCCAAAAATTGTAATCTATCTTTTGTTCTTAGGTGAGAAAAGAGAAGATGGGGGACAGAATCACTGCACTTCAACAATTGGTTTCACCTTTTGGAAAGGTGAGCAAGGTTCTGATACAATACAGAAGAAAATGATCATGATCATTTTCTTCTGTGTATTAATGATATAAATCATGGTTTTAAATTACGGTTGCAGATGCAAAGTGAGTTTCGATATTAAGAAAAAAATACAAACAAATTTGGCCGATGTGGTTAAAATTATCATTGTAATACCGTTGCAAAAACTTCTAAAATTTTATATTAAAGCTGCAAAAATACGAACAAATGTGACCGATGTGGTTAAAATTATCATTGTAATACAGTTGCAGAAACTTCTAAAACCTTTATATTAAAGCTGCATATGTGGTTCCAGATTGCAATTTTAAACTATGATATTATTTTCTAATGTTGTTTATTGAATTTTAATTTAAAATCTGTTTGCTATGTTGAGTCAGACTGATACAGCCTCAGTGCTCTCTGAAGCAATTGAATATATCAAGTTTCTCCATGAACAAGTGACTGTAAGTCCCGTTTCCTATTATTTTACTATTTTCCGAAAAGCTTATAATGTTAACAAAATTTTCATCTTACTAATTAATTTTCTCTTTGATTTCTACAGGTTTTAAGCACCCCATATATGAAAAGTGGAGCTCCAATCCAGCATCAACAGGTAAAATACATAGATATAATATGAAAACGGTGAATGGTAGAGAGAGTGTTAGAAATATATTATCTTTGACGTTTCTCATAAATATAAATATTTTACATATCTCATTTTAAAAGTTGACCATATTCGTACTAAGTACTAACCACAAAATCTCCAATACTATTCCAAACATTTTTTTCAATTGATTGAAATTTATATTGGTTTATCACTTCAAGTGGAATCAATTTCTCAGAAGTGGTGGGATCGGCATAAATTTATTCAATAATTGAGAGAACGTTGAAAAAAAAATGTTAGAAAACCTTTTCGCTACATCCAGCATTTTCCTAATTATATTAAATCATTAAAATGACTTAGTTATCCAGAAGTCCTAACTCAACTGGCAAAATGCCAAAATTGTTCGAACCCCGGTACCTCCACTTGTGTATCTACCAAAAAAAAGATAAAAAATGACTTAGTTTTTGTTGTTTTTGTAGAGTTCTGGTAAATCTAAGGAAGCAGATGGTCCAAAGCAGGATCTTAGAAGCAGAGGGCTATGTTTAGTACCAGTTTCTAGTACATTTCCAATGACTCATGAACCCACAGTTGAATATTGGACACCAACATTTGGAGGAACTTTCAGATAATTAATAAATGTTTTGAAGAAAAAAAAGTGGCACGGAACCAAAACTTTGCAACTAGGACAAGTCTTATCACAATACCATGTCAAGTTGGTAATGATATGATGAAAGAAAAGAGACAACACACAAGGCCACATTAATATGTAAAGTTTGTTATTGCCTCTGCAAAAGAGAGTAGAAAATGTGTTTCAAGATGAAGAAAGGGAAATGAAATGATTCTTAGAAAAGAGATTATAGAGGAGCCTATTGAAGTCAATTGTATGGAGAATGGTGAAGGATTTTTAGGCCAATTTTGGGGACCATTTTGGAGCACATTAATTAAATTGTTGTAATAATTGAAAGATTATATGCTTACAAAAAGTGGGATTATAAGAATGACAAAATTTGCTGAATATAGGGAGATTCTAATTCTAAACTAGATGAGAAATTGTTGTTAACAAAAAGATAAAGAGGCTTTATTAATTTCTTCTTGTTATATAATATTGTGATTAGAGGTGAAAGTACCTTTAGTTCAAGTTAAAGAAATCTAATTTGGAGGAATCATTGATATATAGAATTAGAAGAGTGAGTGAGTGTTGGATATGTTATTTTTGTTTGGAAAACTCACTTTTCAATTGTTTATTTATTTGGAATATGTGAGTGGAAGTCAGAAGGTGGCCCACACTGCCCCTTTCAATTTTTTGTTTCAAAATTTAGTGTAACTTTACATTTTTATGCATACCAACAAAATTAATCATTTTTATATTGTGTATGTATATGTATATTGAAGATGCTTGCACACATGCTTTTGTGCTTTGTAACGAATGGTCACATAGAAGAGCTTCTATTGGAAGCACATGTAAAAAGAAGAGAAAGCCCATAAATGGTTTTATCTTAGAAGAAGTTTTTGAAATGGTCCTTCTTTTGAATGACGATGTGCAAACGTAATTATTCCTTTTTAATTATTTAGAGATTCTCAAAATGGTCTCTACATTAGATGAGAGAAACATCTTTCATCCTAAATTTTACTCTAAAAAAGTTAAGGCTTAACTGCATGTTTAATCCCTTATATTTATTTTAGGTTTTAAGCAAGGGCGGTTTCACCACCCAGCTAGCCTGGGCACGCGCCCGGGCTTAACCGATACTCAGGACGGATCTCTTCCACGCCCGGGCTTAACCGATACGCGCCCGGGCTTAATTGCATGTTTAATCCCTTAAATTGGTCACTTCCACGACATGATATTGAATTTAATAAAACAAAAAAATTTAAAAAAAGTTTTAAATCCGGTTTTCTAAATAAGTTAAATTTCATCGCCCATATTATCAACTGAATCTTTAAATTAAACAGTAAAGTGATGGAAGTGACTAACTTATTTCAACGCGAGTAACATTTTGGACCAACTTGAAACCTTTAAAATATGAGGGACCAACTTGAAACTTATTTTTGTGGTGTCTGGGAGTCGAACTCCAGACCTTACATATATTATGTATTATCCCTACCAACTGATAAGCTCACGGGGATACCAACTTGAAAATTTTAATACATAAGGGACAAACTTGAAACTCAAAATAAACATAAGAGACCAAACAAGCAATTAAACCAAAATTTAATTTGCAACATATGTAATTAGAATGGCTTTGAGGTTAGATTTATAATTTTTATATGAACTTCGCTCTTTTTAATGCGCTAACGTTTATAAATTAAGAACGGTATTTTATATGAAATTTTGATAAAAATTTTAAGTACCAACATTTTGACTTTCAAATTGTAACTAACACAAAAATTCATGTTTATCTTTTTCAATAACAACAATAATTTAACAAATATAATATAAATCAATATCTTTTTCAATATCACCAACGTTATAAAACTAATATAGGAAAATTTGTTTAACATATAATTGGAATTAATATTGAAAGTTGATTTTCAGAAAGGCAAATTTTATGGTACACTCAAATATTTGAGTGTACCGATACACTAAATTGTTAAATTATTAATCAAATGAGTTGTTTTTTTTTGAAGAAATCTATCATTTACAATTATAAAAATTAAATCTTATTTACCAAAAGCGTCGACGAAATAAAATTTAATTTTTTTGAATTTTTATTACTCATAATGAAGATTATTGATTATTTTTTATGAGTAATGTTAAAAATTTAATATGATTCTTATAAAGAATGAAATTATGTTTTTCTTCTTATGAAATGATGTTTTCTAAAGGATAACCTTGACAAATAGCTTTTTACTTCCTAAAATAATCATAAATTTATCAATTTATGAAGTAAGGAGTACCGGTACACCCCAATTTGTGAGGTGTACCGTAGAAGTTCCCTTTAAGAAATCACTTTGCTAGGGTTTGACCGAAAATTGGCCGCCTTGTTTTCATCACCTATCAATCTTTGATCGTGTCATTTTCTTCAGATCATTGATGATTGGTTTTTCTCCACCGATGACCAACATATAGGTAGAATTGCTCTCCATTAAGTCATCCTTTAAAATTCATTCAATTTCAAATATGTAGCGCTATCAAGGTTTGTTGTTTTCACTTCATTAACTTCAATTGGAATTGGGATTTCTAGATTCAATTTTCTTTTGAATCAATTGGTTTGGCTGGAGCTAGGGACAGCCGAGGCCATGGAGTTCTCCTGCCCATGGCCTTGCATGGCGGAAAATCCAATTATCGCACCAAAGGCACCGCAACAACAAAGCACTTTTGCACAAGTGCTTTCTCCTGTGGCAGCGGTTAAGAGGGCACCTCTTCCTCAACCGACAGTTCAAGGGGATAATTTATCAATAAAAATTACAGAGAATGTCTATCTCATGGGGTTAGATAAATCAAAGTATCATATGCACGACCGGATATTCTTGAACAGGGGTGACAAGCCGTACACAGCTAAATAAATAACCGCAAAATTATCGAATCACTGGAAAACTAATGGTTCATGGCATTTGATCTCCCTCGGTCGTGGATTCTATGAGTTCTCATTCTCCTCAAAGGACGATGTGCACACTTCTCTTGCAATGGGGAGAGTTAACTTGAAGCTGGGACTATTGCGTCTTTCCCAATGGTCCAAGGATTTTAATAAATATTCTCAGCGTCTCACACATGCGCAGGTTTGGATACGACTATTAGATTTGCCACAGGATTCCTGGTTAGAAAGAACATTATTGGAAATTGGAGGCGCAATTGGCACTCCTCTCATCATTGATATCGCAACTCAGAAACGCACCTTTGGCCATTATGTGCGGGTGCTGGTGGATATAGACTTCTCTCATTGGCTATTTTATGAGATCATGGTGGAGAGGGAAGGGTTTGCTTTCCCTATTGAGGTGGAGTACGAGTGGTCCCTGACTTATGCGCACATTGTCAGTTTCTTGGACACTTAGTCACGAACTGTCGCAGAAAAAGGTAGATGAAGCATAGATTTTATATTGGTGTTCTAGGTTTTCCAAAGGCAATTATGGTCACACTAAGGTTATATGTGCGCTATGGTATAGGATTATTAATCCTATAAGATTCCACCACCTTGGTAAGGATTATTACTGTGGGTCTCCAATGTTTCAGTAGGTCAGCCAATCTATGAATCTTAGAACATTCATAGCGCACTCTCTCTCACAGTTAGAATTTCTACAAACGGGCAGCCCTATTTCGTCTACCTTACCAAGGGTTTTGAGAGAATGGTTCAATCTAGGTTCATTCCCCGGAGACGTTTGTTTCCTTAATTACTAACCAGTTACATCCTTGGTTCACCAGAGTTACTCCTCAATCTTAGTAACTAACTAATTACTTCCTAAACAAATATTTATTAGTATAATTCTATAAATATCAAGTTATAAGCACCAAGATAGTAATAACAATGTTAGGTCCTGTCACAACCTAAGTACCTAATCTAGGGTTACGTTCCTTTGAAATAAATGACTAATTTAGGAACTTAATAGCGAATAAAAAATAAATAAAATAAATGACATTATATTAAATTAATATCGAACAAAAATAAACAGAGGTTCATCTTAGAACTCTAACCTAAAAAGATTTAGTTACACATGGTAACTAAAAACAAATTACTAAAGATAAAAACATACCCTGGAAAATCAAGGAGAAGATAGAAACTCTCCCGAAGTTCCAAAGTTGCCTTCCTATAGAATTGCCACAGTTTTGAACGAAAAATTCTGAATGAGGAAGCTAGTATTTATAGTGAGAGTTTCTAACTGGGTTTAGGCTAAAAACGCGGGCTTTACCCACAAAAACGCACAAAATTACTCCTGCGCTCTCGACATTTAAAATGCCCAAGGTGCATGCAGTGTAATTTTGCACATGCCCGAGGCGCGTGCCTAGGGTTTTCTACGCCCAAGGTGCATGGCATGTGCCCAAGGCATGCTTGTGCTGCTTTGTCCCAATTTCCCCGACTTTTGTTGTTTTTAGGTCTTCATCTTCAAATAACTTGTCTCGGAACTTTGGAACATAATTCCTCCCTACTGTAAAGTCTCCTGAGCCCTCTTGAATCTTCATTCTTGGTCTTC
This sequence comes from Medicago truncatula, assembly GCF_003473485.1. Lineage (NCBI taxonomy): Eukaryota > Viridiplantae > Streptophyta > Magnoliopsida > Fabales > Fabaceae > Medicago > Medicago truncatula. Next base: position 25,919,998 of record NC_053049.1, on the reverse strand, counting down.
CCAAAGTCTTGATAATTCTTCAGATGTTCTTGATTTGCTGATTTGCATGATTTCTTCGTGAATTACTTCAAAAACTCTTAAGATTACTATATTTTGGGAAAACTAGAATGACAAACTCAAATATAAAAAAACATTACAAAAGTCCCGAAATCATAGGCAATCGTTCTAATACTCCTCGTCTTTGCTGCTAAAACCTACTAAAAATGCCTGAAAAACATACTAAGAATTACGTAAGATGACCTGTCATCAGACGTTCTAACCTAATCAGTTAGTCAAGTTGCACCTGCTGATCGCACGGTGATCCTTACATGTGGGGTCTTACTCTCTCAGTTCATTTAGGTATATCCCTCCGATGTTGAGTTGCACCTAATGGTCACACGGTGATCCTTACGTGTGTGGTCTTACTCCCTCAATGGTAACTGAAACATAAACTTAAGTTGGTGTTCCTAACATTATACATGAGTATTTGTTTTAGCAACAATGAAGCCAATACTCAAATACCCAACCATCTCCCCCTTTGGCAAATTTTTGACTAAAAATTGAGGTCATACAGACAAGGTAGAGAGATACCACACAGTCATACCTTATTTCATTTTAACACAAGAACTCATCTTGAAAGAAAGTAACAAACTTTAACATTATTTCAAAATAACATCTTCCAAACTAATGCATAATTGGACATGTTCGAACATCATCCAGAACATCAGAGAGACATATGCAGCAGCAGAATAGAGATAGAACCCAGCCTCACAGAAAAACCCAGGAGGCAGAAATAAACTCCCACAAAATAAAACAGAGAGAAATAAACTCTCACAAGCAACCAACAACAGAGAAAAATAAATTCACAGAATAGGATGTCATAACATCTGGTAAGACATTGGTACACCAGAAGCACAACTCACCCACATGCATCCATATATCAATCATATAAGCTAGCATCATGACATCATCAGGCTAATAATGCTCCCACTAAACGGCAAATCAGTAGAACATACTACTCCCCCTTAATAGGTATAGGTATATATATATATACCTCCTTCCTTGGAGCTTGTAACACCCTAGTCATTATTTTATTTTATTTTGATTTGTTTAGAGTCTCGTATGTGATTTTATATGATTTTTGGTGATTTAATTGATGTGTGCATTTTATTATATAGTTTATTATAACAATAATTTAAGATAAGTGGAAATTAATATAATTTTAGAAAATAGGGAGTTAATTAGAATTTATTAAAATTAAGGGGAATTAATAGAATTGAAGGGAGTTAAGAAAGAGGTTAAGAGAGAAAGAAAAACAGTCAGAACGTTTTAACGTAAGAAACTAGCTTTTGGGAGAAAAGGGAGAAGAAGAGCAAGAACAAGAGAGTGAGCCTAGAACCGATCCTTGCTGTCTAATTTCTGCAAAACTAAGGTAAGGGTGAGACTATCTCTCAATAATCATAATTTATAATTCCTGAAATTGACCTAATTGCATAGTTTTGGAAAATAAATTGAGGGTTAGGGTTTGATGATGATTATGAAGAGAAATGGGTAATGATCATGTTAATTCTATTTGTAATATAATGTTCAGAATATAAACTTAATCTTGTTGTTGCTCTGATCGTAAACTGATTTGGAATTTATGAGTGATTGGATGAATTGATGAATTTGTGTATGATGGTGGAATAATCTGTGATTGTTGCTGTTAATGGTTGTTTTGGTGTTTCCTTAGATGCTTAGTTGTATATAGGACCTGTGAACATCTGCTGGAAAACATTTTGGGTGATTGGGGGATTAAAATTGGGTTTTTGGAGTGAGAAGAGGTCTGAAACCGTAGGTTTTGCACTGCCCAGATGATTGGTCGCTTAAGCGAAGCACCCGTCGCTTAAGCGAGCATTCAAGGTAACTGCCCAGAATGCGATTCTACCCGTTCGCTTAAGCGAACCATGAGCGAACTGGTAAGCGAAAATTAAGTTTGGTTCTGCCAAAAATTCGCTTAAGCGAATGGTAAGCGACCCCGTGATCGAAAAACCATTTTGATTCTGTCCAAAGTTCGCTCAAGCGAACCGTGAGCGACCCGTAAGCGAACTGAACCCAGACCTACTGTAAGTTGGTCGCTTAAGCGAGCTAGCCGTCGCTTAAGCGAAGTGAGTCTTAGTCAGCCTTTTCTGAACTATTACTTAGTGCATGAGGGGACTTCTTGAGCATTCTATAACTTCCTCTTTAACTAGTATAACCTTGGTGTAGGTAGCAGAAGCCTATTAGAACAAGCCGGTGATTGGATTGATTGGTATTAGTAAATGTTGGTATTGATTGTGTATGTAAATAAGTGAATACGTGTATATGTATAACATGAGGAATGTGATTGATGTATGTGCATAATTATAAATAATTGTGTATGTTCTGAATTGTCGAGTTGTGGAGTATTAAGTCATATGAAATATATGTAGTAGTTGAGTTGTATGTAGATATACACAGGTTGGGTAGTTGCATAAACATCAAGTGGGAGAGCTTCGGCTCTGGAACGCCTTGTCGTTCAAAGCGGTGGAACACTAGTTGTTCAAAGCGGTGTGGAGCGGTGAGGACTTATGTCCTGTTGAGAATGCTTTAACCATTTGACAGCGGTGTGGGTCATGGCCCTGGATTATGGTACCACATGCATACTTGCATTTATTGAGGAGTATTAGGGGGGATGTCGTATCATAAGATGAACTGCATTGTTGATTGAATTCTACTATGGATGATTGTTGTTGATTTATGAAATACTTATGCTTATTGAATAATCATTGATATTCTAAGGTGTTAGATTTTCAATTAATGTTATTTTTATTGATTGAGAATCTCACCCCTTCTGCTTGGAAATGTTGCCCTTCCTATGGGTAACTTGCAGGTGATCCTGAGTAATAGGTGGTGGCTCAAAGTGTCTAGGGCTCTGATACGTGGGATGGGATTTTATTGTTTTCTTTCATTCCTATGTATAAAATTTTGGATAATGCTGTTGTAGCCCTTTAATTGTTGGATTATTCTGGTTGAGGCTTTTTATGCCAAGATGTTTTTGGAAGTTTAAAAACAGTTGATGTTGTTGCTTAAATTCAATTATTCCGCTGCAGATTAATGATGTTATTGATGAAGGTTATTTTAAATAGTTTTATATTTCTATTTAAGAAAAATTGAAAACGAAGTGTGACATGCCCATTAGAATTATTACTCTGATGTGCGTTTATTTTATTAAATAAATTATATTTGGGAATGGGGTGTTACAGAGCTCACCCAATAGCAGGTAGGGTGTCTGCTCTGATACCAATTGAAATTCTGGCGGACTAGCTTCCTGATGTTTTATACGATGTTTCAACATCAGACACAAACATAATGTTGAGTAAGATGTTTCAACTTCGAGCTAGCAGAGAACAAACACAACAAGGAAAATATAAAGGACAAAAAATTAAAAGGCACAGAAGGTTTTTTAACCCAATTTGGTGCAACATCACCTACATCTGGGGGATACCAAGTCAGGAAGAAAATCCACTAGTGTAGTCCTTATTCTAAGTTCTCAGCAAACTCCTCGCTTACAATTCTAGACCTAGGACCTACCCGTTTTGACTTCAACCTAGGAACTCCTAGATCTGAGATCCCATCTCACTTTCCTACAATCAATCACAGCCCATGTGATCATCAGACTCAAAACACACAAAATGATGAAGTTACCTTCAAACACAAATTACCTTCAAAACACACAACCTTGATACAAGAAAGGCTCATAAATAACAAACAGTCCTAGGCTTGCATCAAAAAGATACAAGAGAAGAACACAACTCAAAACCCAAAAAACTATTCTTATATAAAGTTATGATTTTTATAAACTCAACTACAAGTCCTTCTCAGTGAAACCCTAAAAGACTAAATTCAATAACAATTAATTGGTGAATAAAACTAGGGTCTGACCCTTCCTTATATAGCCATTCAGCAGCATGGGCTTTTTCTTCATGGGCTAAACATATATTTTTATCTAATATTCTTTTCAGAAATATATTGAAACAAATATTCTTTAGAAATATATCTTTCAAAATCTCTTTTGAAAATATATTTCACAAATAAAAATCTCCATCTGAAAAATATCTTTCTTCTGGAAACACAAGTCTCTTGGACCACAAGTCACGTGAATAAAATCTTCATAGAATCTTCAGAGATCTCACGTAACAAAATAGTAACAAATATATCAACTCCTAAAAAGTATGAACATCTTTAGAAAGCTCGAAACACATCACCAAGGAATCCTAAAATATTGTCTATATTTTAGAAACAAATCACCCAGCTGATTCTGGACAAAAATATGTTACTTGGTGAACAAGAAATAAGTTGTGGTTTCCGTAAAAAGATAAAGTTCGCGAAAACCAAGCCACACAAACAGGGCACACTGAACTGTGCCAACATTTTGGAACATCATATCCAACATCCTACATGAGTATTTGTTTTATCTACTTTAGCATTATTACATGGAATATTATCTAACCTCCAATGGTCGTTTGGTTGACTGCCTGGCTATTTCTATGAATGAGTATACGGCTTGCAGGAATGAGTATACTTGGTAAGATTCTAGCTGAAAAACCTATCTCTACTTAGATTCTTCATAGCACTCTTTTTGGAATTTGGTGTAAACCTCAAGGTTTCCAATTAAATGAAATTGAGGGTAAACTGATCCAAATCAAAATGGATAAAGAGGAAGATATCCAGAGAATCCTTAAGGGTAGTCTTTGGATTATCAGAAATTGTTGGTTCGTTCTACATGGCTGGAACCGTACCCTAGACATTACTACTCTGGATTTTACCCATGTGCCTCTTTGGATTCAATTTTGGGGACTCCCTTTACATTGCAAATCCACAATCATAGGAAAAGAAATGGGAAATCAATTGGGTACTGTCTTGGATGCAGGGCTCTATGAATTTCCAGAAAATGCTAAAGTGGTGAAAGTAAAGATTCTCTTCAATCTAAATCATCCTATCAGAGCAGGTATGTATATAGGGAGTGATGATGATGGTGTTAAGTGGGTGGATTTTAGGTATGAAAACTTGCCCATGTTTTGCTTTGGATGTGGCCTTGTTGGTCACAATCAAGAGAAATGCAGAAACCCCCCCATCAAATTTGAAGGTGGAACCAATCCTAGGGGAGCATGGCTCAGATCTAGAACCTATGGAAGAAGACTCATAGAGAAGAAGGAAAAAGACTTCAGTAGCAATCCTCTCAGATCCATAAGTGGAGGATCTTTCAGTCCCATCCCCAAAGGCTTACTAAATCAGATGGCAGCAATGAAGATAAGCAGAAATGGCACCCCTAATTCAGGACAGACACAACATCAACCTAACACTCCCACCCCATCATCTCAGAAGTTTGACACACCCACAACTACTACTCAGCTAATCATACATAAGGCTCAAGGAGGCTCAACTTCAGCAAGTCTCTCCTTAAAGAGAAAGCAGGCAACAACTAAAACTATGGAAAATCACTTGGTCAAGGACATCTCACAGGAATTTAAAATGGCAGGTCTCAAGGATGAGGCCAGCCACCAACAATGAAAGCCATCTCTTGGAACTGCAGGGGGCTTGGGAACCCTACTGCAGTTAGAGCTCTAAAAAAGCTCCTTAAAACAACTTGTCCAGATTTAGTTTTTTTTATGGAAACTAGGCTTACTCACAAAGACAAAAAAGCTAAGTCAACTTTAGTACTTGGTCCTCTTAATCACTTGTTCATTGTAGATTGTAATATTTCCAATGGTAAAAGATCTGGGGGATTAGCTCTCATATGGAATGATGTAATCAATGTTGACATTATTCAATCCAATAAAAACATAATTGATATGTATATTACTGCTTGTAATACTAATGTATCTTGGTATGCTACTGGCATTTATGGTTTTCCTTATTATTCCCAAAAATATCTCACCTGTCAAATTATTGAAAATCTCTCTCAAACTAGAGATAATTCTAAATGGATTCTTTTTGGGGACTTTAACCTCATTCTTAACAGCTCTGAGAAATTAGGTGGGAATAATATAGACCATAATCACACCAACATGTTTAATGAAACTTTAAACAAATGTGACTTAAGGGACTTGGGTTTTTTTGGCACTAAATTCACCTGGGCCAATAATCACAATGATGAGACTCATATTAAAGAAAGGCTTGATAGGTTTTGTGCAAATTCTAATTGGATTTTATCTTTCCCCAGATATACCAACAAACATCTTTTGAGATATACATCAGATCATTGCCCCATCATGTTAGAATTTTATGAAGCAAGTGAATGTATCAACTACAACAGACACAAAAAGCATCAAAGATTTGAGCAATTATGGGCCCAAGACCAGGAGTGCAAACATATTGTCCATCAGACTTGGAACACCACTCTAGGAGACAGTCCTACTAAACTCCAAAGGACTCTTCACCAGATGTTCAATTGGGGTCAATCCAAATTTGGAGATATCCCCATCAAAATCAAAGACACCCAGGCCTACCTGAATAGGCTCAAAATTGACATTCCTACTAAAGATAGTCAGCTACAAATCAAAGCCATTGAGAACAAATTAGATGATCTCCTCAAACAGGAAGAACAATGGTGGGCACAGAGAGCAAAAGTTCATTGGCTTAAAGATGGAGACCTAAACACCAAGTATTTTCACCATAAGGCTAGCCAAAGGAAAAGGAAGAATTATATTCACTCTATCCAAGATGAATCAGGAGGATTTTGGCAGGATAGTGATCACCTTCATTCTATTTTCTCTAACCATTTCATGAAAATTTTTGATAGCTCTGATCATAATATTTATATGGATGTTTTTAATGTAGTATAATTTCCTAAATACAGAGTTTACAGCTCAAGAAGTTCTAGAAGCTGTCAGAAACCTTATAGCTAATTCAGCTCCAGGTCCTGATGGCTTAACAGCTCTTTTCTATCAAAAATATTGGGAAATTATAGGCCCTGACATCATAGATTACACTCTCAACATCCTTAATAATAATGGTTCTCCTATATCTATTAATCAAACCTATATCAGTCTTATTCCTAAAATTAACTCTCCTAAAATTCCCTCAGATTACAGACCTATTAGCTTGTGTAATGTTGTTTTAAAAATCATTACAAAAACTATAGCTAATAGGATAAAACAAATCCTTCCCAACATTGTTTATGAAAACCAAAGTGCCTTTCTATCTGGTAGACTTATTACTGACAACTCTTTAATTGTGTTTGAAACGTTTCATTACCTTAAAAAACCAAGAAAAAATAACAATGGTTTTGTTGGTATTAAGTTAGATATTTCTAAGGCTTATGATAGTTTAGAATGGAACTTTATAGAGCATACTTTACTATACATGGGTTTTCCTAGTACTCTTGTTAAAACTATTATGAGTTGTATCAGAACAGTGTCTTTTTCTGTTTTAATCAATGGTCAGCCAACTGATCTCTTTCAGCCTAAAAGGGGAATTAGACAAGGGGACCCTTTATCCCCTTATCTTTTTATCCTTTATGCTGAAGTCCTCTCGGGGCTTATCAATAAAATTCAACAAAATGGAATTTTACATGGTATCTCTATAGCCACCAATGCTCCTGCTATTTCTCATCTTCTTTATGCTGATGACAGCATCCTTTTTTGTAGGGCAAAACCTGAAGAAGCCACTGCTATTATGAAAATTCTTAAAACTTATCAGAATGCATCTGGCCAACAAGTCAATATGGATAAATCTGAGATGATTTTTAGTCCTAACATATCTATGGATTACAAAAAAAGCTTCCAAGATATTCTTCCTATCAAAATCAATGATAACATCAACAAATATCTGGGCATGCCTACTCATTTTGGCAGATCCAAGGAACAAGATTTTAACTTCCTCATGGATAGAATTTGGAAAAAGTTGAAGGGCTGGAAAGAGAAAAGTCTCTCTTTTGAAGGAAGAGGGGTACTTATTAGAGTTGTTGCTCAAGCTATTCCTACCTATATTATGAGTTGCTTCCTCCTTCCTAAGAGCATTTGTGACAGAATTGAAAGGGCAATATGTTCATTTTGGTGGGGCAGTAATGAAACTAAGAGGAAAATCCACTGGATTAAGAAAGACCATCTTTTTAAATTCAAACATGATGGAGGTATGGGATTTAGAAATCTTAGAGACTTCAATCTTGCCATGTTAGCTAAACAGGTTTGGAGGCTTCATACCCAACCCCAATCCCTCATTGCTAGATGCTACAAAGCCAGATACTATCCTAATTCTGATGTTCTCCAAGTTTCCCAAGGCTATAACCCTAGTTATGCTTGGAGAAGTATTTCTCAATCTATATGGATCATTAATAAGGGAAGCTGTAAGAGAATTGGGAATGGTTACAACACTAAAATTTGGGAAGATAATTGGATTCCTTATCATTCTAATTTCAAGGTACTATCTCCCAAACTGGACACAACCAACATCAATCTTGTCAAAGACCTCATTCAAGACAATGGTACAGAGTGGAATACTGATATCTTACAGGCTAATTTTATTCCTTATGAACAAGATCTTATCAAGCAAATCCCCCTCATTAACCATAACAATTCTGATGAGTTAATGTGGATGAAAGATACAGATGGTTTATACACTGTCAAAAGTGGCTATCAAGCCATTCAGAGTTGGAAACAGAATGACCAAGACAGACCAACTACCAGCAACACCAGTCCAAAGATCTGGAAAAAATTATGGGCTCTCCAAACCATCCCTAGACACAAGATGCTAATGTGGAGGATTATTAACAATGCCTTACCTATCAATAGCAAAATGGATAAACAAGGAATCAGTGTGTCCCCTCTTTGTCCCAGATGCAATGAGAAAATTGAAACATTAGAACATGTTTTTGTGACATGTTCAAAAATCACCAGAACATGGTTTGGATCCCAACTCAACTTGAAGATTCTGGATCACCAAATCACCAATCTCATAGACTAGATCGTTTTTTGTATACTTAACCACAAAGAGGAAACTCTGATTCAACTAGCCTCGATCCTATATTATATTTGGTTTGCTCGCAACTTAAGCTTATTTGAAGATAAAATCTTACCTGAAGAAGTGATTATTGAAAGAGCTGCTCATAGCATCCTGGACTTCAGAAATGCGAATAATCTTCTCCTGTTGGAAAATCTTTACTCTCCTCCATCCAATCACGCCCCGAGTCATCAACATCCCCACTGGTCCAAACCTCCTGAAAACATGCTCAAGGCGAACTGTGATGCAAATCTCCAAACTCAGGGTCGTTGGGGTTTGGGAGCGATTATTAGGAACGATTCTGGTCTTGTTATGGCTGCAGCTACTTGGAGTTTAGTTGAATATGATGACCCTCTTATGGCAGAGGCTTTTGCTCTTCTTACTACTATGAGACTGGCGATTGATTGTGGTTTTCGCAAGATTATTTTTGAAGGAGATAATGAAAGGGTGATTCTTATGGCAAGAAATGGAAAGCTTCATAATAAGACTTATCTGGGTAGTATTATCCAGGAAATCCAGGCGCTCCAACGTGCTTTTGACATTTGTAATTTTAAATTTAGCCATAGATCTAGTAATAAGGTTGCCCATAAGCTGGCCCAAATGGCCCACTCAGACCAAAACCATATCTGGTTAGAGGAGGTGCCTAACACTATTTTGGATGTTTACTTTCATGATTTAGTCCATTAATAAATTTCTCTTTTATTCAAAAAAAAAAAAAATTACAAAAAGATACAAACATACGCTAGATGAGCTATCAGATTTTTTTTTTTTGTTAAGTAGCCTAGTGGCTAGAACTCACACAATTAAATTGTGGAGAATTGGAGTGTCCAGGGTTCGAACTCCGGCCCCTGCATATAATATGCAATATCCCTACCAACTGAGCTAAGCTCACGGAGATGAGCTATCAGATTTAAATAACGCGTAATATTTAATTATTTCCTTAAAACCTCCCACGCAATTGATATATAAAATCACAAGTTAATAAATTGAGCTAAAATTTTGGCGCAATTTACTCTTCTCCCTCCTAAACATAATGTTTTTAACAACACTAACCGCACCATGCATCTTCATTTTTGTTTTTGAAAGAACACCATGCCTCTTCATATATACACACTCTTAATTGTTTCTCCATCTTAAATTGAGGTTTTTTTTTTCTTCATCCAATAGAAGTGTACTTGCATGCATCAACTGGGAAAATGCTTTTTCTAATTAAAAAGTATCTATCTTACTTGAAAGAGAACAAATGGCGAAATCATATTAATAACCAAAATAAAGGGAACAATAATATAATGTAAGCCACTTGAAAGCAAGGAACAGACCAAGAGCTTGCAGTGCTACTTACATGTTAGATATTGGAGAATGGAAATGGCGGCAACAAACAAGAAACCAAAGACGTATAAAACATAATCCGGTAATTATTTAGAGAAGAGACAATAAATTGAGTGCTACTTAGGAGAGAGTAGTGTAAATTGTGCCTAAATTGCAGCACAAATTATTATTAACTTGTGATTTTGTATATCAATTACATGGAAGGTTTTAAAAAAATAATTAAATCTTATGCGTTATTCAAATTTAATGGCTGATATAGATAGTTCTCGTTTCTCATATAAGATATTGATTCTCACCGGATATGCTCCATATATATATATATAACAAATTAAGCAATGTCCCGTGAGCATAGCTCAGTTGGTAGGACAATGCATTATTATATGCAGGGGGCCGGGGTTCGAACCTCGGACACCCGACTTATTCATCTTATACGGTGAATTCTAGCCACTAGGCTACCTGACTGGAAAAAAAAATAAAGCAATTAATATGAATAAGAAAAAATTATAACAACATTTACAAGATTAAAAATAAGAATGGATTTGTTTAATATATAATATTATAACAACAACAATAGAGTAGCAATCAAATTAACAATAACATTGCCATAAGGAAACAAAATATGAAAACTTGTTTAAAGGTAGAGTGATAAATCAAGCTCAGATGATCCAGAATCGGAAGGTTTTTCTTCAATGTTAGACTTCGATAGATCACGAATACCATCTTTGGTAGATGTAGGAGCCACAATAATTTTCTTTTCTATGTTTGAGTTTAAACTTGTTTTAATATTTGTAGAAGAAACTCCCAATTTTAAAATAGCACCAATTTTATTATTATTTGAATCATTGACTCGGTTTTAACCCAAGTGACCTATAATCTTAAGGTCAAAAAAGAGTAGGATTAAAGTAAGATTTCTTTAAACCTAAAGTACCATCATCATATCTTTGTTTGCGTTGCTTTTCTAAAGTATGTTCCGTCTTATGAGCGTTCTGGTGTCCTCCCAACGATTGTGAAGTAGAATAGTGTCTCTTACACAAAAAAGCATGAAAAGGATCTTGAATCTAAATTCTCCTCTTTATTGATGTTCTCATCTTTTCCTTGATTGTTGGCATTAGGAAAACAAGACGATGAACCAATTCGAATAGGGCCAAAAAAAATTGTACTCTTGCAACTTTGACATGAGAACTGAACCGTCTTTAGATAGCTTCATGAAATCAATAGGTTTGTCGGGTTTTGAGTGTACAACCAAGGTTTTTAAAATTTAATTTCTCCGATAAAAATACTTTACACAACGGACATAACTGGAAATTTCATAAAAGGTCTAGAAAAGTTGGAGGAACTTAAAATGATTTAAATATTACATCAAAATACTATATATGAATGTAAACAAAGTTTTAAAAAAAATAAGTAAATCCAAATACAATTGGAGATTCTAACTCTAGACACTGTGATCCGACTCCGATTAACTTCAAACAGCTTATACCTGCAAAGTAAACAACGGAATGGGATGAGACACTCCAGTCTCAGTGAGTTCCTAGATTCGGGATAAAACTTAGCAAGCTACTTTGAAAACATATATCACAATATAATATATGATACAATACTTTTACTTTATTATGAAACTGCCCTTGGTAAATCAACATAAACTTATTCCATAACAAACATACTTTGTTTTTAACTAACTAACGTGAACACACTTTCCTGCGTCTGCCGAAACACTCGGGTGTGGGTTACCCAATGTGATTCTTTCTGCCGATGGAGTATGCTATAAAAGCTTTGCAAGTGGCGCCACACTGCCTGCCTACACTGTAACGGACACCTAAGACTTTCCTCTGTGCTCGGAGGAAAGATCCTTAGCTTACTAATCTGCCCCATATTAACTAGACACTACCTAGTTGCACAAGTTACAAATAGTAATCTTAATAACTATCTCTTACTACTACTATTAATTACTACCTCCGTTCCTTTTTAATCGTCATTTTTTGACATTTTACATAAACCAATACAATCAATAAATATTACTACTTTTGATACAATACGTCATACTTTTACTATAATAACCTTATTTATTTAATATCTCATTTTATATATTTATCTCTCCACAATAAATAACTAAGGGTAATATTGATAAACAACATTTAATGTTGCAATAAACTTTGAAAGTGACGGTTAAATTGAAACAAATTTTTTTCTTTCAAAAATGACACTTAAAAAAGAACGGAGGGAGTAGTAATAATCATATATAGTGTCAATAACCAATATAAGGTTCACACTGTATACTTCTCTTAAAATGTATGGCTAATTTCATAATGAACACAACATCAAAATTACCATTGTTCAATTGACCAATATGTCTTTTACATTAACATGTTTTCTACATGAATGTCCCAATTAATGAACAAATCTCTTTTGACATAGTTTCATACAGAAACGTGTCTAGCTACAAGGATTTTCTCATATTGCTATGCTATATTCATTTCAAATGTAAAATATAGATTATCATCAGACCAATTTTGCATACCTTACAACTTACAAATTATCTAATTTCGGTTCTTCAATACTAATAATTACTATTCACTTTTTTCAAGTAACCAAATGATACCAACAGTGGCTAGTTCAAACTTTAACAGCTATAACCACATTTTCACACATCTTTAATTTAAGCCATTAACAAAACTCATCATGCAACAATTATCAATCTATATAATAACATGCATGCATTATGAGTTTTGATTCATATATTAAAACCCCCAAAAATCCAATTATTCAAACCCTTGATCCCAAAAATAATGAGGAATGAGGGAAAGGAACCCACCTGGATTTAATGATGTTACTTCAACGTCTAATTTTCTTCCATTACTCCTCGCTTTCTCAATTTCATCTTCTTATTCAATTCCTTGGAACCCTAACTTTTTAACCTTATATTTTCTACTGATTTTTATAGCTCTCTCACTCTTTCTATGGGTCAAACTCTTTAATTAATGGAATGGGTAAATGCATTGGAGTGTTGATTTAGCTTGCATGTGGAATTTGATCAACAAAGAGAAGGAATGGTTTTTCTCCTTGTGTATGGCTGATGCGTGAGAGAAGAAGGGAATGGTAAGTAAGAAAATTCCTATTTTCTTGGCCTGTTAATCCTTATGGAAAAGTCTACGGTGAAGTCATGAGAATGACTTTTTTGGTGAAGTTAACACTATAACATAAAAAATGTAATGAGTAACACCCAACTGTTTGTGCAATGACATCAAAAGTTCAGTCCTCATAGTATCATCAACTCATTAGATTAACAATACTACAATTAATCTAATTTTATCTTACCTAGTTATAAGTGTAACACCGCATAAAGTGTAACACTTAAGACAATCACATAATATCATCAACTCTGCTTGCATGTTAAAGATTCCGACAATAAAATAGTACCTGTAAGTCCAAGATGTTGCAAGCATTACTAGATGAATTACTATTGATCATTAATCAGAAATCAACAATTTAAAAATGAATCAAACATTAAGATCAAAATTAACTTTTTCAAAAAATCAATTTCCTGACTACACCATAAAAGCTCTAGCTAAAGTATGAGCAACCATGTTCGCTTGTCTCCTAACAAAGTTCACCTTGAAGTTGGAATGTAAAGATAACGGATAACTAATACTAGAAACAATAGCATAGAATTCTGAATCACCATGGCCCGGAGACGATAGAGCTTGCACTAGAGTTGATGAGTCGGACTCGAAGACAACTCAGTCTCATCTGTTAGCATCAACAAAGTGAATGGCCTCAAGTAAGGCTACTGCCTCACCCTCCAAAACTGTCATATTTTTCCGCTGTCATTTCGTTTGAACCCGAATAAATTGCCCACGGGAGTCTCTAACATAACACGCAAAAGATGTAATATAGTTACGGTCATGGAACGCGGCGTCCACATCGCACTTCAACCACGTCTCGTTCGGTTTCTCCCAAACTTGCACTCTATTATGCCTGTGTTGCACAACCTGTGGTGAATAATGTTTATGAACCTCTTGCCATTGTTGTCATGCATTTAGTGTTTTTCTCCCAATCGTTGAAGTGTGATGAGCATCATTCCAAATGACATTATTACGTGCAGCCCAAATTTGGTAAAGAAGTTAAGCCACATGACCGGTGAACAGAGAAGCTTATATAAAATGAGTTTTAATTTAAAAATAATTGAGGCAACGCAAATATTTTAGTCTAAAAAAAACAAGAATTCATGCAAATATCTTTATGAATAAGCAAAGAGATATCTGATGCATATTTTATTATATGAATTATAATTACAATAGTTAAATATTGAAAGTTGAATTTTGTCAAAAAAAAAAAAAGTATTGAAAGTTGAATCGATGTATGGAACTATAAACTGATTCAAACAATAAACTATAATATGTAATGCGTGTCGTTAATTACTGAAATCTTCCATATTGAATGAGAGTGGTGTTAATACATCATCGTTTTGATACACTAAAATTTTCAAACATGATTTCAAACCGAGAGGCAAAATAGGTAACTTGGAAACAATTACGGATGTACTTTTAATCTTCTTCATCAATGAAGGATATGTTTATATTTTCTTAAACACGGTTTGGCTTCATACCTTGAAACATTTTAATCAATTAAGGCTTTAAAAGTTGCACATGTTTGGTCTGCGTGACCCCTAATCTTAAGTTCAAACCTTAAACACTTTACTTGACAAAAAATTAAAAATTGCACAAGTCCAAGTATTATGTAAACTGAAGGTATAAAAATAGGCCGCACATTTTTTTTTTGGTGGTGGGCGGGATTCAAACCACGGACCTTGCATATATTATGCATTGTCCATACCGACTGAGCTAAGCTCACGAGGACAAAAGGCTGCACATTCGATCCTCGGTAAAAGTTGCTCACATGACAATATTACATTCAACATTAATAATAATTCAAATTTTGTATTTTAGAATAATAATAATAGATTAGCAATCAAATTAACAATAACATTGACATAAGGAAACAAAATATGAAAACTTGTTTAAAGCTTGAGTGATAAATCTAGCTCAGATGATCCAGAATCGGAAGGTTCTTCTTCATTGTTAGACTTTGATAGATCATGAATACCATCTTTGGGAGAAGTGGGAAGCACAATAATTTGCTTTTCCATGTTTGAGTTTGAACTTGTAGCAATATTTGTAGAAGAATCTCCCAATTTTAAAATAGCACCAATTTTATTATTATTTGTACCATCTTCGATTCTTGAAGTAGTTGCACCGCCAATACCTAGGTTTCCAAACCCTCTATTACTACCCCCCATATTTCTCAATGACACGAGAGAAGGATTTAAGATATCTTGCAACAAAGCACTATGGCTGTACCCAAAACTGTGTGGGGTAATCTTAGGGCTAAAATAATGTGGTTTTTGAATCATTGACTCGGTTCTAATCCCGATTGACCTATAATCATAAGGTCGAAAAAGAGTAGAGTTAAAGTAAGATTGCCCTAAACCTAAAACACCATCATCATACCTTTGTTTCCGTTGCTTTTCTAAAGTACGTTCCGCCTTATGAGCGTTCTGGTGTCCTCCCAACGCTTGAGAAGTAGAAAATTGCCTCTTACAAAAGGAGCATGAAAAGGATCTTGAATCTGAATTCTTCTCTTCATTGATGTTCTCATCTTTTCCTTGATTGTTGTCGGTAGGAAAACAAGACGATGAACCAATTCGAATAGGGCCAAAAAAATTGTGCTCTTTCACCTTTGACACGGGAACTGAATCTTCTTTTGATAGCTTCATAAAATCAATAGGTTTGTCGGGTTTTGAGTTTGAGGATTGAATCTGCTCAATCTCCTTCATGTTCGTCACTTTTTTTGAGTGGGTAGAATCACCTCGATCTCGTGAAGTGGAAGAGATGCTAGAGGATTCAGATGCCATGGTAAAAATTAGGGATAGCAAACTAAATCTTATGTTGGACTAATGTCGGATAGGTTGTGGTTTTTTATTTGGTGAATTGAGAAGCTTATATAAGAAGAGTTTTTTTATTAGAAAAGTAATTGAGTCAACGCAAATATTTTAGTCTAAAATAAAAATATATAAAAAAAAAAAAAAACAAGAGTTAATGCAATTATCTTTTTGAATAAGGAAAGAGATATCTGATGCATATTTTACTTTTCTATTTGAATTAATTACAATAATTACAATAGCTAAGTATTGAAAGTTGAATTATGTCGTCTTGTGCGACGTTGTTTGATTTCCCGTCTTCGTGCGGTGTTCATTTGATTCATATTGAAAGATCGATTGTTCAATCAAAGATTTGGACGTCAACGTTGCAGATCCGGAGGCAATGGATATTTCGGTAACTTTAATTTCATCATATATTTTTGTAGGCATTATGTCGTTATATGCTATTAACTTAGATGTTGTGAGTTTGTTCGCAGATTTATCTTTTACTTTTTTAGTGGTGTTGAATGATGTAATCTCTCGATTTGAATGAATGATTATCATTTTGTTTTTGTAAAAAAAAAAAAAAATGAAAGTTGAAACGATGTATGACATGTATGCACTGCTTGATTTGTGCCTAAATATCATTGTCTTCCTAAACTGATTAATACATCATCGTTTTGATGTACTAAAATTGCAAACATGATTTCAAATCGAGAAGCAAAATAAGTAACTTGGAAACAATTACGGATGTAATTTTAATCTGCTTCATCAATTAATGATATGTTTATATTTTCTTAATCACGGTTTGGCTTCATGCGTTGAAACATGTTAATCAATTAAGGCTTATAAATTTACATGTTCGGTCTCATGACCCCTGATCTTAAATTTAAGCCTCAAACACCTCATTTGACAAAAAAATAAAAAATTACACAAGGCCAAATATTATGCAAAGTGAAGGTATAAACGATCCTCGGAAAAAGTTGCTCACATGACAATATTACATTCAACTTCAATAATAATTTAAATTTTGAATTTTAGAATAATTTTAAAAATAACCAATTCAAAATGAATAACTATATTAAATTAAAAAAATGCAGAAACATTCAAAATTATAATTATTATTTATTACATATCCATGAATAGAATTTATTTATTTTTTATTATGATATAATTTTGTAACATTTTTAAAACATATTATAATCTTCATAAATAGACATTTTTTTTATATAATTTGATAAGCTATATTTTTTTATAAAAATTAACAATTTTGAAATGAATTTAATTTGAAAGAAAACAAAAGGTTGGTATATATCTATATCTTAATCATACAAATGAAAGTTAAAACAAAGACCTCACATTGATCCTCAACAAAAGTTGCTTACGTCGTAGAATTACATTCAACTTCAATAATAATTTAAAATTTGAATTTCACAATAATTTTAAAAATAACTAATTTAAAATTATAAAGAAAGAATAAAAATAAAAATTATAAATATAATTTATTACATATCCATAAATAGATATTTTTCATTTTTTTAAAATTATGTAATATCTATTTTTTGGTGATATAATTCTGTAACAATATTTTCAAAACATATTATATGTTTCATAAAGTAGATATGTGAATTTATTTTTTGAAATTATATGATGATTTATTTTATTGAAATTCAGAATAATATAAAAAAAATATAAATTGTTTAAATGAATTTAAAAAATTAAAATTTCCATCACTTTCAAAAATAAATTTAAAGTTTTAGTCAATCGAAGCAACAATTAAAATTAATGACAATATTTAAAACTGATTAAATTTTCAATTAATATTTTAAAATCAGATTTTCGTAATTAATGACAATAATTAAATGCATTCTGTAATTTCAAATTTCAAATAGTAATTTAATGAATCCTTAAAAAAAGTCAAAATTTGTAACAAAAAAAGTAAAATTAATGAAATGAAGTCCTCTAAAAAACTAATATCTCCGTCCCATATCATTTGACCCACTCTATCACGTATGTCAATGCATAATATTGAACTTAAATATCTTTAATAATTTATTAGAAAAAATTATGAAAATTTGATATTTTAAAAATATTTATCGAGATGAATCCAACAAAATCTTATATGTTATATTTTGTCTTTATATATTTGTAGAAAAATACGATCAAAACATTTTTTTAAAGAAGTAGAAAAATTCGATCAAAACATGTATTGTGCACAAAACACATTTTTAAATTAGGTATGTTAAAATGGAACAGAATGAGTAATAACTAGACCGCCGATCCGTGCGACGCAATTGAAAAAAAAATTACATTGGTTTTGTTGATGGGAAACCTCTTGTTGGTTTCACTAATGCGAAACCTTGTTGGTTCATATATGTTCCCAAACTTTGTGTTAATCAAAAACACGACACCGTACTTTTTCACCATAGATTAAATGGAAAGTTGGAAATGATATGTTTAACTGGGTTCGTCGACAAGCAACAAAGACGAAGTTTACTTTCATTAATTATATATAGATAAATCTAATTTAAAGAAACCAATGTTTGTGTTGGCTTTTGAAAGTAGTGGTGGGTGCAAAGCACCCACAAAGAATTTGAAGCTTGAAGACATGGGCTCAAGAAAATGAGGGTGTCAGTTTAGTCATACACAAACCCATAAATTTTAAATAGTTTTGACCATATATATAACATTTATTTTCTAAGAGCATAATTATACATTATAATCGTTCTCTATAGTTTTTTCATATTCTTTAAACATTGAATGATTTTCAAATTTGCAATGTCAATAAAAAACATCACTCACAGTAAGTAATAAAATAATTTTCAGTTGTTACGGTTATCACATTTAATATCAGAGACAACTCTAAAAACAAATATACCAACAAAAAAATAAGCACTATCAAAACTAATAATATAAATTAACTTTCTTTTTTTTGAAGAATAATATAAATTCACTTAAATAGTCAGAATTCATACTCAAATAAATACTACGAAAATAATTATATATTTTTTGGGTTGTTAAATTATTACTACCTCCGTTCCTTTTTAAGTGTCACTTTTGGAGAAAAATTTTGTTCCTATTTAACTGTCACTTTCAAAATTTAATGCAACATTAAATGTTGTTTTACCAATATTATCCTTGGTTATTTATTGCGGAGAGAGAAATATATGAAATAAGATATTAAATGAATAAGGTCATTATAATAAAAATATAGTTTATTGCATCAAAAGTAGTATCAATTATTGATTGTCTTGGTTTGTGTCAAATGTCAAAATGTGACAATTAAAAAGGAACAGAGGTAGTAAAATAAATAGTATCTCTACCTCTTACCCCTCTCTCTTTATCGTGCCTTTTGGGTATATATTAATCCATATCCTTCGATTAGGCAAAAAAGTTACAATATAGAACTGCACGTACAAGCAAAAGGTAATAACAAAAAGATAAATGCTAGCAACACATATTTTAACGCATAATTTTCAACACACTCTATGTGGTTAAATTCATTTGGGTCCCACCAAATCATGTGGGTCCCATATGAATTTTAATCAATCAAAGATAGTGTGTTGAAAAGTGTGTTAAAATGTGTGTTGTTAGCATTTCTCTAACAAAAAAAACTCTATCTTATAATCAACAAAATGACTACTAGTTTTCTAGTTTATTTTTCAAATGTAGTGAGGGCCCGGGCCCATAGTGAGCTCTACCTAGGATTGTGTCAGTTTAGGTTACGTGGTTATTTAAAGAAGGAAACAAATAATTGGTGGTTCGTTAATCTTAATGGAGTTCACAACCATAAGATGGAGACAAAGTTAAAAGATCACTAAATATTGAAGATAAAGAATTTGAAGTTATTGAAGAAGATGAAGAAAAACTTTTACTAGATATTACTTGGAACATTTTGTTGATGTTGATTTTTTTTGTTAATAATGCATTGACATATATTTTGTGTGGTCTGTAACACCTCGTTTTTCAAATATAAAAATTTCTTAAACATTTATCAAAGTAAACAGCATAAACGGGATATCACATACAAACTTAATCCAAAATCAGTTAAATAACAATTTAACTTTCAACGAATTACTTAAACAATGCAGCGGAAATTATTTCATAATTCATAAATCTTTTTGGCACGTAGGCCCCATCAAAATATTTCAATAGTTAATCAACATTATAAAAATAACATAAATGTTCACATAAGAGAATGAAGCATGCATAACAAACACCCCATCCCGTTACGTATCAGAGCGACCTAGACGACTCAGTGAGGAAGGACCACTCACGACAGCAACTGCAAACTTAAGCACGATCACCTGCAAGTTACTCATACGAAGAGCAACATTTTCAAGCAGAAGGGGTGAGATTTCATAACACAATAACATTAATCAATGTAATTCGAAATCATAATTAACATCATAATCAGTCTTAAACAACATAGCATCTTTGATAAACAATTATCAAGTAATCACAGCTTCAATCATAATCAATAACATATACATCTTTAAACTCGACAAATGCGACAATGCAACTTAGACACTTATATGCATGTGGTACCAATCGTCATCATAAGTATTAATATACTTTCATCGTGCGGAGGACAAAGCTCCTAAACGTGCGGAGGACAAAGCTCCTATCATGGTGAGGACAAAGCTCAATGAATGCTAATGCATGGACTCTAACAACAAAACATCTTAATCAACTTATCACATATACATCCAATAATTTGGAGTTCATCATCAGCTTATTCATAAACATGCAACTTAGTTAAATAACATTTGCAGCATAATCAAATCACAACAGATTTAATAACAAATCATTCTCAACAATTTCTTGATCATTCAACAATAATTCAAGTAAAGGCAATCAATCCATATTTCATTTCATAATCTCTTAACAGTTCATAAAAACTTCACAGTTCACAGTCATTATCTTTAATAGGTCACATTAGTACCTAAAGTTCCTTTCCTAACCAATCCAAACCACTCAGGTCTCACAATCCTCTAAAACACTCAATTCTGGAAGTGCTCGCGAGGCGAGAGCATCTGCTCGCCATGGCGAGTACAAGCCAGATTCCCAACTTAGGTTGTTCCAGGTTCAATCTCGTTCTAAATCATTCCCTAATCAATAGTAGGCACCTAAAGGTACTCAAAGGTGTAACACCCCGTTTTCCCAACATAAAAATTCTTAAAAACATTTATCAGAGTAAGCATCATAAACAACGGGATATCACATAAAACATAATCCAAAACAGTTAAATAATAATTTAACCAATATCTTAAACATTGCAGCGGAAATTATTTCATAGTCATAAAACGTTTTGGCACGCAGGCCCCATCAAACAGTTCATATCATAATCCATATCAATATTTAAAATAACATATTAGTCACGTAAGAGAATGAAGCATGTATAGCATATAACCCCATCCCGTTACGTATCAGAGCGATCTAGACGACACAGTGAGGCAAGGCCACTCACAGAAGCAGCTGCACACTAAGCACGATCACCTGCAAGTTACCCATACGAAGGGCAACATTTTCAAGCAGAAGGGGTGAGATTTCATAACAAAATAATGCTAATCAAAGTAATTCGAATCATAATTAACATTAACATCATAATCATTCTTGGATAACTTTGCATATTCAAATAACAAGTATCACGTATTCACATATTCAATAAACAAATATCACGTATTCACTTATTCAATCATCATCAACAACATAGCATTATGGACATGACAATGTGACAATGCTCATAGACTCCTTATATGCATGTGGTACCAATCGTCATCATAAGTATTAATATACTTTAATCGTGCGGAGGACAAAGCTCCTAATAATCGTGCGGAGGACAAAGCTCCTAATAAA
Source organism: Medicago truncatula (assembly GCF_003473485.1). Taxonomy (NCBI): domain Eukaryota; kingdom Viridiplantae; phylum Streptophyta; class Magnoliopsida; order Fabales; family Fabaceae; genus Medicago; species Medicago truncatula. Next base: position 25,897,914 of record NC_053049.1, on the reverse strand, counting down.
CGTGGTGAGGACTAAGCTCAATGAGATGCTATGCATGGACTCTTATGAACAAAACATCGTAATCAACATATCAACATGCATCCAACAATTTGGAGCTAAACGTCATCATTTCATCATATATAAATATATACAATGCACTTAGTTAAATAACAGCAGCAGCATAATCAAGTCACATAACAGGATGATATCATTATATCAATAGCACATCAATTATATCATAATTAAACTTCCATATCTTACATAAATGTACAATACATTAATCATACTCAATCAATATCAACATATCTTAAACAGCTTTACAGACTGCATTTAACGTCATCATTAGGTCTTATTATCATAAGGGGGTTCGCTCTTGATCAAAACGTGCGACACAGATCGCACAAACACTCATAACACTCAAGGCTGGAGGTGCTCGCGAGGCGAGTACTAAACAATTCCCAAACTAAAGTTGTTCTGGGTCTGATCTTGCCCTACATTCATTCCTAATCATTACTAGGTATGTTCAGGCACTCTAAGGCATTCAAGGTCCAACTAAAAAGTCGAAAATAAAAAATCTAACATGCTCTCTGCCTTAGCTCGCTCGCTATGGCGAGCTGCATTGCACAACTCGCGAGGCGAGGAAACAGGGTTCGCGAGGCGAGCGATGAATGTTCATCCCTCGCGAGGCGAGATTCATAGCTCGCCGTGGCGAGCGATGAATGTCGCTACGGCCAGACTTCCTAAATTCACAAAAACACGACGATTCACATGGTTCTAAGCTTGTTTTTGATTCCAAAGTTCGTCCTAAACATTATCTAAGGTCTAGGAACACTTTCTACATCAATTAAACCAATTCTCACCGTTTGATCATCAATTCTAAGGTTTTGACCTAGTTTTTGTTTTCTCCAATTCAATCCTAATTCTTGTTAACTAATCATCATAATCACATTCAATTAACAATATTGAGTTATTAGTCTCACCCTTACCTAGTTATGAAGAAATCGCAGCCCTCTCTATGCTCTTCTCCCTTCTAAGCTTTTTCTCCCTTTTCCAAAAGTTTTCACGTACAATGAGTTTCTAAAATATTAGGTCTTCTCCTATTTATATCTCTTCCTAATTACTTATCTTATCTCACTTTCTCCCCCAAAACTATCTAAAATATCAAAACAACCCTTAACTAAATATTTTATATTATTTTCAAATCTTTATTTTATTTAACAATAAAGTAATTCTCATATCCTTATCAAATATTCCAAAACTCATAACTTATCACGTCATCGATCAAATCATTCAAATCATCGTAAATCATCAAAGCATACCAAAATCATGCATATATTATATAAATATAATATAATCGCCTAAACTCGATTAAATAAACTATTTAACGAAAGTGGGCGTTACAAAAGGCATCTAAGGTTCAACTCAAAAGTCAAAAACTCAGAAAATGACATGCTCTCTGGTCAAGCTCGCTATGGCGAGTAGGGTTGCTCGCTGTGGCGAGCTAAGACTTGTAACTCGCGAGGCGAAGGGAAAGGCTCGCATGGCGAGCGATGAACTTCATCCCTCGCGAGGCGAGGATCATAGCTCTCTATGGCGAGCGATAAACTTTGGCTCGGACAGAATGCAGTTTTCACACAATTTTCATCAACTAACATGGTTCTAAGCTTAATTTCACATCCAGAATTCATCCTAAACATATTCTAAGGTTATAGGACGGTTTCTACATCAATCTAAACAACTTTTACCGTTTGATCATCAATTTTAGGGGTTAACCTAATTTCAAAACTTTTCTAAATCAATCCTAACTTTGTCAATTAATCATCAGAATTACAACAATCAATATTACTGAATTATTAGTCTCACCCTTACCTTGTATTGAAGAAATCGCAGCCCTCCTAGTGATTATCTCTTCTCTTGGCTTTTTCCTCCTTTTTCCAAAGTTTGATCGTACGTGCAATTGTTTTCTAAAAACTAGGTCTATCTCTTATATACTTCTTCCTAATATCTTATCTTATCTCACTTTCTCCCCCAAAACTATCTAAAATCTCAAAACAGCCCTCAACTAAATATTTTTATTTTCTTTTCAAATCCTATTTTATTTAACAATAAAATAAGTCTCCTAATCTTATCAAATCATTCAAATCAACTAAATCATCTTAAATCAACAAAACTCACACATATATTATAAAAATATAATATAATCGCCTAAACTCGATTAAATAAATAATTAAACGAAAGTGGGCGTTACATGGTCGATAATGCATCAACCTTTTATTTGTGGTGAATATATCCCTAACATAATATAAATATATGTCTTTTAAGTTTTTGTTATGGACAAAGTAGCGAGAGTTTAAGTGGATAAAATTGCACCACCTTTTATATAAATAAATATATGTCTCTAGTTAATCTATAATTAATTTTATCATTTCTTTCGTTTGATTTGATTCTAATATTTTCTCTTGTATCTACTTCCGTCAATTGAAACAAGTCTCCTAATGGAAAAGTTGAAGCTAGTGGCCGATATGAAGCTTTCAAGCAGATAATTAAGATTTTTTAACCTGCACCGACAAATTTGATGAGTTGAAGATAGAACTTAACCAATATTTTGTTCTTCTTGGTGAAAATGAAAAAAATCATGTTATGTTGTTGTACATGTCCCATGCATAGATTTAGGGGCTGATAACGATCACTAGGAATATAAGTTATCGTCATAAGATGCTTCAAGATATTGGCGATGTGCATCCTTTTTTTTCTGAATAGTTGAAAATAATTAGCTCTAACTTTGGGTTAACTCAACCGTTAGTGCCTAAATTGTCAGTAGAGATTTGATGTAATGTTGTGTAATATTTAGTCAATTTTCCTAATGTTGGATTGTTGTTGAATTTCAATAGTTTGTGTACAGTTAATGTAGTTTTGAATTGGTGGAATGTAATTGAATTTTGATTGAGGATGTTTTGTTGTTGATTATGAGCGATAATTGTCGTGCTGCTCATTTTATGGTTTTTTTTGAGTTACAGATGTTCAGATAGGCTAGTTTGTGTCTTGGTTGTGCATTTGAATGTTTCATACTACATTTATCACAAAAAGGTAGTTAATTTTTGTAGATGCCAATGATAGTAAAATATCATTCTTTGAGCGGTTAGGGAATAGGGTTTGAAGACTTAGTAGGAAAAGAATCTACTATGTGGTAATCGAAAGAAAAAGATAATAAAGAAAAGGAACCGTTATGTGGTAATTAAAAGAAAATATCATAATAAAAAGGAACTGATATAGAAAAAAAAAAATTGCAATGACGTTAGTGACTTTAAAAAAATAAATATTTCATGTGCTACCTGATTCAATCCTTGCATACCTTTTTTTGCATAAAGTTTAATTAGGTACGCCAAAAGGGGTGGGGTTATGATTATCAGGTTCAATTGCATGATGGTGAGAAAAGATTTAGGGATTCTGAGATTGAAAGAAATAGGACCCAAGATTTGTGTTGAATACATAACATTGAAGCAATCACATGTCATCTGAAACATCAGTGCCCTCGGGGTAAGAGTTGTGAATTGGAAGTATGTGGTACCTGGTTCGATCCCCATTAGGGATAAATTTGGAACTAGGTTGTAAAAATAAGAGTAAAATAGACAAATTGAGTATCTTCGCCATCCTCGTTGGTATCAATATCTTTAACCCTTCTCTCGAAGTGACACGTGATATCACCACATGCAACGTGTCAAAGATAATCTTATAATAAATACCTTATTACCAATATTACAATGACATTTGAAATACATTCAACTCACATTCCTTATAAGAATACATTCATAAAGAATGTAATTTTAACTCTTTAACAAATTAATTGACTGATATAATAATTTCATGGGGTATATAGGCATGCACCAAGGATAAAGGGGGAAAGATGCAACACATTTTAACTGAAAATTGTGACTAATTTAAAAGAAAATTGTGACTGTTAAAACAACATTAAAGACCGTAAGGTCATAATTAACTACATGCATACCCCAATAATTATGTTTTATATTGACATTTAGTTGAACCGTACTTCACAAAATTGCTTACTCATGAAGTGTAAATCTTACCGATTTTTGTTTATCATCTCTGAAATATGAGATTTTGGTAATCAAGCCTTAATATTATAATTTTACTAATTCAAATTTTTGTATCTTTTTAATATTCTTGATGATTCTTTCTAAAATTTATCATTGTGTTCTACATAGGTACATATTCATTAACCATAACATTACATATGAATATGAAACGATCTATGCAAATCATTATCAACGTATGTGAATCCCGAAGCAAACATCCAACCACGTAACGTGCAAAATCATCACGATTGATAACGACAACATAAAAAATGATTTTTCATTGCATTCTGAATAATAAGAGCACAATGTAAACCACTAGATATTAAGGTTAAAATTTGAAACACTACTTGCACAACCAAGAGGTTTGCCAAACAAAAAAAAAAAACACTTAATAGTAGTACAGAGCAAAAGTAGCCATCAAAGCAGTTCCCAAACACCAGACATAGAAACAAAAATACTTCTGAAGACATTTTTCTCATTAGCAGATCTTATAGGAGGGACAAACAGAGGAATGTTTATCTTTTTCTTGATTTTGGATTTGAGTTTTTTGATCTGAAACCTACCTAGGCCCATGAAAACTAAAGTAAACCATGCAACCAAGTTGATGTCATAAAAATTTCATAAAGTAGCCAATCCTTTGGTCAAAAATATGCCAACATAGAGTAAGATAATATGAAATAATAAGACAACAAATTATGGAAAAACAATAAACTAACGCAATCGACTTCAAATTATACTGTGTATGTCATATACTTCAACCGTAGGGAATTGATAATCTTGTCAACCTCTGTGACTGGTTCTGGATCAATGGTGCTACACGCAGACATTACAAAGAATCTGTTAGAAAACGTCAAAATAAACATCAACATAGAAATTAACTTGAATGATATATATACCGATTAGGCAGTGATAGGAGAACAAGGCTTCTACTGCACGATCAGCTATGGTTGAATCAAATGTCAAGTATGCGACTACTGTGTGAAGGGGAAAGACAAGGCTAGTTGTTAAGATAACACACACACACACATACATATATATATATATATATATATATATATATATATATTCACACACTAGTGAAAGCATTAACATGGAAAATAGTGTATGATTTAATTTACATGGAAACATGAAGAGCTACGTTGGAAAAAGGATTTTGATAGCAATAAGAGATGTGCATGTATATGTGTTTTAATTTGTATGGAGACATAAAGAATCTCAATTGCTTTTAAATGAGAAAGTCAAATGATACTATGAATGATGATGGGAGGGAATTTTTGAATTTCAAATGAATAGATGTTGATTAGGATAAGAGTTTAGAAATATTTAATTGCTTTTAAATGAGAAAGTCAAACAATATTATGAATGATGATGAGAGGAAATTTTTTCATTTCAAATGAATGGATGATGATTAGGATAAGAGTTTAGGAGTATTTAATTGCTTTTAAATGAGAATGTCAAACGATATAATGAGAATTGTTTCCATCATATGCAAATTTGCACATATTAAGAAGTTTAAAAATAATAAATTTGTATTTTTTTAAACAAAATAATAATTTTGTACTTAAACGTACATTTTATATTAAATATATAATTTTTTAATTAAAAATATATTTTTCAATTTGTTTTACTTTTAATTGTTTTAACATGTGCCATGTTGCACATGTTAGACAAATCCTTATTAGATATACAATATAGAGATAAAATGTGCCTTAATATGTCCTTTAATGATGAATGAATCGTACCAAATTTGTAACGTATTTGAAAACATCACTATTATTTCTCAAGTAATGATTGACTAATGTAATTTTGATGAGATTAGTGAAAACTCTCGTCGAATATAGATCTGATCCAAAGGGGTTAAATTTACAACTAACTTCAAGTAATCATATGTATGATTAGTGTTTCAAGTAACCATACATACGATTAGTGTAATAATCAATAAAACTTGTAGTATTAAAAAATAGCACATTAAAAAGAATTTTGAAAATAGTATTTAAGAATTGCAAAAAGGATTAGCAAAACCGAGACTTAGTAGGATGCACAACATCCATATCAGAAACAATGCAATAAAGAAAGAAAGAAGCAACTACATAAGTTTGATACAGCAAAGATTAAACAACATACAACATTGGTATTAAATTCAGTATGATATATTCCACATATAAATTTCATAGCGTCGATATACTTATCTTTGTTAGGATTGATGTTGATGCTCAATGGTGCTGTCAATATCAATTAAAAACAATCACACATAAAACTCAAACAAATTTTGTGCCTGACTTACAATCTTAATAGGAATGATTTATTTATAACATTTTTTTCTCTTACAAATGGTACATAACATGAACAAAGGATAGCAAATATGACAAACATTGACTTCACAAAATCAAGTATGTTATTAAACATATCTTTTCGATGGTACTATACGTGATAGGTAGGTCATTTAAGCCTCAGGAGATGAATATAAGGTGGATCTGTTGGTTCATATTCTCATAAAGCCATATTTGTAAATGCAAAAATCGTAAGAAAGACACCAAAAAGCAATTGCAAAATCTCAACTCATATGAAAACAAAAATGTAGATAAATATATCTTTTTTTGAGAAAAAAAAAAAACCTCTTTGGTAGTGAATGGGGAATTTTGTGACATTTATGGTAGATGGTTGTCCATCATGGCTACCTCTTATGTAAAGGGTGATATCTTTGTTGTTATGGCAAAACAAATCTCAGTGTGTGTATATATAGTACTTGAAATAAGTCAATTGTCCATTAAGCTCTTTCCTTTCGTGTTCATCATAGGCATTCATCGTTAATAATGATACTTAATGTGCATGTATATTTCTAATGCTAATTAATTATTTCGTTATATAACTTCCAAAAACGGTTTGAATGCAATTATTACACATTTATATTGAGTTTGTATATTTCAATGGACAATTAAAACATACATTCATTTGCATTAAAAGGATTTGAGAATAGTATGGAGTGAAATCGTAATTCAAAATTACTTTTAATGTTGTTTTAACAGTCACAATCGCTTTTAAATGAGAAATTCAAAGGATATAATGAATGATTATAGGAGTGAATATTTGAATTTCAAATGAATGGATGATGATCAAGATAAGAGTTTATGAGCATTTATTTTCTTTTAAATGAGAAGGTCAAACAGATGAATTATTTAACTTTGTTTGTTGGTGCGGAACTGCCATTCAAATTTGAAATGAATTGCCTTAAACCATTTAATGAATGACAAACAATTTGAAATGAAATGAATTTATTGTGTGTAAAGGGATCATGAAGTCAAAGGTGTGAATTAAATGCAATAGAATGAATTCAGATCGACTGATTAGGAAATGCTCTCAAATTTGAAATGAATTGCCTTAAATTATTTAATGAATGACAAACAATTTGAAATGAAATTAATTTATTGCGTGTTAAAAGGGTGAGGAGGTTAAACATCCTTATTTATTAATTTTGTTAGGTCTGCAGCAATTTAACCTAATTTTTTCCCGCTCATTTGCTTTATTAGTTTTGCAATTATTTAACCTAACAAATTGCATCTAAAAAAAGCATCTCACCAATTTCATTCCTATCCTCTTGATTTTTTTTTTAATTAGTTTCATGCCTTTATTTCATTCCTATCATGTTGCTTTTTTTTAAGGAATCCTTATTTATTAATTTTGTTAGGTCTGCAACAATTTAACCTAATTTTTTCCCGCTCATTTGCTTTATTAGGTCAAGTGATAAACCTTAGAAAGTCCTCCATTCATGCTGCTGGCGTAACTCAAAGTAGATTGAACAACATTGTGAGCTTGCTTGGGTTCTCTATTGGTAGATTTATTTTTAATTATTTTATTGTGTGTTTAATTGTGCTTGTGTGTGAATATTCATCATTGGGTGCATTTTCATGGGTTTTCGTGCTGGGGGGGGGGGGGGGTAAAATTAGTAATTTTGGTGAGAATTATTTTTAGTGTTTAGTGAGAACCATTATCTTACTAAGTTACTAGTGTAGTAATTAGTATTTTACCGTTAAGTGACCGTTGTTAATATTTTACCGTTAAGTGATCGTTAATAATATTTTACTGTTGTGGGTGTAGAAACATTTCAAAATTGAGTTGGAGTGGGTTAAGTCCTCTAAGGTTTAGGGTTAAGCCCATTAAGAGAATGGACTATATAAGACTTATCTTAAGAGAAAATATCACACATTTTTCATCGCATAAGATATTTTGAGAGAGGTAGAGAGAGAAAGTGAGGGAGAAGAGGAAAAAGGGTTAGAGAGAAGAGTAGCTTGAAGATTCAAGAATTTGAAGAGATCCTAGGAGATAAAGTGAACCTTGGGCTAGGAATCGGTGATAATTAAGGTAAGGGGGTTAGAATTCAATCATAATCATTTTAATATAGATTTTCAATTGTTGTATGAATAAGTGCTTAATTGAGTAAATGATTAATTGTTCATAGATGATAAAATTCGTGCTCTAATTATGATGATATGTTTAAATGCATGAAGTTGTTGATAATTGAATTGTTGTTATTGAAATTTCATGTTCAAAGTATGAGAAAGTGATATATGTTGAACTATGCTCAAATTGTTGAATTATGCTATGTTGTTGTTGAATTGTGGTAAGAGTCATGTTCAATTGATGTTGTTGTTGCTAAGTGATGTTGTTGTTGATGATTCATGGCTTGGGTATTCATAATTCATGATTTGTTGATGAGAAATGAGTTGTTGGTGGTGGTTTTGTGAAATTGGTGAATTAGTGCAAATGTCATTTGTTTTCAAGTATGTTGTGTCTTTGTGAATCATTTTAGCTATATTGACCTGTAAACAAACTTTGGGAACACTCTTGGGCATTGGAAGATCAAAATTGGGGGTTTTGGGTGAAAAGGGGTTGAAACCCGTAATATTTTTCTGCAGAACTATGACTGTTCGCTTAAGCGAACCATCATAGCAAGTTTCGGAAACAGGTCGCTTAAACGAACCTGTAAGCGACCGGTAAGCGTACTTTACTGATAGCTACTGGAACTTGTTCGCTTAAGCAAACCAAGTGTTCGCTTTAGCGAACGGTGAGCGATCAGTAAGCATACATTACAAGTAGCTACTGGAACTTGTTCGCTTAAGCGAACCTGCCCAGATTCAACCACTTTTGATTTTTGTTCCGGACTTTAGGGGGCCAATCCGAGCTTTGTAAAATGATTCTTTCAACTTGTTTAACCTCTGTTTGAACCCCTAAACCTACTGGAACATGATTAGCTTACTTAAACTTTGGATTTTCCATTTTGGGTTATAACTTGGATATTTTTGGGAATTCCGGATTTGGTTGAATTAAACTTTTATGAAATGAATGAGATTACAAGTTAAACCTACAACTCATATAGACTTAGGTAAGACTTGTAATGTTGGTCAAACGTCTTAATCATGTTAAACGTGAATTTCGGGTGGGAATGTGGAAAATGGCAACTTGAGTTTTATAGTACGAACTTAAGCTATTCTTTGAACTAATGTCCAATAGTTTGTAAGTGGCTTAGGCTCTTGATTACATGATTGATTAAGATTGTTTGGTAAGTTTTCAAACTTTATATTGCTACCTTACTTTAAGAGTTGTCGATGTTGGCTGTTTGCCACTTGATACGGTTTTATCGGAAATAATTCCTTTAAGTCAATTATATATGATCTTTCGTGACTAGCCGTATATGACTAAATGAAGATGTGTGAATGACTTGTTATATGTTGATATGATATTTATCATAAGATGTTATATGTTCTCTTACTTGGAATATGAAAAACAAATGGATCGGTGAGATTATATGACATAGTTGTTGTTGATGATTATTGATGGTTATGTGATAATGTGATGATGACTCTTATTTAAATTATGAATGAATGTTGTGTGGACGTAATTACTTGATAATGCAATTGTTGAGGAAATGATCAATATATTTGGAAGTTTTCCTTTATATTGTTGTGAAAGTTTGGAGGTGATTTGCATTGTCGAGTCCTTACTTGTATGTCCATGCATCATAGTCATGTTGAGTCTTGTAGTTGTAAAAGGGTTGAGCTCTTTTACTTCGGTGATTATGTAAGACGGGTGTAAAATCTTACATACGATGTTTTTGTTGCATCGAAGGTGACGACCTTGAGGTGTTCGGTACCACATGCATTTATGTGTCATGTTTAGGGACATATCATTTTGTTGCATGAGTCCTAAATGTGGAATAATTGACATACTTGTGGTTGCGAGTGATTGGTTGTGATATTTGGATTTATCATTATGAATCATTATTTAAGATTAATTATTCATGTCAATTATTTGGAATTTGAATTGGTTTATTCATGTCTAACTATTTATGTGGATTATGATTGATGTAATACTTACCCCTAGTGGTTTTGATCGCCTACCTATCTGTATGGATGGGTAGACGCTGTGCAGGATTAGTTGCTCCGGTGAGTTGATTGATGCTTGGTTGGATATCGGGAGCTATCTCTGTAACGCCCACTTTCGTTTAATTATTTATTTAATCGAGTTTAGGCAATTATATTATATTTATATAATATATGTGTGAGTTTTGTTGATTTAAGATGATTTAGATGATTTGGATGATTTGATGTGTTTTGATGATTTGATAAGATTATGAGACTTATTTTATTGTTAAATAAAATAAGATTTGATAAGAAAATAAAAATATTTAGTTGAGGTCTGTTTTGAGATTTTAGAGAGTTTTGGGGGATAAAGTGAGATAAGATAAGATATTAACAAAGAGGTATAAAAGAGATAGACCTAGTTTTAGAAAAAAAACATTGCACGTACGACTGTTTTTGGAAAAGAAGGAAAACCAAGAGAAGAGCTAGAGAGAGGGCTGCGATTTCTTCAAACTAAGGTAAGGGTGAGACTAATAATTCAGTAATATTGATTGTTATAATTCTGATGAATAATTGACAAAGTTAGGATTGATTTAGAAAAGTTTTGAAATTAGGTTAAATCCCTAAAATTGATGATCAAACGGTAAAACTTGATTAGATTGATGTAGAAACCGTCCTATAACCTTAGAATATGTTTAGGATGAATTCTGGATTTGAAATTAGGCTTAGAACCATGTTAGTTGATGAAATTTTTGTAGGAACTGCATTCTGCCCGAGCTAAAGTTCATCGCTCGCCATGGCGAGCAATGATCCTCGCCACGCGAGCCATAACCCTTCGCCTCACGAGTTACTTGTTGTAGCTCGCCACGGCGAGCAACCCTACTCGCCATAGCGAGCTTGACCAGAGAGCATGTCATTTTCTGAGTTTTTGACTTTTGAGTTGAACCTTAGATGCCTTTGAGTACCTTTAGGTGTCTACTATTGATTAGAGAATGATTTAGAATGAGATTGAACCTGGAACAACCTTAGTTGAGAATCTGGCTTGTACTCGCGATGGCGAGCAGATGCTCTCGCCTCGCGAGCACTTCCAGAACTGAGTGCATTTGAGGATTGTGAGACCTGAGTTGTTTGGATTGGTTAGGAAAGGAACTTTAGGTACTAATGAGACCTATTAAAGATATTGACTGAGAACTGTGAATCTTTTATGAATTGTTAAGTGATTATGAAGTGAATTTATGGACTGATTGTATTTACTTGAATTATTGTTGAATGACCAAGAAATTGTTGAGAATGATTTGTTATTAAGCTTGATGTGATTTGACTATGATGCAATTGTTATTAAACTATGTTGCATGAGTCTGAATTAAGTTGATGATGAACTCCAAATTATTGGATGTATAAGTGATAAGTTGATTAAGGTGTTTTGTTGATAGAGTCCATGCATTAGCATTCATTGAGCTTTTTCCTCACCATGATCGGAGCTTTGTCCTCCACACGATAGGAGCTTTGTCCTCCACACGATTAAAGTATATTAATACTATGATGACGATTGGTACCACATGCATATAAGTGTCTAAGTTGCATTGTCGCATTTGTCGAGTTTTAAAGATGTTTATGTTATTGATGATGATTGAAGTTGTGATTATGTGATAATTGTTTATCAAAGATGCAATGTTGATTAAGACTGATTATGATGTTAATTATGATTTCGAAATTATATTGATCAATGTTATTGTATTATGAAATCTCACCCCTTCTGCTTGAAAATGTTGCTCTTCGTATGAGTAACTTGCAGGTGATCGTGCTTAAGGGTGTTATGCATGCTTCATTCTCTTACGTGAACATTTATGTTATTTTTATAATGTTGATTAACTGTTGAAGTATTTTGATGGGGCCTACGTGCCAAAACGATTTATGGATTATGAAATAATTTCCGCTGCATTGTTTAAGTAATTTGTTGAAAGTTAAATTGTTATTTAACTGGTTTTGGATTATGTTATAATGTGATATCCCGTTTATGCTGTTTACTCTGATAAATGTTTAGAAATTTTTATATTGGGAAAACGGGGTGTTACAATCTCCAGTATCGGTTTAGTAGGGTCTAGGATAGACGCTGATCTAGGCATCTGTTTATGTTGGTCTAGATTTATCTGTTGGATTGATTCATGTTGGAGATTTACCCCTTTTGTCGGGATTTGGAGAACATTTATGTTGATGTATTTTGTTATCATGACATGTATGCTTCGAAGTATATGGTTTATATATGCGCTGCGAATGTTGAGATTTTTTTTATGCATGCATGTTGAATTTGGATTTTGTATGATGACGTAGCATCTATATCTTGAATATATGCTTATTCGCGAGTTTTATTGCTTTAATAGAAATAGGGCGTTACAGTCCCCATCTTCAAGGGGAAACCTAAAGCCATCTTTTTTCAATCAATTGCTGACAAAGTAAAAGTTAAACTGGCTGCTTGAAATCTTCTCTTTTATCCATTGCTGGCGGGATCCAACTAGTGAAATCAGTGACTCAATCCAGTTCCTTCATTCAATGTCAATTTACTCTTTGCCTACAAGTCTTATCAGGGTAATGGAAAAGTGGATTAAAAACTTCATATTGAGTGGTGACTTAACCAAAAGAAAATTGGTGATTGTTACTTGGAAAAAAGATTTGTTCTAGCTATGAGGAAGGTGGACTTGCTATCAGATCTCTTATCACTTTAAATGAAGCCACTAATAATCTAAAGCTTTGCTGGGATATTTTGCAAGGTAAAGAACAATGGTCTGTCATTTTGAAAAGCAGAATTCAAAGAGGAAATTCTTGTATAAATCATCATATATTCTCCTCTATATGAAGTGGTATCAAGCACGAATTCTCAACAATCAAAAACAACTCTTGCAGGATAATTGGAAATGGTAAGAAGACAGATTTTTGGCATGACTCTTGGTGTGGCGATCCATTGGCTCAAATTCTCAACATCCCTCCAACAATATTACAGTCAATTCCCACATTTGTAAGTTCCTACATTTCAAATCATCATTGGTCTATACCTTTTGAGTTATGTCAAAATTATCTTGGATTGGCAAATATTGTGAATCAAATTCAACTCCCATCTAGAGAGAAAGACGACAACATGGTGTGGAAACACAACTCAACAGGCAATTTGTCTCTAAAAGAAGCTTATGAATTCAAGAGAACTCATTTTCCCAAACCTGCTTGGACGAAAGACATTTGGTCGAAAGATATCCCTTCTTCTAAATCAATTTTGGTATGGAGATTCATGCTAGACAAGTTACCTACTGATGATAACCTTGCTCTTAGAGGATGTTATCTTCCCTCTATGTGCTCCCTGTGTCTTAAAACACAAGAAACTTTTTTCCATTTATTTCTTCAATGCCCATTTGCTGGTTACCTGTGGAGATGGTTGGCTAACACTATTAATCTATCACTGAAATTCCAAGTCAAAGAAGATATTTGGTCTATTTGTAATAGAGGTTGGTATCCCTAATGCAAGACTGTAATCACATCAGCGGTTATCAACTTGCTCAATGCTATTTGGATAGCAAGAAACCAATCCAGATTTAACAATAGAACTGCAAACTGGAGAAGTTCCATTTCTTGCATCTCGTCTAGTACTTCAATGGCAGGAAACCTAACCAGCAAGACATCCTCCTCCTCCATGTTGGATTTCATAATCTTAAAGAAGTTTAATGTTTCAGTGCACCCTCCTGACGCTCCAAAAATTATTGAGGTTATCTAGAATCCACCAATCTTCAACTGGATCAAATGTAACATAGACGGATCTGCAACAAACACCAGCTCAGCATGTGGTGGTATCTTCAGAGACAATCAAGCCAAATTTCTTCTTTGTTTTGCTGAGAATACGAAAAATGGCAGTGCATTTTATGCTGAATTATCTGGCGTTTTGAAAGCTATTGAATTAGCACATACTTATAACTGGAATTGTCTTTGGTTAGAATGTGATTCTGCTCTTGTTGTTAATGCTTTTAAAAATCAGTCTCTCATTCCTTGGAAGCTTAGAAATAGATTGGAAAATTGTTTAAGAATAGTCAGTAGAATGAATTTCTTTGTATCCCATGTATATAGGGAAGGTAACTGTTGTGCAGATGCTTTGGCCAATATAGGGTTGACTCTTAACCACTTGAAGGTTTGGACTGAGCTTCCTAGCTGCATTAGAAGCTCTTTTGTTAAAGATAGGTTAGGAATGCCTAACTTTAGGTTCACTAATCCTTGAGGAGGTTTTGGTTTGGTCCCCCTCCTCCTCTTTTGTACTCTTCTTTTCGATAATATATTTTCTCTTTGCTAAGCTTCCCTTTTTTTGCTTAAAAAAAAAAAAGGTTTGCAATTACTTAACCTATCAAATTGCATCTAAATTAATGTATCTCACCAATTTCATTCATATCCTCTTGCCTCTTTTTTTTTAACCAGTTTCATGCCTTTATTTCATTCCTATCATGTTGCCTTTTTTTTAAGGAATCCTTATTTATTAATTTTGTTAGGTGTGCAGAAATTTAACCTAATTTTTTCCCGCTCATTTGCTTTATTAGGTTTGCAATTATTTAACCTAACAAATTGCATCTAAAAAAAACTAGAACGCCGACCCGTGCGTCGCACGGGTCATATAGATTGTAGAAGCTAACAATAGTATTTGTATAAGTCTTCGTTACAATAAGTCATTAGTCCGATAATAAAGATAGTGTATCCCAAAAATCAAGCCAATAAAAACATTATAAATCTGTTCAATCATACAAATGACACAAATTAAAAAAGATTACGAAAAACCTCTCTATAAACCACATTAGACGTTTCATCATCGCCTTCACCATCATCTTGTATAAATTTATTTTGCACGTCAGGAACTAAAGAATGATCTGCTGTTAGCATTGAAGGATATTTAGATAAACTCTTACCACAACTTTGTAATAACATTTCAATCTCCGCCGGTGTGTATGCTTTGAATTGATCATCATCTAACACTAAATCTAAAAGACATGTGCATATAGAAGATAAAGTAGCATTAATTAGTAAAAAGTAATGAATCAATATTGTTTAAAAAAATATATTAAAAATAGAGTTTTATTAATCAATGATAAAGAATGAATAAATATTCCAAACAAAAAAACTTAACACTTCAGATTTCTTATATTAAAAACTGATCAGATTTTTTGTTCGGTGATGAAATTGTGACGTAGTTGACTCTTATAACTACAGCAAGCTTAACCTTTTTTGCGTTAATCATATGTGAATGGGATTGCAATAAATATAGAAAATCATTTGTAACTCACAGTGTAGTGTAATTTTGACAGCATTATAGAACTTTGATATCAAAAAATAATATTGTGTCTGATTCATATGGAATCTAAAGTAATTAATTTTGGACGGCATTATAGAACTTTGAAATTTCATTGTTGATTTAAACAGATACTTTGCTATTTATTATTTCTTATTTGAGTTAAACAAATACAAACGAAATAAATATATAAAGATACTTGGTCTCTTGCCTAATATAAAATCCGAATTAATGTGACTTAATCAATTTGTGGAAGTCTGCCAATGATCCCTTATAATAAATCTACACAGTTTCCTAATGAAATAACAGTTTTTATGCGACAGTTCAAATTTCCACCAATTCATAATTTGACAGAAATTTCAAATATCTATTTTTAATTGGTCACTGAAAAAGTTGTAGCTTGAAAAATATATACCTATGCAGCTTGATAATTAGAAGTCGTCTTTTTTGTGACTTTAAAAGTTTGCAAACTATTTTATCTGTGGTTATGAAAAATATATACTTTTGAAACTTTATAATCAAGACATTTATTTTTACAGCATTTTTGGAACTGGTATATCCTCATTTTGTGGCATGATTGAAAAATTTACAGACAATCATTTCATGCTTAAATTTATTGTTGAGTTAAACAATTAGAGGTGAAAAAGGTGTTATTGTGCAAAAGCCAATCCTTTCTTAGAGTGGGGGAAACATTTATTGCGTGATTCATGAGAAACATTTATTGCACAAATAAGTAAAATTCCACAGTCAAAACAGAAATTAAGTTGTTGTAACTGTAAATACACAATTTTGGTGCTGCAAAATCAATATGAGGATTTTTTGGAAGCTAATAGGGGCGGTAAACGCATAATATAAGGATTTTTTGTTAATCTTAAATTTCCATTTAAAATATAGAAAAAAATGTTGCCTTATTAACCTGATTACACGTTTATGTTTGTTTCTATAACTGCAAAGGTCACAAATATAATAAAGTGTTTCTTGTTATAACAGATGCATGAATTGAGAGAATCAAAATGGTCATTATAATTAAAAACAAAAAAGTCTGATTAAGAAAAGAAAAATAAAAACAGATTTCATATAGATTAACATTTCAGAATTCATCTCAGATACATAAGTCTGATTAAAAATAAAACCAGTTTTAAACTAAAAAGCTCATAAAGATAACATTTCAGATTTCAGTTGAACTAAAAACAGGAATTGAATGTTCTAATTGACAGATTTTGGCTTATTTTTAATGGCTTCAAACGAAGTTTGTTGATAGTCTTGTCAATTTCTGTGGATGGGTTTCGGCTCAAAGGTCCTACAAACAAAGAAAAAATTCATGTTAGAAACTGAAACAACATAACTATAAAAAGCAATGCAAAATATAGAGGTAGAAATATAAACATCAGTGAGACAAAGGTAGGAGAGCAATGCGGTGGGAGGACGATTGGCCATGCTTGAAATAGGGAAGTTAAGTTTCTGTTTTGTGAGGATATTGTTCAGAAAACGCAAATGAATCTGGTGCAAAACGCAAATGAGTCCGGTGCTGTAAACACACACACACATATATATATGTATATAGCGCAGGAATGGACATGGGAAAGGGGTGGAGTTTTAATATGCATAAGGAGCTGAATTGGCATGTTGGGAAGACAAAATGGCTGCTAGAATTAAAACTGGCGCATGATATTGGAGAAAACAAAATTGATGGTTGCATTGAACGTATTAAATGCCAATTGAAGAATAATGGATCGGCAGAGTTGAAAATTGGTGAGAGGGAAACTTTATTTTCAAGGTGCCATGCTGATTAGGATAAACACTAAGGAGTAATTAAGGCTGAAGCATTGGAGGGAAAATATTAGGTTAAAAATTAGGGTTACTAATAGCTTGACCAAACAAGCTCTAGTAAGAAAGATGTATCTCACCAATTTCATTCATATCTTCTTGCCTTTTTTTTTTGAACCAATTTCATGCTTTTATTTCATTCCTATCCTGTTGCCTTTTTTTTTTTTTTTGAAGGAATTCTTATTTATTAATTTTGTTAGGTCTGCAGCAATTTAACCTAATTTTTTCCCGCTCATTTGCTTTATTAGGTTTGCAATTATTTAACCTAACAAATTCCATCTAAAAAAAACTAGACCATTGACCCATGCTAAGGCACGTGTCATTTAAAAAAGATAATATTCACTGAAAAAATAAGACATTGTAGTTCGCGTGAATCTAAAAATTGTCGTGAATCAAAGCAATATGTCAATACCAAAGACTTTGTTATTGTTCCATAATTCTAGTACATAGTTCCTGTTACTTTAAAATAACATATAATTTTGAAAGGGAAATTGAAGTTCGTTGACATGCAAATAGTTTCAATAAGTAAGAAAATGAATAGTACACAAAAAAGTCCTACACATTACGGAAAACTTCTCTGTAGACCACATTTGATGCATCATCGTCGTCGTTGTCATTAATCAATATTTTTAAACCACCCCTCGAAGTAACCCGTGATATTGCGACGTACAACTGTCCATGTGAAAAAATAGGAGACGGTAGGTAGACACCAACATGTTCTAGCGACCGACCCTGACTCTTGTTAATAGTCATTGCAAATGAGACAGATATCGGAAACCGCCTTCGTTTAAATTTGAAAGGAATTCTATTATCAGATGGTGTTAGCGATAACCTTGGAATCAACACCTTCTCACCGATATTAGAACCTGATATTACCCGTCCTTCGAGCACAAATTTTCCTATCTTTGTAATGATCAATCTCGTACCGTTACATAAGCCCAAACTTTGATCCATGTTCCTGAGTAACATGACAGGTGCTCCTACTTTCAGTCGCAACCGATGATTTGGCAATCCAGACGCCACAATGGTGTTGAGGAATTCAGGAGTGTGGATGTCATCTACTGCGTCACCATCTATGTTTTTATGATAAGGTGTATCGTAACTCAAATATATTTTTTCTTCACCAGGAATCAAGTCTAACACATAATCATTAACCTGTTCAACAATGGTATTCTTTGGCGCCAAATGTGAGCAACTCGCACACTCATCTTGAGTTTCTTTCTTCCTCCAGAAACAGCTGAGATTGGAGTGTATTTGGAAGACATCATTGGCTTGTTTTTTCCTTTCCAAGAAAGAGGATGCTTATTTAGATTGAGATGGTTTGGCTAATAGGTTATGATATATTTATAGGGAAAAAGGTGCAATACGTGTTAGTAGGATATGTCGGTTGAGCAATAAAGAGTATTAGTTATCAGGATAAGCACAAAATAGTGGAACAAAATTAGGAAGTGGCCAACATTTTAGGATAAAGATTAATATGAATAAATGAAATTAATATTGTTGATGGGGCACTTTGTTTTACTTAAGAATTGGCATGTAAATAGGGAGGGGGCGCAGAACAAAGGGATGTAGTTGAAGTGAAATAAAATTATGCCCAACATTTTTGGATAAAGATTAATATGAATAAAATGAAATTAATATTTTTGATGGGACATTTTTTTTTACTTAAGAATTACCATAGTTGACTCGCCAAAACATATTTTAGAGATGTGGATGAAATGTGTAGTAGTTACTTGAATGAGAGGAATTAGGATTTTTAGTTTGTTTCCACCCAAAACATATTTTAGAGATGTGGATTGTAACGCCCTAGTTGTTATTTATTTTATTTTGAATTATTTGGAGTCTCATATATGATTTTATATGATTTTTGGTGATTTATGTGGTGTGTGCATTTAATATATGGTTTAATAAAATAATAATTAAAATTAGTGGGAATTATTATTATTTTAGAAATTTGGGAGTTAATTAGGATTTAATAGAATTAAGGGGAGTTTAATGAAATAAAAGGAGAGTTATAGTTTGGGAGTTAGGAAAAGAAAAGGTCAGAAGCAGTTTTACGTGAAACAAGTTTTGGGAGAGAAAACCAAGAACAAGGGGAGAGAAGAACAAGTAGAACCAAGATCAACCGTGTGTCGTGCGATTTTCTGAACTAAGGTAAGGGTGAGATTTACTTTCAATAGTATAGATTGTAATTCTGATTTTGATTTAACATGTTTCTGGTAGAAATTGAGAAATTTAGGATTAGGTTTTGATTATTGGTTTTTGAATGAAAAAGTGTAGAAACCATAGAATTGAATGGTGAAAAGAGTTGTTAATCAGGTAGGTTAGTGATGAGTTAACGTTTTAATGATAGGGTAATCATACGGTGATGTTTATGGATGATTTTGGAGAGTTTAGGGTTGAGAATTGAAGCCAAGGAGGCTCCCATGGTAGAAAATCGCAGAAAATCTGTGATTTCAGCATGTCTGATACTGTCGAAATCATGAGGCGATTCTAGTGATCATGAGGCAATTTTGACAGAAAAATCTGTAATTTTAGTATGTCTGATACTGTCGAAATCATGAGGCGATTCTGGTGATCCTGAGGCGATTTTGACAGAAAATGTGTAATTTTAGTATGACTGATGCTGTCTTACCATAAACCCTAAAATGCAATTTTCTTCACTCCAAATGCTTCCAAACTTCTTCCTAAGTGTAGGGACTTTATCCTAAACGTATAGAGATGTTTTTAGGAAAGATATAACGTTGTATAAAGGTCTAATGAGTTCATGAGTGGTCCTTGGGGTAGGGATGGAAGTTGTCTATAAGGGTATAGCCTCTCAATGTATCTAAGCTAATATAATTGATGTTGTTGATTACTAATATCCTTGAGTTGTTGAATCCTGTTTGAACGTTTTGAATGGAGTTTGATGTATGAGCATGATTAAGATAAATTGTGCATTTTTCTGGATTGTTGGATTGATTAATGATGAACTATTGATGACTGTGTTGTATGTTTACATTCATTAAATCATACAAGTGTGGAGTTATGGAGAGTTGAGTCATATACATATATATATATATATATATATATATGCATTTGTTGAGTTGTATGTAGATATACACAGGTTGGGTAGTTGCATAACATCAAAGTGGGAGAGCTTCGGCTCTGGAACGCCTTGTCGTTCAAAGTGGTGGAACACTAGTTGTTCAAAAGCGGTGTTGAGCGGTGAGGACTTAGGTCCTGATGAGAATGCTTTAACCATTCGACAGCGGTGTGGGTCACGGCCCTGATTATGGTACCACATGCATATTTGCATTTGTTGAGGAGTCTAAGGGGTTGTCTTAGCGGTGTTGTCATGTCGTTTGCATGAGTCGGTGTTGTCATGTCATTTGCATGAGTTGGTGTTGTTGGTTGTAAATGCCATATTGATGATGATGATGTTGTTTGATGGAGTATATATTTATACACATATAATGATGATTTGATTGATGAAGACTTGATTTGATGATGATGTGTTTTATGAAGTATATAATTATATATATATATATATATATATATATATATGGTGATGATCTGATTATATTTAGGGTGTTAGATTCAATTGATGAATTTTAATATCTATATTTTATTGTTGTGAATCTCACCCCTTCTGCTTGAAAATGTTGCCCTTCCTATGGGTAACTTGCAGGTGATCCTGAGTAGTTGGTGGTGGCTCAAGTGTCGTGTCTAGGGCTCTGATACGTGGGATGGGAATTATTATTGTTTTTCTTTCCTATGTATCTTATTTTGTGGCCCTATGTTGGTTGAATTATGTTGTTAAGGCTTTATGCCAAGATATTATTTTGGAGGTTTAAACAGTTGTTGATGTTTTGATGATTATATTCCGCTGCTAATTAAATGATGATCTCATTGGATGTTTATTAAATAGTTTTATATTCTATTTAAGAAAAATTTGAAAATGTAGTGTGACATGCCCGTTGGGTTTTACTCTGATGTTGAATTAATTATTATTTAATTACTTTTGGGTAACGGGGTGTTACATGGATGAAATCCCCTACTTATTTGAATGAGAGAAATAAGGATTTTAGTTTGCTTCCACCAAAAAGTTACTTTAGAGATGTGGATGAAATCTCTTAGTTACTTGAATGAGATTAGGATTTTTAGCTTGTTTCCACCCAAAACATATTTTACAGATGTGGATGAAATCCCCTACTTATTTGAATGAGAGAAATAAGGATTTTAGTTTGTTTCCACCAAAAAGTTAGTTTAGAGATGTGGATGAAATCTCTTAGTTACTTGAATGAGAGAAATTAAGATTAGGATTTTAGTTTGTTTCCACCCAAAACATATTTTAGAGATGTGGATGAAATCTTTAGTAGTTACTTGAATGAGAGGAATTAGGATTTTTAGTTTGTTTCCACCCAAAACATATTTTAGAGATGTGGATGAAATTCCCTAATTATTTGAATGAGAGAAATAAGGATTTTAGTTTGTTTGCACCAAAAAGTTACTTTAGAGATGTGGATGAAATCTCTTAGTTACTTGAATGAGAGAAATTAGGATTAGGATTTTAGTTTGTTTCCACCCAAAACATATTTTAGAGATGTGGATGAAATCTTTAGTAGTTACTTGAATGAGAGGAATTAGGATTTTTAGTTTGTTTCCACCCAAAACATATTTTAGAGATGTGGATGAAATCTT
This sequence comes from Medicago truncatula, assembly GCF_003473485.1. NCBI lineage: Eukaryota > Viridiplantae > Streptophyta > Magnoliopsida > Fabales > Fabaceae > Medicago > Medicago truncatula. The sequence continues at coordinate 25,875,664 of NC_053049.1, read as the reverse complement.
TAGTAGTTACTTGAATGAGAGGAATTAGGATTTTTAGTCTTTAGTAGTTACTTGAATGAGAGGAATTAGGATTTTTAGTTTGTTTCCACCCAAAACATATTTTAGAGATGTGGATGAAATCCCCTAATTATTTGGATGAGAGAAATAAGGATTTTAGTTTGTTTGCACCAAAAACTTAATTTAGAGATGTGGATGAAATCTTAGTTACTTGAATGTGAGAAATTAGGATTAGGATTTTAGTTTGTTTCCACCCAAAACATATTTTAGAGATGTGGATGAAATCCCCTACTTATTTGAATGAGAGAAATAAGGATTTTAGTTTGTTTCCACCAAAAAGTTACTTTAGAGATGTGGATGAAATCTCTTGGTTACTTGAATGAGAGAAATTAGGATTAGGATTTTAGTTTGTTTCCACCTAAAAAATATTTTAGAGATGTGGATGAAATCTTTAGTAGTTACTTGAATGAGAGAAATAAGGATTTTAGTTTGTTTCCACCCAAAACGTATTTTAGAGAATAGGATTAGTAATTGTTAGTAATAATGTTACTAAAAGTGTCACCAAAAGGTAGTAATTGTTACTAATAATGTTACTAAAAGCTATGCTACTAAAATGCTTCAGTAACACAACTATGCTACTAAATTGATTCAGAAACACAAAAACATACACACACATATAAGTTTCCCTCTTTATACACAACATTTGATGTAGTATTCATACAGTTACCATCTTCATGTGCCAATAGAATTTTCAATCCTTTTCTTGAGGTAACTCTAGAAACCGCAACATAAAGTTTTCCATTGGAAAAAAACTGATTGCAAATACCATGAAACAGATTGCAAATTCATTTGAAAAACACACAAAAATACAGATAAGTGAATTCATAATGCATTTTCAATACCATGAAACAGATTGCAAATACATATATTGTGGGAACTGTCTTGTAACAACAATAGCATGAAAGTCCTGTTAATTAGTTTCCAATTCACCTGCAATCCAACAAAAACACAAACAGTAAGAGAGGTTAGAGTGTCTACTCCTACTAACCATTAAAATGTTCTCAACTATATATGACCCGTGCGGTAGCAACTTGTTTTAACGACTGCCCTTGACTTTTTGTTGATCGATTTACATCGAAAAAACTGACCATTTACATCAAAAAAAAGTCAGCGCTTTAAAGATCAATGATTCTCCATAAATTAATGTCAAAAAATCAGATGCAAACTTTAAAGGACCCTTAATCAACTTATAACTAAAAAAGAACATTCAATAGATATCGTTTAGTAGATACAAATATAATATGGAAATCATTTAGTAGGATACAAATAGATATCAAAAGCTTCTCCTTCATCAATCAGATGAACTTAAAATTCATTCAAAAAATAGAAATCACTCCAATGTAATGGAGAGCATCTAGCTTCACCACAGGCTCATCTTTAGTTAAAGGCCATTGAAGATCTTCTCCTACTTTTATAACTGTAGCAAGAGACACATATTCCTCCAAGGTTTTGATGACCATGAAATGGCATTGAGCTAGTTCAAAAGCTTCTCCTTCATCCATCAGATAACTTAAAATTCATTCAACACATAGAAATCACTCAAACGAATAGCACAAATTGAGAATGGCAATATTCAACTTGAACAATGGAGAATGACAATTATTGAACTTGAACAATCAAAAAAATAAATTAGCTCAAATTGAAAGGGCATAAAGTAGGAGATGATGCAAAGTGCAACATACCTTCATGAATCAAAACTAATATCATATATTTCCTCCCGCAAATCAAAGTCTCTTCAACTAAGCAAGTAACAACCTACAAAATAGAAACAATACATATTAAACTTTGGCAGCAAAAGTGAAAGATTGAGAAAGAAATAGAGACTTGTAATATTGGAAACAATACTTACACATGACTTTAAGAGAAAATGATCCAATCATAGTAAAAAATAAAGAAATTGGTAATTTTATAAAACTAATGTACCAATTTAATTAGATCTTATCACTCAAAACCAAATACAATATATGTATAGAGAAAAAGGGCTTGAGGAAACTCCTAGCACAAATTGGGACAACAACGGGGAGTAAACAGTGACAAAATTCATATGGTAGTCTCATAAGAAGCAGTTCTGCAGTCATTAATGTGATCACTAAACATAAAACATAAAATTAAACAATTTCAAAATTCAAAATCAAGTAACTATTCAGTAACCCAGTTACAGAAAGTAGTGAAAAAGAAATTTTGGACTTTGGTTGAGAGGGAGGCCACAACAGGGGAAACCCAAATATATCAAACATTTATTTTTCAAAATTTCGAAGTACCAAAAATGTGCTTATAGGCAATGTCACCATACTCAATATTTTTGGATAAAAATGTGCTTATGGAAACAGCTTATGATAAATTATGTTCTGTTTAGATAAATTGCTTAATTAGGTTTGAACAATCAATTCAATTAAGAGAATGCAAATTAAAAGTTCAAAGGATAAACAATTAAAAACTAAAACTTTACTTGTGAAAATTAGAGTCTATAAGGAAAAAGTAAAGTATCATCACCAAAGAGGATGAAAGTTTAGACCTGGCATATTCAACGACCGGACCTGGCATATTCAACGACCGGACCTCATACATTCATCCACAAAGATGCATATAGCTGCACCACCGTTAGAATTTCAATTGCAAAAGTTACGGGGCCACTGAGCCATCACTTGAAAAAAGAAAAATTACTTTGATTTAGTAAATCCCTAACATAATAATCCCTAAATTGACAAAAAAAAAAAACCAAACTCCAACAATTAGTTTCTCTCAAATTCACACAGAATGATATAATACCATATGATATGCACATCTAATAATTACCTCAACGGTGGAAATTGAATCGTCACCGGAATGCTTCCCAAGTCGTAAAAGAATTGTGTGTCGTATTTGGTTGCCTCACTGTGACTGTCGCGCTCAGAGCCATTGATCGACCGCCGGGAAACGGAAGAGGCAACTGGACGGAGAGAGCTAGAGAGGAGGCCGCAGGAGAAAATCCACCGCTGACGGTGGCGGTCGAGTCGACGACGGCGAAAGATGAGAAGAGAAATACGACTGTGAAAGTGGAAAAGACATGGAAGAGAGTGAAGAGAGAAAGCGTAAGAGCAAGCGGGGTGGACTGAGGGAGAGTAAGTGTGGAAGAGAGAAAAAGCTGGACAAAAAGATATGAACTAATAATAAAAAAAAGGGCCGATGCAAATCTTTAGTGAAGGTAGTTAAATGACTCATGGAAAACATAATACAATTAATTGTGGATGGGAAGTTCAATAATCATTTTAAACCAATGTCCTTTAATCAAGGTAGTTTAGGAGGGAATAGTGGATTTCAAATTTCAAATTAAAATGATCTAACAGTTGATGTGCTAATTTTCCTAATTACAATGATCTAACGATCACGATAAAACTGAGCCAAAAAAATAGGGTTAGAGGTTGGCAATTAGGGTTTGCATGTTTGCAACCATTAGATATAAAAGATATGAAGTCATGAAAATGTAACTTAACCCTTCTTTCAAAAAACAAAAAAGTAACTTATCTCTATCCCTAATATCTTTAAAATTATATTCCAACTCTATTGCAACTTTAAAATCTCCCTATGTTTTTTTTTTTTTTGAACAAATAAAATCTCCCTATGTTAGCGGGTAAATCGTAGTTATTCTTCACTTTGAGGCCTTTCAAGTGAGAAAATTTTATTTTCATGTGCAGAGATGGGAAGAGAATCCCTTGGGTGAAAGTTTTTGAATGGGTACTGAGAATTGAGATGATGACCCATCCCCACAATGTACCTGTTCCTAAAAATATTACGATCTCTTTTTTGTCATTTTATAAAAATATTAAAATAATTTTTTTAAAATAAATTAAGGCTACAAATTACTCTTACTCATGTGTTTCTCAAATAATCCCAAGTAATTTTAAGTTCATTATAAAAGTAATATAGAATATACAAAGAAATATATTGATGGGTTCCCTACATAGACCCACATGAATCGAAATGGAAATGGAGTAGAACAGGAATAAATATAATTTCAGGGGTTGAGATAGGGAATTAGGGATCGCTCCCTCCCCACCTCATTAAACAATATTCAGAGCATTATTAAGCTTATCAACACACTTCACATGAATGAAGCTCACAAAACTGAATATTTGGCCTCTAGCATTTTTATTTCGAGAGACATAAACATCCGACAAGATACCACATACCTCAAAAGCCTTAGGAAAATCCAGACACTACACATGTTCAGGAATGTTTGTGACGTAAAAGGATGCCCTAATGCATATTGTCTACCGTAAATTATAGCTGTCTGCGATGTTGATTTGCTTCGGGAGTGGTGGTGTCACCTTGTATGTGATCTTCCTCAAGAAAAATCATGTCCTTGATAATCAGTGAATGATCGTGAAAATACCGTGAATTTTAATTAATGCTATGATTGACAATAGGAAACTCTACACCCAAAAAACCTTCATTTTGATCATCACGTGAGTATACATGAAACCGTCTCATGTCCTAAGAAAATCTTGTAGAGATAAACTTGTTCATCCTATAACCTCTATACTGAGAAGAATACCTAGGTCTGTCCTATCCTCGACCACCCGGTCGAATCACTTTCCGATGTCTATGGCTCACCTCATTACATTCCGTTGAATCTCCCTCCATTTGTGCCACACTTGCTGGAGCCCCACCCCTCCCATACGTCTCTGAATGATGCCGACGCGGTTTCCCCATGGTGGTGGTCTCTTTCATTCTCCAACTAAAATTATCAACCATGATATCTATACTATATATAAGGAAAATAACCCCTTTCAACTCTTTTGGGCTGGCTTTTCTCTTTTAAAAAATGCCCGCAATTTTTAATACAAATAACATATGCAACAAATATATAACAATAAATTTAAATATTAAAAAAAATAATAGACACGATATATATATATATATATATATATATATATATATATATATATATATATATATATATATATATATAATTTGTTTCCCTTTATCATTTAAAAAGTGTAATAAAGTAGATAAGCATATTTATACTTACTTTTTCATTATCCCAATTACACCATGTTAGCATGTAAATCCAACAGGCTCATTTAATATGGTCAACATTTGTTTGACCTTTTACTTTGTAGGAATCGAAGGCTTTCTCATCTCAAGTTGATCAGATTTCGACAAGATAGCAAGCTAGCAGGCGTGACTTGAAGTTCGATGGAACAAAACAGAAGAAAGATTGCGTCGAATTCAAGCAATGCAGGCGGGAAAGAACGATTTCAAGCTTGGAGACAGGTTCCTTAGTGGGAACGTGGGGAAAACGGTTTCCCAAGATGGAGGAAGTGCTGATCATGGGATTAGTGGTTCACCAGTTAGTTATTTTAGTATAAATAAGTGTTTCCAAACTGAAAAATGGGTCGCAAATCATTAATATAATTCTACAACACTCAAACTATACCGACGTCTAGGGAAACGAGTTATACATAATGTATGTAAACTGATTTGTAGACCACCTTTATTTTAATGCAATGCATTTTACTTTTCCTTTAAGTTTACTTGCTTAAAGCCTATATATTTTCTTTTTACTTTATATTGCTTTTGTTCGCAATCTCAAACCTGTCGAGAGACAGTGCCTTTTGTTTACAAACTCGTCCTGCTCTCTAAGTAACCTGAGTGCATCTCGTGGTTCTTTTTAAACCTTTTTGTGATCAAAACCTTTGCACAACATGCTCCTGAGATCTCTAGTTCGGTCTCGCGCTTGTAATAATCAGAACTAGCCCGTAGTTTGCCGAAAACACATGCAAATAAATTGGCACGCCAAGTAGTAATTGATTTTCAAAAAAAAAAATTCATAAAAAAATGTTTTCAAAAACTTTTTCAAAATCCATCTCCTTGGCGAGATCCGTTTTTAGGATTTCTTTACTATTTCTGAGTAGCTTTATTTCTAAAAACAACAAATTGCTTGTGTATGCATTTGAGAAGTGGTAAATCTATGCTAGGAAACTATCTACATAGAGACATTCGAAAATAATGCTACTAACGGCTACAGACACCTCTTTGATTTGAAATTCAAATAACATCCTTTGAAAGCAAACGTTGTTTGATTTTCATTTGGAACCAATCTTTATTCAACCCTTTCTTGACTGTCGAACTATCACATTGAAAACATCAAATCTTGGTGAGTCCATATTTTTGACCAAACAAGTGAGTCGAACATAGTAACTTTTCTTCGGTCAAAGTCAAACTCCAATGACTATATTAAATATAGCTTTTAGAAAATACAGTATAACACTTACCGAATTTTTTTCTCCGATTCCAACAGTGATCCTCTGAACACTCTTGTGGTCCTTCTCATCCAATGGTGGTGATTTCTTCAATTCGTAACACTCACAAACACCGTTTTATTGGTTTCCAATCATTTCGATGGCATAATAATGCGTATATATCACGTTTCTAATCCATGGATTTTCATAGATATATATATACCAGATCTAGAGTAAAAAGACAAAAAGGATAGAGAAATATCAATTTTTAGAGATTCCACAATTCTTGTCCACTTTTACCTTTTCCCAACTTTTTATGGCACCAAATGCAACCATTGGAACAAATATTTGTTCTAGTTTTTATCATTATACTGTGCTTTTTTTTTTTTGTTACAAATTTGAAGCCATGTATTTTTTGCGATGTTTGATCTGTTCAATGTGTAAGAAAAATATTTATTATCATTTTATTAGACTTTAGTTAGTTATCTTCTCTTTTTTTCAAAAAAAAAAAAAAAGTTAGTTATCTTGAAATAATAGTCTTACGGCCAAACATTACACAAATTATGTCTAAACTCCAGAATACTAGAGTCCATTCCTCTAGCAATCAAAGAAGATCTTGCATATATTATGCATTATCCTTACCAACTGAGCTAAGCTCACGAGGACAAATAAATATTAGTCTCACGATTGCGCGAGGATATATTTGTGTCATACCCCAATTTTTGACCTAAGGTCACACCGACACACGTCATTTTACCCTGTTCGGTCTCCAACTTTTCAGTGAAAACTTCGGCAGAAAGGTATTTTGAAATATCTCATTATGATTCCGAGTCGGGCCCTCTTCTCTGAATTTTTTTATTTATTTTTAAGGTTTCCATCTTTTATTAAATTCTTTTTAATTAATTAACTTGAATTTCGTTTTAAATCTTTTTTTATTTTATCTAATCATTTAGTCCTCATCCTTTTATTTTATTATTATTGTTTATTTATTTTTCTTTTGTCCATAAGACGGTCTAAGTTCACGCGGATCAATCCACACAGCCTGTCACACGCCTCAGAGGCGGATCCAATCCCAAACGCGTTTCGTCATCCAAATCCGATTCATTCCAATCCAGTATTTTTGTCACGCGTTCCCTTTTTCTCCTCCCCAAGTTACTGATTTTCGGCACAGCACCAACAAACCCAAGCATCAGCCTTGCCCTATAAATACCTGCAACCCACAAGAACAGAAACACACAGCAGAACACGAAGGGTCACACACACAGGAACCGCACAACACAGAAAAAGGGAAGAGAAGCCAGAACCGCACAACACAGAGAAAGCCAGAGAAACGCAAAAGGAGCAGCAAGCAGCTGGAAGCAGAACTCAGTCGGCCGTACCAGCCTCACTCGTCAAAATCAACAAAGAAACAACGTCAACCCAAAACAGACCAGATCAGGACAGGACATATAGTGCAGCAGACTCACGGATCGGAGTTTGACAAGAGGTAGTATCTTTCCTTTTTCTTAGATCTAGGCTGAAATACAATTGTTGTGGGATTTCTGAGAGTAAAGACGAAAAAAGGAAGAAGAACCGGTTTTAAAAAGTGATTTTAAAAAAGGAATTTTTTTAAAGTTCCGGCACGGTGGCGCCGCCCATTTGGGCCACCTGACCGCCGTGCCGGAACCGAAACCGCCGCCAGTTTTCTTCTTTCTCTCATCGAAGAAGATGAAGAAACATGAGAGAGAAGAGAGAATTTTGGGGGATAAGAGAGAGAATTGGAATGAACAAATGAAGAAAAAACCGGCCACCACATATATATAGTACCCTGAACCGGTTCGGTTCTCTTGAACCGAACCAGGCTCGAACCGAATTGGTTTAAGCCCAATTCCCCCAACCCGTGAGGCCCAACGCACGCCTCTGAGCCCAGTTTCCTTTTCTTACTATTCTGCACAACCCATAATACTGCTGCACCCCAACGCGCGCCTCTGAACCCATTTTATTTTAAGTTCTGCATGCATTTTAGAATTAAATTCATTATTCTGTTCTTTCTTTTTATGTCATTTAATTTTACAGATATTAGAATGTAAATATAGGTTTAATGTAAATTATTTATTTTTCCGTCATTTACTTTTCGCAGACCATAGCATGTATCCTAGGCTTTAATGTAAATCATGCATATGTGCGTGTGTGGGTGCATGCTTTATTTTTATGTTTCATAGTTTAGGTCAATGATCCTTGTGGTGGTCCAACACCACCATAAGGTATCTACGTTTTATTTTTATGCTCCGTTAGTTTAATTTTGGTCCAATATTCAAAAAACACAAAAACATGCAAATAACAAAAAAAAATCACAAAAACATTTTTCATAATAAACCTTGATCCTCTAAATCAAGTGATCGTTTTTTTGTTTTTATTATTCATTTTATTTTCTTAATCAAATATCAATCAATTTAATCATACTTCGAGTCATCTTTCTTTTTAATAAAAAACACAAATTAATTTTTTTTGCCATTTGGCTTTTCTTTTTAAAACCTTTTTCAAAACTAATAAAAAACACACAACCAATTAAACGTCAATTTTTACCCCGAACTACGAGGTTTTGATCCTTCACGGGTACGTAGGCAGAGGACCATGTCCTTCCAAACAATAAAAAATGTAGATAATTAGGTCTTTATATTTCCACTTTAATTCCTTCTTTTTAAAATAAGCAAGCAAGTTATAGCACATTAAATTAAATAAAATCAAGAGTACTACGGACATAAAGGGTGCTAACACCTTCCCTTTATGTAACTAACCCCCGAACCCAAAATCTTTTCAATAGGGGTAGTTTGAACTTTTTTCCCCTTTTTTTAAAAAATTAAATGTTCAGTCGTGAAATAATTAGTGAGTCAAAAGCTAATCAAATAGCTTTGATCTCCAAAAAATGACGCGACAATTTGGTTTTAAAAAATGATAATGTTTAGCTTTTAGGATAGCCCTTGAGAACAAAGCAATAAGCTAATTAGGTTATGAATACGTACCATACTTGGTACTTCCCTTCAATTATTTAGATTCCATTCCAAGATTTACTAGCTTACCATGTGTGTGTCAGGTCTTCTTCATCATATTTTACAATGATCGTGTCATTTTCGAATCAAACTAAAAATTAGAATAAGAAAAATATGCAGCTAGAATTTAGGAGAGTGGCTATAGACATAGTTTAGCAAGTTGAAAAAAGTTGAAAGGGAAGATACTTTTTGTCATGAAAGGATGGTAAAAAATGGAAGAATATGAAAAAGTTTTGTGAATCACAAGCCAATGATTTTAGTCTTCTTCATGCCAATGACAAAAATTAGACGAGAATATGAAAAAGTTTTTTGTGAATCACATGGCATTTTGATTTTTCGTCTTCTTCATGTCAATGGCATAGAAAAAGCAATGTGCATCATAATATTATATATATATAGGGGGTATATCATGAGAATGAATAAGTTCTGGGAGAATGATAGAAATAATTATCAACCTTTGGATTAAAATGAATGGTTAAGATTAAAAGGCTCCAATTTAAGGTGAAAACACCCAAAAACCCACGTGTTCTGACCTTTCTTTTTCTCTCACTCGTGATCTCTTCTTGCTTCTTCTCCCTTTCTTCTTTTTCGTTTCTAATTATCCTTTCTAATTCTTCACCCTTGACTTCTTTTATTTCTTTCCATTCTCATCTTTATCATAAAACTCTCTCAAATTCGGACGCTTTGTTATTAGCCACTTCAATTGATTCATAAATTGTTCCTTTTCCTCTTAAAGACTGTGTTTAAATCGTAAAACATAAGAAAATTGGGTCAATTAATTATGTTAATAAAGTGTGCTGCCATTGATTCGAGTTCTAGCCTTCGAAATAGAAAACACAGATCTGGTATTTAGGTCGAGTGAAACTGGGAAGGAGAAAAGGTATTAGACGATAGAGAGATTGAAGAGGGAGAGGTACTATAGTATTAAATTGGAGCCTTTTAATCTTAACCATTTATTTTAATCCAAAGGTTGATAATTATTCCTATCATTCTCACATAACTTATCCATTCTAACTTGATATGCCCTATATATATATTTCGCTTATTCGTAAAAGCTTCCTACTTGTTGTATTGAGTATGATCAGTATATGCAAGTGATGAGTATGATTGTTTCAATTGTATATAGAGATCAAGTTTAGAGTTCATATATTAATACCAAATTGGGAGACATCTAGTTTTTGTTGACACACAAACAATGATAGATCCAGAAATTTCAATAAATAGGGTCAAGATCATTTATCATAAATAGTTGTAAAAAATATATATAAATTTGTAACTAATAAAGATGACATCATAATATTGTGCAAAAGTTTAGAAAATAAAAAATTATAGTATTGTATATCCAAAAATTTAAAATACCTTAATATTGAAGAATTATATATGATAAAAATGAATAAAAAAAAATGACTGCACCTTCAAGAATCCTTCAGAATTGATTTGGTTGCATGGAGGATAAAAAATAAATCAAATACGAAAGAGTGAAGCAGATCCTCTCCAACCATTGGAGAGTCTGCTCAAATTTGGTCTATTGATTTCAATATACTCCTAGCACTTGGATTTCTCCCATTTTCTTTTAATAAAGCAATGCATTTTTTAATACTGATAGCTTCAAGACTCTTGTGTGAAAAAAAAAAAAAAAATTAGGCTTAAAGTTATTAGACCATCTCCAATGGAGGTGTCTCAAACTTTGAAGACTTGATACTTATTTGAAAAACTTTGAAGACTCGACTTTTTCAATTGAAATATAATTATATAAAGTTATTGATAGTTGATTAGTGAATACCATTTAAAAAATTTTGTGTGAGATGCTAGATTGGAGAGATTGAGTGCTTATTAGGTACTATAATTAAAAACTTAAAAATGTGTGATGTATATATACACGTGAGATTCATTTAAGTATAAAAAATAAATGGATCTATTGTGGATACTCGTAAAGTTTGTTCATAAGGCAAAATTTCCTTCACTTATCACTCAATCTACTTTTCTCTTTCAACATAAACCTAATCCACATTTCTGTTAGCCTTTACTCTATATAGTAGTAGTATCGTTGTCTATTTAGGCACACATAAAAAACATAGAAATAAAATAAAAGAGAATAAAATAAAATAATGTCAATTGATATGATTAAATATTTTTTCTTTTAAGTTTTTCTTTTCACGTGAGGATATGCTCAACAAAATTGATTTGTAATTGTGTTCATGAAAGATTTTCTCTAAAAAAATAATTAACATGTAGGATCAACAGCCCCCAACTGTAGTAACGGGGATCCGTGCATGAACACGGATTTGTTAATCCGTGCAGACATCACGTTAAAAAATATGTAATAAAAAAAATACAGTTTCAATCTATATGAAATTTGTGAGTTTTTCTATTGACCTCTTATTTTTTATTATTAGACATAAATTCCAGAAAAATGACATAAACGTTGAATTTTATCATGATTTTCTGCACACAAGTACAAGACATTAAAATATGACTTTCTGCATAAAATTAAAAGATTGTGACAATGGACAGATTAATTATGAATTTTAGGATTTCAAGGGATTTATATACTAAGATTTTAAAAGACTATCAAGATTTTAAAGGGTTTAGATTAAGAAGTTAATTGTGTTTTTCCTAGATACTTATGGGATATTTTTATTTTTTCCAACATTGTACTATACTATTATATTCATTTCTAAAATGTGTCGGTAATAAATTTTAGCCAATTTTTTTTTTAAGACGACTCTATGTGTAGAATTTAGTTTGAAGTAGAACTAATAAATGAGTAAATTATCAACTTCGTCCCTGAATTCGCACGGATCGGCCAAATTCGTCCCCCAATTTTACAAAATATCAAAATAGTCCTTGAATTTGTAAAATGTCAGTCAATTTCGTCCCTCCGTCCAAATGGAGTGTTAACTGTGACAACCTGTTTTTCACTAGATTTAATTTATTAATAATTATAGATCCGCATGTGTGTTTATATGGGATTATTTGCTTGCTTGTGTATTTGATGCGGGATTAATGGATTTTTAGACTATAAGGGTATTTTGGTAATTTTAGGCTAAGGGGGTATTTTTGTATTTTAGCGAGCATGGGTAAAATAGTCATTTGGTTAAGAAGATTATTTTTAGCGTTTTGGTGGGAATTATTATTTTTACTAAGTTACTAGTAAGTTTGGATAATTAATTAGAGACGGTAATTATATGTGTGGGGTACATACATACCTAGACGGTCGTGCATACTAGGGCCGTCATAAGGTTATACCTATCATAGGCTATAAGTATTGTCATATACTCTTCATGTCATAGGCTATAAGCTTACACATGTCTCCTAACATATCATAATCGTGTCATATCATATTCATAGCCATTCATTATTTTAGAGGTTAGCGTGTAACAAATAACATTATCTTGGTTCATTTTACGGAGTGTGTCGGTGACTGAGTAGTAACTTGTTTGAATTAAGAATTTTTCTCTTCACCCAGCACATTTCGCTCGCGCCCTGCATGTTTTCCAAATATAACCCTGCGTGAGTTAACTTGCGCAAGTTGGACGGTGGTAAAACTGAAGCACAAACGTTTCAGGGACCGTGGTCAATTCTTTTGATTGATTTTTACACGCTTTTTTAAAAAAAAAGTTTTTTACACGTTTTTGGACCTCATTAAGGGCTACCTACGTTATACCACCTATAAAAACCATCTTTCTCTTCTTCTTCGTTGTTTATAGAAATTTAAAGGTAAGTGGACAACAAACTACGTCGTTAATCCTTTCTAGCGCTTAACTTATTGGAAACCAAAAATGAAAAACCCATAAAATCAAGGGTTAATAGTATTTTTCACCCCTGTAATATAGGTCATTTTCGGTTTTTCGGTTTGGTTTCCGTCCTCTCACAACTTTATCTCTCCAACTCTCTTTCTTCTCGTAAAACAATCACTCTCACAAATAATGTTGACATAACCTTTGTTACTACAAAAATCAAGACCTTTCTGGATAGCACGTAACTCAGCTAACAACGCACCACCTCCAACTTCATAGTGGGAAAACTCAGTTATCCAATCTCTATCGTAGTTACGAACAACACCACCAGCACCTAAACAACCAAAAAAGGAACCAAATTTAAATTTAACTCAAGGGGTCTTGATGTCATTTTCCCCAACATGACGGATCACTACTTTGCCCAAGAGCTATTGGTATATACCGAAGAGGGTAAAATATATGTATTATATATTGTAATGTTTGAATCATATTAATAAAATGAGAGTTATATTTATTAATTTTGTTTTTTATTTGTATTTATTTTCGCATTTATTTTATGTTTATGCTTATGTATTGAATAAATTAATATTGAATAAATAAAATCGAATTTATTTTCTAATTTTGTATTTAATGAATAAATAAATTAGAATATAAATTTAATTAGTATAAAATGAAATTTGTTTTAAGTGCATAAATAAATTAGAATAGAGTGACCAAATAATTTAGAATAAAGTAAATAAAATATTTTAGAATAAAAGAAAAAAAAAAGTAGCCACTTTGCGCCACTTAAAGTGCGCACTAGTTTACACTAGTGCACGGGTATATTGGACATGGCTGCAGAGTGCGAGCGAAATGTGCTGGGTGACGACTAAGTGAACCAATAAGTGAACCAAAGACTAAGCCCATATATGTGTAGCTATATAGACCTAACACTAGTGTGAAAGTTAGGTCTTTACATTTATTTCACCAAAAACATTTTGAGAGGTAGAGAGAGAAAGTGTTAGAGGTGAAGAACAAGGGTTTGGGAGAGAAGAGGCTAGAGAAGGAAGAAGAGGCTAGAAAGCGGAGTTAAAGTAAAGCTAAGGCTAGGGTTTTCTTGGTGAGAAGGAACAAGGGTTTGATTGAAAATGGAATTTTTATGTACAATGTGATAGAGTTAAGTTTCAGGAGCGCGTAGACGAAAATGGAATCGAAAACGGATTAACGGTTTGGATTTTACGCGCGAAATGGCGAACGCCGAAAAATCTGCTCTGCAGAACTAGCACGGCCGTGCGAGCTCAGGCATGGACCGTTCCTGTCTTCCTGACTTGGTGAGCACGGACCGTGCTGCCTGTAGGCACGACCGTGCCACCTATGCAGGGAGCCGGAAACCCGATTTTTTGCGTTTTCGCGACTTTTTAAGCATGCCTTTGGGTTCCTAACACCTAACCCTATCCAATCAATGTATAATTAAGCTTATAAAAGTGTCATAGATTGATTCTACCTTGGTTTGAATTTGGTTTTCGTTTAAGTTGAATTAACTTTGTTTTTGAGCCGAAAATTGTTGAATTTAGAGTTTTAATCGCAATAAGCCGATGAAACATAGATGTATGAACAATTGCACTTATAAGTGATCATTTTATATACATGGTTGAGGTAATTGAACAACTGCACTTATAAGAAATTTTCAATAAACTCACCATCATTATACCACCTCAAGATGCTATTCTCTCTTACAATGTATTGAGCTTAACCTACCACTCCGGTAGAGGCTTCAAAGTCACTAGAGCAACCTTAAGTTCCTTCATAAAAAATCTCTCTGTAAAACTGTCATGACCTGTGTTCAACGACCAAAGGGGCATTACTAGCAGACTATCACTCATAGCACGTAGCTCAATCTCATTAATACTACCACAAAAGACAAACACATAGCATTATCATTCCCTATTCTACTCTTGTATAATTAGTCAATAAGCTTCATTTTTCAAACGAAATGTCTCATTCTGCAACTTTTAATATCTGCATCTTCACCAATCTTGTAACGCCCACACTAAACGTATCTAGAAATTTTAGCATGCGCATTATCTTTAGTACTGGATACATTAAAATTTACAACATAGTTATTTGAATGGATAAATATATAGACAACAATATGTGTTCGTACATCTAATAATAGTACATTATCAATCTGATACATAGTTATATACACTTGAGTCCATATGAACATCCTGCAACCAGTACGAACGAGCACTTGCTAATTATCCATTCGGCCACATGTCTGCCACATCCTGCTAAACTAACTTGCTGATCTGAAACAAAAAGGATTGGGATGAGACATAATGTCTCAGTGAGGTCTACCTAATCCTAGGCTATGGGCGACCTCGGGGAAACCTACGGTCACCACGTGTCTACAACACAACCATTCGGTTGATTATACGTGTGGGGAACATACATACCTAGATGGTCGTGCATAATAGGGCCGTCATAAGGTTATATGTATCATAGGCTATAAGTCTTGTCATATACTCTACATGTCATGGCGGTCACGGGAACCTAAGACCACTTCATCAAGATACGATAAACGCATCAAAGTCTAATCATAAATCATTCATGAAATGATCCTGAACCAGACGATCGAGGAGGTACTAAGATTGTCGACAATATATCTTCATAAACTTGTGCTGGTAAATAAGCTTACACATATCTCATAACATATCATAATCGTGTCATATCATATCCATAGCCATTCATTATGTTAGAGGTTAGTGTGTAACGAACAACATTATCTTGGTTCATTTTACGGAGTGTATCGGATGGAGTAACCCCGATTACAATCCCTTACTTGATCGATGAATTCCTAGCTAAGGTACATCAGACTCCTCTCAGTGCCTTGCAGAGCGTATCCCATCTCCCTAACCTGAACCTCTTGAAATCCCCCTTGGCGTGGATCGCAAGAGACACGACACCTACATGTTATTTATAGTCTGGTTCATACATCAAAAGCTTATGCTTAAATTACATGAATGATCACCACGAGTCTGTAATCTACTCGTTTAACACTGAGTCATCACTTGCTTATACTTATCCATAAACGGCTTAACATACTTAGGTTTCGTGCTAACATACTAGTTCTCGACAATCTATGTCGAGGCTCTATGATTTCCCATTCTTAAGATTAACTTCAACTCGGACGTATTACATATCATATTACTCTTGCATACCATTCGTTAATAAACAACGCTAATGATTTTTCATGCATTTCCTTTGTTTAAAACCTTGATTAGAATTTTATTTTAGACACCTTGATGAGTCATTTATTGACTATTTTAATATGCTTTTTAGTTTAGTTTTATTTAGATTTTATTTTATTTTATGTTAGTATTATTTCCCTTTTAGGATAGTTTACTTTAAATTGCATTTTATTTTATTTCAGGAATGAATATTGGATGGATTGAGTCTTGGAGCAAAAGAAAGGGACTTGGAGCTGATTGGATGCAAAAATATGAAGTTTGAGAGACAAAAATATGTCTCCCCCATGTCAGAAGCTTGGCACGGCCCGTGCTAACCTTGGCACGGCCGTGCCACCCTCCAGAGTCACTTTTGCTGCTTTTGCTTAGATTTTAAGCTACTCTATTTTTAGCCCGAATGTAATAGCTTAGATTTTAAGTCGAACAAATGCTATAAATAGAGTAGCCATCCATCACAAATATTCATCTTTACTTGGAATTCAATAAGTGACAATTGCTTTTCTAATTAAAGTTCTTTTCTTTTCCTTTATTTTCTTGTCATTTACCTTTATGCTTTCTCTCTTCTCCCCCATGTCTACGATGAACATGAGTGAGTAGACTTCTCCTTGTCTTGGGATTGTTGGATAAGTCTAAATGACATAATCCTAATCAAACCAAGCTCTAAGCCTTAATCTTATGTAACCCTAATTTCTTATCTGAATTCACCGTCTTAACATGGATCAACCATTATCAAACTGTGGAAACGAAAGTGGAGGGTTTGATAATTGTTTATCCATTATTCCAAATATCAATTCATAAAACGAAAGTGGAGCTTTGATATTCGAACAAGTGAATTCAGACAAGGATTGCAAAGTCAGCGAAATAGGCTTTGCAATCTTTGAGACATATAGTTTCGACCTTCAAGGGAACTAATAACAATCAAGTCAGCGAAATAGGCTTGGTTGTTAGAGGAACCAAAATCTGATAGTAATCAAGTCAGCGAAATAGGCTTGGTTGCTAGAGGAACATAAGAGAAACTGTCTTGAGAAATTAGGTCTAACTTAACATTATAAGCTTATAGTTTTGGTTTGAGAAGGACTTGTTATTTAGATGAAACCAACGATCCCAAGGCTCCTTTTATTATATTAATTTTTCAACCGTTTGAAAACCCCCAACTTACAATTCTCTTCTCTTCTAATCATCTCTAAAGGTTAATTAAATTGAACTACTCCCTGTCGGAACGATACTCTTTTCATACTACTTTGGTAAGACCGTGCACTTGCGGTTTTATCTCATCAAGTTTTTGGCGCCGCTGCCGGGGAGTAAACTAATTTGATTAACTCTTTCTTTGTGATTAGAACTCTTTTCTCTCCCCCTCTTCTTCACTTCTTCTTTCTTTCTTTTCCTACACTTGACTTCTTGGGTAGCCTAAAAATAATAGATAACATGGCTGAGGAACGCACTCTTAAGGAGTATTCGATCCCTTCTTCGGATGAGCCACGCACTATTATAGTCTACCCAACGGTTGAAGGTAGCAACTTCAAAATAAAACCTGCGCTACTAATTCTGGTACAACAAAACCAGTTTTCTGGATCACCCTCTGAAGATCCAAATTTACATATCTCAAACTTTTGGAGACTTAGTGTAACTTGCAAAGACGACCAAGAAGCCGTTAGGCTACATCTCTTCCCTTTTTCTCTAAAAGATAGGGCCAGCAATTGGTTCAATTCTTTAATGCCCGGTTCCATCACCTCATGGGGCCAACTGAGACGAGAATTTCTTTGCCGCTTCTTTCCCCCATCAAAAACCGCCCAACTTAGGGGAAAGCTTTACCAATTTACTCAAAAAAACGGGGAATCTCTTTTCGATGTGTGGGAGCGTTTTAAAGAAATACTTAGACGTTGTCCCCATCACGGTTTGGAGAAATGGTTAATCATCCACACCTTTTATAACGGTCTAACATCTAACACTAAATTGACTGTTGATGCAGCTGCAGGTGGTGCCCTAATGAACAAGGATTTCACAACAGCTTATGCCTTGATTGAGGACATGGCTCTAAACCTTTTTCAATGGATGGAAGAGAAAGCAACCATCAATCCTTCACCCTCTAAAAAAGAGGCAGGTATGGACGAAACCTCTTCTTTTGACTATCTATCTACCAGGGTGAATGCATTATCTGAAAGACTTGATCGCATGAGTACTTGTGTTATCACACCTACCTTCTCACCTCCATGTGAAGCATGTGGCCTATCTAGTCACTCTAGCATCGATTATAAACTAAGTAATATTGAGCAGTTAAACTTTGTTCAGAATGGCCAAAGAGTTGTTCAAAAATCTCACATTGAACTTTTAATGGAAAACTATTTTCTTAAACAATCCGAACAGCTCCAAGAGCTTAAGGACCAAACTAGACTTTTGAGCAACTCTCTTGCTACTCTCACAACAAAGATAGACTCCATCTCCTCTCACAACAAAACTTCTGAAACTCAGCTCTCCCAAGTAGTTCATAAGGTTGACCACCCCAACAAAATGAATGCTGTTACACTTAGGAGTGGCAAGCCACTCGAAGATCCCATAAGGAGAACCAAATCCAATGACAGCGAGAAAGAGATCTGCGAACCACCATCTAGGGAAACTAGGGCAGAAAGAGAGGAACCACGAGTTGAGGAAAACACACCACCCTTTAAGCCAAAAATTCCCTTCCCACAAAGGTTTGCCAAATCTAAGCTAGATGAGCAATTTAAAAAGTTCATAGAAATGATGAACAAAATATACATTGATGTGCCTTTCACCGAAGTCTTAACCCAAATGCCTACCTATGCTAAATTTTTGAAAGAAATACTTTCTAAAAAGAGAAAAATTGAGGAAGGTGAGACGGTTAACCTTACAGAAGAATGCAGTGCCATCATCCAAAATAAATTGCCACCAAAGCTTAAAGACCCAGGCAGTTTTTCCATACCTTGTGTCATAGGGTCAGAAGTAGTGAAGAAAGCTATATGTGATCTAGGAGCCAGTGTCAGCCTAATGCCTTTATCCCTTTACGAGAGGTTGGGAATAGGGGAACTTAAATCGACAAGGATGACCCTACAACTAGCGGACCGTTCTGTTAAATATCCAGCTGGAATCATAGAAGATGTCCCCGTTAAGGTAGGAGAGGTATATATCCCCGCTGATTTTGTTGTAATGGAGATGGAGGAAGGCAACCAAGTACCAATTCTTTTAGGAAGACCTTTTCTTGCTACTGCAGGAGCCATCATTGATGTAAAAAAGGGTAAGCTTGCTTTTAATGTCGGTAAAGAGACTGTTGAATTTGAACTTGCTAAACTAATGAAAAGCCCTTCCATTAAAGACTCTTGTTACATGATAGACATAATCGACCATTGCGTGAAAAAGTGCTCTTTAGCATCAACTACACATGATGGTTTGGAAGTATGCTTGGTAAACAATGCAGGTACAAAACTGGAAGGTGAGGCAAAAGCTTATGAAGAGCTGTTGAATAGAACTCCTCCAATGGAAGGTCTAAGTGTGGAAGAGTTAGTAAAAGAAGAACCAGCACTTCTACCCAAGGAAGCACCGAAAGTAGAGCTAAAACCGCTTCCATCATATCTAAGGTATGAATTCTTGGGCCCTAACTCTACCTACCATGTTATTGTAAATGCAAGCCTCGATGAAGTAGAAACTGAAAAGTTACTTTATGTCCCCAAGAAGTATCCTAAAGCTATAAGGTACACCATTGACGACATTAAAGGAATAAATCCTTCATTATGGATGCATAGGATACTTCTTGAAGAAGACTAAAAACCCTCCATTGAACATCAAAGAAGGCTAAATCCTAATATGAAAGAAGTTGTGAAAAAGGAAGTTTCAAAATTCCTTGATGCAGGTGTTATTTATCCAATTTCTGATTCCAAATGGGTTAGCCCCGTGCAAGTTGTACCTAAAAAGGGTGGTCTCACAGTTATTAAAAATGATAAAAATGAATCCATTGCCACTAGGACCGTCACCGGCTGGAGAATGTGTATTGATTATAGGAAGCTTAATAAAGCAACCCGTAAAGATCACTTCCCTCTCCCTTTTATAGATCAAATGTTAGAAAGGTTAGCTAAGCATTCACATTTTTGCTACTTAGATGGTTATTCCAGATTTTTCCAAATACCCATTCACCCTAATGACCAAGAAAAGACGACTTTTACATGCCCCTTTGGGACCTTTGCCTATAGAAGGATGCATTTTGGTCTTTGTAATGCCCCTGCTACTTTTCAAAGATGCATGATGTCTATTTTTTCTGACTTTGTTGAAAAAATAATGGAAGATTTTATGGATGATTTCTCTGTGCATGGATCTAGTTTTGATGATTGTCTGACTAACCTTGAAAAAGTTTTGGAAAGATGTGAACAGGTGAACCTAGTCTTAAATTGGGAGAAATGTCACTTCATGGTAAGAGAAGGAATTGTCCTAGGACACTTGGTCTCCGACAGAGGTAGATAAAGCAAAAATCGAAATTATTGAAAAAAATGCTACTTCCTACCTCAGTCAAAGAAATTAGAAGTTTCCTAGGACATGCAGGGTTCTACCGCCGTTTCATTAAAGATTTTTCATCAATCACTAAACCATTAACAAGCCTCCTTCTTAAGGACGCAGACTTTGTGTTCGATGATGCTTGTTTGCAGGCATTTTGCAGGTTGAAAGAAGCACTAATCACTGCCCCAATCATACAACCACCAGATTGGAGTTTGCCCTTTGAAATAATGTGTGACGCAAGTGACTATGCGGTCGGGGCGGTGTTAGGTCAGAGAAAGGAAAAAAAGATGCATGCCATATACTACACCAGTAAGACCCTAGATGGGGCACAGGTAAATTATGCCACAACAGAAAAAGAACTGCTAGCAGTTGTCTACGCCATTGACAAATTTCGGCAATACTTGGTGGGATCAAAAATCATTGTTTACACAGATCACTCGGCCATAAAATACTTGCTAAACAAAAAAGATGCCAAACCAAGATTGATCCGATGGATTTTGCTCCTCCAAGAATTTGACCTTGAAATAAAAGATAAAAAGGGTGTAGAAAATGTTGTCGCTGACCACTTGTCCCGACTTTGGGAGACCAATGAGGATGAGTTACCCTTGGATGATTCCTTCCCGGATGACCAACTCTTCTTATTGGCATAAACTGACACACCTTGGTATGCAGATTTTGTTAATTTTCTTGCAGCAGGAGTACTACCACCTGAGTTAAGCTACCAACAAAAGAAGAAATTCTTCAATGATCTCAAGCACTACTATTGGGATGAGCCCTACCTCTTCAGAAGAGGCTCAGATGGGATTTTTAGGAGATGCATTCCTGAAAACGAGGTAAGTAGTATTCTAACTCATTGCCACTCCTCTTCTTATGGTGGCCACGCTAGTACACAAAAGACTTCTTTCAAAATTCTTCATTCTGGTTTCTGGTGGCCATCACTTTTCAAAGATGTGCATTCCTTTATTTCTAAATGTGACAAATGTCAACGAACCGGTAGTATTACTAAAAGAAATGAAATGCCTTTGAACAACATCCTTGAAGTCGAAATTTTTGATGTTTGGGGTATTGACTTTATGGGACCATTCCCCTCCTCTTTCGGGAATCAATACATATTGGTAGCAGTTGACTATGTGTCCAAATGGGTTGAGGCCATTGCTTCCCCCAGATGCACAAATTGTTATAAAATTGTTTAAAAAAGTCATCTTTCCTAGATTCGGAGTGCCAAGGGTCGTGATAAGCGATGGAGGGTCTCACTTCATTTCAAGACATTTTGAAAAACTTTTGCAAAAACCTGGAGTGAGGCACAAAATTGCGACACCCTATCACCCCCAAACTAGCGGACAAGTGGAGGTCTCCAATAGACAAATCAAAGCTATCCTTGAAAAAACTGTTTCAGCCTCTAGGAAAGATTGGTCAAGTAAGCTTAACGATGCCCTTTGGGCCTATCGAATGGCTTATAAAACTCCCATTGGAATGACCCCTTTTAAACTTGTCTATGGGAAATCTTGTCACCTTCCCGTTGAGCTCGAGCATAAGGCCTATTGGGCAATTAGAAACCTCAACTTAGACCCCAATTTAGCCGGTGAAAAAAGAAAGCTTCAATTAAGCGAGCTAGAAGAACTTAGGATAGATGCCTATGAGAATGCCCACATTTATAAGGAAAGAACTAAGGATGCCTATGAGAATGCCCGCATTTATAAGGAAAGAACTAAGAATTGGCATGACAAGAAAATCGTCAAGAAGCACTTCAAAAGCGGTGACCTTGTGCTACTTTTTAATTCTAAGCTAAAGCTCTTTCCCGGTAAACTAAGGTCACGATGGTCCGGTCCTTTTCAAGTTCGCACAGTCTACCCTTATGGGGCGATTGAAATATTTTCTGAAGAAACATGATCCTTCACGGTTAATGGGCAAAGGCTCAAAATCTATAATGTCGGAGAACTAAATGAAGTAGTGGCTGATTTCACTCTGAGTGACCCACCTTAAGGATTTTTATCCTTATTTTTGTCAAGCTAGTGACAATAAAAGAGCGCTTCGTGGGAGACAACCCACTAATTTAATTGCTTTCTTTGTTTTCTGTTATTTTCTCTTTGTTTTGTAGGTAAATGTCCGAGATTGACTAGGAAACGCAAGAAAAATCAAAGTTACAAGAACCAGAAAGGTGGCACGGCCCGTGCTAAAGTTGGCATGGCCGTGCCAGGAATCAAAACACCACCTCAACCAAAATTGGCAGAATGACGGCACGACCCGTGCTAAAGTTGGCACGGCCGTGCCAACCTGACAGGCCTCCGGGGTTCAAAATTTTCGGCAAATTGTGAGCTTTTCGCATCCTTTCTCACTTTTTCCTTGTTTCTTTCGTTTTTAATCTTAAATCATTGAGGACAATGCTTCTCCTAAGTGTGGGGGGAGCCTAATAAAGTGTCTTTAGTCGTAGTGTTTCCAAACGCCCTTGAACTTTATTCTTTTGTTGTGTTTTATTGTAAAAGGCATAAATATGCAGCTCGTTTTTATTGTTTTATTATGACATAAATTTTTTGTTGTCTCTTCAATGGTCGTTTCTTGTATATGAAAGTGATTTCTTATGTTATAAGTATTCTTGCTATACCCACATCAAGTTTTATTGTGAAATAAATTCTCCAATGAGAAAAACACCTAGTTGCAATCCTTGAGTAAGTGTATAAGTAGGTATTTTAAGGAACACGTTCTAGCTTTAATGGTAACCTGGACCCTTAAAAATCTTCAGAGTAAAAGTAGTATAAGTTTATGTGGGAATAATTCTAATGTGATGAAATGTGTAAACCGAAATGGGGCGGAAGGATATCACCACACGTGGAGGAAAGGATACCCTCTCACTAACTTCCTAAATGTGGTGATGACTTCTCAAACAAATTGTGCTTGAATTAAACCCTCTAAAAAGAGGAACTTCCTAAGTGAAGTAAACAAGTTGTAGCACTACTTAGGGTGATCATAGAAACTTGGAGGAAAGGATACCCCCTCACGGACTTCCAATGTGAAATGATAGCCCCTAGGCATCTACAAGCCCCCAAATGTATAAATTCATCAAGTCTATCTTAACTCTCCCACTTCTCTTATATGAAATGAAGAAAAGATTTTTCTCGGTCATTTTAGTGTTAAGGTTAGAACCTGTTCCTCATAATATCTATCTTATACAGGAGCAAGAAAAGGGTTGGACTACACACACACACTCACTTGAGATTTGTTGTCGGGTTGAATAAGTTTACAAGGAATGCTTGAAGTTGTGATTAGTGTACATTGAAATGAAACCTCGAGGGAGACATAAGCTTTTATTTAATGTGTCATATATTAATCCTTTTGTTGCTGCCATGTCTATGCCTTTTGCTTGAGGAGAAGCAAAGATTCAAGTGTGGGGGAGTTTGATGAGTCATTTATTGACTATTTTAATATGCTTTTTAGTTTAGTTTTATTTAGATTTTATTTTATTTTATGTTAGTATTATTTCCCTTTTAGGATAGTTTACTTTAAATTGCATTTTATTTTATTCCAGGAATGAATATTGGATGGATTAAGTCTTGGAGCAAAAGAAAGGGACTTGGAGTCGATTGGATGAAAAAATATGAAGATTGAGAGACAAAAATATGTCTCCCCCATGTCAGAAGCTTGGCACGGCCCGTGCTAACATTGGCACGGCCGTGCCACCCTCTAGAGTCACTTTTGCTTAGATTTTAAGCTACTCTATTTTTAGCCCGAATGTAATAGCTTAGATTTTAAGTCGAACAAATGATATAAATAGAGTAGCCATCCATCACAAATATTCATCTTTACTTGGAATTCAATAAGTGACAATTGCTTTTCTAATTAAATTTCTTTTCTTTTCCTTTATTTTCTTGTCATTTACCTTTATGCTTTCTCTCTTCTCCCCCATGTCTACGATGAACATGAGTGAGTAGACTTCTCCTTGTCTTGGGATTGTTGGATAAGTCTAAATGACATAATCCTAATCAAACCAAGCTCTAAGCCTTAATCTTATGTAACCCTAATTTCTTATCTAAATTCACCGTCTTAACATGGATCAACCATTATCAAACTGTGGAAACGAAAGTGGAGGGTTTGATAATTGTTTACCCATTATTCCAAATATCAATTCATAAAACGAAAGTGGAGCTTTGATATTCGAACAAGTGAATTCAGACAAGGATTGCAAAGTCAGCGAAATAGGCTTAGCAATCTTTGAGACATATAGTTTCGACCTTCAAGGGAACTAATAACAATCAAGTCAGCGAAATAGGCTTGGTTGTTAGAGGAACCAAAATCTGATAGTAATCAAGTCAGCGAAATAGGCTTGGTTGCTAGAGGAACATAAGAGAAACTGTCTTGAGAAATTAGGTCTAACTTAACATTATAAGCTTATAGTTTTGGTTTGAGAAGGACTTGTTATTTAGATGAAACCAACGATCCCAAGGCTCCTTTTATTATATTAATTTTTCAACCGTTTGAAAACCCCCAACTTACAATTCTCTTCTCTTCTAATCATCTCTAAAGGTTAATTAAATTGAACTACTCCCTGTCGGAACGATACTCTTTTCATACTACTTTGGTAAGACCGTGCACCTGCGGTTTTATCTCATCAAGTTTTTGGCGCCGCTGCCGGGGAGTAAACTAATTTGATTAACTATTTCTTTGTGATTAGAACTCTTTTCTCTCCCCCTCTTCTTCACTTCTTCTTTCTTTCTTTTCCTACACTTGACTTCTTGGGTAGCATAAAAATAATAGATAACATGGCTGAGGAACGCACTCTTAAGGAGTATTCGATCCCTTCTTCGGATGAGCCATGCACTATTATAGTCTACCCAACGGTTGAAGGTAGCAACTTCAAAATAAAACCTGCGCTACTAATTCTGGTACAACAAAACCAGTTTATCTGAAAGACTTGATCGCATGAGTACTTGTGTTATCACACCTACCTTCTCACCTCCATGTGAAGCATGTGGCCTATCTAGTCATTCTAGCATCGATTGCAAACTAAGTAATATTGAGCAGTTAAACTTTGTTCAGAATGGCCAAAGAGTTGTTCAAAAATCTCACATTGAACTTTTAATGGAAAACTATTTTCTTAAACAATCCGAACAGCTCCAAGAGCTTAAGGACCAAACTAGACTTTTGAGCAACTCTCTTGCTACTCTCACAACAAAGATAGACTCCATCTCCTCTCACAACAAAACTTCTGAAACTCAGCTCTCCCAAGTAGTTCATAAGGTTGACCACCCCAACAAAATGAATGCTGTTACACTTAGGAGTGGCAAGCCACTCGAAGATCCCATAAGGAGAACCAAATCCAATGACAGTGAGAAAGAGATCTGCGAACCACCATCTAGGGAAACTAGGGCAGAAAGAGAGGAACCACGAGTTGAGGAAAACACACCACCCTTTAAGCCAAAAATTCCCTTCCCACAAAGGTTTGCCAAATCTAAGCTAGATGAGCAATTTAAAAAGTTCATAGAAATGATGAACAAAATATACATTGATGTGCCTTTCACCGAAGTCTTAACCCAAATGCCTACCTATGCTAAATTTTTGAAAGAAATCCTTTCTAAAAAGAGAAAAATTGAGGAAGGTGAGATGGTTAACCTTACAGAAGAATGCAGTGCCATCATCCAAAATAAATTGCCACCAAAGCTTAAAGACCCAGGCAGTTTTTCCATACCTTGTGTCATAGGGTCAGAAGTAGTGAAGAAAGCTATGTGTGATCTAGGAGCCAGTGTCAGCCTAATGCCTTTATCCCTTTACGAGAGGTTGGGAATAGGGGAACTTAAATCGACAAGGATGACCCTACAACTAGCGGACCGTTCTGTTAAATATCCAGCTGGAATCATAGAAGATGTCCCCGTTAAGGTAGGAGAGGTATACATCCCCGCTGATTTTGTTGTAATGGAGATGGAGGAAGACAACCAAGTACCAATTCTTTTAGGAAGACCTTTTCTTGCTACTGCAGGAGCCATCATTGATGTAAAAAAGGGTAAGCTTGCTTTTAATGTCGGTAAAAATACTGTTGAATTTGAACTTGCTAAACTAATGAAAAGCCCTTCCATTAAAGACTCTTGTTGCATGATAGACATAATCGACCATTGCGTGAAAGAGTGCTCTTTAGCATCAACTACACATGATGGTTTGGAAGTATGCTTGGTAAACAATGCATGTACAAAATTGGAAGGTGAGGCAAAAGCTTATGAAGAGCTGTTGAATAGAACTCCTCCAATGGAAGGTCTAAGTGTGGAGGAGTTAGTAAAAGAAGAACCAGCACTTCTACCCAAGGAAGCACCGAAAGTAGAGCTAAAACCGCTTCCATCAAATCTAAGGTATGAATTCTTGGGCCCTAACTCTACCTACCCTGTTATTGTAAATGCAAGCCTCGATGAAGTAGAAACTGAAAAGTTACTTTATGTCATCAAGAAGTATCCTAAAGCTATAGGGTACACCATTGACGACATTAAAGGAATAAATCCTTCATTATGGATGCATAGGATACTTCTTGAAGAAGACTATAAACCCTCCATTGAACATCAAAGAAGGCTAAATCCTAATATGAAAGAAGTTGTGAAAAAGGAAGTTTTAAAACTCCTAGATGCAGGTGTTATTTATCCAATTTCTGATTCCAAATGGGTTAGCCCCGTGCAAGTTGTACCTAAAAAGGGTGGTCTCACAGTTATTAAAAATGATAAAAATGAATCCATTGCCACTAGGACCGTCACCGGTTGGAGAATGTGTATTGATTATAGGAAGCTTAATAAAGCAACCCGTAAAGATCACTTCCCTCTCCCTTTTATAGATCAAATGTTAGAAAGGTTAGCTAAGCATTCACATTTTTGCTACTTAGATGGTTATTCCGGATTTTTCCAAATACCCATTCACCCTAATGACCAAGAAAAGACGACTTTTACATGCCCCTTTGGGACCTTTGCCTATAGAAGGATGCCTTTTGGTCTTTGTAATGCCCCTGCTACTTTTCAAAGATGCATGATGTCTATTTTTTCTGACTTTGTTGAAAAAATAATGGAAGATTTTATGGATGATTTCTCTGTGCATGGATCTAGTTTTGATGATTGTCTGACTAACCTTGAAAAAGTTTTGGAAAGATGTGAACAGGTGAACCTAGTCTTAAATTGGGAGAAATGTCACTTCATGGTAAGAGAAGGAATTGTCCTAGGACACTTGGTCTCCGACAGAGGTAGATAAAGCAAAAATCGAAATTATTGAAAAAAATGCTACTTCCTACCTCAGTCAAAGAAATTAGAAGTTTCCTAGGACATGCAGGGTTCTACCGCCGTTTCATTAAAGATTTTTCATCAATCACTAAACCATTAACAAGCCTCCTTCTTAAGGACGCAGACTTTGTGTTCGATGATGCTTGTTTGCAGGCATTTTGCAGGTTGAAAGAAGCACTAATCACTGCCCCAATCATACAACCACCAGATTGGAGTTTGCCCTTTGAAATAATGTGTGACGCAAGTGACTATGCGGTCGGGGCGGTGTTAGGTCAGAGAAAGGAAAAAAAGATGCATGCCATATACTACGCCAGTAAGACCCTAGATGGGGCATAGGTAAATTATGCCACAACAGAAAAAGAACTGCTAGCAGTTGTCTACGCCATTGACAAATTTCGGCAATACTTGGTGGGATCAAAAATCATTGTTTACACAGATCACTCGGCCATAAAATACTTGCTAAACAAAAAAGATGCCAAACCAAGATTGATCCGATGGATTTTGCTCCTCCAAGAATTTGACCTTGAAATAAAAGATAAAAAGGGTGTAGAAAATGTTGTCGCTGACCACTTGTCCCGACTTTGGGAGACCAATGAGGATGAGTTACCCTTGGATGATTCCTTCCCGGATGACCAACTCTTCTTATTGGCACAAACTGACACACCTTGGTATGCAGATTTTGTTAATCTTCTTGCAGCAGGAGTGCTACCGCCTGAGTTAAGCTACCAACAAAAGAAGAAATTCTTCAATGATCTCAAGCACTACTATTGGGATGAGCCCTACCTCTTCAGAAGAGGCTCAGATGGGATTTTCAGGAGATGCATTCCTGAAAACGAGGTAAGTAGTATTCTAACTCATTGCCACTCCTCTTCTTATGGTGGCCACGCTAGTACACAAAAGACTTCTTTCAAAATTCTTCATTCTGGTTTCTGGTGGCCATCACTTTTCAAAGATGTGCATTCCTTTATTTCTAAATGTGACAAATGTCAACGAACCGGTAGTATTACTAAAAGAAATGAAATGCCTTTGAACCACATCCTTGAAATCGAAATTTTTGATGTTTGGGGTATTGACTTTATGGGACCATTCCCCTCCTCTTTCGGGAATCAATACATATTGGTAGCAGTTGACTATGTGTCCAAATGGGTTGAGGCCATTGCTTCCCCCACTAATGATGCACAAATTGTTATAAAATTATTTAAAAAAGTCATCTTTCCTAGATTCGGAGTGCCAAGGGTCGTGATAAGCGATGGAGGGTCTCACTTCATTTCACGACATTTTGAAAAACTTTTGCAAAAACTTGGAGTGAGGCACAAAATTGCGACACCCTATCACCCCCAAACTAGCGGACAAGTGGAGGTCTCCAATAGACAAATCAAAGCTATCCTTGAAAAAACTGTTTCAACCTCTAGGAAAGATTGGTCAAGTAAGCTTGACGATGCCCTTTGGGCCTATCAAATGGCTTATAAAACTCCCATTGGAATGACCCCTTTTAAACTTGTCTATGGGAAATCTTGTCACCTTCCCGTTGAGCTCGAGCATAAGGCATATTGGGCAATTAGAAACCTCAACTTAGACCCCAATTTAGCCGGTGAAAAAAGAAAGCTTCAATTAAGCGAGCTAGAAGAACTTAGGATAGATGCCTATGAGAATGCCCGCATTTATAAGGAAAGAACTAAGAATTGGCATGACAAGAAAATCGTCAAGAAGCACTTCAAAAGCGGTGACCTTGTGCTACTTTTTAATTCTAAGCTAAAGCTCTTTCCCGGTAAACTAAGGTCACGATGGTCTGGTCCTTTTCAAGTTCGCACAATCTACCCTTATGGGGCGATTGAAATATTTTCTGAAGAAACATGATCCTTCACGGTTAATGGGCAAAGGGTCAAAATCTATAATGCCGGAGAAGTAAATGAAGTAGTGGCTGATTTCACTCTGAGTGACCCACCTTAAGGATTTTTATCCTTATTTTTGTCAAGCTAGTGACAATAAAAGAGCGCTTCGTGGGAGACAACCCACTAATTTAATTGCTTTCTTTGTTTTCTGTTATTTTCTCTTTGTTTTGTAGGTAAATGTCCGAGATTGACTAGGAAACGCAAGAAAAATCAAAGTTACAAGAACCAGAAAGGTGGCACGGCCCGTGCTAAAGTTGGCACGGCCATGCCAGGAATCACAACACCACCTCAACCAAAATTGGCAGAATGACGGCACGACACGTGCTAAAGTTGGCACGGCCGTGCCAACCTGACAGGCCTCCGGGGTTCAAAATTTTCGGCAAATTGTGAGCTTTCCGCATCCTTTCTCACTTTTTCCTTGTTTCTTTCGTTTTTAATCTTCAATCATTGAGGACAATGCTTCTCCTAAGTGTGGGGGGAGCCTAATAAAGTGTCTTTAGTCGTAGTGTTTCCAAACTCCCTTGAACTTTATTCTTTTGTTGTGTTTTATTGTAAAAGGCATAAATATGCAGCTCGTTTTTATTGTTTTATTATGACATAAATTTTTTGTTGTCTCTTCAATGGTCGTTTCTTGTATATGAAAGTGATTTCTTATGTTATAAGTATTCTTGCTATACCCACATCAAGTTTTATTGTGAAATAAATTCTCCAATGAGAAAAACACCTAGTTGCAATCCTTGAGTAAGTGTATAAGTAGGTATTTTAAGGAACACGTTCTAGCTTTAATGGTAACCTGGACCCTTAAAAATCTTCAGAGTAAAAGTAGTATAAGTTTATGTGGGAATAATTCTAATGTGATGAAATGTGTAAATCGAAATGGGGCGGAAGGATATCACCACACGTGGAGGAAAGGATACCCTCTCACTAACTTCCTAAATGTGGTGATGACTTCTCAAACAAATTGTGCTTGAATTAAACCCTCTAAAAAGAGGAACTTCCTAAGTGAAGTAAACAAGTTGTAGCACTACTTAGGGTGATCATAGAAACTTGGAGGAAAGGATACCCCCTCACGGACTTCCAATGTGAAATGATAGCCCCTAGGCATCTACAAGCCCCCAAATGTATAAATTCATCAAGTCTATCTTAACTCTCCCACTTCTCTTATATGAAATGAAGAAAAGATTTTTCTCGGTCATTTTAGTGTTAAGGTTAGAACCTATTCCTCATAATATCTATCTTATACAGGAGCAAGAAAAGGGTTGGACTACACACACACACTCACTTGAGATTTGTTGTCGGGTTGAATAAGTTTACAAGGAATGCTTGAAGTTGTGATTAGTGTACATTGAAATGAAATCTCGAGGGAGACATAAGCTTTTATTTAATGTGTCATATATTAATCCTTTTGTTGCTGCCATGTCTACGCCTTTTGCTTAAGGACAAGCAAAGATTCAAGTGTGGGGGAGTTTGATGAGTCATTTATTGACTATTTTAATATGCTTTTTAGTTTAGTTTTATTTAGATTTTATTTTATTTTATGTTAGTATTATTTCCCTTTTAGGATAGTTTACTTTAAATTGCATTTTATTTTATTTCAGGAATGAATATTGGATGGATTGAGTCTTGGAGCAAAAGAAAGGGACTTGGAGCCGATTGGATGTAAAAATATGAAGATTGAGAGACAAAAATATGTCTCCCCCATGTCAGAAGCTTGGCACGGCCGTGCCACCCTCCAGAGTCACTTTTGCTGCTTTTGCTTAGATTTTAAGCTACTCTATTTTTAGCCCGAATGTAATAGCTTAGATTTTAAGTCGAACAAATGATATAAATAGAGTAGCCATCCATCACAAATATTCATCTTTACTTGGAATTCAATAAGTGACAATTGCTTTTCTAATTAAAGTTCTTTTCTTTTCCTTTATTTTCTTGTCATTTACCTTTATGCTTTCTCTCTTCTCCCCCATGTCTACGATGAACATGAGTGAGTAGACTTCTCCTTGTCTTGGGATTGTTGGATAAGTCTAAATGACATAATCCTAATCAAACCAAGCTCTAAGCCTTAATCTTATGTAACCCTAATTTATTATCTGAATTCACCGTCTTAACATGGATCAACCATTATCAAACTGTGGAAATGAAAGTGGAGGGTTTGATAATTGTTTACCCATTATTCCAAATATCAATTCATAAAACGAAAGTGGAGCTTTGATATTCGAACAAGTGAATTCAGATAAGGATTGCAAAGTCAGCGAAATAGGCTTTGCAATCTTTGAGACATATAGTTTCGACCTTCAAGGGAACTAATAACAATCAAGTCAGCGAAATAGGCTTGGTTGTTAGAGGAACCAAAATCTGATAGTAATCAAGTCAGCGAAATAGGCTTGGTTGCTAGAGGAACATAAGAGAAACTGTCTTGAGAAATTAGGTCTAACATAACATTATAAGCTTATAGTTTTGGTTTGAGAAGGACTTGTTATTTAGATGAAACCAACGATCCCAAGGCTCCTTTTATTATATTAATTTTTCAACCGTTTGAAAACCCCCAACTTACAATTCTCTTCTCTTCTAATCATCTCTAAAGGTTAATTAAATTGAACTACTCCCTATCGGAACGATACTCTTTTCATACTACTTTGGTAAGACCGTGCACTTGCGGTTTTATCTCATCAAGTTTTTGGCGCCGCTGCCGGGGAGTAAACTAATTTGATTAACTATTTCTTTGTGATTAGAACTCTTTTCTCTCCCCCTCTTCTTCACTTCTTCTTTCTTTCTTTTCCTACACTTGACTTCTTGGGTAGAATAAAAATAATAGATAACATGGCTGAGGAACACACTCTTAAGGAGTATTCGATCCCTTCTTCGGATGAGCCATGCACTATTATAGTCTACCCAACGGTTGGAGATTTTGATGTATATATGATGTGCTGAATTTTTTCTATATTTAATTCTTTAAGTTTTTTTTTTATTTTACTTCAATTTCTTCCTTCAGGCGGGTCGCTACGACCCGGTTGAAAACCCATACAACCTGGAATAAAAAAACCATAACTTTATACTATTTTATCAGCAAAAACTAAATTTGAGCATGTATTTTTGAACAACAATCCAGACAAAAGAATTCAACATTATCATCGAAAACTAGAATTAATCCTGTACAAGATGAAATAGAATCCAGAACTTCTAAAGAACAAATCCATTTGGTCAAGGAGATCCATAATCTTGCCGGAATTTGTTGATTCCCATGTCAAGATTTACAATGGGAAAACCTTCATTTGTTGTAAGATCACCGAGGGCAAAGTGGGTCATAAATTTGGTGAGTTTGCACTCACCAGGAAACGCAAATCCAGAACAAACCTAATGCCAGAGTCAAACAACTAAAGAAAAAGAAATGATTTTGTTAGGAATTGATTTTATGAATAGTTTATATTCTGCAGTTAATTAAATTTATGAATATTGACAATATGGTTTGTTTATCTCCAATTGATGTTAGATTTCTTTTTTGTGTATTAAAAAATTAATTGTCACGGTATTACAATTAAACTGATGTAATTAATTGTAATGTTTTTCTTTTAATTATGTAATTTCATTTTTTTTTTTCAATTTTCTGGGTTTGTTTCTCATGAAGATAATCAACAAGTTGATGAAGATCATGAATGTATGTTCATAAAAATCTGGAAGAGAGAGAGAGAGAGGGGGAGGGAATATGTGAATAAAGAAAGAGAAATAAATATGAGAGAGATGAATTGAGAGGGAGGAGTGAGAATTGGACATAGAAAAAAAAAATCATGTGTAGAGGGTGTGCCACAATATTATGGAGACCAAACAAATCTAACCGTTAAGATCTTAAAAAAAAAAGTTGTCCATAGTGAAACATATTGATCAAGTGGTCTATATTAGAATTTATCTAAATATAATTTTATCTTTTGTTAAAAAAGAAATAAAACTTTGTGATAACTAATAACAAAAAAAATATATATATGAAAGTAATTTTGATATAAACAATTTAGAAATTACTTTTAGAAGAATTTTAAGAAAAACATATAAATCAAGGATGAAAAAACATTCAAGTTGAAAATTATTCTACATGTTAAAACAATTTTTTTAATTAATATGGTCAAAAAGACATGGAACAAAAATCTTAATTATTTTAAAACATTAAATGTAAAAATCATTTTTCAGAATTTTTTATTTTAAAATGATTTTTTTCTATTTTAAAATTTTCCATCCAACTCATCTATTCTATTGAATTTTTTCGATTTTAAAAATTTTGGAAATATTTTCTGAATTTTTTTTATTTAAGAAAAAAATCTTAATATTTTCCATATTTTTTTATTGTTTTTTCTGAAATTTTTTATTTTAGAACAAAAATCTTAATTGTTTATTTTAATGTTTCTTAATTTATTCATGATTTTAGAACAAAAATCATGTGTAGAGGCTGTACCACAATATCATGGAGACCAAACAAATCTAACCGTTAAGATCTTAAAAAAAAAGTTATCCATGGTGGAACATATTGAGCAAGTGGTCCATATTAGAATTTGTCTAAATATAATATTATGTTTTGTTAAAAAAGAAATAAAACTTTGTGATAAGTGATAACAAAAAAAATTATATAAAAGTAATTTTGATATAAATAATTTAGAAATTACTTTTAGAAGACTTTTAAGAAAAAGCTATAAATAAAGGATGAAAAAACATTCAAGTTGAAAATTATTCTGCATGTTAAATTTTTTTTTTTAATTAATATGGTCAAAAAGACATGGAACAAAAATCTTAATTATTTTAAAACATTAAATGTAAAAATCATTTTTCAGAATTTCTTTATTTTAAAATGATTTTTTTCTATTTTAAAATTTTCCATCCAACTCATCTATTCTATTGAATTTTTTTGATTTTAAGAATTTCGGAAATATTTTCTGAATATTTTTTATTTAAGAAAAAAATCTGAATATTTTCCATATTTTTTTATTTTTTTTTCTGAATTTTTTATTTTAGAACAAAAATCTTAATTTTTTCTATTTTAAAAAATCTGAATATTTTGGAAAAAAATCTGAACATTTTTCTAATTTTTTGATTTCGGAATTTTTTTAATTTTTTATTTTAGAAATTAATATTTGGAAATAAATCTGAATATTTTTCTAATTTTGGAAACTTTTTTATGTTTTTTCTGAATTTTTATTTTGAAACAAAGATCTTAATTTTTTTTTTATTTAAAAAATCTTGGAAAAAAATCTGAATATTTTTCTAATTTTTTAATTTCGGAAATTTTTTAATGATTTTGAATTTTTTAATTTAGAACAAAAAAATAAAGGTTTTTTTGATTGAAAAAAAAAAACAGAATACATACAAAAATATTAACTATATATATTAGTTTTTCCGGTGTTAGTTCATCTCACATTTGTTTTCATCTCAATGGCTTTTCAAATTCTCAGTTTTTTCACTATTTTTATGTTCATGATAATTGCACTCAAAATTAGGAATCATTACAAAAAATATGACTTCAGTAAAAATATACCTCCAGGGCCATGGAAACTACCCATTTTAGGAAATATTCTCCATCTTGTTGCAACAAATCCACCTAGAAGATTAAGAGATTTAGCCAAAAAATATGGACCCTTGATGCATCTTCAACTTGGTGAGATCTTTTTCATTGTTATTTCTTCACCAGAAGTTGCTAAGGAGGTTTTAAAAACACATGATATTATCTTTGCATCAAGGCCTCATCTTCTTGCCACAGACATAGCATCTTACAATTCAATGGATATAGCTTTTTCACCTTATGGTGATTATTGGAGACAACTTAGAAAGATTTGTGCTATTGAGCTATTAAGCACAAGAAGAGTCAAATCTCTTTGGTCAGTAAGACAAAAAGAGATCAATTCTCTCCTAAAGAAGATTGCTTCAAATGAAGGATCAGAGTTCAATATCACTGAAGAACTTCTTTCGATGATGTATACATTCACTTCAAAGGCTGCATTTGGTAAGAAATATTTGGAACAAGAAGAGTTCATATCAGTTGTAAAACAACTTATAAAACTTGCTGGAGGGTTCTATATTGGTGACTTGTTTCCTTCAGCTCAATGGATTCAAAATATATCTGGATTGAAGCCTAAGCTTGAGAAGTTAAGCCAACAAGTAGACAGGATACTGGGTCGTATCATCACTGACCATAAAGAGACAATTTCAAGAAGAGAAAATGAAGGTTTGCCTGAAGCTGAGGAAGATCTGATTGATTGTCTCTTAAAATTTGTGGAAAGTGGCAGTGACATGGATTTTGAATTAACTACTGATAATGTCAAGGCTATAATTCTGGTATTCACATTAAATATCTCTTTAATTTTTATATATATTAAGTGATTTTAAATTGTGGTTGCGGTTAATAAACTCCCCCAAGAACAAATTGTTCAGCACCTGATTTCGATTCATGGATAGAACAATTCTTGGACGGACTTTATTTACCTGGTCAAACTCTGGATTATCAGGGTCACTTATCCCCGAGAACCAGAGGGCTTATTAAAACTGTGAACTTGTATATTTCAGGATGTGTTCTCTGCTGGAAGTGAGACTGCAGCAACTACTGTTAATTGGGCAATGGCTGAGATGATGAAGAATCCAAGAGTTTTGAAGAAAGCACAAGCTGAAGTAAGAAAGGGATTTGATAGGAGAGGAATGGTTGATGAAGCTACGATTGGTGAGTTCAAATATTTAAAATCAATCATCAAAGAGTCATTAAGATTACACCCTTCCGTTCCTCTCCTTCTACCAAGGGAAAGTCGAGAAGCTTGTGAGATTAATGGCTATCATATACCTGTCAAAAGTAGAGTCCTAGTAAATGCTTGGGCCATTGGAAGGGATCCTAAATATTGGAATGACCCAGATAAGTTTTATCCTGAAAGGTTTATTGATAGCTCTATTGATTTCTCAGGAACTAATTTTGAGTTCATTCCATTTGGTGCTGGTAGGAGAATTTGTCCCGGCATGAACTATGGTTTGGCTAATGTAGAGCAGGTCCTTGCACTTTTATTGTATCATTTTGATTGGAAACTTCCCAATGGAATGAAAAGCGAGGAATTAGAGTTGGGAGAAGAGTTTGGAGTTACTATGGCAAGAAAGGGTGACCTTTACTTGATTCCCATTACATCTCATCAGTTGCTTGTAATCTAAAAAGGAGGTTTTGTGAAAGTTGTATTACCTAAAGATTGAAATGTTATGTTACCTGTTGTTTAGAGTGAAATGTTATGTTACATTCTGGATTTACCATAAATAGCTTATTTATACTTGTTGTTTACTGTTTAAAGTGAAATGTTATCTTATTTTCATTTTAGTCCATTACTACAATTTCTTCTTTTTTTGAAAGAGTCCATTACTACATTTTCCTTTTCAAAGTAGTGCATGTTTTATTATTTTGAATGTAGTCGCTTTAATCTTGTAGAAATCATATGTTATTTTTCTGTAATATGTGGTTTTGGACGGGAGCCCCTAATACTACCCAAAAATAAGGGTCTAGTAGTGGACCATTTCAAATGACCTACTATATCTTTTTACTCTAAATTATTCCTTTTTCAAATCCGTGTGTTCAAGGGATTTTAATGACTTTTTAAGATTTTAAATATTTTCAAGGTTTGTAATTTGGATTTCAAGGGATTTATATCCTAAAATTTTAAAAGACTATCAAGATTTTAAAGGGTTTAGATTAAAAAACTAAAAAAAAAACCAAAATCTCAATATACATATCAAATTCTGAGTTGGCTTTTTGCAGACACCTATATAAAAACACATAGATAAGATCTACAAAGTTTTGTATTATTTCTATTATGTCTCGATTTATTTTGATTTTTGAATCGTGAAAAATTG
Organism: Medicago truncatula; assembly: GCF_003473485.1. Classification (NCBI taxonomy): domain Eukaryota; kingdom Viridiplantae; phylum Streptophyta; class Magnoliopsida; order Fabales; family Fabaceae; genus Medicago; species Medicago truncatula. Next base: position 25,837,906 of record NC_053049.1, on the reverse strand, counting down.
CAATTTTGCATTGAGTAAACATCTACTTAACCACCAACAAAAAAACTATAATAACCCCCAAAAAAAAAATCTACTCAAGGGTCACATTATGTTCCTTAATTTTACTAACATGTTTATAACATCATAAGATTGATTCTCCCTCTCACGCAAACCATCTTCTCAACACATCTCAACCAATCTCTTCGTCCATAAAACACAATCACCACCCTATGATTATTAATAGATTCAAATCACATCAACCCTTTGGAATTGTAAACATACCGAGCTCATCAAAATCGTTTTTTTCATCCTTGATTGATTCTCTCTCTATAGAGAAAAAGGGTGTGTGTGTAGAAAAGAGGTGTGTAGCAATCTTTTTTAATCTCAAGCATATCCAACTGATGATGAATGATGATTATGATTACTTGTTTAAGGTTGTATTGATTGGTGACTTTGGTGTTGGAAAATCTAACCTTTTGTTGAGATTCACCAAACATGAATTTAGCCTTTGAATCTAAATCCACATTGGGGTTGAATTTCCAACAAGAAGCAATAGGGTTGACGATAAGGTTGTTAAGGCTCAGATTCATGGGTTAATTGAATATTGGTTTGTTGTTGTTGGATTGTTTGGGTTAATATTTGAATTGATTTATGGGTTGTTATATATTGTTTTACCTACATTGTTTCTATTTCTGGATTTTGATTTTTCGAAGCTTTTTAGTGTTGGTGAATTTTTTTGAGGTTAAATATTTGAGTTTGAGGAGGATGAATGATACAATAACGTTTTGCAATTTTTTTCAAGAAATGGATGAAGAAGATGAATGATATAGATTGCTGTTGAACTCACGTACCTTTTTCTTTTTACTTTTCTTTTTTAATTTATTTAATTCTTTTTATACATATGTGGTTTTTTTTTAAATAATAACTACACACGCGGCATGTCACTCATTAAAGTGACTGTCACACAGACGTTGATTGAGTTAAAATTGGAGAAAAAATAGTATTACTATTGCAAAAGGGCATAAAGAGACGGGATTGCATCATTTGTCTATTTTGTTAGAGTGGTGATAGATAGACCACCCCATGTTGCATACCATCATTGTACACCCAATATGGCAGGGGCAACTTTGTCCATTAACAAAAGAGAAGGGATAATTTTGTCCAAAGTCCAAACAACTTTTTCAAACAAACTCAGCCACTCTCACACATTCTTTCTTCTTCAGGGGGTCAGTCCATTTAGTTTTCACCCATGGAACTATAGGTCCAACTTGGACCACAATTTTTCACCACAAGATTTATCTATGCACGATACACCACCTGCACTTGATTTTTTTCCCTTTTCTCTTCCAGTTTTTTCCACCAGGAACCTATACACCAACCACCATTTCTCTCACTACATAATACAAGCTAGCGACCCTCACCAATTTTTTTGTTGCAACTAAACACACAAAGAGGACCCTATTAACTAAAATCAATATTATTTTTTTGATGGAAAACTAAAATCAATATTTATACAACATATTTCACGTATTTTATACAAACCTTTCGATACACACATACTAAAACAACAATCATCAACAGATCCATCGAGGTCTACAAACAAAACACATAAATTGAAGGAACACTTTCTTAAAAACATTACAGGTGTGAGGTACAAGTACAACTATAGTAATAAACTATGTTTAAATTATCCCAAACTTTCATCGGTCCAAATTAAAATTATCCCTTCTTCAGACCTCTCTTTTTTCTCCCTCATCGGAACCACCACCAGCCATTGTCGTCAACCGTCTTCATCCTCAAATCTCACCGCCACTGTTGCTGTCATCACTCTCAATCTTCACCGGCACCATCGTCGCTGTTAGATCTTATAACCTAAGTCCACCTTCGACCCGTACGTCCACCGTTGTTCCCTGCCACCACCGTTTGCGCCGTTCTTATCCTTAGATCTCACTACCATCGTCAACTTCCTCACCCACAAATTTTACCACCACCACCACTGTCGTCGATCGAACAACCATCACCACCGTTATGACCACCAGGGATGGCCGGAGAAGAAAGGGGTAGAGAGAGGGAGAGTCTGGCGGCGGCGACGAGGAATGGACGGAAAAGAAAGAGAGTTGGAGAGATAAAGTTGTGAGAGTTATTTTTGTTTTGTACATAGTGAGAAAAAGAGAAGTGAGAACGGAAGAGATGAGGATTTGAGGAGAGAGAGTGAGAATTTTTTTAATTAAAATGCCACATATGTAGTGGTACAAAAGGGTGTACAAAACAAGTGTGTCTTTCAAAAACATCAATTTCTGCTGTCTTATTTTTCCATATAAAACATTTGAAATCTTCATTTTTCTTCCTTTTCGGTGTGATATATTCCTACCAGGGAAACGAAGGGGGATTGATTAGAGTTTTCTCAAAACATTATCCACAGGCCCTGGCCCTGAGGGGGTGCAAACAGCTCAACAGAGTTGGGCCTCCCTCAGTCATGGGCCTCAAATTTTCTTTTAATACCCACTAGTAATACTGCCCTCCAATTTTTTTTAATACCCCCAGTGTCCCCTTGTTTTAGTCTTTTAGGCCTATTAGAATTAGGTCCTCTTGCTTTTGGTGTTAGGTGGGGGTTCCTCATGTATACGGTAGTCATTTTTACCTTTGGGTGTACCGCATATATACGGCACCTTATATTTATCTTTTAAAAAATATAAATAGAACATTGCTCTTTTAAAAAAAATACGTTTTGATTTTATCACTGGTCTCTTTTCATTCCCAGAGCCGAGCCTCCGAATTCTTAGGGACGGCCCTGATTATCCAATATTAGATATTAGCATTCCATGCAAGTAAACTATTTATTTTTATTTTTTTTGAAACAGCAAGCTAGTAAACTACTCCCTCCGTCCCAAATTGTATGACGTTTTGGACATTTCACATATATTAAGAAATGTAATTAATATTGTGTGGGAAAGAGATATTATGAGTTGTTTTACAAAATTGTCCTCAATAAATGATATGGAAAAGATAAATGAAGGAATTGAAAGAAGAGAGAGTAATAAATAGTTAAGGATATAATAGAAAAAGTAACATTAATTTTTCATTGGTATTGTAAAGCGACATACAATTTGGGATAAATATTTTTTCTAAAGTGACATACAATTTGGGACGGAGGGAGTATTATTTAGTTGCATTTTTTACCTTCCACTTTGCAAATAACCCATCTTTCTCTTCTTTCATTTAACTATTTTGTACCTTCGCCTATTTCCCGGATTTAATGGCTATCCAAATGTTGGGAAGTCACCTTTGATCAACTTCCAAGAATGCAATTGTTCTTTCCCCTTTACTGCTGCTGATTTTCAGGTTATGATTTGGTAATTTTTGTAAGTTAATGATATTAATAAAATCACACTATATTCCAAAATCAACTATGGGGTTAAATGTTCTCTGAAAGCGAAATAATGGCAGTGTATAGCTCGTAGAAGGGTATATATGATTGCAATACCAATTTTCTTATTTTACCCAAAGGTGTTATCTAAGCCCCTGGCCCAAACATAAGGATTCATATTGGCATTTCCATAATAAATTCACAAAAGGGAGAAATAGAAGAATGGAGCAAGGTATTTTTAACCCTAATAGATATATAAGACAAACAAACTTGCTTTATTCAACAAATATCAATAAACATTACACCATGTAATTGAGTTTAATTATTTCTGAAATATAAAAATCTGTTACTCACAAGCACATATAAAATGAAAAAGCTGAACATAATAAGCTAGGACTGAAAAATAACTTGTAAATTTCAAACATCTCTTAATTGTATGTGTATGTTGATTAAATACAACAAGATTATGCAGCTTCCTTGAGCTTCTTTGTGATTGTGGCAATATACATCCCTTGGTGGAATGCTTGTTCCAACTCAAGCTTAGTTGGTTATCTTGTCCCATCACCAACATATGTTCCTGAACCATATGGGCTTCCACCTTTCACTTCTTCCATCTCAAACATTCCAGCACCAAATGTATACCTAATTGGAACAAATAACATTCCGTGATGCACCAATTGACTTATAGCAGTGAGCCTGGTATAGATTAAATCCACAATTTCTCAACATAAATATTTCATTCATCCGATCAAATAGATTTAGATTTCATGCACCAACGATCAAATCAAAATCTGACGATTTCAAGTTCTGACTTGGTATTTTTAATCCAGTTTATAAATTTGTAACATGTTCGGTCTAATCTTTTGACCGGATGGTAAAGACTGGTTGATGCGTCAAATTTGTGATTTAGCATATTTTTTGGTTGATAGGGAAATCGCCAAAATCACAATGACACTGTAATTTTATAAAGCTCTAGAGTGTAGCTTTTAACAAAAATAACACTTGTTCGCCATGATTTTGCAATTCTCACCAACAGTCCAATAAATGTACTAAGAATATGATCCACTAAAGGCTCTTCCGTTGTAGTCTCTTGGCCATCGCCTTGGGAACTGATGCTGTAGAAGATTCCGGCAGGCTTCCCTGCAAGCTGTTGCGTTTTCCAGAGACCACCAATTGCATCTATAAAGGCTTTAAACTAAGCAGCCATCATTCCAAATCTTGTTGGAAATCCAAAGAAAAAACCATCACCTTCAGTTAGTTCATTCGGGGTAATGATTGGTACATCACTCTTGGGTGGTGCTCTCATCTTACCAAGTACCTCTTATGGCAATATTTCTGGTACCTGCTCATATATATGATCAACACAGAAAATTGTAACAACTTTCCTTCCCTGATCATATTAGCAAAACTGTATTTGATGGTTTATGTCCTTTCACGACCCTAGTAGTGTGTGAGTCTTGCTCTTTTTATTAAAGGAATGTTAACGAGTGAGTTTAGAACATTGATTAAAGTACTAAAAAGTAGAAAATTTGTATTAAAAAATTGTGCATTGATTAAAGGAACTACTTTTTTTGTTTTTTTTATTAGCAAGGAGAGAGGACACGCATCAAGAGGCATCATCGACATCCCAACTAGGTTGGTACCCTGAGAGACCTCCATCCTATGCCGCCAAACTCAAAAGATTTTATTAAAAAAGGGGAAAAATATTTACAAAAGGAGGGGGGGGACTAGACCAAAACCCTCAAAATGATCAGAAAAGAAAAGAAACAGAGGAAACAACACAACAGTCCAAAGAACAGATCAAGGAAATCTGTAATTCGGAAATCCACATCTATCTCGAAAGAAATCAAGCCTCAATTCACTTGGTAGAGTGTCAAGTCAAACTGCACTGACAATAGCAAGTAAGTCATTTCCCTTAGGTCATAAGGGGCCTCTATTATTAATGCAATATTTAGAAACACCTATAGAAGGTTTGTGAGAAATATATAAATTTTTAAAGCAATCCGAGTATCAGAGTTACTGATACCTCTAACATTCCATTATAGGAAATTCATGATCAGTCGAATGATTGTCACCCCGGGCACGGGATTTACTAGGCTGCTTTGCTAAGACTTTTTCTACCCTGAGTTTCTGCTTCTGTTTTCTTATTAAAACAGGCATGAAGTCTTTAGTTGCTGATCTTTCATCATATTCTCGAACTCTTGCCCACAAATCTAAACCATGCTGGATATTCTTTCTAGGATGAACCTCTTGCTTTTGCAAAATAACCACATCTTGTTCCTCTCCCATGGGTATACTTCCACTGACAACACTGGGTGGTTCGACAACCACAGGTGATTTCAAGGCGTGTGATCCAGCATGCACGTCATCGTGCTCAACAACAGTATCCGTCTGAACCTGCACCGATTCTACAGACCCTTCATGCACCTCTTGGTGCTCAACAACATGTGATGAATGTGGTGCACTCTCAATGGAACCTTTGGGACTCTCCTCTAGCTCCCTCGGGCTCGAACGATCGTTATCCACCTCATCTGAAAGCAAACCAGAGACATCATCCATCGTGGGGTTCTCCAACACCTCCCTTGATGTCAGATGTAACTGCTCTGCTCTCCCAGAATGCACGTCAACGTGCACAATAAGGGAAACAACTTCTAACACTGGCATAGTATGTGACAACTCTTTAGGAGAAATTTTACCAAACACATTGTGTCATACCCTAATTTTTGACCTAAGATCACATTTCATTTGTCTTTTGGCCCGGAATTGTTTGCCTTTTTAGGAAAAATTTCGGCAGAGACGTATTTTAAATACCTCATTTTTTGTTCATTTTTTTACCACTCTTTTTTAGTCATTTTATTCTAGTCCTTTTCGTTATTATTATTATCATTATTTTATTATGTTGTTTGTTTTTATTTTTATTAAAAAAGGCATAAAATGAAAATTCATCAAGAATAGTCTACCAGAACGTTCTCCAGAACGTTCTGGTCGTACTACGAGTGAAATAAAGTGACCTCATTATGTCCCATCAAATATACCACTAGATTACAGCTGCACAACACCACACGTTTTGCTTCAAAAGTGCATGGAACTAAAAGAACGTTCTTGAGAACATTCTGGTTGAACTTCAAAGGGATAAGAATGACATCATCATGTTCCCTCATGTTGCCACCAAATCACAACTGTTTTTTCATCACGTGTGGTTGTCTCAAAAAGGAAAGGAACAACAAGAATGTTCTTAAGAACATTCTCCATGTGGCAAATTTTACAACTTGGACACTCTTGCTCTCAAAGCAACAAAGGACAGCACTTGTAGCTTTCAAAAAAGTGCCAAACAGCTGTAAAAACAAGTGGCCTCCAAACTTCTACAGCTTGCATTCACGTGTCCACCTTTTCTCTTTGCAAATTGGAAGTTCCAGAACGTTCTGGAGAACGTTCTGCATGAACAAAATTCACTTTTTTCTTATTCTTGTGCTCCAAGCAACAAAAACATAAGCACATGGGCTGTTTTTAACAAGGAAAACACAGCTGTTTTTGTCTGTGAAGCTCAAAGTCTTTTACCTCTATAAATACAAGCATACCTCAATGGCAAAAGGGGAGGCTTACACACAAAGAATTGAATCTCTCTCAAAGTGAAGGTGCTCACTACTTTCAAACAAAGTTTTTTTCTTCTTTCTTTCTTTCTTTTCTTTCTCATCACCATCAACAAACAAACACAAAACAACACACCCTCATTACCAAAACAAACAAAAATCAAACAAAACAACCCTCTTTTTTTCTTTCTTTCTTTCTTCTACTCTCCCACAAAGGTATATCATCTCCCCTTTCTTTTCTTTCCTCCTTTTTCTTTTCCTTTTCGCTTTTTCCTTTCGTTCTCGCTCTCTCTCTCTCTCTCTCTCTCTCTCTCTCTCTCTCTCTATATATATATATATATATATATATATATATATATATCTTTTAATTTATTTTTCACTAAAATACACACCTCAATCCAGAGTGCACTGGTCCAAAATTAACTGTTAATATTATATTTTTATCCTCCAGAGTGCTCTGGTCCTAAATTAACTGTTAATATTTTATTTTTGTTTAATTTAATTATACTCCAGAACAATCTGGTCCTTGTTAATTAAATTAATCCAGAGTGCTCTGGTCCTATATTAACTGTTAATATTATATTTTTGTTTAATTTAAATATTCTCCAGAACAATCTGGTCCTTGTTAATTAAATTAATCCAGAGTGCTCTGGTCCTTGTTAATTAAATTAATCCAGAGTGCTCTGGTCCTAAGTTAATTGTTAATATTATATTTTTTCTCCAGAGTGTTCTGGTCCTATATATATTAAATACTATTTATCTTGTTGAACTAACGTAAACTAACAATCTTTTCTTCACACCCACACACTTTTATTTTTTATTGCTCTATTAGTTTAATTTTCAGTTATTATGCAAAAACAACAAAAACATTCAAATATCCAAAATTCACAAAAAGAACTTTTCACAATAAACCTTGATCTTAAATCAAGTGACCGTCTTTTTATTTTATTTTTCTTAATCAAATTTCAAATCAATTCTAATTCAACTTTAAGTCAGTTTTCTTCAATCTAAAAAACACAAATCAATTCTCATTTGCCACTTGGCTTTTTATTTTCAAAACCTTTTTTCAAAATCTAATAAAAAACACTCAACCAATCAAACGTCAATTTCTACCCCGAACTACGAGGTTTTGATCCCTCACGGGTACGTAGGCAGAGGACCTTGTCCTTCCAAATCAATTAAAAAACAACTTTCTTTTTTTTCTTTTCAACTTTCAACTAAAAAACAAATTTCTTTTTTCTTATCAATTAAAAACAATTATCTTCTTTCTTTTCAACTAAAAATCAATTTTCTTTTTCGTTTTAACTCATCATCCAATTTTATTTTCATCTCTTTAAATAAGCAAAGCAATTTAGCACAAGATAAATTAAGTAAAAGGTTCCTACGGAGTACCGTAGACGCTTAGGGTGCTAACACCTTCCCTTCGCGTAACCAACCCTCGAACCCAAAGTCTTAAGGGTTTTTACTCATTTTTTCCCTCCCACAAAAAAAAATTGAGAGTTCAAAGATTGACGATTCAAAATCAATTAATGGTTTGACATCCGAAAATCACGAGCACACATTGCAATATGGAAAGCTGAAAGTATTGGACGACAAAGACATGTCCATCTGAGACTCTCTACTGTAGAAGTAACAACCGGCCCCATCTGTGAATTAAAGGTTAAAGTAGGGGCAGGAAATGAAGCCAGAATGGACAGTGAAGCTGGTGCCAATGATGTAGGTGTAGGTGTAGAAATATCAGAGACCGGAACCCTCTGAGTAGTAGCAACCGGAACCCTCTGAGTAGTAGCAACAATCGAAGCAACCAGAACCCGTGTCTAAGTGCTACCAATGACCGATGGTGAAGCACCCACATCCTTGTTGTTGTTGTTCTGCCGAGTAGGTTTAGGGGGGGCTACCTCGGCTACAATAATTTGTTTCCCTCGATCAATCTTGTCCTTAGGTGCTTGCAGATGTAACCAACGACAAATAGAAACATCGTGCCCAATAGCGAAGCAGTGATGACAAAACAACGGTCTCCTCTCATATTGGGCCTCAACTTTGAAAGCAAAGCCATCTCTCTCAACAAGAATTTTATCAAAAGTTCTCTTTGAAAGATCAACGTCCACTAAATTTTTTGCATAATTTCCGCAGGTACGATTTCGCGTCGGTCCATCAATTTCAATCGGTGTACCTATCGCACTTGCTATTTCTTACAAAATTCTTTCCCACCAATATTCCTGCGGTAACTCCACCAAACGAATCCAAAGTGAAACATGATTTTGTTTCTGAGCAAGATATTTGAAGTCTTTGGTCCATTGTGAAAACCTTAACAATCCCGACTTGAGGTTCATCGTGCCTTTTGCCCATATTTTTCTAAGGTCATCCGCCGAGTCAAAGTGAAAGTCATAATAGCCTTTGTCTAGAGGCACCATTTTCCATCCTTGTCGATGTTTTCCATACGTTTCCAATTTTGTTGCTTAGATCACGTGCAAAATATGGTTTGTCTCCTTTGTTAAGGGTCAAACGCGCCCTCAACATATACTTGTAATCCTCTAGTCCCATATGATACTCTTCCCGACATATTTTGATGCTCAGAGCATCACCCTTGATTCATGGAGTAGGGAACGGACTGTTGTCAACAACTTTCTGTCCCGCTAGGGCTGCTGCAAATGTCATAGTTGGTAAAGAATTTTGCTGCACATTTGCTTAAGAAGATGGTTGTTGCATAATTGTAGTGACTGTAGGTACAGTTACGGTGTCGGACACACACGGCCAGGAGCACGTGTATGCCATTAATGGCCAGGCTGCAATGCACCAAACTAATTCTAATTATGGGACACGTGTGGATCATCCTTTGTAATGCAACAGAGCATTAGCGCAGCTGTGCGATCTCAAATTGAAGAATCGGTGTCAGTGAATTACGAGGAACAAGTAGCAGTAGGGTGATAGCCGTACAATCGTGAAATTGAGAATACCAGTAACACAACAGAGAGAAACCGTGACACAGCAGAGGGAATACAATGCAAATATGAAAACCAGGAATACCAGCACTATGTCATGAAAGACCTATGTCGTGAAAAGCCCTAACGCCGAAAACTCAATTGCATTGGGTGTTGATTGCCGGAACCCCAAATATACTGCTTTAGTGAGCGACAATTTTCTCTTGACTCAGACCTTGTTTCGACGATCCGAACAGTAAAAACATAGACTCAGGTTTTGCGAACCCGATGTCCAAAAATTAGCCCGATCTGACGGTTAACGACTGAGAAATCAATGTTTTACTGAAGAAGATTTCAGAAAAACGAGAATCGCTGTTTTTTCATGTTGAGAAAAATCAATTATCCATAATACTCTTCCAACTTTTATTCTTAAGATATAATTTCTTTTAATAAAATCTTTAAACAATGTTTTAGGGTACTCGTTAGAAAAATCCTATTATTATTAATTTAAATAATAAAATTTAAATGTTGTGATTCCATTCGCCATTGATTAGATTAAATCCACAGTTTCCACTACCAAAAAATAAATCCACGGTTTCTAAAGATGTCTGCAATGCTGTGATAGAATTTTTCACAAAGGGTTGGTTTCCTCGATGTTTTAATTCAAATACTCTTGTGTTAATTCCAAAAACTGAAAATGCAGATACAGTGGATCAATTTAGACCTATTACTCTGGCAAATTTCAAATTCAAGATAATCACAAAGATCCTTGCTGATAGATTGGCCCCTATCATGAAATCTATTATCCCAGAAGAACAAAGGGGATTCATTCAAGGAATATTAGGGAATGCATCTGCACAACTTCAGAGGCTATTAACTTACTTCATAATAGATCTTTTGGTGGGAATATTGCCTTCAAGGTGGATATTGCAAAGGCTTTTGACACCATAGAATGGAGTTTCTTGCTTAAAGTTCTGAAGCAGTTTGGTTTCAATGAGAAATTTTGCAACTGGATCAATGCTATTCTACAATCAGCTAACCTTTCAATAGCCATTAATGGTAAGCAACATGGTTTCTTCAAATGTAAGAGAGGAGTGAGACAGGGAGAGCCCCTGTCTCCACTTATTTTTTGTCTAGCAGAGGATGTTCTAAGCAGAAGCATAACAAGACTTGTGGAACAAGGCAAACTGGAACTCATTAAGGGGTCTAGAAATCATTCTGTTCCTTCACGCACTCTTTATGCAGATGACATCATGGTGTTTTGCAAGGCCAAAGCATCATCTATTCAAGCACTAAAGGATTTATTTCAAAGGTATGCCTCTATTTCTGGCCAGTTTGTAAATCCTGCTAAACCAACCCTTTATGTTGGATCAATATCAAACTCTAGAATACTCCAAATCTCCTCTCAAATTGGCTTCAACATTGGAGTCTTCCTTTCAATTACCTTGGAGTCCCTATTTTTAGAGGGAAACCAAAATCAATACATCTGTCTCTTATTGCTGACAAAATCAAAAGCAAGCTAGCTGCCTGGAAAACCTCTCTCCTCTCAATTGCTGGAAGAGTTCTACTAGTAAAATCAGTGATTCAAGGTATGTTAATTCATAGCATATTTGTTTATAGTTGGCCTAAATCCCTTCTTCATGACCTGGAAAAGTGGATAAGGAATTTTATATGGAGTGGGGATGTGGAAAAAAGAAAATTGGTGACAGTATCATGGAAACAAAGTTGCAAACCTATAGGTCAAGGAGGGTTAGGTATTAGATCTATAAAATCTTTAAATGAAGCATCAAACCTCAAACTTTGATGGGACCTCATGAACTCATCTCAACCATGGGCCAAACTTCTTAAAAGCAGATGCATCAGAAATAAAAAGACAATATCATATCATATTCATTCATCTGTGTGGAGTAGCATAAAGAACAAATTTAACAATGTCTGATAAATATTTTAGCAAGTATACTAAATACTATCGAAGTAGTAAAAATATCGTTCCCACGAGGACTGTGTTAATCTCAATTTAGAAATAAAGTAAATATTTAGGATGTATAAATTATTTTGTTTAGATTTTATTTGATTGCATAAAATTAAATAACATAAAATAAAGATTGAGTAAGAAAATATAGATTTGGTTAAAAAATATGAAGAGAGATGAGATCAGGTCTTTCGGATCATCTATGTTCCCCTAATTGGTATACTGCACCTATTCTTATGAATGATTTTCTAGTTCCACGATAGTTAACAAAATAGTCCTAATCAATCCCTTGAGTTAGGACCCTCTTCTCAAACTACATCCCCTAATTTCTTAGGTGGTCTAATAATCTTTGAAGGTTTAAGCACGTTAACCTAATATCACTAACAAACGATTATTCATTCCTAGACTAACCCTGTTTATTAGAACAATTCAATTCTGTCTAAGTAGAAAGTTATGGTCAGTAGTCATTCATTCTCACTAAATCATGTTTATATTTGATCAGGATATAAAAAGCATTAAGAACAATTGAATTGAATAAAAACTAGATTGTCATTCACAATAAATAGAGTTTCACAACAACATGGTTCAATCAGGGTTACATAAAATCATCTCAGACCTAATCAAAGGAAATTAGCTAGACATGGTTAAATACATAAATAACATAGTAAAGAAAATAAACCGATAGAGTTTCGTCGTTGTCGACGTTGCTCTCAATCTTCTTTCAATCGCTACTGATTATGAGTTTTTCCCTATCCATATGCCTTCTTCCCTTCTCGTGATGCGTGAATGTTTTCAATTCACAACGTGAATTTTATGTGCCGTCACGTGAATCCTAATCTCCAACATCCTTTTGCTTGTGCAGCTGCTTCTTATATTTATATGCCAAAGTGACCTCCTCCCTTTTCCAATTGGCAGCATGATAGTTTTCTATTCTCGGGTCAACATCATGAATTTTTGGTCAAAGCCCAATTAGCTTTCTCCTGCGGCCCATACTACTTTATGTGGTCTGTTTTTCTTTTGTTTAATTCACACCATCAAAAAAATAAATACTTCCAAACTAAGGTTCCTAAAATCGTGTCACGAAATAGCCATTGTGACACGTTTTAAACAATGTCGAATGAATGTTTCTTGAAAGCTCCAAATCGTGATGCATTTTTCAATAATCGTGTCACGATTCCTCTTTTCAGTTTCTTCAGTTTTTCTCGCTTTTCTTATTTTTCTTTGCTGTTTAAACTTGCTTGTGAACTCAAAATCTCATCAAAATGACACTAAAAATAGTGAATGACTGACTGTCATCAATGTCCAGGAACAAAATGGATGGCTAATTGGAAATGGGGAAAATGTGAGCTTTTGGAATGATAATTGATGTGGTGTGATAGATTTTTGGCAAGTGTACCAAATACTATCGAAGTAGTAAAAATCATGTTCCCACAAGGGCTGGTTTTAATCTCAATAATTCAATTACGTTGTAAATTAGGATGTATAAAGGTTCTTTTAATTTGCCGATAGGCAGTTGATTGGTTTGTTTGCATAAGCAATAACAGAAAATAAAGATTGGTTTTAAGAATAAGAGAGAGATGAGTTTAGGTCTTTCGAATCATCTATGTTCCCCTAATTGATATACTGCACCTATTCTTGTGAATGAGTCCCTAGTTTTACGATAGTTAACAAAATAGTCCTAATCAATCCCTTGAGTTAGGACCCTCTTCTAGGGTTACAACCCCTAATTCCTTAGGTGGTCTAATAACCTTTGAAGGTTTAAGCACGTTAACCTAATATCACTAATAAAGGATTATCCATTCAGCTAGACTAACCATGTTTATTCGAACAATTCAATTAGGTTTAAGTCGAAAGCTATGGTCAGTGTAACACCCCGTTTTCCCAACATAAAAATTTCAACAATAATCAGAGTAAAACGTCATGAAACGTGATATCACACTTCTTAAAAATCTCAAAAATAGATAAATAATAATTTATCCTTCAACATAAACTTCAACATAAAAGCAGCGGAATTAAATTCAACTTCATAAATTGTCTTGGCACGCAGGCCTCATCAAACACGTCATAAATTTAGTTCAATAACATTAATCATAATTTCAAAAGTTAATACGTAAAGGAATAGAAGCATGCAATCAATACCCCATCCCGTTACGTATCAGAGCAACCTAAGACTCAGTGAGGCAAGGCCACTCACGACAGCACAAACAACAACCTACTATGGATCACCTGCAAGTTACTCATACGAAGAGCAACATTTCCAAGCAGAAAGCAGAAGGGGTGAGATTTCACAAAACAATAATATTAAGCATATAATTCAACAATTATATTTAACAACATGAAACATCTTATTAAACAACATTGATAATAATATATCATAATTCACTTCATTCATCATAGTCACAACTTAATCATTTTATCATCATCGACTCGACATATGCAACTATGCAACTTAGACCTCTTATATGCATGTGGTACCAAGACAGGGCATCAAACCCCCATCGCTATTTGAGTATTAATATACTTCCAGGGCATCAAGCCCCCATCGCTAAATTGAGCTAATGCTGCAACGTGGTGAGTACAAAGCTCTAGGGCATCAAGCCCCCAACAATGAATGCTAATGCATGGACTCGACCTCTTATACATCTTAATTCGACAACCTCTTATATTAATCCAATAATTTGGAACATCATCATCTTCAACAACTTAGACCGACTCATGCAGTTTAGTTAAATAACAACAGCAACATAGGCAGTATACAAAATCAGCATGACATAATTATATCAATTGCATTTCAACAACATCTTAAATATTCAAATAATTCTCAAGTAATGCATAAAACATTATATCACATCATAATCAACAGCAACACGTCTTAAACAGCTTCACAGATTATAGTTAACCTCTTCATTAAGTCTTAATGCTACCCAAAGGTTTAATCCTCAACAACTCGTGCAACAAAGGTCGCAAAATCCAACAAGTCACTCTGTTTCTAGGTCACTCGCGAGGCGAGAGCCTCTGCTCGCCATGGCGAGTTCAGGTAAGAATCCCACAAGTTTCATTCCAGGTTCAATCTCATCCTACATTCTTTCCTAATCATTATTAGACATGTTCAGGCACTCAAAAGCATCTAAGGTTCAACTCAAAAGTCAAAAATACGAAATCTTGCATGCTCTCTGGTCTAGCTCGCTAGGCGAGTTCATCTGTTCGCTATGGCGAGCTGCAACGTGCAACTCGCGAGGCGAGGGAAAATGGTTCGCGAGGCGAGCGATGAAATTCATCCCTCGCGAGGCGAGGATCATCGTTCGCGAGGGCGAGCGATGAATGTCGCTACGGGCAGAATGTAGTTTTCACCTAAAAATCATCAACTCTCATGGTTTTAGGCCTAATCTCGATTCCAGAATTCATCATAATCATTATCTAAGGTCTAAGGACAGTTTCTACATCTTTTTAACAAGTTTTCATCGTTTAATCATCAATTCTATCAATTTGACCTAATTTCCGATTCCTCTTAAACTCATCCTAATTCATGTTAAATGTAACCATTGATTCATAGACTTAATAAAATTGCAAAGTTAGTCTCACCCTTACCTTAAATAATGAAAATCGCAGCCTCTAGGTCTTCTCCCTCTTCTCTTGGCTTTTTCTCCCTTTTCTCTAAATCTGATCGTACGTACAACTGTTTTTCTAAACTAGGTTTCCCTATTTTATCTCCTCCAATTATCTTATCTTATTTCTCTTTCTCCTCCAAAACTCTCTAAAATCTCAAAACAACCCCTAAACTCAATATTTATTTTATTTTCAAATCTTATTTTATTAAAAATAAAATAAGTCACAACTCCTCATAAAATCATAAAAACCACCTCAATCATATAAATTATATAAATCACGCATATATTATATAAATATAATATAAACTCATCTAAATAATTTCTAGACTCAATTAAATAATTAAATAATTCGAAACGGGCGTGACAGTCAGTAGTCGTTCGTTCTCACTAAATCATATTTATATTTGATCAGGATATAAAAAGCATTAAGAACAATTGAATTGAATAAAAACTAGATTGTCATTCACAAATAATAGAGTTTCACAGCAACATGCTTCAATTAGGGTTACAAAGAATCATCTCAGACCTAACCTCTAATGGATTTAGCTACTCATAATGGTGTTTACAAATAACATAATCATTAGAAGAATCAATACATACATGAACTGGTAAAAGAGTGAAGAAATCGTCCTTCTCGCTGTCTTGTAGTCTCAAAATCGCACTTTTCTATCTCAAAATCGTAACTTTGCTCTCTCAAAATCGTAACCCTTGTCTTTGGAATAGACTTCAGCTTAAATAGGCACAAATTCCGCCTAAAATCGTGCCACGTTTTAAGTAAATCGTGGCACGATTCTCCTTGAATCGCAAATATCTGAATTAGGGTTTCATCAAATCGTGTCACGATTATGCCATCGTGCCACGATTTCTTCAATGTCGAAGCTTGATTTTGGTCTTCTAAAATCGTGTCACGTTTTTACCAAATCGTGACACGATCTCTTCTTTGTATTTTCTTCAGTTTTCTGCTCTTTTTGCTGCATAAGTTGCCTTGTGAACTCCACTTTGTGATCAAAATACATATAAAAATTACGTAATGACGAGATGTCATCATGGTGCTTCTCTAGCCTCAATTTTTAACTTACCAGACTTCATCTCCCAACACCTTCATGCATCTGTAGCTGATTTTATCCTTAATGGGCACTAGAGAATCCCTCAAATTGTACAGACAAATTTTCCAGGTATTATTTCTCTTGTTCAACAAGTTAACATACCAATTAGAGAAATAGAAGATAAGATGATCTGGAAACATACTGATAATGGGGTCCTCACCTTTAAAGATGCATACACTTTTAAAGCCCCTGTTGGCCAAAATGCACATTGGTGCAAAATGTTATGGAACAAAGATATCCCTCCTACAAAATCTTTTCTATGTTGGAGACTCATGCACAATAGAGTTGCTATTGATGACAATCTGAGATCAAGAGGCTGCTCCATAGCCTCTATTTGCTCAAATTGTCTCACAGACTCAGAGACTTCTTATCATCTCTTTTTTGAATGTTCTTTTGCCACTCATTCATGGAATTGGCTAGCTAGAATATTGAATATTTCCTTCCAAATTTCCAATGTTGTGGACATTTGGAAAATCTGTGATAGAAGATGGTCACCCCAATGTAAGGTGGTGGTTCAAGCTAGCATAGTCAATATCATATATGCTATATGGTACAGAAGAAATCAAGCAAGATTCCAAGACAGGCACATTCATTGGAAGATTATTCTCAACAATATCATCTCTTGTGTTCACTTATCTGGCTGCAATACCTGCAAGACTTCATCTCCTGATATGAGAGAATTTCAAATTCGCAAATACTTTAAAGTTCAAATACATCCTCCCAAAGCGCCTCAAATCAAAGAAGTGATATGGTCCCCTCCAATCTTCAATTGGATCAAGGTGAATACTGACGGTGCTGCATCTAAAAACCCTATAAACGCTTCTGCAGGTGGTATATTCAGAGATAAAGATGGTTTGTGCTTAGGTTGTTTTGCGCAAAATGTCGGAGATATAAATGCTTATCATGCATAACTGATGGCTGCTATCATTGCTTTGGAGATTGCTCAAAGTAAAAATTTTACGCACCTTTGTCTAGAAACAGACTCCCAGTTTGTCTATTTGGCTCTTCAATCTTCATCAACCATCCCTTGGAGCATAAGAAATAGATGGCATAACTGTATGTCTTATATTAGATCCATTACTTTCACATTTTCACATGTTTATAGAGAAGGAAATGCATGTGCTGATGGTATGGCTAATCTAGGGCTTTCACTTCCTTTTAATATTTTGGCTTGGCATAGTACTATCCCTGAGTTCATCAGGGGGGAGTACACTATGAATAGGATGGGTTTACCTAAGTTTAGGTTTGTAAATTTCTGAAAAAGGTTTTGGCCTAGTCCCCCTTTTCTTCTTTGTACTCCTTTTGTTTTTTCAATGATTTAGGGTTGATGCTCTCTGCATCCCCCTTCGCTTAAAATAAAAAAAAAGAATATCTTCGCCATTGATTATCTTGAAGCTTGAATCAAACCAGGTTATGTTATATCAAATTGTTGGAATAATTTGATAAATGTGTTAATGTTGAAGTTGAATGTAACAGAAAAGAGAGAGAAAAAAATGAAAAATGGCTTGAAACTTATTTATTCAATATGAGCTAACTAACAAGCTAAATATTATTCCCTCAAAAAAACAAAAGCTAAATATTCTCAACAAACTTAACAAATTTTAACTGACTTGATTCACAAGTAACCAATCTGAGACCAGATTAGTTATCCTGTTTCACAACAATTAGCATCTAACCATGAATTATTCATTCCAATAACCAATTAAAAAAATCAGTGAGAATTAAAGAACATATCAGGTATTTTTTAAGCCTAAATGATAAGACAAAACCATGTAATTGAAAAGTAGTACTTAATACAAAACCACAAATTTTATTTCTGAAATATAAAAAACTGTTACTTGCAAGCACATTAAATGAAAAAAAAAGAACTAGTTAAACTAATGATTTCAAGCATCTTTGAATTGTACGTGTATGTTGATTGAATGCAACAAAGTTATGCAGTTTCCTTGAGCTTCTTTGTGATTGTGGCAATATACATCCCTTGGTGGAATGCTTGTTCCAACTCAAGCTTAGATGCTTGTCTTGATTCATCACCAGCATAAGTTCCTAAGCCATATGGACTTCCACCTTTCACTTCTTCCATCTCAAACATTCCAGCACCAAATGTATACCCAATTGGAACAAATAACATTCCATGATGAACCAATTGAGTTATAGCAGTGAGCCTGGCATAGATTAAAATCTACAATTTCTAAACATAAATATTTCATTCATCTTACAAATTTATAAAAGATTTATATTTCATGCAATCATTCACTCAAAAACTAAAGTGTTGGATTGAAATTTGACAATTAATGTTTCGACCTTGTATTCTGAATCCAATTTATAAGTATGGACCATGGCTTGTTTGATCTTTGACTGGATATGGTAAATATTGTGTGATTGCGACAAATTTATGATTAAGTATATATTTGCGTTGACAGTGAGCTCGAAAAAATCACAGTTGCACCGCAACTATGTAAAGTTCCGTAGTGTAGGTTGACCAAATCAAACCGACTATTCAAATATGCACTAAGATAATAGGTTCGAGTAAAGGCTCTTACGCTGTAGTCTCTTGTCCACCGCCTTGGGAACTAGTGTTGTAGAAGATTCTGGCAGGCTTCCCTACAAGCTGTTGTGTTTTCCAAAGACCACCAGTTGCATCTAGAAAGGCTTTAAATTGAGCAGCCATCATTCCAAATCTTGTTGGAAATCCAAAGACAAAACCATCACCCTCAGAAAGCTCATTGGGGGTAGTAATTGGTACATCACTTGGGTGGTGCTCTCATCTTTCCAAGTACTTCGTCTGCCAATATTTCTGGTACCTGCTCAAATGTATTTTCCACAAAGCAAATTTTAACTTTCCTTCGCTGATCATATTTGACAAAATAGAATTTAATTGTTTATGTCTTTTCACCACCTTAGTAGTGTGTGAGTCTCGTGTTTATTATTAAGGGGAATGCTAACGACTGCCCTTAAGATATTGATGAAAGTACTAAAAGTAGAATGTTTATATTAAAAAGTTGTGCTTTGACTAAAGGAACAACTTTTATTTTCAATATAAAATTTCTTTTAATAGAATCCTTAAACAATATTTTTAGACTACTCGTTAGCAAAACTCTATTTTAATAATTTAGATAACAAAATTTATAAAAATTTAAAGGTAAGTGGACAACAAACTATGTCGTTAATCCTTTCTAGCGCTTAACTTATTGGAAACCAAAAATAAAAAATCCATAAAATCAAGGGTTAATAATGTTTTTCACCCCTGTAATATAGGTCATTTTCGGTTTTCGCCGCTGTAAAATTTCGGTTTGGTTTCCGTCCTCTCACAACTTTATCTCTCCAACTCTCTTTTTTCTCGTAAAACAATCACTCTGACAAATAATGTTGACATAACCTTTGTTACTACAAAAATAAAGTTCTATCTGGATAGCACGTAACTCAGCTAATAACGCATCACCTCCAACTTCATAGTGGGAAAACTCAGTTATCCAATCTCTATCGTAGTTACGAACAACACCACCAGCACCTAAACAACCAAAATCTTCTAGAAAGCTGCCATCAATATTGAGTTTGAGTGTACCTTCTGAAGGGGGGATCCAATGAGTTAAGGGGCGCGATGAGTGTGGGTCCAAACCAGGATTGGGATGGTAAGAAATGCATTCATCATGTAACAAAAAAGTCTTTCGCACCACATATTGAATCCAATGGTGATCCTAAAACTAGCATTGTTTCTCCAACCCCAAGCATACCATAATCCTGTAACAAGCAAAATAGAGGAAGTGCCCTTTGTCATCTCATGAAGCCAAACCTTGACATCAATTCAGAGAAAAGTTATTATGTCCCATATTCAAGCGGAGCCAAAGCTCTTTAGAGTGCAGGCAATCACGTAAACAATAAAGAATATCCTCTATGGGTGAAGAGCAACGGGTGCGGCTTGGAGAAGCTACCATGTTGCAATGATGCCGACGAACATTAATAGGGAGAGCATTGTGAAAACAAAGCCATAGAAAGTGTTGAAGTTTTGCTGGTACTTTAAGGCGCCAAAGCCAATTCATGTTAAAATTCACATTCCAATCTATATTTTGTTGAATAAGCCAATAGTATCCACTCAAGCAAGTATATTCAACTTTCTTTACATTCTTCCAAGTCCATGCATCTTGGAGTCGTACATCCAAGTTATTAGGAGCTGGAAGCTGATGAATATAGTGAACAATATCGGTTGGTATCATAGTGACAAGATCTTGCAAGTTCCACCTACCATCCTCCCAAACATCCTTCAAAGACATAACTGAATCCCTGATGTTAACAAATTGGACCAATTGACAAAAGGGACTGAGTTGTGTCCGGTCAATATTCCAAATCGAAGAGTTTTCGGAGCCTACACGAAAACTATGACATATTTAAGCTTAAAAAAACTAGAAACATACACTCCCAAGGATAATCAAATGTTAAAATATAAATAAGGGTCCTGTTAACCGGTGCCCCCGGGATACCGGTTAAGGAATCTATAAAAGGAAAATTTAAATTAAAAGTAATACTTTTTTGACTTTTGAGAAATTGATTGCACTATTTCCAATACAAATTACTATATTTTCCAAAAAGAAAATGTAAAAAACCAATTAATAAACTTAATGGTTATGCATTTATCTTCTGAAGAAAGGAATGGACCTCTGCTTTGGACTGAATAGTCTTGAAAACTTTATCCAAAGATATTGAAAAACGATGCATGAAACATAAATATACATGCCTGACATAGTTTGGCCTCAACATCTTCAACGGAATCTGCCCCTTTCTTTATTTCTTTTGCTAGTCTCTCCACATGTCCATACATTGAGTAGTACCGTCTAATCTATTGCCGCCAAGAATCATTAATGATGATGATAGGGTGGCGTCACGCTTACACTTAAATTTCAATAATGTTTTTTTTTAAACAAAATTTCAAAAATGTTCTATAGCTTCCTTAAAAAGAAAAATGTTCTATAGCTGCCTAAAGATTGATTCTTCTTTTTATTTTTGATTTGTAATTTTGACTTTATCTTACCATATTTTCTTTCGATCACAAAAACCTAAAGGCTCATGCTAAGAATTCTATAATTGATAAATATTTATTACAAAATATTAATTTTCAACTTTTAGGGGAGTAAAAATTAATCTTTAGGGTTTCTTAACCTAAACTCAATCTTCCTGTCAAATAAAAATTAAATTCAATCTTTGAATTTGATAGATGTGAAGATATGACTCTTTAGGATTTTTGGATACGTATTGAGTGTGTTTGTGTAGTGTGATATCGATGTCTCTAAACCTAAAAGTGAAGTCCTTAATATATAATTGAGTAACAGTCCATCCTGTCTAATTTATAAGAAAATTTTCGAAAAATAATTTTATTCTATTTATAAGAAAAAAAATCACTATTTTTAAGGTATATTTATTGCTTAAACAACTTTTTTAATGTTCATTAAATGATTTTCTTTGTTCTATTTTTTATTTTATTTTTCTTCTTATAATAAGAACTTGGAGTATAATATTTGTACAAACATTTGATGACAACAAACATCTTTTTATCTATTTATAAGAACATCATGTGAATATAAAAGAAAAAATTGTCACAAAATTGTTATACAAATATCATTTATAGATATAATAACAGACCTAAATTCATTGGAGGTGAATGTCCTGAAAAAATTTTTTATCATGGTAGGCAATGATTAGGTGTGAATTAGCAATGTTATTAGTGTCATGTGGTGGTCGACTGATCTCCTCCATCCCATACACATTCAGGGTCGTTTCCTGAGCTTTACAGGTCTTAGGTATAATATGAGAAAAGGGAACTCATATACGAAAAAAGAGATACACTGTTCGTGATGTTTATGACTTGCTGACATCATAGGAGAATCCTCAATTACATCATAATTTGGACCTCATTTGGCACAAAAAGGTCCCTTTGAAAGTATCGATCTTTGCGTGGAGACTTTTTCGTCCGAAGGGTCCCTCCATATTCTCCACAAATTGTTCTCCGTCAAGTTAACAATCAATTAATATACAAATTGTTCTCCGTTAAGTTCGTAGGTTGATTCAAATACACTTTAATTAATTAGTGCATTTGGAAGAATTAGGAAGCATTACACGACATGATTCAACAAGGCATGCATCTACATCTGGAAGACTAAAAATTAACTTTACCTTACACCTCAAGCAACTATGATGCACTCAACAAGTAAAATTTGAAGGTGAGAAAAACGTACAATAAGAAAAGTTGAATTGTGTTGGCTTTTTCTAAACTTTTTTAAGTGTTAAGTACTGGTCAGATTCTGACTCAGAGTCTGATTGCAGTAGATAAAAACAATCACACACACACACACACACACAGAGAGAGAGAGAGAGAGAGAGAGAGAGAGAGAGAGAGAGAGAGAGAGAGAGAGAGAGAGAGAGAGAGAGAGAGAGAGAGAGAGAGAGAGAGAGAGAGAGAGAGAGAGAGAGAGAGAGAGAGAGAAGAGAGAGAGAGAGAGAGAGAGAGAGAGAGAGAGAGAGAGAGAGAGAGAGAGAGAGAGAGAGAGAGAGAGAGCAGATACAAGATAATTTATATTGGTTCCTTCTACAAACTATGAGTAGTTCAGTCCCCTTGCACTTCCAAGGATTTTCACTATAATCACACTAGATTACAATTGCCCAAGGACACTTCCAAAATACTTAAGCACACATGCAATAGACTTCCAATGCTTAATCACTACTGAAAGAGACTTCCACATCTCAAGCACACAAACAAGAGACTTCTAAAGATTTACAAATAAATAAGATTTGTTCTTAAGCTTGATATACAATCAGTGATGTAAATAATACAATTCAGAACAGACTCTTAGGGCCGTTTGATGCGCAAGATAGGATAGAGACATGATAGGATTATAAGTTGGATAATGATAGGATAGGATAACAACATGATAAACAGTTATCATATCTTACGTTTGGTATACACATGATAAGAAAAAGATAATGTTTGATGCACATTTATTATTGACGTGATAAGAAATACAAATGACAATCATTCTTGTGAAACAAATATATATTTTTTAAAAATAAAAAATTAATTTTTAACCAATACAGATTTATCTGTAACATTCAAATAAATCATAGAATGGGCTTTGTAAAAAATACACAAGAAAATAATTGAAGAGGAAGAAGATGAATCAATTGGAATTAATTGATTGGAATCAATTGAAATCAAGAAGAGGAGCATTATAAGATAAAGACATGATATAATAAGAAATTGGATAGAGACATGATAGGATATAGACATGATAACACTTATCCTATCATGTGTTTGATGCGCACATGATAAGCATCACGATAACAATATTTTACATATTAAACTACAAAATTGCCCTTATAATCAATAACTTTTTTAATAGATTTTCATATTATACATGTTATAACAACATCACGATGAAAAAGTTGAAATCCATGGATGGCGATAAGAAAACAAAATAAAAAAGAATCTGAAAAGAAAAAAAATTAAAGAATAGAAATCTAAAAATAAAAGAAGAGGAAAGTTCAAATCCATAAAAAGAAAAAAAGGATGAATTTAAAAGAAAAAAAAAGGAAGACAAATCGAAGAAAAAAAAAGAAAATGAATTTAACAAATTGAATTTTCAAAATGATTATCGACAATATACTGAAAGATAGAAGGAATAATAATTGATTATGATAAAAAAAAAATTGAAAGAATAGACAACCATAAACAAAAAATAAAAGGAATAGAAATTCATAAAGAAAAATAGAAGTCCCAAAAAAGAAGAAGCAAAATAAAACGGAATCTATAAAAAAATTGAAATCGATACTAAAAAAGGATAATTTAGAAAAAAGAGGAAGAAGAAGATGATAGGAATGGATAAATGATTACATGAGAGGTGCAAGAAAGATGAGGGTAAAATATGAATTTATTTTGCCAAATCGGATAGGTTAATTTTAACCCAACCTAAACTTAGGATAGAAAATACAACTGAGTGATAGGATAGGATAAGTAAAAGTAATAATTTATCCTATCTCATTGTTGTACCAAACAGAAAATTGTGATAGGATATAATATGTTAATCATATCTTGTCTCTCTATCCTGCGCACCAAACAGACCCTTAAAATTTAGAATTTTTAATATACAGACTTTGATAAGAAATTCTTAAGTGTTCTATGTGTTTTAAGATTTGACAGAGGGCACAATTAAAATATATAGCAGAGTCTTGTTCTGTTTCTTCAAGCGTGCAACTCCTTATATACGCAAGGATTTGAGAAACATTGTAGAAGAGTGCTAGCACATTAAGAGTCGTTAAGAATCTTCAAAACAACGACGTTGAGTCTTTGCCTAATTTGGATAATTTTGTTGATTGGACATTTGAAATTTCTTTGTTGAAACTAGAACAATCCGTTCATTCTCTTTGTCCTTGAAGTTCTTTGTTTGTTTATACACGTGGTCAGAATAAGACAAAGTGTACTATCAGACTTTGATAGAGACAGCTACAAAAGAAGACAAATCTAACGCGGAGTCTGAGTCCCTCAAACTCTTCTGTACTTCAGAGTTTGGAGGTCTTCAGAACCTGATGTAGATCTTCAGCTTCTGAGTATCATCCTTTCTTCTGATTCAAGGCATTGACTTCTAGTTGACCTTTGTTCAGATCTTCTACCATAGTCTTTGAGTTTCTCTTGTGCTTATGATGCTCTTATACATGTTCAAACCTTATTAAATTTTAATCAATGGTCCTGCGCACTTGAACATATATTAGCATATTCAATTGTTCTTTAACATTTTATATCATCAAAACCTTAGAGGAATTGTACAAACCAATTTTGTTCCAACAAAATTCTCCACAATGTGGTACTTGCTAATCAATGAAATAACATCCGGAAGTAATTGAAAGAAGGTGAACAACAACGTTGATATTATAAAATTGTTTTTCTTGTCATATTCATGTTTGTAAGGTACATATATATACTGATAATAGGTTTAGTCAACCTCTGAATAATGATATACATAAATAAACTTAATTATAAATAATTACAAATATACTATTGATTAATGACAAGAATATTCTATTACACCCCCTCAGTCGAAGCGGGAGGTTCACGGACGTTTAGACTGATCTGGAAATCATCAAAAAGAACACGAGGTAGACCTTTGGTGAAGACGACAGCAATCTGGTGACGAGAAGGAACATGAAGGACGCGTGCCTGGCCACGAGCGACCTTTCCTCGAACAAAGTGAATGTCCATCTCAATATGTTTAGCGCGTTATGTTGTACTGGATTACGAGAAAGGTAGATGGCACTAACATTATCACAATACACCAAGGTAGCCTGAGAGAGTGGGAAATGAAGCTCCAAGAGAAGGTTGCGAAACCAACAAGATTCAGATACCACATTAGCAACACCCCTGTACTCAGCTTTTGCACTAGACCGAGAAAGTGTGGGTTGTCTCTTGGAAGACCAGGAAATGAGGTTATCACCAAGAAATACACAATAGCCAGAAGTAGAACGACGGGTGTCAGGACATCCACCCGAATCAGCATCAGTATAGGAGATAAGTTTCTCAATAGGGAATGGATAGAGATGCAAACCATAGTGTAGGGTGCCCTGAACATAATGCAAGATGCGTTTGAGAGCAAGCATGTGAAGACACACCTGTTGAACAACATAAGAGATGTGAGGACGGGTGAAAGTAAGATACTGCAAGGCTCCCACAAGACTTCAATACAAGGTGGGATCGTCGTATGGAGTGCCGATAGAGGTAACGAGCTTCTGTTTGGTGTCAACTGGAGTAGTAGAAGGTTTGCACGAGGCCATGCCTGCTCGGGCAATAATTTCACCAGCGTAGGTACTCTGACTAAGAAATAGTCCATCGATGTGTTTGGTCACGGCAATGCCAAAAAAATAACACAATGGACCCAAATCCTTCATAGCAAACTCAGAGGTAAGGAGTGCCATGATAGATTTTCGAAGATAATGGGAGGAGGTGATAAGGATGATGTCATCAACATATATCAAGATGCAAGCCAAATCAGAGCCTCGTCGAAAGATGAAAAGGGAGTGATCTGAAGTGCTATGCTGAAATCCAATGGTGGAGACAAAGTCAACAAAACATTGGTACAAGGCACGAGACACTTGTTTTAGACCATAAAGTGATTTTTGCATGTAAACTGTCTCGTGAAGGTCACCATGTAGAAATGAATTATGGACATCTTGCTGATGAATGGGCCATTATTTGGATAGAGAAATGGTGAGAAAAGTGCGAATGGTCGCCGATTTTACAACATGACTGAATGTCTCATCACAATCCACACCTGCAATTGGAGACCTGCCATCACCTACAAGACGAGCTTTGTAACGCTCGAAACAACCATTAGATTTCTTTTGATGAAGAAAAATCCATATACATCGAATAATATTAACATCACAAGGTCGTGGAACCAAAACCCACATGTTAATTATAATAAGAGCATTAAATTCAGACTGCATTGCAGCTTTCCAATTAGGGTCAAATAGGGCTAGTTTGGAATTTTTGGGAAGAGGGGAGATGGTCGGATCATCAATGGTAACAGAAAGGTTAAAAAGATTTCTAGGTTTGCAGATACCTCGCATGCTACGGGTGGCCATTGTTCGAGTGCGAGGTGCAGGTTGGGGCAATTGTGTAGGTGATGGAGAGGTATCAAGTGTATGCGGTCCGGCCAGTGAGGTAGGTAGAGGGTTAGGTATAGGAGTTGGCGGACTGGGAAGAGGTTTCAAGGTGGGATTGGTCCATTGATGGATAATAGATGGGTGTAGGTCATCAGTAAAACAATCATAAGAGATGAGAGGTAGGGAAGGCATGTGGGCAACGGGAAACTGTGTCTCATCAAATATGACATGTCGGGAAACGATGATCTTTCTATGGGACAAATCAAAACATTTGTAACCTCTGTGATTAATTGGATACCCTAAGAAGACACACGGGGTCGAGCGTGGTTGCGGTTTGTTGATGATAATGGATGGAATCAGGGGATAACAAACACAACCAAAGACACGAAAATGTGTGTAGGAGGGATCACAATGATACAAAAGTTGAGTAGGAGAATGATTTGACAAATTCTTTCGAGGAAGGATATTAAGAAGATAAGTAGCCATTTGAAGGGCATGATGCCAAAATGAGGTAGGAACGGACGAATGAGCAAGAAGAGTGCGAATCATGTTGTTAATGGTGCGTATTTTACTTTCCGCTTTGCCATTTTGAGATGAAGTGTGAGGACAAGAGAAACGGAAAATAAGACCATTATCAACACAATATTTATGAAACAATGTATTGTTGTATTCACGCCCTTTATCACATTGAAAACATTTGATAGTTTGCGAAAATTGTGTGTGAATTTGATTAGAAAGTGTAGTAAACATTTCAAAAACTTGAGATTTGTGATTTATAGGGAACGTCCACAAAAAATCATAATAATCATCAAAAAATAAAACATAATACCGATGACCAGAGGTGCTTAAAATCGGCGATGTCCATAAATCACTGTGTAAAATACCAAAGGTCAATAAAGTAACATTTTTGGAAGAATCAAAGGGCAACTTAATCTGTTTGCCAAACACACATGAATTACAAATAGTTTTAGAATTCAAATATTCACTACTAATGAAATTTTTGCTATGAAGAGACTGCAAAGTGGAAGAACTACGATGGCCAAGATGGCTGTGCTAGAGACTGAAAGCAAGACCAGCAAAATGAGAGGGAGAGGTGACTGGGTATAGATCACCAAGGCTATTGCATCTCATGAGAGGAATCCCCGTCTGAAAATCAAATACCGAGAAACCAAATGGATCAAAAGAAACAGAAACATTATTGTCAGTAGTGAGATGTCGCACATAAATCAAATTTTTAATAATTTGTGGTGTGAGTAAGACATGGTTAAGGTCTAAGGTTTTGTGATTGTGAGATGTAAGTATGGTTGTGTGACTAGACCCTTTAATTGGAATACCTTGTCCACTGCCAACAACCAGTTTCTGATTTAAATGACTCAAATTAAAATAAGATGAGAGATTACTTTGGGATGCCGCTGTATGGGATGAAGCTCTAGTGTCCATGTACCATGTGTTTTCTGGAGGAGTGAGGGATATGGCGTGCATAGCTGCTGCAATAACAGTGGGAATTGGTGAAGCCGTGGCAGTGTGAGCCTGAGGACGCTGGCCTAGGATGCCTGGTCGCCTCGAAGGACCGGTGGGGACAGTCCATTGAGATGTAGGATAAAGGCAAGGAGGCACACTCCAAGGAGGTGGAGTCCAACCCCAAGGAGACTAGGGGGTACTAAGGCTGCTGCCATGGCTGAGGCATCCAGGAGGAACCATCAGACCGGGAACCACCGCGCTGTCCACGTCCTCCGATGCGAGTCTAGTTGTTGCGGTTGCGGCCGAAATTAGAGCGGTTGTTCTGACGACGATTGGAGCGCTGCTGGAGTGAATCATCTGAGTCCAGTGGAACGGCAATATGCAATGCAGTGGGAGAAATAGTGATGTGCATTTTTGCCAAGCCGGATTCTTCTAAGGTGAGCATGGAGCGAACCTGAAAAAATGAAGGCAAAGGGTTGCTCTGGCGAATCAAAGTGGCAACCCCACGGTACAACTTAGACATGAAGGTGAAAAACACAAGAAGGGGGGGGGGGGTTGAATTGTGTTTTCTTTTTCTCTTAAAAAAGGATTCTTCTTCTGATAAAACTTCAGAAGCAGTTTGATTGCTTCTGATGAAATGATCAGAGTCAGATTGCAGCGGAAAAGAACAGAGCAGAGAAAAGAAAGACAAAGACACAGGCAGTTATCCTGGTTCCTTCCACAACACGGAAGTAGTCCAGTCCCCCTTGCACTTCCAAGGAGATTTCACTATAATCACAAGATTACAACTGCTCAATACTTTCAAAGTATGAGACTTCACAAAACAATGCTCAAGCACACACGCAAGAGTCTTCCAATGCTCAAGCACTAAGCAAGAGACTTCTAATGCTCAAGCACGCAGGCAAGAGACTTCTAATCAAACAAAAATACAGAGAATTGAGTTTGAATTGAACACTTGATATACAATCAGTGGTGTTCACAATACAATACAGAAAAGACTCTAGACTTTGAATTTCTAAGATGTATCAAATCAGTGCAGAAATTCAGTGTGCTTTGTAGAATCAAATTGACAGAGTTTTGGCGCTTTTGAACTTATGTATCTCTATCTAAAATCTTCAAGTCTTCATTCCTTTATATAGAGGTGTGAAAGAGACGTTGAGATAATCAGCACGTCTAAAGAGTCGTTTGAAATCCTTTGATTATCCACCAGTGATCCTTTGCCTGATTTGGGTGTAGTCCTTTGAAGAATAAACTTCAAATTCATTCCCATCTTGAGTGTACAAATTCTGCAGGCATGGCTGTTGTTTTGTCTTGTAGCGTAGACAGAAAACAGAGTAGTGGAGGTAGTGGTTGTACACTTGTACTTTGTCAACTCTATTAATGAGAGACAAGTGCTCAGTGCTATCCATATATCCGTTGATACCTCCCTTTCAATTCTTCGTTCTTCTTTGATAAGACTGAATTGAGAATCAGCAACTTTGAATCTTCAGTTTGATTAAAGGATCAAAAGTAGCTTCTGGTGAAGATATTGCTTCTGATGAAAACTTTTGCTTCTGATGACTTTCTGCTTCTGATGACTTTCTGCTTCTGATGACGTCATCTCTTCAGGAGCAGTTTAGCTTCAAGAGCAGTTTTCTTCAGATGCTCAGAATTTCTTTTTCTTTCCATTGTTCTTCCAAGACCTATTGAAATAACTTGAGTAACCTTTGGTCCTGTACACTTGAACAATTATTAGTAATAACCAATTGACAATTTTTAATACCTTGTTATCATCAAAACTTAATAAGGTTCATTGTGAAACACATTTTGTTCCAACAAGACAGTCCGGACACGCGTTGAAGGACCATTCAGTGACTGCTGACTGGTGCTCCAACATTCTTCAACTGATCAGAAAGTTGCTTAAAGCGCTGACAATATGCAGAAACATTAGGGAAATCCTCCATGTGAGTGGATGAAAAATCTTGTTCAAGGACAACGGCACGGGAGTTTTGATTGTCCTCAAAGATATCAGCCAAACGTTTCTAGGCAGCCATGGCAGTGGATCCTTTTTCCATAATGGTGGTAATAAGATCAAAGGAGATGGTGGAATAGATCCATTGAAAAACAGTTGAATCAAGAATTGTCCTAAAACAATTCAACCCACATGGTGTAGTGATCCTTTTCCAATTCGAGCACAAAAGGAATGCTATTTTTGATGTTGGTGATGGCAAGGGCCGGATGAAAATCGGATTTCGCCGAAGCAGTAGCGGAGAGCGTTGAAGCGGCGGCAGATGACATGGCAGAAGCGGAAGACATGTTAACGGTGGTGAAGCGAAGTGTAGCGACTAAACACAATTGAAACAGAATATGAAATTGAAAATAAAACAAAATCCGATGCAGCCACAAGAGTGCAATAACAGAAACTACAAATAGAATCACAACAGAGAAATGGGAATCACACAAAATAGAGGAAGGGGCCGGATTTGTGCAAACAGAACATAAAAAGGGTTGACCGGAATCCGGCAAGAGGTGGGCGGCTTGGCAGTGGGCCTAATTGTGGATTGTGGCGGCGGCATTATGTTATGGAAGAACAGGCGGCGACAAATGTCGGTTTGATTTAATTATGAACAATTGTAAAAGATATTGTATTTTTCTTGTTTATGACAGAGTTTCAATGTTGTATAATTTATATTGCCTTTGGAAATGCTCTGGTTTAATTACAGGTAAAAACTGGCTGAAAAATGGTTTGGAAATGCTTTAGAATTATGCAGAACCCACTGTCTGCATAATTTTTTTCCTCGGTAGTTAACTGCCAAGGTTTTCCTCGGCAGTTAATTGCCGAGAGAGCAAAAGCGTATTTTACTCGTGTGCCTATGCAACTAATTAGCCAATTGCAACATAGAGATTGCTAGGATTACTCTCACTTAGGAGGATATTACAATTAATCTTATATCAATACAATTGTGCTATGACAACTTGATTGATGTACAACATGGTATTTTCTAAACAATCTTTTTCAATCTCTTTCTTTAAACCGAATGTCATAAGATATTCATTGATAGACATTGGATTCCTAAGGTCTCATGGTTGTGAATAGATTACACAAACTTGTTATCACACCATTTCTCTCTCTTTTTTTTTTTTTTTTTTTTTTTTTGTGTATAGCCATTAATTAATTAAAAGCATTGTATATATTTCTTGAGTTCTGGTGCTCAACACATTCTTTCTTTGGCTTGAAGAGCTTGTTGTTTAACTTTTTCCTGGTTCCTTTGCTTCAGCCTCAACTCATGTGCTTCTAGTGAAGTATGCAATTCTTCTAACTTCATCTCATAAAGATCCTTTAAATTTTCAATCACAACAACAATATGATAAAAAATTCATTCACCATATCCCAAGCACCCTTCATTGTTTCCTCTTCAATTACTTTTTCAAAGATATTCAAATCCACACATTGATGAATCAAGAATAGACCTTTCCAATCTTTCTTCTTGTGTTCATGATGTGTTGCCATTTGTGCATCAGTAACATTGTTCTCCAATGCAGGTATGCCATAAATCACGATTTCAAGCACATTTTGAAATATGAATATGACCTTCATTTGTGCACACCACCAATCATAATTTTCTCCTTTGATAACTGACAGATTTGGAGTGAATTGATTTGATGTTGTGCTTATCCATTCGACATTGATTATCTTGAAGCTTGAATCAAACGGGGCTATATTATACCAATTTGTTGGAATAATTTGATGAATGTGTTAATGTTGAAGTTGAATGTAACAGAAAAGATAGAAAAAAAAAAAAGAAAAATAGCTTGAAACTTGTTTATTCAATATCAGGGAATGAGTACAAATACAATGATCATTGTGTCTTATATACATGAGCTAACTAACAAGCTAAAAATTATCAACAAACTTAACAAATTTTAACTAACTTGTATCACAAGTAACCAATCTGAGACCAAATTAGTTATCTTGTTTCACAAACAATTAGCATCTAACCATGAATTATTCACTCTAATAACCAATTCAAAAAAGACAGAGAGAAAAGAACATATCAGGTATTTTTTAAGCCTAAATGATAAGACAAACATTCTTGCTTTATTCAATAAACATTACACCATGTAATTGAAAAGTAGTACTTAATACAAAACCACAAATTTTATTTCTGAAATATAAAAAACTGTTACTTGCAAGCACATTAAATGAAAAAAGAAGAACTAATTAAACTAATGATTTTCAAGCATCTTCGAATTGTACGTGTATGTGGATTGAATTCAACAACATTATGCAGCTTCCTTGAGTTTCTTTGTGATTGTAGCAATATACATTCCTTGGTGAAATGCTTGTTCCAACTCAAGCTTAGTTGGCTGTCTCGATCCATCACCAGCATATGTTCCTGAACCATATGGACTTCCACCTTTCACTTCTCCCATCTCAAACATTCCAGCACCAAATGTATACCCAATTGGAACAAATAGCATTCCATGATGAACCAATTGAGTTATAGCAGTGAGCCTGACATAGATTAAATCCACAATTACTTAACATAAATATTTCATTTATCCGATCTAATAGATTTAGATTTCATGCACCAACTATCAAATCAAAATCAGACGATTTCAAGTTTGACTTAGTATATTTAATCAAATTTATAAATTTGTAACATGTTCGGTCTAATCTTTTGACCGGATGGTAAAGACTGTGTCAATGTGTCGAATGTCTGATTTAGTATATTTTTTGGTTGATAGTGAAATCGCCAAAATCACAATGACATTATAATTTTATAAAGCTCTAAAGTGTATAGCTTTTAACAAAAATTACAGTGGTTAGCCGCGATTCTGTAATTCTCATAAACATTCCAAACAATGCACTAGGAGAATATGATCGAGTAAAGGCTCTTACGCTGTAGTCTCTTGGCCACCGCCTTGGGAACTGGTGCTGTAGAAGATTCCAGCAGGCTTACCGGCAAGCTGTTGTGTTTTCCATAGTCCACCAGTTGCATCTAGAAAGGCTTTAAACTGAGCAGCCATCATTCCAAATCTTGTTGGAAATCCAAAGACAAAACCATCACCTTCGGTTAGTTCATTCGGGGTAATGATTGGTACATCACTCTTGGGTGGTGCTCTCATCTTACCAAGTACCTCTTCTGGCAATATTTCTGGTACCTGCTCATATATATGATCAACAGAGAAAATTTTAACAACCTAACTCCCCTTTTGCCGTCGAAATGGTAAAAGATTCTGGGAACATTTGATGTGTTGGGTGGACGTTTAATCCACAATACTTCTCCATATCATTAATGTGTGTGAGAATCGCCGATAGATACTTCGAAATCAAAATAACAAGAACTAATGCAGAGTGTTTGCAACATTTAATTGAATTTATATTATTAAGAACTACGATACATGAAACATAAATATACATGCCTGCCATAGTTTGGCTTCAACACCTTCAACAGACTCTGCCCCTTTCTTTATTTCTTCTGCTAGTCTTTCTACATGTCCATACATTGAATAGTACCTGCCATAATAATTTTGACATTTTTAAGAGACTTGCATAGGAAGCATAAAATTTGTGTTTGTCTATTATAATGATAGTATTTTTAATTCTTCTGTCTCTCATTTACCACAATATTTAAGATAATAATTGTTAAAAAATAATATTTTGGTTTTAAAAAATTGATTTTCTCTACAATAATATGGTAACAAACTGTCTTTGGAAATGTTCATTTAGTGAATTATTTCAATTAAGCTGATAAAAAATTATTAAAATGCAGAAAATAAAATAATATGTCGATCGATAATGATAAATAAAGATGAAGAAAAGAAAATAATGTTGACAGAAAAGATATAAAATTACATACACAATATAAACTTTGACAGCCATTGATGATCTTGTATAAGTATCTATGAGTTTCTTTCTATGCTTAATTTATAACGAACACTTGAATTGTGGAATGCAAAATAGAGGAGAGAGCAAGCCATATTTATATTTGAATTATACCATATAGTACTAATAAGGTGGCTTTGACTTTCAAATTTGTTAGGATCAAATATATAATACCCAATAATATATGGTAGAGACCGACACCGTCTATTACTACCGCGAAGATCATTAATGATGATAAGGTGGCGTCACGCTTACATTTCAACTAATTCAAAAATGTTCTAAAGCGGCCTTAGATTCTGCTGGGGAGTCCACGACCGATCACTACTATAAACAAAAATTTGTATTGTAGATTTATTTATTTAACGATGTATATGGTCTTTATTATATACCACATATGACATTTAATAAATAAATATAAAAAGGTTGATTTTTGTTTATAATAGTGATTGAAAAATGTATATTTCTAGTTTTTTTTTAAGCTTAAATATGTCATTATTCATTGCATTTTATTACATTTTGGTATACTTTTAAATAACTTGCTTTGAATCATTGATATCTTCATAATTTGGTGTTAAATTTGAACATATAGATTGTGTTATCCTCTCAAGATAACATTACCTACACTTTCAAAAAATATCCATAAAAATGGGTTGAAAGCGAGGTAAAAGAATATCCATCGTCATTTTTATTTTTGTCAATTTTTTATTTTTATCGTTATCAATACAACCATCCAACCCTTATCCCACTAAGTGAGCTTAACAAAGGACAACACGATGCACTAAAGCTCCCGTATACGCAGGATCTACGAAGGAATCCCACCATTTGATGTATTATACACAATCTTACTCTATTTTTTATCGATATCAATAACAGTAATAAAATAGGTTCAAATGTCATATTATAAACCAACAGGTTTGAAAGAATAATACTATTATAGTAAATACTTGGATTCTTTAAATTTATAATTAAATTTAAATATTTTATAATTAATTTTACAATTTTAGATTAGAAAATTTAATTTTTTTGGAAAGAATATAAATTTAATTTTAATTTCCTTATTTCATCAATTTTAATAATTTGTCCAATAGTGCTCGTGAACATAGTTTTATTTTTCCCTAAACCTTCTTTAAAAAGGATTTTTTTTTCTTTAAAAAAATAAAACATAATAATATCATTGGAAGATTTTTAAAAAAAAATGGTCCAGAGACTACTAAAGTGTAGAGACCAATATCAAAAAGTGCATAGACTAATGATATTTTTATGTCAAAAAAATAATAAATAAAATTATAATAAAAAGTTGGAATATTTTAATTCTGAAATTTATTGTCTTTTAGTGTGCCATGTTGCATGTAATAATTGATCCATATGATACACCATTAGTTTTGATTTTTT
Organism: Medicago truncatula; assembly: GCF_003473485.1. Taxonomy (NCBI): domain Eukaryota; kingdom Viridiplantae; phylum Streptophyta; class Magnoliopsida; order Fabales; family Fabaceae; genus Medicago; species Medicago truncatula. Next base: position 25,802,000 of record NC_053049.1, on the reverse strand, counting down.
TAACAAAAACTTAAACAGAAGGAATATTTGCAAGATCATTACAAAGTGCAGGACTAATGACATATTTAAGCTTTTATTTACAACACCTGACAATTTCGATTCCATTACAAATCTAGACTCAAACTGAGGGTTAAGTGTTCTGGCTCGTACCCGAAGGCCAAGCCGGTTAGAAATTTGAAAAATACCTCGATATTTATGTTTTCATAAGAACAGGACTAACAAAAATAAAAAATTTGTCAACAAACCATGTGTATGAGCAATCAAGATAGTACAAGACAAATTAAAGAATAATGTCATTCTTTGGTCTTAATACAATCGTTTGTGACGCAGTACAGAAACGTAGGGTTAGGGCAAGCGCTAAGCTAGATAGAAAATAACAAGTTTGCTAAAGCTAGATAGAAAATAACAAGTTTACAAGCGACAAACTTGTGAAAATAGGGTTGCAAGCGACAAACCTATCAAAATAAGGGTTTCCGAAATCCACCTAAATTGAGAGAAAAGTCTCGAATATTATTAATGAATAAAAGTGTGCCTCTTAGGCTACATAAGTTCCGCTTATATAGCGAAAGAAATAACAAACCTGTGAGCCGAAATAAAATAAAACGAAATAAAAATAGAAAGTTCTAGAAAATTACTAAGATTTGGTTAAATAATAAATACTATAAAATTACTAAGAAACCCTTCTACATTAGTCTCCTCCACCTCTGAAGAACTCGACCCGGAGTTTTCATTTTGATAAAGAGCTTCCCATGCATGTTGACTCCTCCAATGAACAAAAGACCACCACCCTCCTGGTTCCCATTGAAAAAATGTGGTAGCATGCCGGATACTTTCTAGATCCATCATTTTACCCAAAGTAAGACCATGTAATAGCATGCTTCCAAAAGAAATATTAACATTCTCCTCATGGAATAAATGATTTATGGAATATGGTGTTTGAATTAGCATAGACGCTAGCATTGTTTGGTCATAATCATTTCTCTCACATAAGTTTCTGAAAACATTATCATTGTCAATTTTCATCCACTTTCTGTTACCAAATAATATTATGTTTCCAAGTTTTATAGTATCAATAGAATGTCCTTCTGCTGCAACAATTGTTCCATCCGGTGAAGGGTCGAAATTGAATTGTTTTTTGAACCAACATTGCTTTACTTTAACTTAGCTAAGGTCTTCAATTCCGAGATTATTGATTTATCATCATCCTTAAACAGTTCATAAAGTTCTTTGATCGACAACTTTTCCAAACATATTTCTCCGTCTGCATATTCTACTGTTGAATGAAGAACCCATCTTTCACTTGCAGTAGAACAGCTCGGCTTCCTGCTATGACAGTAAGCGCAACTTAGATTTTTAGTTGAGAAGCCTTTAATTGGAATCGTTGACAAAAGCTCTGGAAATGCCATCATAATCGTGAAACATGGCTTAACAAGAAGATTGTGCAGCTTTTCGGATAACTCAGGCAACAACTTTAAATTAAGTGGTGGCGACCGTCCTGTGACATCTGAAATCTTAGTAGAGAAACTATGTTCTTATCTGATGCAACAAGTCCTTTAAACTGACCAAGATTTTGTCCATCCCTATTAGCTTCGATTTCAGGTAACCTAGCAAATACTGCTTGAATAAGCTCAAGCATCGTGTACCTTGAACTTCTTTGTAGTAAATCTCCTCTGTTCACAGATTGTTGCACAACTTGAAAACATGCATCCACAAGTGTGCAAACAGCTTGATCAGTGAGTAAAATTGAAGCTTTATGGTGCATTCTCTGAAGCAATTTATCAGGAGGAATAAGCCTAGAATCGTGTGCAATTTCTGTATTGTGAACCTCTATCTTTCCATACACTGGCATTGACACCACCTTGCGCTCAATTAAAAGGCCATTCCAACACAAATGAAGTTTAGGTTCCCTACTTCTATTTTCATCACCACGAGTAATCGTTTCACTCTCTTTGGAAAATTCAATATCAGCATTGGAGACATGATCTTCAAAGATAAAATCTGCTTCTCGCTCGGTATCAACCATAAAATCGTGGGTAGAAAATTCGGTTTGAATTGAGGCTGAAGATTTGCTCGGTAAAACCCCAATCATCTTCCTTAAACTTCACCCTTTTCATTCTCGCGACAATGAGTCCTAATCCCATTGTTGAATTGTAATTAGGAGCTGAAGATGGACCTTGCATTTTAGTAATAGCTTGAACATGTCGCGATGCTCCAACAGCATGCCTTCTAACCAAGTGTCCGCGAACAACAGCTTGCAATTTCACTACATTCTTACTATTTAGAAGTGCTCTCCGAACCAAATATCCTCTAATTGAAGCCTGGATTATTAATGCAGCAGATTCCGGAGGATTGACATCCACCATACTCTCAATTTCGGTGATAATTGTTCCTGGCATATCCGAGCATGCATTGGAGGATAACTGTAGCTTCTCATTAGAGAAATCTGTTGTACAAATCTTCTCGATAACATTAGGCGCTGCTGAAGTATCCTTATTTGTCAAAGATGTGGTCTCTCTTGTTATCACAATATTGCTAAGCACATAATTAATCTCACACTTCACCAGAGCACCATCCCTGTTTATTGTTGCATCCATTTGTTCAACTAGATCTACACAAACTTCATTATTGGCATACATAGGATCAGATGTTCTCCAAAGAGCACAAGCTGTCGTCCTGCTTGGAACCGTGTCGCTCACATTGGAGTTGTTGTTGGTCACAACACTAAATACTTTGCTTACATATTTGGCGGAGCTGCAATCTCTTGCAGGTTATTAGGTTCTGTAGTTAGTGGAAAGTCGTTGTCTAACATATCATCCAACAAATCAGTCTTCTCCATACAAACAACAGATTCGGTGACTGAATGATCTTCAACCGGTTCCACAACGTCGGAAACGCTTCAGTCGTCCGAGAAGCGTCGATCTCCTCTTTCAACGGCGTAAGAATTCTTAGAATATACGTTATCAAAACAGAATGTCTAGCAATATCTTTAACCATCTTACGCGAACACGAGTTACGTACAATTCTGGAAGCATGTCTCAAAAGGTCGGACAAGGAGTAATCTTTGCTGTAACAAAACGGACAACGATATATTGAATCGGAGATTTCAAATTTGTAGTAATCATCCTTCAACCTTGTGTAATATCTACGCTCATAGTATTCCAAATCAGATTCATTGCTATATTTGGATTTTCGGTACGTAACAATAATAGGGATGTTATTACGAACTCTGATAACTTGAATTGGTTCTCCTCCTCTGTTCAGATTGTTTATGTTGTTGTCGTTGTTGTTGTTGTCAACCTTAGCTGTCCACGCCGCCATCTGAACAGACAAAGCTTTGATGTCGTGGTAAGAGTCGCGGTTACGGAAGCGTAGGGTTAGCAAGCGCTAAACCTAGATAGAAAAGAACAAGTTTGCAAGCGACAAACTTGTGAAAATAAGGTTGCAAGCGACAAACCTATCAAAATAAGGGTTTCCAGAATGCACCAGAATTGAGAGAAAAGTCTCGAATATTATTTATGAATAAAAGTGTGCCTCTTAGGCATAAGTTCCGCTTATATAGTGAAAGAAATAACAAACATGTGGGTCGAAATAAAATAAAACGAAATAAAAATAGAAAGTTCTAGAAAATTACTAAGATTTGATTAAATAATAAATACTATAAAATTACTAAGAAACCCTCCTACATCAATTTGGATGTCCAAACAAAGAAAAATGTACAACTATATTTGAGGTAATGACAAATAGTTACATTGATTGCTATATTTGAATACCTACACCCATGATCTAGATCAAGTACTGAAGATTACACCGCCTAACTTTTATTTAACTCAAAAACTATTAAGATCTTCAAAGTACAAATAATTGATTCTCTCATAGCTTTTTCAACAACGATATCACTTAAAGACAAAGAAAAACAACACATCCTTGTATTGTAGAGTACATATCCTTATAACAGCTATATCTCTTATCGTATTCTCCTAATGTTATATAAAGATAAAAAACTTACATTGAGAGAATTGTATGTGTTGTTCTTGATGCAATTAGTATCAAAGAACATTGAGATCATCAATGTCACAAGAGATATCATCAATGTCACAAGAGAGATTGAATGGCTAGGCAACCTTGTCAATCGAAAAGGATCTGTTGAAGAACATTTATGTTAATGTTATTATTAATGATTTTGCATCTCAAAATGCTCGAAGGAGACCACAATCTTGGAGGATGTGTTGTAAAACAATTGTAGATTCTCAATGGTTGGCTACATGTCCTAGTTTTATCAGGGCTGGTTTTTCTTGAGATAGGTTTGGTATGCCTACATATAGTTTTACTTAACTTTGTTTGGTTAGGTTCGGCCTCTCTTCTTATTTTGTTTTGTAATTCTTTTTTATTAACAATATATAGGATGACGTGCATTTGACAGACAATGTTTTGGGGTGTCAATAAAGTTTCCATTTCAAAATATTGTATTACCGTGACATGGGGTGGCAGCATAGCTGGGATGTCAACCGCAACAAATAATGCATGTCACATTCATCTTTTCTTAAAAAAAATTATGATATATTATGTAAGAGTGGTCTTTTCCACAAACTTGGCCTAAGACCCATAAATGTCATGAACAAGCTATGTTTGTCTAGACTCCAATGTGTAGTTGCTTTCTTCATCGTTGCAATTTTTAACTGTGATTCCACCTATCGCACATTATTTACAAACACAGTAATTATGTATGTACATCGGTGCAGTTTGATTCTATTTTGAGCTTAAAATTCAGCCAATCTACAAGATAAAAAAAAAAAAAAAAAACATGTAGTTTGGTTTGATTCAATCAACTTTATAAAGAAAAATACCATGGAAACAAACCTTAGAGGAGTAGTTGGTGTTTTTGGGACACATGGATGAAGATTGTTGAGGATACTTAGCTCGAAGGCTTAGAGACGTTCCTGTTGTAGATAATTACGAGTTTTAAAGCTCTACGTTATAAGGAATGTATTGCTCAGGTAAGGATACTATCTTAAAACACCATAGTTACTTAAATGCGTAAATGGTTTATGTGCTATAGTGTATGTTTGTCCAATGTAGGATTTGTAAGTTATCGATGTGATTATGATATGTTGATGTGCTTTGTTTTCATATGATTTGTGGATAAATATATGAAATGTTTGTTGATTTGTGAAATGTTGTTTCATATGAATTGCGAAAAATATGTGAACTACCGATTGAGGCATGTTAAAATATGTGAATTTTCAGTTGCGGCATGTTATTATTACTACATATGTTGAGTGATATGTAAGAGTTGCATTTGCACATATTGAGTGGACAATATATGCTCATGCATTTCATAGTACGTGTTAGTCAGTTGAGATGCACGGGGAGTGGGCTTTCGTGAAGGAACCCACCTTAAATATACGAGATTTATTGAGTCTTGGTTGCCTGACCATTGTGGGGGGTTTACCCCAGATGTGTCTGAATGGGGGATCACATGATTGCTCGACCATTGTAGGGGGTTTGCCTCAGATGTGTCAGCATGAGAATCATGATTTTCTTAGTCAGTTTTGCCTACGATCGTCTGTGGAGTTTGCATCTATTAGGCTAATAGTGCATCATTGTACTTTGTTTGTTTAATGTTTATTTTGATGTCATTTACCATGATTGTATGCCATACATGTTGTATTTTTGTAATTATGTTATTTTTAGATCGTGACCCTTTACTTTAATCTATGGATTGGGCTTTGCCCCACATCAAAATAGGGAATTTGCTTTGTGGGAATGGCAAAGACATTTGAAGGTGTATAGTAGATTGGCAGCCAGGCTTGATGCCATTTGGTGGGTCTTGTACATCGTAGTTCATAGTTAAGTTCATAGTTAAGGACCAGTTTAGTTTTTTACTTGTAGAATCTATGTCTATTTGCCCTACATTTGGTGGGCATAGGTGTAAATAATACTACCATGAGAAATAAATATTCATGACTATTTTTTGTTTTACTTTGGGCATGTTTTGAAATTGAAAACTCATTATCTAAAATTGTTTTATAAAATGTGGCATTTGATTTAGATTGTTATTGTAAAAAATGCTTTGAAATGATTATTTACTCTTATTTTAAATTAATGATGACGAACGTGAAATCATTTAACACATGGTTTTGAGTTGTTTAAAAAGAAAAAAAAAATGCACTCTCGTTTAGAAAATTTGGGCTGTTACAAAATTTCAAACCAATCGGTTTGAATTGGTTCAATTTTTTTAAAAATAAATCCCGTTATGGATTAATACAAGCTAGTAGGAAATGGTTCTCAAAACTTTCAAATGCTTTACTTCACTTTGATTTTTATCATTCTAACGGCTACGGTTATGGTGCATAAGGAAATTCTTATGCACCCTGCATAAATCCAGAAATGGTTTCTATGAGTTGTATTCCAAAATCATTAGATGTACTTAATGGTTTTCAGCACCCTGCATATATCATAGTATATTTTGTATAAAATTATGCCAAAACCATTTCTGGATTTATGCAGAGTGCATAAGGATTTCCTTATGCACCATAACCGCACCCAAGCTATGGGCCTAAAAAAAATTAACTCTGATACCCACTCCACTTAAATAAAAAATATATATGGTACTTTTTTACACGTTTGAGGTTTTTCTAGACTTTAGTTCTCTTATCTGAACATAAATCTGCTACTATCAAACCACCCCCAATTTGTATAATCACTTAATCAGTCAATTTGAAATACTATTTCATTGAAAGTATCACAACAATGATTTCTTTTTCACATAAACCATTCGTTTTTCCTTTTCCCACAACGGATAAATGACAAATCCAAACGACGCCGTTAGTAAATTCTACCACTCTTTCACTTAATTTTTTGTATTTCGTTTCATGTTTAGAAGCTCTTATTCTATTTTTTTAATAAAGCATAATTACACAAAAAAAAATTGCGTTTTTATTTTATTGGGGGCTTATTTTAAATAGAGAGTTGAGCCCCTATTTCATAAGGACGACCATGTTCATTTTTAATAAGTAAGAAACATATTTCTTTTTATCATTGTGTTAGTCTACGTTGATGATAGTATACTTGCAGGTAATTCTGAATCTGAGATAGATTTAGTAAAGAAATTTTGCATTCATCTTTTCATTTCAAAGACCTTGGAAACTTGAAGTTTTTTCTTCGATTGGAGATTTCACGCTCTAAGGAAGGCATCAATGTATGTCAAAGGAAATACACCCTTGATATTCTATCAGACACGAGTTTGCGACAAACCAGCCAGCACGCCTATGGTTGAAGACTGTAAACAACTATAAAATTAAATGGTCGCACCTCATGATCCTACATCGTACAGAAGAATCGTTGTTCGTTTGATCTATTTGACCAACGGCCAAATATCTCCTTTTCTATGTAATACCTCAGTTAATTCATGAAATCACCAACTGAAGATCACTATTTGGCAGCAATAAGGATTATCAAATACTTGAAAAATGCACAAGCACTGGGTTTGTTATTCCCACCAGCATGCGTTTAGCGACTCTGATTGGGCTACTTGTTCGGAAACTAGAAAATCTATGACAGCCACTGTATTATCCTTGGATCATCATTAATTTCCTAGAAATCAAAGAAACAAGTATATGTTCATCCTCTGAAGCAGAATATAGGGTGGTTTCCTCCACAACAGGTGAACTCGAATGGTTGACATTTCTCCTTCATGATCTTCAGATTCTTACATAAGCGTTGGCAGATCCTTGATTTCTCAACATAAATATTTCATTCATCAGATCTAATAACTTTAGATTTCATGCACCGACCATCAGATCAAAATCAAGCGATCCAAGTTCTGACTTTAGTATTTTTAATTGGGTTAATGGTGCTTTACCCCTGTAATATAGGTCATTTTTTGTTTTCCGCCGTAAAATATTTTTTTTGATTTATCCCCTGTAAATTTTTATTTTTTTTGGAATATCCCCGTAATAGGTCATAAAAAAACGAAAAAATTCTAAAAATAAAAAATAAAGTCGTTTTTTTATGACCTATTAGGGGGGTATTCCAAAAAAAAATATTTTACAGGAGGTAAATCAAAAAAAATATTTTACAGGGGGGAAAACAAAAAATGACCTATATTACAGAGGGTAAAGCACCATTAACCCTTTTTTCTTATACTTGACTCAAAAGATATTAAAGGCAAACAATTAACGGTTAGCCTTAATGAAAATCTTTTAGAATCTCCACTTGATACTATTCTTCATCTATATTATATGGACTATTTGATTGTCCCTTTAGATTATGTTTGAAACTGAATAGTTGTTTCTTCTGCACCTATGCTTTTATATTTCATTCATATGCTTCAATATTGTCATATCTACTTAATAGGCTCAACTTCACTCCCTTCACATAAACTTACCTAGTACTTCTTTTTTATTGCAAAGGCAAAATATACTTATACTATTAAAACCACATCCAAGCACAAGACGTGCAAGAATGAAACAAGAAGATAAACATACATAAATTGTTTAGCTATCCATAAACAACAACAATGAGACACAAGAAAACTCCCAAAACCCAACAATATTCATTTAATTCTTTCATATCCTCTCTGATTTCAAAATAGTGGTTGAAGCCACATGGTAATGAATGATAATAGTGTATAGGCTAAACTAGACTTTTCGCCCCCTATGTTTTAAAATGTTGCAATTTTGACCCCCTATTAAAAAAAATGACAATTTTGGCCCCTTTCATCCAAAAATTGCTGAGAAGACGCCACATGTTTAAAAAAAAGGGCCATAATCGCAACTTTTTGTAAAGATAAGGGGTCAAAAAGCATATTTCCATAAACATAGGGGATCACTTTTGCCATTTTTTTTAATAGGGGGTCAAAATTGCAACATTTTGAAACATAAGGGGCGAAAAGTCTAGTTTAGCCTAGTGTATATTGTCACTTGATATAATTTCCATAATCAGATAAGTATTGCAAACTAAAACCATTAGAAACAATGTCATATAATCATTGATTAAAAAAAATGTCATCTAATCTATTTATAAAACAGAGCATATCAATTTAAATATGTAGCTAAGCTGAAAAATATTATAATTATACATTTTTTTACAAAGATATCAACCACTATGTTAATTGTTTGGCTTTAATATCTTTTGAGTAAGTATAAGAAAAAAAAGTGTAAATTTTCAAGTTCGGGGTGCATTTTGCACATAAGTGCAAAACTTCAGGAGGTATTTACAAAACGTGATGTTGATTACTGATGGATTTGACGGAGGGGGTAAATTGATTAACGTTGTACAATTTCATAGGGTAATTGAAGTTTTGTTAATGTCAAGAGGCTATTGACGAAACTTACAATTTCAGAGGATAATTGCCTAAAAGAAATAATTCTGTTGCAAAATTACCATCGGTTAATTTTAGTTGCGGGTCTCTTATTTCGTTTCTACTTTTTCTGTTACTTACTCTAGTTTATTTTGTTGTTGTCCTTTTTTTTTAATCAAAATTGTTGTTCTTTCTAGAAGAAACTGTAGGTCTATGGAAAACAGGACAGCTTGCAGGGAAGCCTGCCGGTAAGAATTGCAGAATTACGAGAACCATTGCCATTTTTGTTAGAAGTTATGCTTTCAATGAGCTTTTGGCGATTTCACTGTCAACCAAAACATACACTAAATCACACATTTGATGCAATGGCACAATCTTTACCATTCCGTTTAAAGATTAGACTATCCATATTCCAAATTTATAAATTAAAAAGGATTAATGGTGCTTTACCCCTGTAATATAGGTCATTTTTTGTTTTTTCCACTTTTTTTTATTTACCCCCTGTAAAATAAAAAAAATAAAGTCGTTTTTTATGACCTTTTACAGGGGGTAAATCAAAAAAATATTTTACAGGGGAAAACAAAAAATGACCTATATTACAGGGGGTAAAGCACCATTAACCCTAAGAAAAAAATATAAATTTTCAAGTTCGGGGGGCATTTTGCACTGAAGTGCAAAACTTCAGGGAGGATATTTGCAAAACGTGATGTTGACTAACAGAAGAATTTGACGGAGGAGGTAAATTGATTAACGTTGTGCAATTTCAAAGAGGTAATTGAAGTTTTGTTAACGTTAGAGGATAATTGACGAAACTTACAATTTTGAGGGTAATTGTCTGTTTACTCAATTAAAATATTATTAATAGATCTTAGAGAAATTTTTCTTCCATCTTTTTCAAAATATTTTTTTTTTCACTAAATATTAAACCAATTAAATATGAATTAAAATATCACCTCCTTCCATCTCCAACTCATTGATTTCCGGTCAAACATAATTATTAAAGTCATATATATAAGATTACAATATATCAGTCATCAATGTCAACTTCCTTCAAAAAATTGTCAACTTCTTCACACATCTTTCTAAGGCGGCAAGGAAAAATTCCACCATATGCTAATACTATACTAATATATAATTATCTTAATTAATTGTAGCATGAAAATTTTCTATTTCAAAGTCATACACTGACGTCACTCCAAAGACCTTTGATAATAATGTTCCACAAATGTAATGATACATGTGCTTTGTTTTCAACATAATTTGGTGTTATATGAACAAATCAAATACAAAACGATTTAAATTTTGTTTTTTTGTTGCAATTTTCTAAATAGCCAATTTATTCAAACGGATCACTATTTCTAAATAGCCAATTATATGGTGTTTCTACGTTGCTTCTGCATTAAACAGCATTGATATTTAGCTCTATTCATGAATAATTTATATATCCAAAGTCCAAACAATAGACACATGCAAAAGATAAAATTCAATGAATATTGATATTATTTCCTTCTTGATAAATCTTACATGTATACTTCTTCTACCTTCCCTCAAATTTTCCATAGCAGTAGATACTCTTGATCTCTCTCAATCCTTCACTAATGGCATGACCTTGGTTTCACAAGGTGAAAAATTTGTACTTGGTTTCTTCAGTCCTATGAATTCCAACAAAAGTTACTTGGGGATTTGGTATAAGAATATTCCAGTACAAACAGTTGTTTGGGTTGCTAATGGTGTCAAACCTATCAATGATTCCTCCTCCGGAATCCTAACACTAAACGACACTGGGAACCTTGTCCTTAAACAAAGAGACGAAGTAGTTTGGTATACAACATCTCAACAAGGTTCCCTGAATCCAGTTGCACAACTTTTGGATTCAGGGAATCTTGTGATACGAGGCGAGAAGGAAACAAACCCGGAAGTCTATTTGTGGCAGAGTTTTGATTACCCTTCTGATACAATACTTCCTGGGATGAAGTTAGGTTGGAATCTTAGAACTCATACGGAAAGGAGAATGACGTCTTGGAAAAGTCCGGACGATCCATCACCAGGAGACTTATACTGGGGATCGTTACTTTATAATTATCCTGAACAATATCTTATGCAAGGAACAAAGAAATATGTAAGAGTTGGACCATGGAATGGATTGCACTTTAGTGGTGTACCAGATCAAAAGCCTAACAATGTTTATGCTTACAATTTTGTGTCTAATAAGGATGAGATATACTATACATACAGTATGTTGAACGATTCTGTAATATCAAGAATGGAATTGAATCAAACGGATTCAATTTATTATCGATATGTATGGTCCGAAGATCAACAAATTTGGAACGTTATGAAATCACTACCAAAAGACAGGTGTGACTATTATAGAAAATGTGGAGTCTACGGTATTTGCACAATCACAGGCTCGCTATTATGCGAATGCTTATCAGGGTTTAGCCCTAGGTCTCCAGCTGCTTGGAACTCATCTGATTGGTCTCAAGGATGTGTCCGAAATAAACCGTTAAACTGTACTAACAAACTCAATGATGGATTTGTGAAAGTGAAAGGTCTGAAAATTCCAGATTGTTCACATACTTGGGTAGATCAAACAATAGGTCTAAATGAATGTAGACTGAAATGCTTGAATAATTGTTCTTGTACGGCTTATACTAATTCTAACATAACCGGAGAAGGCAGTGGCTGTGTCATGTGGTTTGGTGATTTAATTGATATTAGGGAGTTTGAAAATGATGGTCAGGATCTATATATTCGAATGGATGCTTCAGAATTAGGCAAAGGTAAGGACATCTTTTTTATGATTTTTTTTCCCACGGAACCATCAAATTTATACACACACACACATGTTTTATTTATTTTAATTTGGTCTTATACACTTAACTTTGAAGAGGGGCATGATGGGCTCAAGAAGAATCTGATAAGCATTCTTGCTAGCATCATTATAGCATCTGGGATGCTATTTTTTGGATATCGTCTCTACATACTGCGGCACAGAATAACTGGTATGAAACATTTTTATCTATATTTTCCCTAAATGGATGGTAGAATTGTTTTTTGTTGAACTAGGATGAACTCTAAGAAAATCACTTCGGCTACTTACAAAGGATAAAAAGTAATTAAATTCGCGAATGAGATAGTGTGTGTGTTCTTACAGTCAAATTTAATCAGGATCAAAATGTAACTTACCAAACTAAATACATCTGAGGCTGCTACTTTTCCAACGTATCGTGAAGCCTACTGTGCATTATTATGATATCTTAACAAAAGTAAAGGCTGTGAGCAATTTAAGAAAAATTGCAGATCAAGTAATCCAAATTTAGAAGGTGTATGTTGTGTGCTGGTTTAATAATCATGTATGGTCTGTTTTCGGCAGCATGTCAGTAGTTAATGATTTATCACATACCTCTTACCTTATGCCTTAAACTAAACTGAAGCCATTGTTCCATTTTATCAGAGGATTCAGAAAATATTGAACTAGAAGGTGGCAGAGGTAGTGAAGATGAGGATGATCTTGATCTCCCACTGCTTACATATTCAACCTTAGTCACTGCCACTGATAACTTCTCGATCAAGAACAAGATTGGAGAAGGTGGTTTTGGACCTGTATACAAGGTAATTAAGTATATATTATGTAGGAGAAAGGATTAATTAACTATACTATCAATGTGATTAAAAAGTGTCTTAATTTACTTTTATATGTTATTATGTAGGGAAGATTGGCAAGTCGACAAGAAATTGCTGTGAAGAGGCTTTCAAGTGACTCTGGCCAAGGAATTAACGAGTTAAAGAATGAAGTAAAACTTATAGCAAAACTTCAACACAGAAATCTTGTTAAACTTCTTGGCTGTTGCATCGAGGAAGAACATCGAATGCTAGTTTATGAGTACATGCCAAACAATAGCTTAAATTGGTTGATTTTTGGTATGAATATTTCAAACATTCTTATACCTTGGTAGACTAGTTAATGATTGCAATATCACTTTGGAGGTTATGAAAATAAAATTTGAAATCTAAATCAAAATAGGTCAATACTTATGAAACAGATGATACCAAAAGCAAACTGCTAGATTGGCCAAAGCGCTTCAACATTATTTGCGGAATTGCCCGAGGTCTTCTTTATCTTCATCAAGATTCTAGACTGAGGATAATTCATAGAGACCTCAAACCAAGCAATATTTTGCTTGATGACAAGTTGAACCCGAAAATATCAGATTTTGGCATAGCTAGAATCTTTGGATTAGATCAGACTCATGGAAATACAAGCCGAGTTGTTGGAACTTAGTAAGTATCTCAGTACCAAGCTGAATTTGATAATTTTTGTGACTGTTCTAAACTTTATTGTTTTTGTTTCGATTGTATGTTGCAGTGGCTACATGGCACCAGAATATGCTGCGGATGGACTTTTTTCTGTGAAATCTGATGTATTCAGTTTTGGAATTTTGATGCTGGAGATTATATGTGGAAAAAGAAGTAGAGGTTTTTATGTCGAAAACGAATCTCCTAATCTTGTCACTCATGTAAGTATTTGTTGTGATATATATGTAAGCACTTGTAAGTTTTAACAATTTTCTAATTCCAATTTCCATGGTTCACTTTAGGCATGGAGTTTATGGAAAGAGGGAAGGGCTTTAGAACTAATCGACAAAAACATAAAAGACGCTTGTGTTGAATCAGAGGCATTGCGTTGCATTCATGTCAGTCTCTTGTGTGTCCAGCAATTTCCCGAGGATAGGCCTGGTATGCCTTCTGTGATTCTAATGTTAGGGAGTGACGGTGAATTTGCGAAGCCGAAAGAGCCTGGTTACTATGTAAACAAGTATTCGTTTGCAGAAACTTCGAAGTCAGGTCAAAGTGAAAAGACCATAACCAATCAGATGACTATCACCTTATTAGAAGCCAGATGAAAAAAGGAACAATAGCTAATATCTTCAATCACATCATTTATGTAGCACCGACAATTCATATTGAAGGCGTGACACATTAATGTCTGACACCAACACAATATTGACACATGTATTACATTCAATCACTTCAATTTTTTGAAATTATTACTGATGTCTATGTGTTATAGTCACTGTCGTGTTCAACGTTCGTATCTGTGTTCATAATTCAAAGATCTCATACTCAACAAATGGACACATCAAATCATACTCATAAATGACAACAGCATTTTATTGAGTACTCACTCTACTAGAATTCTAAATAAACACAACAAATTGTTCACAATCAATGCCCTAAACAAAAATTGGAGCAACTACGTTACATTTGTCGGTTGGTTACAAACAATGCACCCACATTAAGATAACAATCATAGAATAAAAGCAAACTTACTCCTTTAACAGAGGGTGCAAATAGCAAATATAACAGAAAAATAATAACAATGGATGATCTCTCATGTCCATAGGTTCTCAGAAACATGATACCAAACAGGTTACAGGTAAGTAAAAAAATTTAGTTCAATTAACATATTGTTGTTCTAGTAATGCCTTGCTGGTCCAAAATGGATCCAAAAGAATTTGATAAATGATGCTGAGTAACAATTGACAGTGTCCTGCACTCCTGCTCTGCTTTATTGCTTGAGCTCTCACCATCAAATAGATCAGAATATTGGGCCTCATGATTACATCAAAGAGAGAGACAGGCAAAGTCCATAATACAGAGAATTCTGCTCATTATCCAAATGGTTCCGCTCATTGCCAAGGTAAAAGTCCAAAATGCCCCTACGCATGTTAACTTACGTAGCGTGAGTTAACATGCCCTAGTTATAAGGGTAGCGTGACTTAAGTTGCGCTACGTTACTTAAGTCAGTTTCCAGCAACACAGAACCTCCATTCCTCCATTTCTCAACTTTTCAAAAAACGAAATTTTCAAACATACAACATGAACTCAAATCTACAACTCTTAAAAAAATTTGAGATAAAAGTGCTTATAACATTTCATTAACAATCAAAGTCTCAATACATTGGGGTATGTGAAAATAAATAGTGGGACTAGCTAGAAATGTTATCTCTCCTGCAAGAGTATGAACAACCACATTTGCTTGTCTCCTGCAAGAGTATCAACGTCAAAATCAATATTGTCCAGACGCATATCACCTACCCATTGCAAAGCAAGATGGAGTCCCAACGCTTCGCCCATATCTTCTTTTTCGCCCATATCAAATATTAAATAACGAGTAAAGAGAGTAGAGACTAATTTTTTAGGTGACTAGAAGTTGTTTTCATCTTTTTCATTTTTTGTTGGAATTTTTCAAGGATCTAAATGAATTTTTCCTCTTAAAGAATTTGATAGTGTTGACGTTTTCTCTGGATCATTCATTCATGACTTGGTCTGCCTCAAATTCAAAAAGCTTGATCATTCATGATATAGTTTTCCTCTTCCTCAAAAAGAATATATCTAGTCGTTTCACATGATACGCAGTAACAGATTTTTGACATGATGATCAAAGGATCTACAACTCTCAATTTAACTACCAACCGAACTAAGCGCAAAAATCCTTAAAAAAATTAAGTTGCGTAAATATATTTAAATCGAAAAATATAACATGAGGCTAACAAAATTTAGATGTATTTTTTATGGTATTTGATTAATTCGGTTACATGTGATGTATGATATGTGTGAAATTATCCCTCTTTTAACCTAAAGCATATATGCTATTTTGAATTGGTATGTTTGATTGAGTAAAAGTACAAAGATTTATGGTATGAGTGGAACAACAATTCCGTATTTTTTTTCTTCTTCTTTTGATTAGTAATAAACTTTATGCAACAAAAGTTGACTATTGGGATGGAATGGTTGAATATCTTTTCAAAATATATGGAACTAATATACGTGTTTCAAATTTAAATTTTGATACTAAATCAAAGTTTCTTTACTCTAAAGGTTTGAATACGATATATGATGTTTGTCTTAAGTCAACCCAAATTTTTTGTAAAGAGTATTTTTATTTCATTTTTTAAATATGGATTAATGTAAACGCTTTGAATTTTGAATTCAAAAGTTCCCTAAAAGAAAAAAAGTTTGTTTTTCCTGGAGATATTTTGAAATAATACTCCATAGATATTTCGTCATTTTTTTTGGGTATGGTCAGTTCCTTTGTTTTAAATTCATTCAAAAATTGGTAAGACATTTCTGTTTGAACAAACTGGTGTACTATCGGATCAAGATGTGACTTCTTCTCGCCGGTTGTTCGATACTACACGAAGGATCGTACACCCGTTCTTCAGAGAAATGGGTGTATCTACAAAAAAAAATTGTTGATGCCGAAGTTAAACACTGCCCTTGTTGGTTGTCATCTTTTCCCTTGAGATTGCTTTGAAGATCGTTCAGATTGTTTGCATTAACTTAATTTAAGATATGTTGAGATTTCTTGTTTACTGGCGACAAAGTTCGCAAAAAATTTACGCAAAGGCCAACTATATATAAAAAAAAAATGAACTGGGACATTTTAGTCCTCAGTAAACTATTATCTAAAAATCTATTATTTGTCCTTTTATCTAAAAATGTGATAGAATTTTTTCTCTCTCGTTTATGTGGGAAAGAAAATGATATTAGTCTTAAAACTATGAGTACAAATTATGTTATCAAGAATAATTCTTCTCAAAAAATGTTATAAAGAATAAAAAAAATCAATCTCCTTCAATGTTTTCTTACTCAAAGTTAAACACATTTTATGCCATAGGATGGAAGATCATGCTGAAGTTGCTCGTCCTTTTGATGATATCAAAGATATCGATGATTATAAGGATGTTTGGACATTGTCTGTTAGGATTGTTTATATTTGGTCTATAATTAGTAAATTCAAGCAAGAACAATTTTTTTTTTTTTGAAGGATCAAGCAAGAACATATTGAAATGGTTGTTATGGATGCTTAGGTTTGATGATTATCTTACCTTTTATTAAGTTAATGTTTCTTGAAAATGCAGAGTGATATGATTCAACCAAAAATATTTGTCTTTCCATCCCAACATAAAGAATTATGATCATTTACAACTCGTTTTAAATACCGCTCTTATTAGGAAATAAATGATAACTTTGTCTAATCAAGTCAGAATTGACACAATCAACAACTCTTTTACAATCAAATACAAAATCGACATTGTCAAACTATTGAATAGAGGTCCAATCCAAAGTTGTGTGTAATCCAACAGCCTCTCCCACGTCTATATCACACCATCGACAAATCTATATCTCACACACACACCCAAATATAATACAAATTATGTAATTTTACATAAACTCGAAAAATCTCTAGAATGTTTCATCTAGCATCTAATAAGGATATAGTTACTTTATTTATTGAAGATGATATCTGTATTTCAGAAGATGAAGATTCTATTTCATTGGATACGTTGCTAAATAAGTAACTTGGTTCATGTGGTTGAGGTAAAGCAGAATTACTGCTCAACATTACAACCACAGATGTCATGTTTGGTCTATCAATAGGAAGATGTTGCAGACACAAAAGACCTATTTGTAAACACCGCAAAGCTTCATGTAGAATACATGTATCCATCAAATTAGTATCAATCAATGTGTGTATAGTTCCCTCCTTCCATAATCTCCATGCCTACAACAAATTAAAATGTGTTATTATCTACTAGTTTGATGTCCCATGTGATTCTCTATTGCACACCTTGTGCGAGATGAATCATCAGTGGTAATCTAGTTCTCTTTTTGGCTTATTCAAAAAAAAAAAAAACTTTTTTGGTACTCACATGCGCAATAAGATTGTGATCTTGTTGATTGTAGGTACGTGTCCTATTTTTCAGTCCACTTATAAGTTCGAGGACTAATACGCCAAAACTAAATACATCTGATTTAATAGAGAATAATCCATCGATGGCATATTCAGGTGCCATATAACCACTGAAAAGAAACAAATCAGTATATTGATGTTGAATCAATCATAGTAAAACTTTATCATCATTAATTAGATACTTACTAAGTGCCAACGATTCGAATTGTTTTCCCTTCGATTTGATCAGCTCCACACATTCTAGCCAAACCAAAATCTGAAATTTTTGGATTCATATCGTTGTCTAATAAAATATTACTTGCCTTCAAATCTCTATGTATGATCCTCAATCTTGAATCTTGATGTAAATAAAGAAGACCTCGAGCAATTCCATACAAGATGTTAAAACGCGTCGACCAATCTAACAGTTTACTTTGAATTGGATCTGTAAACATTTTCCAATCAATTTAGTAGTTCTTTCATTCTAAAATTACATGCACAAACAAATCAAATAAAGGGGCTGTTTTTTTCTTCAAGTAATCATATGCAGGTGTGGCAGGACTTGCCTGTGATAAAATTCAAATATTTTTTACTATAAATGGTAAAGCTCCACCTTTATATCATATTTTAGACATTTGTGTTAGATTGACCTATTGAATATTTAGCTTTAAAAATATTACGTACCAAAAATAAATGAATCCAAGCCTTTGTTTGACATGTGTTCATAAACCAGTATTTTCTCATCTTTTTCAATGCAACAACCAATCACCTTAACAAGATTTCGGTGTTGAAGTTTAGCACATAATATTACTTCACTCTTAAATTCTTCCAATCCTTGTATAGAATTCCCAGAAAGTCTTTTGACTGCTATTTCTTGACCATCTTGTAGTATACCCTACATTAAAAGTAGTTATATGAACAATGAGATTCATGAGTTATTACTTTAACCCTATTTTTTGAAAGATAAATTTACTTTTTTTTTTTGGGTAGATAGACGAAATGGCAAAACCATTATAAATTCACACGCACAAGTGGAGGTACCAGGGTCCGAACCCTGATCATGACATTCGATCTAACAATTTCGGCATTTTACCAGTTGAGCTAGGATTTCTGGATAAAGATAAATTTATTTTAACCCTATTGAAAGGTAAGTTTATATATACCTTGTATACCGGTCCAAAACCACCTTCACCAAGTTTGTTGTCCGTTGAGAACTTATTAGTTGCATCAAGTATTGTTGAAAGATCAAAGAAAGGAAGCTCTACATCATTTTGGTCTTCCATCCATATGTCGTTTTCTGATTTCTCTTTGGCTTGGTACATGTGGACAAGGTTGAAAAAAATTAAAGCATTGGGGGCAACCATTTTGACTACTATGGATGAAATATATTCTCAATATTGATTAACTAATTTTACGAAATTAAAGAAGAAAAAAAACACCCCGGCAAAATGCTTAAGTAAAGTAAAAAGAAAAAAATAAATACTTCAAAATTGAAGACGAATAACGCCTCTTTTATTTATGGTTGTGAACAGTGGCGGGCCGACCCTTTATTTTGTTTGGGTATTAGCTGACGCTCGTTTTTTGTAATTATTTATCAGACATCTTGTATCTTTACCGTCCTCTTTAGTACACCTCGTGCTTAAGAGGCGTCTCCATTTTTATTAATGTATTCCATTTTAGTTTCCTAAAAAAACAAATATTTCAAAATTGACATTCTAGTAAAATTGTTTGAAATGTTCAATCATAGTTACGTTTATGGGATACTGATGTATCCAATTAAAAATAATATTTGTTTGTCATGCACAAACAAAGTAAACTTACCGTGCACACAAGTGTTCACCATTGGATCAAAAGGACACATTATATTTCACTTAATAAATGTTGAGACCTATTGATTTAATTGTGAAACTGTCTTATTCATAGCTATGATTTATCTCATTTGTATAACATAAAATTAACTTAAAAAAAAAAGTCAAATACTACTTTGGGACTTTTAGTTTGACAGAATTCTAAAGTTAGTCTTTTAAGTTTCGAATGTTTTAATTAAGTCATTTTAGTTTGATAGAATTCTCAAGTTAGTTCCTCAAGTTTCAAAAGTTTCAAATAGATCATGTTAGTTAATAAATTATTTCACTGTTACCCCTGCTATGAGTCTCCGTTTAACTGATGTTGATGTAGTCTTTAAGTTGTTGACTTGGATCAAAATGATGTTTTTAAAAGCTCGAGGGTGTCAAAACACTTCGTTTAATGGTCACAAATGATCATTTATAGTGCTAGAAAGACAACTATTTACAACAAGAAATGTCTTTCTAGCACTATAAACATCAAACGATGTTTATAGTGCTAGAATGATCATTTGTGACGATTAAACGTAACGTTTTGACACCCTGGAGCTTTTAAAAGACGACGTTTTGATCCAAGTCAACAATTTAACGGCTACATCAACATCAGTTAATTATTAACTGACAGCAGGGGTAACGGTGAAATAGTTTATCAACTAAAATGACCTATTTGAAACTTTTGAAATTTAAAAGACCAACTTGAGAATTTTGTCAAACTAAAAGGACCTAATTGAAACTTTCGAAACTTAAAGGATCAAGTTGAGAATTCTGTCAAACTAAAAGGATCAAACATGGTATTTGACCTTAAAAAAATATAGAATATTATGAATATGAGATATTATCTTGTTAATATGGAGCTTTTATTTGATGTATGAGATTTTGGTGTTCTATATATATGCGGCACCTTTTGTTTTATCCACGAGCGGTAAAGTTTTTGTACGTCTCGTGGTAAATAATACTAGCCAATTTAAAAAATTCTTATAAAATGCTTGATGGGTCACAAAAAGTACCTTTATTATTCATCTTTCTTTTGTAAACGCAGAAAGCCAATAGCATCACAATGACTACTGAAACGATGATTGGAACTCCAAAGCTAACCTTCTTGTTACGCCCGTCTTTGTTATCTGCATTGAAACACTTCTCATTCTAAAAAAACCAATAATCCTCTTATCACTTTAAATGTCTCGTTAACGAGGGTTTCTGATACTTTTTAAGCATTTTAAAATAAGCAATTATTTTTTAAAAATCAAGTATTTCAATTTTCAAGATATTGATTACATGAATTTTCGTAAATACTTACTATGGT
This sequence comes from Medicago truncatula, assembly GCF_003473485.1. NCBI lineage: Eukaryota > Viridiplantae > Streptophyta > Magnoliopsida > Fabales > Fabaceae > Medicago > Medicago truncatula. Next base: position 25,780,812 of record NC_053049.1, on the reverse strand, counting down.
CTTTCAAATGTGATCAGGGCACACTCGTTAACATTTCCCTTATTTTAAAATGTAGTATTGAAAAAAGTAGTGAAATTCTTACCTATATTAGAAGTGTCGGTGCGTACATACAAGTCTTGCCCACTTTCTGAACCTCTCAAATCTACAAGATCATCAAACCATATAGAACAACCGATGCTTCCTTCCTTAGGGCTTAAGCTTGAGTAAGCTGTGCATGAACAATTTTGCAAACATTTGACCTTACATTCATCCAGTGTCATATTTTCATTAACCCAACAATTTTTAGTATCTGGTACCTTCATTTTAACAAGTTTAAGAAATCCATCTCGACTCTCGTCTCCACAAGTCCAATTTCCGCCTCGCACGCATCCTTGTGTCCAGTCCATTGCATTCCACTGTTGAGGTGATTTCGGCTTAAACCCGTCTAAGCACTTACAAATCGGCGATCCACCAATGACACAATTTCCATTTGCACCACAGATGTTATAATCATCACACCTATCTTGTGGAAAGTTTTGGTAAACATTCCATGTTTTCGATTCAGGAATCCAAATGAGACGTTGACGAAGTAAAAGAGTTTGATTCAAAACAAGTATGGTAATCACAGAGGTGTTCTTGAGTGTGTATATATAATAAACTTCGTCTTCATTGTTTACGAATTCGTAACTATAAACTGGATTCTCTTGCAATGCAAATACGTTACTAAATGGTCCTGTTCTGAAAATCTCAACTGAATCTTTCCAAATAAACATTTCTGGAATAATGCTAAGTCTCATACCTGAAGTAAAATTACCCGAAGACGGGTCTTCCCAGTTTTTCCATGCATTGAAACCCCTATTTATACCACTTTTCTTGTCCCAACCAATCTTCATTCCTGCTAATATTGTATTATCAGGATAATCAAAGCTTTGCCACAAGAAATTCTCTTCATCCCTTTCATCTTTAAGTACTAAATTTCCATTGTCGAGGAGTTGCGCGATGGGAATGGAAGTCATCTTAGTTGTATTTGTCGACCATAGAAGAGACTGATTGTTGCCGAGAACAACAAGGTTTCCTTCTTCGTTTATTATCAACTTGCTGGAGTTATCTTTGCATGGATTATCGCGATTGGCAACCCAAACTACAGTCTTAACCGGGATGTTTTTGTACCAAATTCCGACATAGCGGTTTGGGGAATTACCTGGACTGAAGAAACCTAATTCGAAGGTTCCATCTTTGGAAATCAAGGTGCTTCCATCTGAAAGTGATTCTGATTGACTAATAGTATCGGCTGCAGTGGAAAATTTGGAGAAGAATAGTAGAAACTTAGATATGACAAAAATGGTAGCAATAATTGTCATTTTGGTGTTTCTTGTGATCCAACTCATAAACGAATACATGCATCTATATATAATAAAGAATTAGGATCAGTTGACATCTTAATGTCAAACTTAATATATGATGACACATTCAATATCTCTTACCAACATAACCATCCATATCATAAAATTCATTATTGGATCGAAAGTTATTATTATATAAATATGTCCACAAAATTTTATGATACCTGATTGATGTGATATTTTGTAGATAATCTTTGTGATAATAGCTTTCAATCCAATAATAGATTTTAATATCGTAGAGTCAATTGATCTTAACTCACATATATAGATATAATTTTTTTTGTAGTGTGCATATATATATATATATATATATATATATATATATATATATATATATATATATATAAAGATCTTTCAAAGTAATACTATATATATAGAAAATATTTTATCCGTCTCATAATAACTAAGTCATTTGTAAAAAAAATATTGACCCATTTTACTTTTCAATACAACATTAATTACTTTTTTCAAATTATAACTATGATTAATACTACTCAAAATTTCAATATTTCCTCCGTCCCAAATTGTATGATGTTTTTGGCATTTCACACGTATTAAAAAATATAATTAATTTTGTGTGGGAAATAAATATTACGAGTTGTTTTACAAAATTGTCTTTAATAGATAGTATAAGAAAGATAAATTAAAGAATTGAAAGAAGAGAAAATAATAAATAGTTAATGATATAATAAAAAAAGTAACATTAATGTTTCATTAGTATTGTAAAGAGACATTTTTACTTTTAATCAAAATCAAAATTTTATAAAAAAATACCATTAAAATTGTTGAACGTTAGCATAATAAAAAAAAGCAGAAATACGAACATTTTTTTCTAGTATATAATAAAGTCAAAGGCAAAGTTTTCTTTGGGTAATGACTTTGTCTCTTCGTTCCACGCCACTTGACAGTAATCATAAGACCACCCACAATGGCTTATTGAAAGCAATTTTCAATATGTTGAAATGATTGGAGAAGGGTATTGAAAATGAGGAAAGAGGAGAGAGGTGATGAAAGGATTAAGTATGTTGAAAGTTTGACGCAGGGGACACGTGGCGCGACGCCGTTCGCCAAGCTGGGCGCATGTGGGACACGCGTCGACAAGGCGCGTCGCTGGCAGGGGGACGCGGAGAGAGAAAAAATTGTGGATAAAGCTGTGACACGTGGCTTGTTACGATTGGCTGCTTGAATTTTTATCTTCTTAATAATTTAGACTCAATTATTTCATTGCAAATTTATTTATTTTTTATTTATTTTTTACCAAAATTCATGATTTTTTTCCCTCTACAAATAGAGACTTGAATCATTTGATTTGGACACAGAAATAAAAAACCAAATTTTTCACTCTCTTAATCTTATTATTAGCATTTCTTTTGAAGTTTTAGTCTTTGATTAGTGAAATGGATCCCAATAATAATCAATTCAACACCCAAATTCTTCTGAAATTTAATTTTATAATTTCATTGTTAATTGTATTATTTTAAAACCCAAAATTCTTCTGATCCAAAAAAACTAAAAAAATAAATAGTTAATTGTATTATTTTAATTTAATTATAATCGATAATTTTAGGTAATTATAAAAACAAAAATATAAAATTAAATAAGAATGAGAAATAAAAAGTGGTGGGGTAGGGTGTTGAATGAAAAAACCATTGGAGAGGTAAAAATTGAATGGGTGTTGAATTATGAGAGAGAAAATAGTGTGGAGTGTTGGGAATTGAAAAAATAGGTGTTACAGAGTATTGAAAATTTGTAACCATTGCACATGGTCTAAGATTACAAAATTGACAAAGGTGACAGCTATGTAACAGATCAACAAAATATGGGTAGACTTACTAACTCACATCAACTATACACATATACATATATTAACAGTATAAGAGAATATGAAATATTTGCTTATACAGATGTTAACATTATTGGTCTGTTTGGTAGAAGAGAAGTTGCAAAGAGTATAAGAGAATATGAAATCTAAGTTATCCAAGTTTAAAATCTTACACTTGTTCGCATGATAAATTTTGTCATGTCAAATATTAAAATCACACAACTAATTAGATGGAAGGATAATTTAATTTTGAACATGTCATTAAAGATGCAGTCTTTTCCCACAATAATACACTGTGCAGAAGTCTCTCTTTACGTCTGAGTCAACTCAATCTTATTCAGTATAAATTTGAAATTCAGATTCTTTCTTATTTTTGAGCATGCATCACGTCTTAGAGAATAATTTTCTTTTCAGACTCGAATTGCGACTTCATATCTCCAATGCCAACGTTGTTATAATATTTTAACAACACTTTCTTATTTTCAGCCGTAGCATATGTTTTTGAACATAGCATAATCATAGTAGGTAAAGCGTGGGGCGCTAATGTTGATTCACCATTCACTTCAACCAATTAGATTAATTTAATTAATAATAAAAGTGAATTTCTCTTAAGTGAATTTCTCTTCAGTCAAGTTACGTTGCGGAGCAACAGTTGACATGTTCTTATACTTGCAGGACATATGACATGAATTTGCACGATTAAATAAATTGTTAACCATTATCATTTCCTAATGGTGACTGTTGGTTTTCAATAATAGGACCTTTATGGGATTTCTATTCTGCTGGTAATTAGAGTTATTTATAACAACAATCAGTTCATAGTTTCACTTGAAAGATGTATTTCTATTGTCTGAAGAGAAAATAGAATATCTACCGAAGTTGTTACTAGGTTGAGTCACGACCTGGTCGCTCTCTATAAGACGTTTCGTGGCACTGTGTAAAATTGTGCAAGGCGGACTATCAACCACGTCGCCTCTAGGATAAAACAAGTTCAGCTACAACTGCGCGGTTAACTACTGCATTGTAGAAAACCGTTCAAGATTTTCACCCTTAAATATGATACTAAGACCACTATTTATAATACTGAAATCACTTTAATATGGTATTGTTACCACTCTGTTATGGTGTTGAGATCACTCAAATATGGTGTTACCACCATTCGAACTTTAAGTTCTCCATAATATCAATATCGCACTATGACCACTCAAATATGATGATACCACCATTTCGACTTTTTAATTTCTCCTCAAATAGAAAACTATTGAAAGAATATTTATAAACTGTTAAGATCATTCTTAATTCCGACAAGACATTATTGTTCCAAAAGGGACTATAATCTTAAAAGTATTCTTTATTACGAAGCGACATACATTATCGAATGTACTATGTTTTTAAGATCTTTCTTAACTCCAAAGAGACATTATACCGAATAACGACAAAGGTCTTAAGAACACTCTTATTTTCGAAGGGATAGAAAAAAGGAGATGAAGAGAAGAATAGCTCGTCAACACAAGTTGGAGAGAGAAGATAGAAAGAGTTCTCGACCACTCAATAGAAACTCTTTGGTGTGATTTTTGAACTAGGTGGAGTCCTCTATTTATATAGAGATTGTGTAACTGTTTTAGCAAAAATTGAAGCAACAGTTAATTTAATGAATAAGATCAAAAGAGAACTTATACATTAAACAATTCAATAACACATATGGATAGGATCAAAAGGAACAGATCCACAAAAGTGGAGGAAACAAACTCATTGAATTTTGAATGAAGGAAAGATAAGAAATTCCATTGAATTCTTATTCTTATTCTTATCACAACCACCATAAACTAAATTTATAGAAATGATATTCATGAATAAAAACAATAATTACTATTATTTTTATCATTATCAAGTATTTAAAATTAAATACCGCAATTTAAATTAATATGTGTTCTAATTTATGTGAGACCCCGATATTCTATTTTTTCGATTCATGCAACATTAGATTAAAATATAATTATTCAATGTTTAATCTTTCAATTTTTCTTTCAACATTAAACCAATGTTCCAACACTACGCCCCAACCAAATAATGTGAACCGAATGAATGATAGCAGCATAGAATAAGTCAAGTGAGAGCTGCAGACACGAGGGACCACCGAAAGCAAAGTTAGTATAATATGTAAATTTGCTTATAATTAGTAATAGATGGAGTTTAAATATATGTAATAAAGTCAAAGGCAAAGTTTTCTTGGGTAATGACTTTGTCTCTTAGTTCCACGCCATTTGAAAATAACATAAGAGTAAAAAATTATTCCCTCCGTTCCTTAATAAGTGACACAGTTGACTTAATTACGCATACCAATGCGTAATTTTGAGTTTAAATATCTTGAATAATATATTGGAAAAAATTATGAAAATTTGATATTTTGAAAATACTCATCGAGACGAATCTAACGACATCTTATATAATATTATTTATCTTTGTATATTAGTAGAAAAATATTATCAAAGTAAGTTAGATCAAAATTACACAATTTTAAACAGGTCATTTATTATGGGACGGAGGGAGTAATAAAGATGACAACGATGTAACACATGAACAAAAATATGGATAGAGTTACTAGCTCATAATAATTAAAGTTATTAAGGTCTTCTTTTATATATATATATATATATATATATATAGGGCATTTCAAATGAGAGAGCTTTTTAAATGAGAGGGTGAGAGGAGTACATAATAGCCATTAAATCAAAATAATGGTTAGGATTAATTCTGTTTTAAAGTGTGCTTGCCCCATCAAATTTCTCTCGCCACCCATCATGTCTGTTTCCTTGAATTCTCTTTCTGAGCAATATTTGTGAGAAGCATTACAGATCGAACCCCACCCAGATCATATGAGTTTATTGCTACTTTTTCTATATATTTATGATATCAGCCATATTTATTCATCCAAAGTTGTAACCTTTTCATCATTAGGGGGAACTGTTTTCATTAAGGAACAAGCCACCATAGTTGATTGCAAAAAGGGAATTTACAACAAAGATGTGATTCAACATGATCCAGCCACCACAATTGGGACATGAGCGGTTGTACGATTAATAGATATAAGGGGAAAAAAGGGAATATAAAGAACCGATTTTTTAACATAATATAATTTAGGAGAAGTTTGAGATTGAACTAATGATAATTCTCATTCACAATCATAGACTTTCATTCAAATGGAGAAAGGACTAGGAGATAAAAAGAAATATTAATGGGTTCCCTTGCTTGAGAGACCAATGATGGTGAATTTTGGATCATGAATCGTGATTTGCAGACAGAGAAGAAGCAGAAGAAACTTAAGAGTCCAAGCCTCCTAGGCGTGTGTGTGGAGAGTTCAGTGGGGCCAGCACACTTTAAAACAGAATTAATCCTAACCATTATTTTGATCTAATGGCTATTATATACTCCTCTCACCCTCTCATTTAAAATGCCCTCTCATTTGAAATGCCCTATATATATATATATATATATATATATATATATCATAAATAATAGAAGACAAATAAATAATTTTGATTGTTGTAAAAATAGCATAAATAACTTTACCCGCATTTGTTTTTGGGTAAAGAAAATTTTCCTTTATAAAATATACATGTATACATTTATTTTTTCTTTTTTATATTTCTCAAATAACATCTAGCAAAAACATAAGTAACACCAAAAATTATTTGAGTATTTGTAAAAAATAAATAAATATATTCAATAATAATTTTTTTAAGGTGTTACTTTTACATATTTACTTATACAGATATTAATATTTTTGTTTGAGAAGGCTAAAATGAAATATATATTACCCAAACAAAGTATTCTCCCTAATACAAGGTGTACCAGGAAAGAAACAAAGTCTCAGACATATTTACAAAGGAAAGAACAGTAAAATAAAAAGAAAAACAGAGAAAGAAACATTAGTCAATGTCCAACATAGTGAATGGACTAAACCACCAAGCATGGTAATTGGAGGAGAGGTTTGGTTTTTTCGCCTTCAACCAACCAAAAGAAAGTTACTTAATCTTCTCCACCATCTGATGAACAAGTTTTGTCATTGAAAATCCTGTTGTTTCTTTTTTTTCAAATTTCCCACACGGTTACATACCAAATTAATTGCAACATGGATTGCCGAGCCTTAGAACAAAATCATACAGACATTAATATTATAAGAGAATAAGAAGTCATGTATTTGCGCTTTTTTATGAGAAACAAAATAGTACAACTTTTTGTTCAGAAAAAAATAGTACAACTTTTATACAGAGAATATTAAATCATATAGAACTTGTAAAGAATTTTTTTCTGTCAAAAAAAAATTTGTAAAGAGTTTTTTTTTTTTTTTTGCCGGAGTTTAAACTCCAAACTTTACATTATTCATACCAATTAAGATAAACCCACTTAATAAAATGTTTTAGATTAGGCGATTCTTTCAAAAGAAAAAAGTCCTATAACAGCCGATAACGAAAAACTTGGAAAATAATTTTGTAAATAGGGACGGACTGAGTTCCCATTATTCTTTTCGTTAATTATTATTTTTGAAAGGATTCTTTGAATAAATACTTTTGACAAATTTTTTGAATAATTTATATATATATTTTATTAAGGTGTGTTTTAGCGAAGATATAACTAAAAAGTTGTTAAATACATCTTAAGGTGAATGTTGCTAAAACACACATTCTTAAAAAATAAGTGGGTGTATGTTAGCAACTCCTATAGACATTTGTTAGAATACACCCACTTATTTTTTAGAAGGTGTGTTTTAGTAAGTTATAACTAATATATATATATATATATATCCATAAACATTCAAAAGAGGGTTCCTTAAAAAAAAAAAGTTTTCTGTTTCAAAAAAAAGTGTTTGTTTTTTTACACATTTTGACTCTATTTTTTTTTTTTAAGGAATTTTGACTCTATTATTGGAGGCTGCTCTAATGTCCCGTAGTATATCTATTTAAAAAATTCGTAGTGTTGACGTTTTCTCTGGATCTTTTTTTATTTTATTTTGAGGGAGACATTTTCTCTGAATCATTCATTCAGACTTCTGAAAAAATATCTATTTAAAAAATTTAGTGAGGTATTTTCTTTGGGTCATTTATTCATCTTTTTTCTGAAAAGGATCGATCAATCACTCATAATATAGTCTTCCTTAAAAAAAACAGAAATATGTAATCATTATTCGTTTCACATGCTATGCAGTAACAGGATTTCATAAACGACCCACTCAAAGTAGAAAGACTTTTTTTTTAATGAGAGACAAAGTAGAAAGACTTGACCACAAATATATTAATATGGACGATGATCTTGTTTTTGAGGAATGCGTTTTTCAAGATTTCAATTTTATAATTACATTTCATCAGCTCTTTGTCAAAAACAAACAGTGAAATGAGCGTTAGAGAGAGTGGCGTAAACGAGGTATTTCCGACCAAAGCTATCCTCCAAGCATACTCACCAAGAGAAAGTGATTAATCATGCACGCCGTATACTCATCTATATGAAAAAGGTAGGCGGTCAATCAAACGACTATTGGAGGTTAGTTCAAATTTCATAATTAAACATAATCATGGAAAGTAATTGACATAATTAAAATTCACATGATTAATAAATTCAATCCACAATGTAAAAGCTCAAACAAGTATACATACAATTCACTTTGTTCAAGTATCCACAACAATTACCAAAAGTTCAACAATGCACATATACACCGATTCACATATTCAAATAAGGACTCGACTCACCAATTAATAAGTGCATGCAATGTTCTAGACTCTTCTAGATGCATGTGATACCATAGGATTTCGGAGATAATTTGACCGTTAATGAATCCACGGACATAATAACCAACCCGCATTTATGTCTTGTAGAAGTTATGTAATAGTCAACACGCATTTAAGTTATTCACCAACAATTGCATTATCAAATACTTACATCGATACAATCTATACAATCAATAAGTCATCATAAATTCATCTATTTATAATCACCAAAAGAATCAACATCATAATCATCAACAACATTCAACACCTGAAAGAAACGATAAAGTTCCAAATTCACATTTCACATAAAGACGAACATTTAGCCACATCTTGACATCTATCAATTTAAACACCCAATCCTTAACAACTCATTCCCATTCAAGCATACTAACATGAATTCAAAGTCTCCTACAAGTTATCCGGCCATAAAGTATTAATTCGACAAAGTTCGTCTAAGTTTATGAAAATTACCATTTTTCGATAAATTCTCCAAAACCAAAGTAAATAAATTCAAACGCCTCAACGGAGTATACACACAAATCACATATGAGTGCAGTAGCATATACATATATGTTTCATGTAACAACCCGTTTTTTGCTAGAATTATTTTAATTATTTATTATGTGTGTTTATATGTGCTTATATATGATTAATTGTCTTTGAGAATTTTATCCGGGATTAGTAGATTTTGGCTTAAGGAAGGTATTTTAGTCATTTTGAACTCAAAGGTAATTTGGTCATTTGGTGAGCAAGGATAAAATAGTCTTTTGATTATGATAATTACTTTTAGTGTTTTGGGGAACAATATATATTTTTACTAAGTTATTAGTGAGTTGGGGTAATTAAATTAGAGACGGTAACTATTCGTTATTTTTATCCGTTAAGTGAGTAGAAACTTGGTGAATTAGTTAGGAATTTTGCTCTTCACCCAGCACATTTCGCTCGCGCCCTGCAGCCATTCCTAATATACCCTCGCGTTAGGTAAGTCACACTGCGTGACTTAAATAACACACCGTATAAGCTCTGCGTGACTTAATTCACGCACCACTGGCCTATGCGCGAGTTAACTCATGCACGTTGGTCGGTGGTCAGAACTGAAGAACAAACATTTTTTTGTCTTTGGTCAGTTTTTCAACATTCACTCCACACATTTTTTTACCAAATTTTACACGTTTTTTGACCATATTAATGATATTTACAACTTATACTATCATTCCCACCTATAAATACCCCTCCATACTTCCCTAATTCCTCACATCATATCACTATCTCCCCCTCCTCACTCTCTCCCTCTATTTCTCTTCTTTCTTTCTTTTTTCAATATTCTCTTTCGGGGCAAAAGTGATCAAACTTCTTCGGGGTAAAATAGCGAGTAACCGACTTGAGGAAGTGATCAACCCTTGTGATATGTTTAAATCTGCTTTTTTTTTTTTTACTCCATAAACTTTTTATCGAGTGTAAAAAGATTCTTATTGGGATATAAAAAAAACCAGATTTAAATTTAACCCAAGGGTTGGTGATGTATTTTCCCCAAGAAGGCTTCTCACTATTTTACCCTATGAAGATTGATCACTTTTTACCCCGAGAGGGAGAAAATAAGTAGAATAAATTAGTGATTTCGAATAAATTATTGTATTAATTATTGTATTATATTGTATTAATTCTATTAATAAAATGAGATATTTTTATATGCATCAATTTTGTTCATTCCTTTGTATTTTATATTTTCTTTTATTTTCTAATTTTGTATTTAATGAATAAATATTAATTTAGTTCATTTCGTTTTATTTATATTTGTATTTATTTAATGAATAATATCAAATCAATATTTATTTTAAGTGCATAAATAATTTATAATAAAGTAAATAAAATAATTTGAATATAGTAAATAAAATAATTTAGTGCATAGTATATTTATATTTATTGACTAAATTCGATTAAAGTTACATATTAAAAAAAATTGAAAAAAGGCCTAATTGAAAATAATTTAGTGCATAGGTTTTGTATGCACTAAATGTCTTTATTTTATGATTGCATATTGAATTAAAAATTCGAATAAAGTCAATAGCGCTAAAATGAAACTTCCCTGGAGCTCACCCTAAAACAGACAGGGTGCCTGCTCTGATGCCAATTGAAATTCTACCGCACTTATTTTAATATGTTATGTATGATGTTTTAACGTTTGCAATGTTTACGATCAATGTTCCAACATCACGCGATAAGCAGAAATAAAAACAAGAAAATAAATGACAGGAATGTAAAGAACACAATGAGTTTGTTGACCTAGTTCGGTGACAAACACACCTACTCTGGGGGCTACCAAACCGGGAAGGAAATCCACTAGTGTAGTACTTATTCAATAGCTCTCAGCAAACTCGCCGTTTACACTATATTACCTAGGACCTACTCGTATAGAATTCAACCTAGGAACTCCTAGATCTGAGATCCTATCTCACTATCCTAATGGTCAGTCACAACCCCTGTAACCTATTAAACCTGAACACAAACACAAAGTTGAAGTTACCTTCAAATAGAAACAACATACACCTTGTTTCACAACTTTGGTGAAGTACACAAGAGTATCAATACTCACACACAATCCTAAACAAGTATCACAAACGATACAAGAAATAAGACACAGTAAAGATTCTAAACTTGCATCAACATGATAAAAGAGCAGAATACATAAAGACTCAAAACCCTAAAAATCTAAACTTTTTAGTATGACGACTTGAATGATTAATTAGGTATTGGAGTCTTCCTTATATATTGAAGCAGCTTGGGCTAAATACTTAGTTGGGTTTCAGCACAAAGCAGATCGGTTCAACTAATCTGCAAAACAAGAATCAGAAACAAATATGGAAAGTCCAAAAATGTCAGAACATTTATAGGATCGTTCCAACCAATAACAAATATTTCCTAAAATATAAAATCTACTTTAGAAATATTCCACAGCTGATTCTTAGAAGATATGCGCGTTGCTTAATCAATAAGATAAGGAAATATTGTTTCCTTAAACAATAAAGGGCGCGCGTACAAGTAGGCATAAACCCAGGCACACTAAACTGTGCCAGGATGTTGGAACATCGTATCCATCATCTTACAGAGATGCCTAAACACATGTTGGAACATTGGTTCCAACTTACACATCAAGGATATTTGTTTTCGCAATAATGCAGCCAATACAAATACCCCACACAATGAAAATTACTCTGTAAGATTTTGAAAAAAGATGCACAAACAGGGTCCCACTGGGCGTGCCAATTTGTTTACTGGTGTTTTTGGTAAACAAATACTGACTGATTTTCATTATAACATGAAGGACCAAACCAGAGATCCTAGGACATGTTGTGCATTTTGTTGTTGTCCGTTCATCAAGTTTGTAGGTTGCTTGACGAACGGGTCGAGACCGTGTGGCGTCTTTCGACAGGTTTTAAAAGCGATAAAGATGCAATAAGTTTAAATTGCAGAAACTTAAGGAAAAGAAAAAATAAAAATGCAAGTGCATTAAAAATAAAGGTGGTTCGAAAAATCTTTTACATACATTCTTTATGATTCTTTTCTCTTGAGCCGGTACTTTGAGTATTTTAGAATTCTGTATAGGTGATTTGCAACCCGTTTTCCCTATGGAAAACTACTATTTATACATAGGAAATACGAATCTTCTCGCTTCAAACGCAGCTGCTTGACTTCGATGGGTTCGCATCTTGCTCTCCGTATCTTGTCAAACTTCAATGCTTTGAGACTTTTTACGTTAAGTCCAACATCTCGTCGAAACTCCTTTGATTGAAGAAAAGACTTCAAATACTGCAAGAGTAAAAGTCAACTAATATTGACCACATTAAATGAGGCTGGTGACAATACGAGCTAACAATACCACCTTTTAATTGGGCTAGGTTTCTAATTGTCTTAATGGGCTCAATAATCTTACCAACTAATTCACCAAGGTTACTACTCACTTAAACCGTTAAAATACCGAATAATTACCGCCTCTAAATAATTACTCCAACTTTCTAGTAACTTAGTAAAAATAATTATTCTCTCTCAAAACACCCATGAGTCAAAAAATAACTAAAATACCCTTCTAGGTCGAAAATTCACTAATCCCGAATAAAATACACACATAGATAAATAATCACATACAAGCGCATATAAACACACATAATAAATAATTAAAATAATTATAGCGAAAAACGGGTTGTTACAATTTCCTTACCTATACTTTGAAATGATGAATTGTATTTGTTGAGTTGATTAGGTAAGAGTTTATGTGATCCATATGTTTGATGTGAATTAGAGGAATTATATGAATTGTGTGAATCATGTGCTTATGTAAACATGAGTAATTACATGTATCATTATACTTTCTAAATGACGAAGTTGGTGTAGTTTAAAGATTAAGGTAAATAATGAACGAGGTGATAAATCCTTGTATTGATTTGATGTTGTTAAGTGACGTAATTTGTTGATGAATGAATATGCTTAATGTAATATAATTTGTATTGAGTTGAAGATAATATTCATGTAAAATTAGTATTCTAGGAATGTTGAGTATGTATATGTGTTATGCATGTAATCCTTGAATGTTTATGTTTGATTATACTTTAATTGTGGAATGTTATCTAACCCCTAGTGGCCTTTTGGTTGACCACCTACCTTATTCGTATGGACGGGTCGACGACGTGCATGATTAGTTGTTTTGATTTTGAGTATGCTTAAGGCTAGCCTTGGATCTACCTCGTCTCTTTGCTTTGGGAGTCTTAGTTTTGAGTTCTGATTAGGTGTCGGTCTTATGTCGTTTATATTTCATGTCTATTAAGATTTAATCATTTAGTATATTGAGATTTGAGTTTTATTTTGGTGATGTATTATGATATATGTGACATGGCTACTTTGGAGATTTATTTTATCTGTTGTTGCGATGTTTTCAAAATTATTTACGCATGTTTGGACTTATAGAAGAAGTAACATGTATGTTATACCCTGATTTTGGACCTAAAAATAATCGTTCAAATTTCTTTTCTACCACTGATAATTGTCAATTTACTGTCGTGTTACTTTGAATCTTCACTTTATTTTCATCTGCATATTTTACCGTCTCTGCCTCAAGGTATTCGCAAATCGTGATTTTGCCTGTGTTTTTCTTGCATAAGATCATCCAAAGTGTCTTTCTTACATTACAAGTCATTTGAAAACTCTCTGAATCATTGCATTGCTTTTCTTGCATTTTAATTCAAATATTTGCAAAAATCGTACAAGAAGGGTATTTTGGTCATTTCCTGCGGTGGAACCCATTTTAGTCCCTGTGTTTGTCTCTGAGTCTTTTCAACTTGTTTTACAAATCATGTTGAGTCTTTGTTAAAAAAATCATTTCAAAAATTGCATCTAAGTCAGTTTGAGTCAGTTTAGTCCCTAGGGGCATTTTCGTCTTTTCCCATCAAAATTTCGACAGAGAGGTATTTTAAAATACCTCACTTTTGTAATTGGTTCATTTTAGTCCTTTTGTTGATTTTATTTTAGGTTTCACTTTACTTTTTTTTCCAACTTACCAATTTTAATTCAATTTTATTTTTAATTGCATTCTGGTCCCTCAAACAAGTTTCCAGAATTGCACTTTAGTCCAAAACTTTTTAAATTTGCATTTTAGTCCATTATTATTAATTGCAGTTTAGTCCTCAATTTTACTTTTTTGCAGAAAGGTCCCTAGGTCATAACAAGTCCAAGGCCGAGCCATACCAGTCCAGGTGTCACCATTTCATTGGATCTCAAGTACAAGTGGCAACTTATAAATAGTGCACAGTGTCAGAGAAATCCACAGAGACCCATTCAATCAGTGCCAACTCCTAAACACGTGAGAAGATTCTCTCTCTTGGCAGTTAGGATCAAAACAGAAAATCCACCAAGAACAATTCACAAACCCCAACTTTCCAGAACCAAATTTCATCAGAAATTGCATCAATTCTCAGAGATTCATGGATGAATCTTCATCATTGAATTGAAGTTTCTGCAATTCAAGGCGCGAATTCCTCACCGGAGGTGAGAAACTCCAGCACCGATCACAGAGAAGAAAAGGAAAAGAGTTTCAAACCGGAGAAGAAGATGAAGAAAGTGAACCGGTGAAGACACCAATTTATTTACGGTTCCCAAGCAAAATCAACAAAGCAGAGCCAAGAATCAAGTTTTTCTGAAGAATCTCGCAAAATCTCCAATAAAAAACTCAGGTAAAACTCAAACTTCATCTTTTTTCTCAAGAACAGCATCAAAGACGAAACTATGTAGATCTGTAGGAGTTTGAACGGTTTCATTCAAAAAAAGTTAAAAAACTAAATAATTTTTCAAAACCGTATGAAAATTCTAGATCTACGTTGTTTCAAGCCTTGTTTGTGAAAATCGGTGTCAGATTCGTGTTTAGAGTTTAAAGGTGAGTAAGAAAACGTAAAAATTTTGAAATTCTGGTGAGACTAGAGGTCGCCGGAAATTGGAGATCTCACCGGAGAAGATGAAGATTCCGGCGGACCTATGAAGGTTCCGGCCAGATCTTCATCTTCCCCGGCCGTTCATCCATGAATCCGGCGGAGGAAGTTAGAGAGAGATGAGAGAAGTGAGAAGTTAGAGAGAGAAAGAACAATAGCAAATGAAAAAACCGGCGCTCCCCTCCTTTTATAGGCCAGTGAACCGGACCGGTCCAAGACCGGTCCAATTCCCTTCATTCCTGGCCGTTTGATCTAGGGTTTGATCCCTTGGATCAATCCTGTGGTTCCTGTGCGTCCGGACCTCTTAGGCTTGGGCTTGGGCTTTTTCCTTTTGGTTTTGCTGCGTTTTTGCTATTTTCTTGCTATTCACACCATGCTTTCTTGCTGTTTGAACCACTGTTCGTTCTAATTTTCTCGTAAAAATTCCTAAAAAATTTCTATGTGTTTCTTGATACATTTTTGACTATTTTGTGATTTTTTTTTTTGCATGTTATAAAATTGATAAAAATATATGTGTTGCTTTCTTGATTATTTTCTTTTCTCTAGTTGAATTTCATGCAATTTCTCGTTTTTTCCGTTCGTGATATCTTGATCTATGATATGAACGTTCAATGTGCAATTTCATGATAAATGCCACTGTTTGTGTGTGTGTTTTGCTGTTTTCAATATGATTTGTTAATTTCTTGCCTTGCAAGTATTACTTTCCTCTTTGTATTGTGGTTATTGTCGTCATTTTTTACCGTTTACCATATATTCCTTTGTTTGCTCTCTTCGCCATATTTTCATGCCTTATTTTACTAACCATTTTTTGTTCTATGTCTCATCCATTTTATAGCATTTCATCATTTCATTCCTATTCATTTTTTATGTTAAGTGGACATGTAATAATTCTAGGTAGTTTAATTTCCTTTTAGTTTCTTGCAAGACCATAGCATGTAAACTAGGGCAAAGTGTAAAGGACAATGGACTCTCTATAATGATATACACCGACACAAGCACCGACACGCACACACGTTGTATGTTTACCGCTTAGATGTACGTTTAGGAAATGCAATACTTAGAAAAAATATCATTTTTCCGGAAATAACTCCATAACTCAAATCTTTCCTAATAAACCTTGGAGTCAAAACTCCATTGTATTTTCCTTTATTTTCTTAATCAAATTCAAATGAATCTTAATTTCTACTTAGACATTTTTTGTTAATAATTGAACCAACAATTCACTATCTTTTCCTCTCATGCCTTTACGGCCTCTTTCTCTTCTTCAAAACCATTTTCAAAAACTAAAATCAATTGAAACACACCAAAAATACTTTTGGAAGAGAACTACATGGAATTTTGATCCCTTAAAAGGGTATGTAGGCAAGAGGTTAAAACCTCTCCAAGTCCAATAAAATAAAATCTTAAACATTTCCTCCCTCCATTCTTAAACTAAATAAACTTTCTTTTCAATAAATAAGCATAAAAGTAAAGCGTAGACATAAAGCTAGGAAAGCGGTTCCTATAGAATACTATAGTCGTTACGGGTGCTTAATACCTTCCCGTAATGAAAACGACCCCCGAACTTAGAGTTTCTAAGGGTTTTCTCAATTTTACCCTTCCCAAGAAAAAATAGAGAATATCAAAGATTGAAAGGTTCAAGCCTAATTAATGACTTGATACCCCAAAATCATGATAACAATGTAAATCCTTTGTATGATTTGTATTATTTGCGTAATTTATCGCTTTAAGGGTTTAGGGTGTTACATAGTCAACCTTACTTTTTGATCGTCGCTGGCAACCATAGCACGAAAAAATCCTCTCCACACCTTGCATCCAGGTTTGTGCACCATCTGGGTCAAACCTTCCCTTGAATGTCGGTGGATTGTTTCGCATGAGACGATCCAACCTTCACTCCTCAACCTCACCATGATCATGATGGCCATGTCCAACATTCTTTTGAGCCTGCGCTAACACCTGAGCCATCGCTTGAAGATGATATTGCTTTAGTTATAGGTTTGTGTTTTGATGATGTCTAAATGACTAGGTTTATTTGATGATGTTCTTTTATGTTGATCAGCTTGAAACTTGTTAAAGCCCCTAGCAAACCATGTATCATTGTGTCATGTGATTCCTTGATGTCTTGTGTGTTATCATGTATAGGAAAATCCTTCCCTGAATTGCTTGATTTGATTCATGATTCATTGATTCATATCAAGCATTCCTTCTGTCCATTTTCCTTGTGTCACTCCTTTTGACTCGAGTCAAATTTTCCTGAATAGTATCACAGTGAATCAATTCACAGTTTTCTTGAATAGTATCACAATGAATCGATTAACAGTTTTCACAAATAGTATCATAGTCAATCGAATCACAGTTTTCTTGAATCGATTCACATGTGAATCGATTCAAATGTTGACAACATCAATTTTTCACTTCTTCCCTGCCTGAATCGATTCAAATTCCAGTGAATCGTATCATAAAGTTTCCGGCTTTGATTGAATCGATTCATAAGAGTTTGAATTGTATCAATATTCATCTTGGGATATTTGAATCGATTCAAAAAGTGGTTGATGCGTATCAATCTTCATAGTTCATCTGACTTGTCATTTAGCTGTTAGAATCGATTCACTCTATTGTTTTTGGCCAAAATTTTGCACTTGCCACCTTTTTCTATATATACACACTTCCTCATAACTCTCAAATCATTGAATCATTTGAACTTATTCTCTCTAAGTCTCAAAAACTCATTGTTCATACATTCTTCATGATTAAACACTTTTTCTTATAATCACTTTGTACATTGAGTCACATTGATTTTCTAGGGTTCTAGTAGGGAGTGTAAGTTGGTTCTTTCAAGGAAATTTATTGGGTTTAATCGAGGTTCCAAAGTGAAGTGAATAATCCCATTCCACCTCCAAAGGAGTTGAGGTCTTTCTAACCGTTCTTGAAGTCGAATGGGATTCGTTTACCGTACGTAGCATCGAAGACTTAAGTGAAGAGTTCGAAGGGGTGCACGGGTAATCAAGGATTCAAATATTCAAGGAGTGCCAAATTCAAAGGTTATTTGAAGTTTGTGGGAGTGTTTGCATAGGGGGTTGAAGAATTAAGTTTAATTTCAAGGAACTCTTGTAAACACATTGTATTCAACAATGTTACTTAGTTGATGACCTTGGTGAAGAGCGAATTACTATAAAACTATCGATGTTATCTCTCTTCCCTATCCTCTTTACTTTTAATTATTGCATATGATTAATTGAATAATTGTTAGGAAAATTGCTAGTGTTGATCTAAGTGGTTTTTCATCAAAAGTTAATCTAATTCATTGAATTAGGTTTTAATAATTTGCTTAGATCAATTCATTGCAAGATCTATTCAATTCTTCAATTTCGTATGCATTGTGTTTTCAATTAATAGTTTGGTATTATTGTTCATATAGGTTTGGTTTTCAAATTGTCTAAAGTTTTGTAAATTGTTCAAGGCTTATTAAAGTTTGATTGTTAATAAGATTTGTATTGTGAATCCTTCCATTCTACATTGAATCTTATTGCATATAGGTTTATCCTTTTGTTTATTGC
This sequence comes from Medicago truncatula, assembly GCF_003473485.1. Classification (NCBI taxonomy): domain Eukaryota; kingdom Viridiplantae; phylum Streptophyta; class Magnoliopsida; order Fabales; family Fabaceae; genus Medicago; species Medicago truncatula. Next base: position 25,761,816 of record NC_053049.1, on the reverse strand, counting down.
TTTGATTGTTCGCGCACGATTCCAATAGTTGATTTCATTAAAATCAATTTTTATTAAACTCCGAAAAAACTTTTCAAAAAGCTATTCCCCCCTAGCTTACAATCTTATTGGCCATATAGACCAATATTGCTATCAAAGCCTCTATGACGCAACATGATTCCTACCAGCTCCACCAACCATCTCACCTCTACACACAACCAAACCAAAAGATAATAATAACAAAACAAGTATCGAAGGTAATTCAATACCGTTTGCATACAACATAAATAATCACCCAGTTCTGGTCCGGACAAGACCAACTAGGCTCTAATACCACACTGTAACACCCTAAACCCTTAAAGCTATATATTACGGAAACAATACAAATCATACAAAGAATTTAGATGCTACTTCTTCTATAAATCCAAACATGTATAAATCATTTTATCAAAACATCGCAGCGGAAAAATATCATGCAACTCATCAACAGATAATAAATAAATCTCCATGTAGCCATGCCACATAATACAACTCCATAATAAATCTCCAGTCGCCACATACCGAGTGAATAAATTCTCAACAAGAGACGAGGTAGCTTCAAATCTAGCCTCCAGCAAAATCACCAAGCAAAACAATAACTACTCCTGCATGCCATCTACCCATCCATACGAATAAGGTAGGCGGTCAACCAAACGAGTCTAGGGGTTTGATACAATTCACAAATTAAAGCATAACCAAATCAAAATAAAAACATCATAATTAATTTCAAATGATTAGACAACACTTAATTGTGTTGGAACAAAATGTGTTTCACAATGAACCTTATTGAGTTTTGATGATAACAAGGTATTAAAAATTGTCAATTGGTTATTACTAATAATTGTTCAAGTGTACAGGACCAAAGGCTACTCAAGTTATTTCAATAGGTCTTGGAAGAACAATGGAAAGAAAAAGAAATTCTGAGCATCTGAAGAAAACTGCTCCTGAAGCTGAAGTGCTTCTGAAGTGATGACGTCATCAGAAGCAGAAGGTCATCAGAAGCAAAGGTTTTCATCAGAAGCAATATCTTCACCAAAAGCTACGTTTGATCCTTTAATCAAACTGAAGATTCAAAGTAGCTGATTCTCAATTCAGTCTTATCCAAGAAGAACGAAGAATTGAAAGGGAGGTATCAACGGATATATGGATAGCACTGAGCACTTGAATCAAAGCACCGTGGATATATGAACATGATTAAAGCACCGTTCAAAGAACACCTCAACGACATAAACACCGACATTTTTCTTACATGCGAACATGATTAAAGCACCGTCATTTTTGCATTTAAGAATTCACCATCATTAAAATCATTATCATAATCATCATCAATAACAATTACCTCAAAGAAACGACAAAGTTTCAAAATCAAATTTCACATAAAGACGGACAACTATCCACATCAAAACATTCATCATATTAAACACCAAACCATCGTTTATTCATCCTCATTCTATCATACCATCATGAATAAAAGTCAATTATAAGTTATCCGAGCATAAAACATTATTTTGACAAAGTTCGTCTATTTTCACAACTTTCAACATTTTCTAAGTAATTTAACAAAACAAGGTAAACATGATCAAACACCTCAACAAAGTATATATACTACTCACATAAGATCACAGTAGCATATGATATACGCATAAGAGACAAATTCCGATTTAATTCCAAAGTTTCACTAAGTTCGTTTCATTTCATCATTTTTAAAATGAATTTCAATTTTCAAAGCAAAACCATGTTAAAGCTCATGAATACCATTCAATGTTGGAATATTTTATTATTTAATTATATTCCAATATCATTATGTGGGAAAATATCATAATAATAATTATATTAGTTATTTATCAATTGTGAGCCTCAATTGATTAGTGATCAAATTAAGTAATAAGGCTATTAGATTTAAAATCAGATAATTGATTAAATATTTAATTAACTGATATGTACTCAATGAGTGAATGTCTAGATGACCCATTAACAGAATAATGGGAAACCCTAATGGTCATCCAATATAAAAGAGGCTATGGTCCCCAATACACTGTACACGACAAACTCTCTCTTCTCCCCATCTGAAGAGATCTTCTCCCCATCTGAAGAGAACTTGAGGCATAAAGATAACGGTTGAGGAAGAACCAAATCAGCCGCCACTAACCCTTGGTGTGTGTTTCCGATCATCACACCTTCTCTTGTTTTATTGTTGATGTTGAGAGAGCTGCCATGAAAGTTTTATCCAGATATTTCTAATACTCTAATTGTTAATATGCATGATAAGTCAAACATGTCGTTGATCCGATCATAATCATATCTAAATTGTTTGCTTTCGATATTGATTCATAATGGTTGAACATGTTTTATGAAATCTGTTTTTATTAAGATCTGAATTTCCAACATTCAAATCTAGTTTATAAATCATGGTTACATTAAACAACCTTAACCCTATCATTTTTCCTTGAGAAAAACGAGTTTCGAAAAATTAAGCGTTCTTGAGCATTTTTTAAAAAGTTTGATTCGATTGACAAAACCAAGTTCAATCCAATTCATTTGATGTTTCCAAAGGTTTAGAAAGCATGACAACACTTAAATACATAAAAAGAATCATTTAGGAAAGTCCAGATCAACCCCCGAGTACCCGAAACACCTAAAACATGGGTGACTGTCATGAGCAACTCGCCATGGCTAGGTCCAGCTCGCTAGCTGAGTTGCACCAGTAAGCACATCCTAGTTTTTGGGTTTCTTCTCGGGAACCCATATAATTTTCACTCAAAAACCCTGATTTTGATCCCCTTTGACCTGTATTCGTCCCCCAAACTTGTTTATTAGGTAACATACATCAAAAGGAAATCAAATCAACAACAAGCAAGGAATCATAACATCAGTTCTCATCAAAATGATCATTATGTTCATTTTTCACCAAAACTCACATTTTCTTTTTTTCATTCGAACTTCACAAACAACCACCCCAATTCAACCCAATCAACATACAAACATGTATAAACATTTATGAAGTGAATTTAAACACGTTTTAACAATAACCACTCTTTAATTCATGGTTCGCACTTAAATAAGCAAAAATCATCAAAACAACTTATCAACAACAACAACCATGAAATCTAAGCACATAACATATTAATTTCATGAAGTTTATCATACCCACAAATTCATATGAATTAGGAGCGCAAAATTCATAATCAAAATCACAAAAAGTCATAATTAACACAAAACACTTAAACCCATAATTGAAAATAAAATATTATGGCTTACCAACTAATTCACCAAGGTTACTACTCACTTAGATCATCCACAAAAGAAGAGTCTTAAACATTTAAGACCTGGTACATAATAGGTACCCCCATTGTGGAAAAAAATTGAGGGTCTTAAAAGATGCAAAGTCTAAATTAAGACCTCATTCTTAAATGGGCCCACATCACCTTTTTATTAAAATAATAATTAAAAAGTGTATTAAATAAATAATATTGGTGCGACCCAATTAGACCTTTTGTTAGAGGGTCTCCATTGGAGTGGTTGAGTACCTATTAGGTACTATTATTAAAATATTATTAAAATGTGATGTGTCTATGTGGGACCCATTTAAAACCTCAAAGATGAGAGTCTCCATTGTGGATTCTCTTAAACCGTTAAAACACGGAATAATTATCATATCTAAATAATTACCCCAACTCACTAGTAACTTAGTAAAAATAACTATTCTCATTAAAATGCCAAAAATAACATTTTTAATAAATAAAATGACTAATTTATCCTTACTCGCAAAATGACAAAAATACCCCTTAGTCTAAAAATGACCAAAATACCCTTCTAGGTCAAAATTTAGTCATTTATTAAGAAATGTGAATAAAATACCCCTTGATTTTCTTAATAAATGTGAATTAAATTTTATTTATTTTTTATAATTTGAGATGAAGGGAAAATGTCCGATTTTTTTTTTTTTTTTTAAAGAAGCGGGAATGTCCGATATTAATAGTCTTTTATCAATAAACATTCAAGGTTCCTTAAAAAAGAATGAAGGAACAATTTTTTTTTTTTATCCACGGTTAGAATTAGAGGTCCAAATACCGCAAGGAATATACAAGGACAAAATATCAAATGGAACTAATTCATTTATGTAACATTTTCTTTCCATGAGTCTCACATGTCATGTCATATTATTTCCAAAAGCGACTACTCAAAGATGGATAAAAAAACAAAGATAAAAATCAAAATTGATGTTGAAGGGTCTCTTCCAACCACAATTTAGAGCCCTCCATAAGTTCAGGGCTCAATCTAAACATCAAGACACAAAACTCCATTTGGTTAAGAGCACCATCTCCATCAAAATCACCTTCCATTAGCATAGACAAAAGATCTTCATCGCTGAAACCATTTAACCCTAGCAAAGCTGAATTCATTTTTAGGCTTTCAAAAGTAATGACACCTTTATTAGAATCCTTCAAAAGATTGAACCCGTTACATAGTTCATCTATCAAGCCATCTCCACCTAACTTGTTTGCCATGAAAGGAAGGTGATCATAGAAATGAGACTGTGGTGGGTTTTGTGATGCCATTGTGATTAAAGATATATTTAAGAGTGAGATGGAATATAAATGGTGAAGAAGGAAATAGGGTATATATAGTAAGAAAAAGGGGAGAAGAATTAATTGGGAGGTGTTTTCCTAGAAGGAGAGGGATTGATAGAAGACAAGGAAGTAAGTGGGAGTTGGAATTATTTGCCTAGTTACTTTGCTTGTGACTTTCGTAGAAGAACTCCTGAGGGTAAAAGTGTCCATAAGGAAATTATATGGAAATGTTATGGTTGTCTCTTGTGACTTGTGGGTCTTTGAGTCACTATTTAAAAATTAAAGTTACAAGTTCAATTTAAAATGTAATTTTGAATATGATTTGTCGGCATCAAGGGAATTTTTTTTTTTTAGGTAATATGGTGTGTGATAGTTAATGGTTAATGTTCGTAATGTCAGAAATGGAATATAAGAATAGAGAAGAAATGCTTACTTGGCCATAAACACAAATAAAAAAAGTTTAGATATACACTTATAAATGAAAACATTAAAAGAGAAAATAATTACATGAAGTGATTAATTTTTTTTTCATTTGTGTGAGCGTGCCTAAACTTTATTTATTTGTGTTTGTGAGACTTACTCTATAAAAAATAAAAATAAGATATATAGGTTGACATTAAACAAAAAAAATATAAGCTTAAATTCACATTGTGAGAGGAGAGGAATGTAAAATACTATTACTTGGACCATCCACAACAAAGCAGCTTCCATTGGGTGATTAAGTGGGTCCCCTATATCCACATCATTAATTTAATTTGAAAGTTATTAATTTTCAACCTACCACCTCAAAAGAAATTATTAATTAGATCCCACAAATAATTCTATAACATTACATTTTTAATAAAATTTATTCATTTTACTAAGATTTATTAAATAGGACCCATAAAAATTAAAGAGAGAGGGCGTCCATATGTTATGTTCCACAACGAGGGTGTCTATTATGGATAGTATATGAAAAACAAGGTTGCCGACGAGAAATGAAATAGTGGAATACACTTGAAAGTTGAAACAGCGACAAGACGATCATAACTAAAAGTCAAATGAGTATTGATATCACGTGTAATTTCGTCACCAGTGACATCAAATTCTAAACTAAAGGTAAAACAAATAGAGTCAGCAACTTGAAGAAGAAAATAAAAGCTTCTTTAATAAGACTCTTCTTCTCAGTTCTCACACTCCACTCGACATTCCTTTATAAGTAGTGGAAGCTATCTACAACAGAGCCATACACATACAATTTCCATCATGTCGACAGCACCACAAACCCATCTCCTCGCATACCCTTTCCCATCATCCGGTCACGTAATCCCCCTCATCGACCTCACAAAAAACCTCATCTCTCGCAACATACACATCACCATTTTACTAACTCCATCAACCCAACACCTTGTCCCAACAAACTATTCCCCTCTTCTCCAAACTCTCATTCTCCCTGCATCTCAATTCCCTAACCCAAATCAAAACAGACTCGTTGCTTTAGTCTCTTTCATGCGTCAACACCACTACCAAATCATCCTTAACTTTGCACAAACCCACCCTTTACCTCCTTCAGCTATAATCTCTGACTTTTTCCTTGGTTGGACTCATCTCCTTGCACGTGATCTCCACGTGCCGCGTTTAGTCTTTTCGCCTTCTGGAGCCTTTGCATTCTCTGTCTCATTCACCTTATGGCGTGACTTACCTCAAAATGACAACCTGAATAATCCAAATTCCGTAGTTTCGTTCGCGGATTTACCGAATTCCCCAGTTTACCCTTGGTGGCAAATTTCTGAGCTGTTTCGAAATAGAAAAAGCCAAACCGATTGGGAGAATATAAAGAACGATTTTCTATTTAATCATGAAGCTTGGGGAGTGGTTTTCAACTCTTTCATTGATTTAGAACCGGCTTACTTAAACCATATGAAGAAAGAACTTGGACACGAGAGAGTTTGGGCCGTGGGTCCAGTTTTGCCACTTGAATCCGGTTTAACTGAACCGGAAGAAAGAGGTGGTGCAAGCACTGTCTCGTGTCACGAACTAACCGCATGGCTCGACCGTCTCGAAAACGGTTCGGTGGTTTACGTTTGTTTTGGAAGCCGTACAGTTCTTACTACAGCAGAGATGGAGGTTTTGACATGTGCATTGGAGTTAAGTGGGGTCCATTTTGTGTTATCAGTGAGGGCTCACGTGGCGGAGGATTGTGTTAAGATACCAAGTGGCTTCATCGAACGAGTGAGAGGAAGTGGGAAAGGGTTTGTGATTGAAGGATGGGCACCACAGTTGGTGATACTGAGTCACCGTGCAGTGGGATCGTTTTTGACTCATTGTGGATGGAACTCGGTGTTGGAAGGGTTGGTTTGTGGTGTGGTGATGCTGACGTGGCCGATGGGTGCAGATCAGTATACGAATGCGAAGCTGTTGGTGGATGAGTTGGGTGTTGCGGTTCGAGTTGGAGAAGGAGATATGAAGGTTCCGGAAATTGCGGAGTTTGCGGAGATACTGAAAGGTTCTTTGGGAAGGACGAAGGAGAGGGTGAGAGTTGAAGAGTTAAGGGATGCTGCTTTGGGTGCTATTAAGGAAAATGGAAGTTCTCAGAAAGAGTTGGATGGGTTAGTGAAGGAGCTTAATGAACTTAGAAATGATTAATTTGAGATTTTAGTGTTTTAAGGAAATGTCTTGTTTTGGTTTTATATTTTAGGTTCATTCATTTAATGATGTATGTGGTCTAAAATAAAGACTATGTACATCATTAAATGAATAAATCTAAAATACAGATTTTTGCTTATAATAGTGACCGGAGGGTGTAGGTGATTTAATTCAAAGTTTTGTGCAATGTTGGTACGAACTACATAAAGAAGGGAAGAACGAAAACACATGTGTGAGACCTAGATTACCCCCTCTTATTTAGAGGATATTTATCCTTTTAAGATATCAACAAATCAAAATGTAATATACAAATGTAACGTTAAATGTTAGATAAATGAGTCAATTTTTCCATAAAAGAAAATCAATTTTAATAAGGTAACTTTTAATTTTTATTTAATTATATCTACTAACTATTTATTAAAATTGATGCAATATAAATTTACAATTTTATCCCTAAAAGGGGCAATTTGGTAATTCCATAATTTCTTAACTTTGGGGATTGCCACCTCATCCAATTGTTTTTACTTTTTTATTATTTTCTTTTTAATTATTTTTTATTTATTTTATATCATTTTCTTTTTTATTTTATATTTATTCTATAATAATAAAAATAATCTTAAATTCAGTTGTTTCTACATTGCCGTTGTGGGAGATTAATGTATCGTTTGACGCGGCTTTTTCCAACTTCTCTACATTTTTAAGGAGAAGTTAGACTAAACACAATATCAATTTAGTACTTACTAAAAAAATATTTTTTTTGAATGCCTAAAATTGAATGGAATGAACTTTGGCCAAAAGTTGTTGAATCTTACTTTAAAAAACTACTTCTCGATAATTTATTTCACAAGCACCTTTTTTAAACTCACGCTGGGAACCTTTTCTTTTATTTTATAATATTATATTTCAATTTGTTTTTTTTCTTCCATTTAACTTTATTTTATTTTTTGGAACCGTTCCATTTAATTTTTTAAGGGGGTTCCATTTAATTTTATTATCTTTTTTTCAAATGAATTTTATTATTCTTTTATCACTTATATATTTCATTTCAATATCGTTTAATCATCACACCCTTACAAATATTTTTATTCACGTTGTCATTTAATAATACAAAATATTTTTATTTGCTTTCTTCAACCTCGCGAATATATACACAAACACATTAACGTTTAGAGTAATATTTTATGTCCGCCTATCTGTTTTTTTGTTACGCGAATGCATATAATTTTTTTAGTGTTGCTTGGTTGAGTGCTACCTCACCTATTTTTTTTTTTTATCTTTTTTCAATTTTTATATTTTAAAATTTTTTTAACTATTTTTCAATTTTTTTATTTTTAACTATTTTCCAATTTTTTCTCCCAAATTCAGTTCCTTCTACACTACCGTTGTGGGATATTAAGATACCGTTTGACTCGGTTTTTTTTTCAACTTCTCTACATTTTTAAGGAGAAGTTAGGCCAAATAAAATATCAATTAAATACTTATTTAAAAATGTACTTTTTTAATGCATAAAATTGAATGGAAATGAGCTATGGCCAAAAGTTGTTGAATGCTACTTCAAAAAACTACTTCTCGACAATTTATTTCACAAGCATCTCTCTTCAATTTATGTTGGGAACCTATTCTTTTTTTTTTTAAAATATTATATTTCAATATGTGTTTTTCTTCCATTTAATATTTTTTAACCGTTTCATTTAATTTTTTTTAAGGAGGTTCCATTTAATTTTATTACCTTTTTTAAAGGAATTTTATTATCTTTTTATCACTTATCTATTTCATTTTAATATCGTTTAATCATCACAACCTCACAAATATTTTTATTCACGTTTTTCAAATAGTTTTATTTTCTTTCTCCAACCTCGCTAAAATATACACACACACATTAGCGTTTAGAGTAATATTTATGTGTGTCTGTTTTTTGTTACGCTAATGCTTATAATTTTTTTTGGCGTTGCATAACGCGTATGATTATTTTTATTAAATTTTGATTTTAATTAAAAGCAAAATTGTAGATGTCTTTTCTTCAAAAAAGGTATAAATGTCTAAAAAAATTATACATATATATATATATATATATATATATATATATATATATATATATATATATATATATTGCACCTTTATATTATAACAAACTATGCATATCTTTTTCTTATTCAAAAAACTAAACATATTTGTTTCCATGACACCAACAACGTAACAAGCATAATATCATATAATATAAATTCTTATATTTTTGAAAGACACAAAAAATATGGGATTCTTATAACAAAATTTGTTATAGAGTATAATTGAAATAGAAAAAACTAACTATTTTGATATTATTTATGTTATTATTTCAGGCTTCTTAAATTGTTTCTCCTATTATAGAGTATAATCACATCAGCGGTTATCAACCTGCTCAATGCTATTTGGATAGCAAGAAACCAATCCAGATTTAACAATAGAACTTCAAACTGGAGAAGTTCCATTTCTTGCATCTCGTCTAGTACTTCAATGGCAGGAAACCTAACCAGCAAGACAGCCTCCTCCTCCATGTTGGATTTCATAATCTTAAAGAAGTTTAATGTTTCAGTGCACCCTCCTAACGCTCCAAAAATTATTGAGGTTATTTGGAATCCTCCAATCTTCAATTGGATCAAATGTAACACAGACGGATCTACAACAAACACCAGCTCAGCATGTGGTGGTATCTTCAGAGACAATCAAGCCAAATTTCTTCTTTGTTTTGCTGAGAAGACGAAAAATGGCAGTGCATTTTATGCTGAATTATCTGGCGTTTTAAGAGCTATTGAATTAGCACATACTTATAAATGGAATTGTCTTTGGTTAGAATATGATTCTGTTAATGTTGTTAATGCTTTTAAAAATCAGTCTCTCATTCCTTGGAAGCTTAGAAATAGATGGGAAAATTGTTTAAGCATAGTCAGTAGAATGAATTTCTTTGTATCCCATGTATATAGGGAAGGTAACTGTTGTGCAGATGCTTTGGCCAACATAGTGTAACGCTCCTATTTCTATTAAAGCAATTAAACATGCGAATAATACATTTATTCAAGAAATAGAGGCAACGCCACATTCAAAATTCAAAAATCAATAAACATGTATATAAACCTCAACAGTCGTAGCGGAATATAAATCAGAGTAAATCCAAGTATACATGTTATGAATCAATAAATTACATCAACATAGATGCATCTCAAAAATCCCAAACAAACGGGTAAATCTCCAACATAACAAAAACCAAAATAAACTAATCTAGACCGACACAACGAAGCCTAGATCAGAGCCGACTAATTCTAAACACCGATATCGGAGAAAGCTCCAGATATCCACCAAGCAGAAGAACTCACCAAGCAACTAAACCTGCACAACGTCTACCCATCCATACATATAGGCAGGCGATCCATAACAGATCCACTAGGGGTAAGTATTACATTATCATAATCCAAATAACAGTTAACATGGATATTTCAATTTAAACATCATGCACTTGATCAATAATAATTACACATTAATACTTACATCACACCCCGATATCTCACATCAATATTCATCAATCATATGAACAATTATCAATTTACAATTATTCATTCACAATCACCAATCACATTTATCATGAATAATCACTAATCACATTTCATGAAAAATCACCAATTACATGTATCATGAATAATAATTAATTCACAGTTATTCATACACAATCACCAATCATATACATCATGAACAATCACCGATCATATACATCATGAACAATCACCAATCATAAGCCATGAACAATCATTAATCATATTTCATGAACAATCACCATTCACATGTATCAGGAACAAATATCAATTCACAAATATTCATTCACAATCATCAATCACAAACATCATCAATAATCATTCATCTCATTTCATCACCAATCACATATTTCACATAGGACTCATGCTATGATATGCACTTATTGACACATAAATGCATGTGGTACCAAATCTCAACAAGGTCGTCACCTTTCGATGCCACTTGCACATCGAATGTAAGGGCTCACACCTGCCTTACAATAATCTCGAAGTAAAAGAGTCATCCCTTTTACAGCAACAACGACTATGATGCATGGACATGTATAAGGACTCGATAATGCGACAACAATTCACAATCTCAACTTAATATATAGGACAACACCCAATTATATTGATTATCTCCACAACATTGCATTATCAAGAAAACATGCCCATACACAATTAAATCATAGTATTCACCATCACACTTCAACATGATTATCAATAATCAACAATGTCATTCAACATCAACTATATCATATAGTTTCACCATTTCAAGCATTTCTCATATTCCAAGTAAGAGAACATACAACATCTCATGACAAATATCATATCCAACATATAACCATTCAACATCAACTATCACATATAGTTCACCAATTCAAGCATTCTCATATTCCAAGTAAGATAGCATATACATCTCATGATAAACATCATATTCAATACAATCATTCATTCATACAACTTTACTTAGTCATACAAGAATAATCTCAATAACTCACAAGACAATTTGCTAAAGAAACATTTCCGACAAAATCCAAATCATGTGGCAAACGGCCAACATTGATAATTTTCAAAGTTAGGCAACTTATTCAAATTTGAAATCCTACAATTCAATCTTAATCAATCATGTAGCCAAGGATTTAAGCCACTTACAAACTATTAGAAATTAGTTCAAAGGATATCTCAAGTTCGTATGAGAAAAACCAAGACAAAACGACATTTAGCTCAAAACTCGTTTTCACCGATTCTACTCCACTCAAAATATTTTCTTAAACCATCAACACATTCAAATTCCCAAATACATAAATGCATACTCAATTATTCACTCTAAGTACTTCATTAAACCCAATATCAAGTTTGGAAAAGTTTCACGGCTTAAAGAAAAAGTTACGATAAGTTTTCACAAAAATCCACATGACCCATGGGTAGTAATTTAATCATTTCTCAAGTTCTAAAAATCATTTGGACGTCAAACTAAATCCATTAGAAAGCTAACAAAATTATCTACAACTTTCATGTTTACACCAAAGTCCAATTCAAAACAGAAACGTGTGAAAAAGACACAAGAACGCAAAATCAGAAATGCTGTCAAAAGGCATTTCGCTTAAGCGAACTGCTTACAGTAGCTGTTCGCTTACAGCTCGCTTCCGGTTCGCTTAAGCGAACAGTCATCATTTCTGCATAATTTTTCACGGGTTTGAACCATTTTTCACCCCAAAACCCAAATTTTGATCCCTCAATGCCCAAATGTGTTTCCAGAACATGTTTATAGGTCAATATGACTAAAAAGACTCACAAAGACACAATCAAACTTGAAAACACTTGACATTTGAGCTAACTCTTCATTTTCACCAGAACACCAACACAATTCAAATTCTCATCATCAATCCATGAATATGCAAACCCAAGCAATTATTCATCAATCATAATATCAAATAACATTTATAACATCATTTGAACAAGACTCACATCTCAAATCAACAACAACTTAGAAGAAATTCACCAATTGAGCATAATATTCATAACTTATCATTTTTTCATATATGAACATGTAATTTCACCAACAATCATACAACTAACATCAATTCATGCATACAAACATAACATCACAGCAAGAGCACGAATTTAACATGAATTGTTCATCAACCCATTTTCATACAACATGAGAAAATGCAAAATTACACATGATTATGATAATCACTAACCCTCTTACCTTTGAAGTTGATTATCTCTAACCCTTGCTTCAATTCAGCTCCTAGGTCACCCACTTGATTCCTAAAGCTTCCCTTCAACCCTCTTGCTCTTCTCTTCACCTCTTCTCTCTCTACCTCTCCCTCTCTCTATGAAAAATGTTTTTTGAAGTGAATGAATACAATTCTATGACAACGCTAGTGTTATCCCCCTTAATGGGCTCAACTCAAATTCTAATGGGCCTAACCCATTCTAACACAATTCAAAAAGTTTCTATACACTCAACGATAATTACTAACAACGGTAACATCTAACCAACAGTCACTAACGGTAAAAACTAATTATTACACTAGTAACTTAGTAAAATAAGGGTTCTCACCAAAACTACCATTTTACTCTTACCCGCCAAATGACCAAAATACCCTTCTAATACGGTAATCCATGTAAATGCACCCAATGACAATTAAATACACACAAGCATAATTAATCACATACAAACACATAATAAAAGTAATTAAATAAAACTAGCTAAAAATCGGGCTGTTACACATAGGGCTGACTCTTAACCACTTGAAGGTTTGGACTGAGCTTCCTAGCTGCATTAGAAGCTCTTTTGTTAAAGATAGGTTAGGCATGCCTAACTTTAGGTTCACTAATCCTTGAGGAGGTTTTGGTTTGGTCCCCCTCCTCCTCTTTTGTACTCTTCTTTTCCTTTGGTATCAAAAAAAATAATAATATTGTTTCTCCTATTCAAATATTTAACAAGTCATTTATATGATGATACAAATTTGTATTCATTTTACACAAAATAAACGTTATTGAGTAAATATAGTATTTGTCAAAAAAATATCTTTTATTTTTTAACATTTTTAGCCTTCAGAAAATATTTTAAACATTTTATTATTTATTATGTTAATTCATAATAAATTCAAAGTTTTGTCCTCGTGAGCTTAACTCAGTTGATAGGAACAATGCACAAATATATGTCAGGTCCGGGGTTCGAACCACGGACACCATAAAAAAAAAAAAATCAAAGTTTGTACAATATTTTGGCAAAGAACATTTAACTTAAAAATAACTTTAAAATTAAGAAAACAAAGAAACCAAACAACTTTAAATTCTTTCTTAAAGGTCTTTATTTTAACTTTGTTTTGAAATAACATTTAGACCGTAAAAACCATTGGTCAAACGGTAGCAGAGTTCGGATGGAAAACTGTTACACTTTCTTCTTCTTAAGAGGTCATTTTCTTCCTTTTTTCATGGTTCTGAGACCATGCATGACTTGAGTTAACTGATTTTTATGGCTTGAGGGGTTCATTTTTTGACACTGTTTTAGTTTTTGCTTCATCATAGGTGATTTTCTTCCTTTTTTCACGATTATGCATTTTAAGAGTTTTTTTTTTCTTTCCAATTGTTAGTGGATTATGTACCAGAAATTTTTATGTTGCATGGCTGTAGAAAAATCTTCCTTTGTTATGTGGAGTATAGTAGAGATCATGATGATTGAATTTTAGCTCATGGTAAGATTTTGACACAGTTGTTATTTTAGCTTCTCGTACTGTAGTTGAAAAAAATTGATGCATGTGAGTTATTTTAGGTTTTCTGAGTAATCCTAAAGTTGTAACAGTTTTCATTTGGTTTATTCTTTCCTATACATTGAGCCGTACGAAAGCTGATTGGTGTAAAAAAAAATTTGTCACATCATTGAGGTCCAGAAATTCGTGCATTTAAGATCAGGTTGATTTGATGATACAAAAATTGATCACATAGAAATATGTTAGCTTCTTCCGATATTAGAATGAACAAAGTGAATAAAATTAAATGATGTATTATTTTATTTCCATATAGGACTTTCAATGTCAAGGGATTATGATTACATTAAGGATTTCAAAAATGATTGGACATTTGGAAAATAGGATCTGTAGTGTTGGATTCTTGGATTGTGACTGGTAGTAATGAGAATCAACATATGAAGCTCATTATTTGTGATGCAAAGGTTAGATGAGTTAGTTAAGATTTGTTGTAATTTCATTTATGATTCATCAATATTACTTATTAGTGTACATTTTGATTTATTTATATTTTTTTATTTCTTTCTCGGATTTAGCGTGATCGAGTTCATGTAATAACTCGATATAGAGAATTGGAGCATTGGAAGGCTTTGATCGAGGAAAACAAGACTTATAATTTGTATAATTGTCATGTGTTTGATAATGACATTGCATTTAATCCTTTTAAGGTTGTTTTTTTTTATTCTAGTACAAAGGTGCAGAAGTATGACAAGTTAACCAACGTTCTTACTCATGAATTTCGCTTAGAGTCATTTAAGGAAATTCAAGATGAAAAATTCAAAACTGACGTTTTATATGGTATAGTTACGTTTTATATGGTATAGTTATGTACTTTAATTTATTTTTGTGTTTTCTCCGATTATAATGTTCTTATAGATGTATTATTTTATTTTTTTGAGAAATCATCGGGTTTCTTCATGAGATTGTCAAGCCAACGCCAATTGGGACGGGAAAGAAATCGTGTACAAACATTGTGTTGAAAGATAAAATGTATTATTTTCTAATTTGTCAGCATCAAATGATAGGATTTTGTATAAGTTTGATAATGACCTAAAAGATGTATTTCCTTATGCATGAGAATATCTGGGAGTGATGCTTAATTTCCATTTGTTTCAACAATGTTAATTGGCCAACGGGGTACATATAATCCACATGCATGCATTTATCTAGAATTTATAGGAAGATAGTAGGAAGATAAATTAGAAGTCATGGTACATTTTCTTTAGCTTAAAATCTATCATGCTACCTTCATTTTATAAATTATATGTAACTATATTCGCATACATCTTATCCATGTTAATATGCATTAGACTAATATTGCAGTTATTTCCCTGTTTAGCATTTCCCAAACAAGGTGTCAAGAAAAATTCTGAAAGAAAAACGCAAAACAAACATTCTCATTGATGACCAGACACAGAGAAAGTATAAGTGTCGCCTCATTACCGCCGAAAGAGCATGCTATGAAAAATACTTGGAGGGGCAGTGGTTCAATTTCTGCAGAGAACGTGTCATAGAAGAAGGTGATAAGCTCATCTTTGATCTCGAAAAGTCACCGAAGAACTTGCACGTTCGAGTTGTTCCAAAATAGATCTTTGCTGCTGAACTATTTGAACTTCTACTATTTTGGCGTATGGCTTTGGACTGTAATAGTAAACTATCTTGTCTTTGGGATGCCATTTGTTCTTTTCATTTTATCTGATGTAAATATTGGCAAAAGTCCCTTTTTTGTTAGTCTATGACACTTGTAGTCTCTTTTATAAACCTAACTATTATGTAACATTAATCTGCACATTGTTGGTTCCTTCGTTGGTTCCAATTAGTATCATGTTAATTATAAAGTTGTTTTCCCAATCTCTTGAACAAAATAGAACATGCTCTTTTCCCACATCAAATCTTTATAATGCTTTGGTAAATGTTTTAGAAATGTACATATACCTGAGATTTGTGCAATATGCTTGCTTGATTTTCACATTTATGAACAGCAACAATTTCTTAAGAAAAATGCAGATATTTCCCTTAATTTGCTCATTTCTTCTTTATAACAAAGTTTTTTTAAAAATACAATAAAAGTGATTCATTTATAATATCCGAGTTTGTGCAATATTCATTAATTTGCTCATTTTTCCTTTGGAACAAATTTTTTACAAGATATGTTATTCAACCCGTGCGAAGCACGGGTTTGTAACTAGTTTTGCACGGGTTTGTAACTAGTTTAGGTATGCAATCTTAATTAATTTACACTATATGACTTGTAACAATTAAAATTTCACATTAAATTCAACCCTATATGGCTAGTCCAATAAGCTATAAGCTAGCTTATTCGTGTTACCAAACACAGCTATGATGGATTGAATTTGATGTGAAATTTTAATTGTTACAAACCCTATAGTGTAAATTAATTAAGATTGTATACCTAAATATAATTAGATAAAAATTAAAAGTTACCTTATTAAAATTGATTTTTTTTTGTTTTTTATAAAAAAATTGACTCATTTATTTGACATTTAATGTTACATTTGTATATGAAATTTTGATTGGTTGATAGTATCTTAAAAGGGTAAATACCTTCTAAACAAGAGAGGGTAATGTAGAAAAAACCTTCTGGGAATGAATAACCAATGTAGTTAGTTAATTGAACTTTTCTTCTTGTAGTTAATTGTCAACAGGGGTATTTTCATTGGTTTGACGTTCAGCTTGTGTTTGACGTTTAACTTATACTGCGTACTGTACCTTATTATACCATTGAAGACAGCTTCATTAGATTCAAAGGACATTGTTAATGTGGAACCATTTGATTTTCGTATAATAACAATGAGCTTGTTGGTTTTGATTTAAAATTTAGATACCCTATAGTATTCTAACCATCTAGATATTCCATCATTTGCATTACTTTACTAGATGATCTTACAATAATCCATGAATGAAGATAATTTATGTGCTGGCTTCGGTGAATTTTTAAAATAAGTAAAAGATGTTGTAAGTGAAAAAAAAAGGGAATTAGTCACTTTAGTCTCTGAATAGGAAAAAAGTAGTCACTTTAATCTTTGGGTGCAGAGAAATTGTAAAACACTTCCTGAATGTAGACTGCGTTGATCAATTTCAGGGACTAAATTGACCAACAGAGTCTGCATTCAGGTACTATTTTACAATCTATTTGTATTCAGGGACTAAAGTGATGACTACTTTCCTATTGAAAGACAGACTGAACTCCCAAAATAATAATCACGGATATAATTGTATTAATATGACTATTATATTATAGTCAATATCAACGAGCTTGACGGTTTTGACTATATGAGAACCAGTGTGCAAATAACATAAATCCTAGGTATAAATCATCACACTTCTTATCCAATTTTCTCATCAAATCCAAAAATCTAAACATTAAAAAAAAAAAAAACCAATTAAGACAATGGCAACAAAGTTGTTTCTCATGTTGATATTGCTCTCCCATGTTGCATCTTCTCTTTCAGAATTGTGTCACCCACAAGACAAAATGGCTCTTCTCCAAATAAAAAAAGAACTCAACAATCCAACCATTCTTTCTTCATGGAAACCACACACTGATTGCTGCAAAATTTGGAATGGTGTCAATTGTTTTCGCTCTAAAAATCGTGTCGGCTATTTAACTATTTCACACGACAACAATCTTAGGTCTAAATTTCCACTTTCTATCGGTAACTTACCTTATTTGGAGTCTATATTTTTCTATCATTTACCAAATCTCACCGGCCCAATACCTATTGAGCCCATATCCAAGCTTCTTAAGCTCAAAACCCTCACAATTAGCTCAACCGGGATGTCGGGCACAATACCCGACTTCCCAGCCCAAATGAAAAACCTCTTTAATTTGGACCTCTCATCCAACCATTTCTCAGGGTCACTCCCTCCTTCCCTTTTCAAATTGCCAAAGCTCGAAATGATACGCTTTTACAACAACAGTTTGACAGGTTCAATCCCTTCTTCGTATGGTTACTTCAATAAGAAAAATTTACCATCTTTACTTCTCTCTGATAACCAACTTTATGGGAAACTTCCACTTTCATTGGCAAGACTTAACACTACAGTTATTGACTTATCTTATAATAAGTTTGAAGGTGATGCTTCTATGCTTTTTGGTTCTAACAAAGCAACAAGGGAGATACATATTTCTAATAACTTGTTTAAATTTGATCTTGGAAAAGTTGAGCTGTCTAAGACCATGACAACATTGGATGTGAGTCATAATCAAATTTATGGGAAGTTTCCTATGGGAATAGAAAATATATCATGGTTGAATGTGAGTTATAATAGGATGTGTGGTAAGATTCCAAAGGGTGGAAATATGCATATATTTGGTGTGAATTCGTTCTTCCATAACAGGTGCTTGTGTGGGTCTCCTCTTCCAAACTGCAAATGATCATTTTATTGTATTGTATTGTATCCTATAAGGAGAATAATTAACTTCTATAGTGTGTTTGTATTACTTCCAATAATTTTAGGTTTAATTGCACTTTTGGACCTCTATCTTTTTAAAAATTGCGATTTTAGCCCCCTAACTAATTAAAATAAAAAACAGCACCCTATGTATTGGATCTTTGCCTGTTTTAGCCCCCAAGACCACTTTTGACTTAGTCTTCGCTGACGTGACACCCACAATGGTCCACATGTGGCACCTCACTTAAGGGATGTGGGTACCACGTCAGCGAAGACTAAGTCAAAAGTGGGCTTGGGGGCCAAAACTGTCAAAGATCTAATACATAGGGAACTGTTTTGTATTTTAATTAATTAGAGGACCAAAATCGCAACTTTTGAAAAGATATGGGGTCAAAAGTGCAATTAAGCCATAATTTTATCATGTATATGTTTTATAAGTCACGTGTTGTTTTGATCAACCTAAAGTGGCACTACATTAAGAATAAGAATAATATGCAATGTATAAGCTTTTCTATATACAGGAGACTCCTTGATTGCATTTTTTATTTTCTATTGATTTCATTCTATTATACACACAAGACATAACATTCAGATACAGAGGTTAAGTTGAAAAATATATTCCTTTCATTGATGTTACAAATAATCTCATTTCAGTGCAATATACATATAATCAAATTAACAATTCACACTACATGTGAGCAAGTGAAATTTATAACGTAACTTTTCAAATCCAGGAAACATATTCTTAGACAACCAAACTTCATAAAATCTTATTTAATTATGCCATGGCCAGAAATGTGTTATGTGTGTAATTTTAATCCCTAATTAGCAACATATTTCTAAAATTGCTTTATTTCGTTTGTAAACACTGAACTTCAATTATTCGTTATTTTCGATGCTTTTGGTATATGCTAATCACGAGTTAACAATCATTTTGATCCCTAAATATATGAGTTGCGATCACTCTAATCCCTAAATATGTCGAAATAAAAAAAAAACGCTAGGGAATGTTTTCTGTTAGTAATTTCAAGGACGAAATTGGCCAATTAAAGACATATTCGATCAGCAAATTAATTAGAAAATAAGACACAGTTGAAGACTAAACTGACCACCAAAATGCATATCTAAATGTTTTTTTGGCATAAGGACAGATACATCTTCACATGCTCATCCACCTTAGGACAAACATCCAAGGGTCGTGCCCCACCATTGGGTGCCGCACCACCATCATCTGCCATAATATTTTGATTAACGCTTTTAGCATGTGGCACCGCACACGGTGTAGAAGAAGCAGTATGCGATGCCACCTGTGCAATTCCCACATCACCTGAATGTTGCGACCCATTATCATGCAATTCAATTGGTGCCGCAGTTTCAGAATTTGTCACAACGTGATCTTCACCCTTGGACCTGTTCGAAACAAGTAATTCCTCATTCGCTAGATAATCAACGATCTTATCAACCAGGTTATCCACATTGTTGCAAGTTTTCGGATCAACAGGAACATCCTCATGATCAGACTGAGAATTCAAACCATCAGCTTCTTCAAAAAGACACGCATCCTCTTCAATATTGAACCCCTATTCCTCAACCATCTTTACCTCCATCATCTCACCATCTATCAATAATGTGTCTACAAGATTAACAAACTCCAAAGAGGACGTCACAATCAACACCCATGCATAATCAAATTTGTCTCTATCCAAAGACACAATATCCGTGCGTAGGTAACTCCCACAATCCATAACACATAATTTAAATATTTTTTATTCCATGCATTAAGAGGAATACAATACAATCTTAACCAAGCACCCCCTTTAAAAAGCACCGTCTTCTTGTCCCTTCTCGCAATGTTAGAGAAAACATGGTCAAAAATTTCCTTTGCGCCCCCTAACATTGTCAAAATATCCTTATTTGATAAACTCCACATAAAAAATTTATCGGTTTCCATTGGAATGATTTCTAAGTCGGTAAACCTAGCATCTTCAATTCTATTATGTACGATCGGAATCGCCTCACCATTGACCACTGAAGCTATCACACCTGAACGTGCCCGTTTCAAATCGTCTCCATTGAATCTATACATCCTAGCCAACTTTTGAACTACTGGTTGCTATTGCTGAACAACACGAACCCGACCTTCTCCCTTCTCCCTCACCACGTCCACCATGTTTCCGTCTTTCAACACTGACTCACCCCCACCATGTCCCCCTTCCCCTTAACCTCCCTCACCTTAACGACCACCTCACCCACCCTCACCCCCCCACGTCATCCTTCTCCCCCTCACTCAAAACCACCTCCTTACGCCCTCCCCCCACTCCATACACACCCATGCTCACGCTTTTTCTCCCTCATCCACATTCTTCTTCCTACTACTTCCTTCCACACCCACGACAACCTTTTCCTTCCTCCCAACATTTGCTCTCCCCACCTCTCGTACTCCCTCCTCGTCCCTCTCCCTTTTCCCCTCAAGAGCAACATTATGGTGAAACCTAGCCACTTTAGCCCTAACATGAAAGTGACCAAAGCAAACAACATTCACAACTTTCAGCAACTTACCAGCATCTTTAACCTTGGAAAATTGTACAAAGGCATAGAGCTCCCCATGCACATTTGATGACATCTTGTCATTACGTAATTTTTATGTACGTTTTATCGCATTTTGGAGTTCACAAAGCAACTTATGCAGCAAGAAAAGCAGAAATTCTGTAGAAAATACAAAGAAGCAAATCGTGTCACGATTTCTAGAAAACGTGCCACGATTCGAGAAGACTTAATCCAATTTCGACATTGAAGAAATCGTGTCACGATGGGCGAATCGTGACACGATTGGAGAAAACCCTAATTCAGTAATTTGCGATTCAAAGAGGATCGTGCCACGATTTACTTAGATCGTGACACGATTTTAGGCGAAATTCTGTGCCTATTTAAGCTGAAGACTATTCTGAAACTAGGGGTTACGATTTGGAGAGAGCAAAGTGCGATTTTGAGACTACAAGACGGCAAGAAGGGCGATTTCTTCACTCTTTTACCAGTTCATGTATGTATTGATTCCTCTAATGATTATGTTATTTGTAAACACCATTATGAGTAGCTAAATCCATTAGAGGTTAGGTCTGAGATGATTCTTTGTAACCCTAATTGAAACATGTTGCTGTGAAACTCTATTATTTGTGAATGACAATCTAGTTTTTATTCAATTCAATTGTTCTTAATGCTTTTTATATCCTGATCAAATATAAACATGATTTCGTGAGAACGAATGACTACTGACCATAGCTTTCGACTTAGACGTAATTGAATTGTTCTAATAAACATGGTTAGTCTAGGAATGGATAATCGTTTGTTAGTGATATTAGGTTAACGTGCTTAAACCTTCAAAGGTTATTAGACCACCTAAGGAATTAGGGGCTTCAACCCTAGAAGAGGGTTCTAACTCAATGAATTGATTAGAACTATTTTGTTAACTATCGTAAAACTAGTGACTCTTTCACAAGAATAGGTGCAGTATACCAATTAGGGGAACATAGATGATTCGAAAGACCTAAACTCATCTCTCTCTTATTCTTAAACCAATCTTTATTTTCTGTTATTGCTTATGCAAACAAATCAATCAACTGCCTAGCGGCAAATTAAAAGAACTTTTATACATCTTAAGTTACAACGTAATTGAATTATTGAGATTAAAACCAGTCCTTGTGGAACAATATTTTTACTACTTCGATAGTATTTGGTACACTTGCCAAAAATCTATCAACATTCCGTCTACTCGGAACAAATACTTCCTAAAGAATTCCACAAACCTCAAAACCTTTCCTCAAATAGAAATTTGATAATTGAGCCGGAAAATTTGTAAAGTAAAAACTAACGAACCGTTTGTACTGTGAATTCCCTGAAGCCTCCTTCCTTCCAACCAAAACACCGCGCGACTGATCAAAGTCCACATCAACTTATCACGACCTGATTTGATGTCGCCGTGGTGGTTTGGAGTCGGCATGTCTTGAGTGCACCACCACACAACCTTCCTCCATGCGCCAATCATCCCCCCGCGAGCCTGCCAGAACCCTAAAGCTAGATTATTTGTTGTCATAGCCATTCCTATCCCTATGCGCTGCTGCTCCTGTTGTCTGTCTTAACCGTGATAATCCTGTCGCAACGCTTTCCCACATCGCTGTCTCACATCATGCTAATCATCCCCATCCCACCCAATTTATGGCACCCTTCTTGGATCCCTTTCTACCGAATAGACCTCACCTGCGGCGAAAAGGAGCGCCGACGTGATTGGTCATGGCGGTACCGCGATCGCCTCTCTCTCTCTCATGTTTTTTTTATTAAAGTTTAAATTAGCAATCCAATTTGGATATTCTTAATGTGTCAAAATCTACGACTACTTTTTTTTTGTTGAGAGATCTACGACTACATCATTGTTCCAAATAAATTAATCAAAATTATTTTAATAGTTGTATCTATATATCTATATAATATATATAAAAAGAAAGAACATGAAAAGATGTGAATTAAATTTTACTTTTATCAATCGCTCTTTTCTTAATTTTATTTATGTTCTCCTCTCTATCTCCTTAAAAATAACAAATCAAATATAATAGATGATATGTACAAGAGATTTAAGCACCAAAAGGTACAAAGTTGGACCAATTAAGAGACAATGGACAAATAATACCAATTACAAATATACCTGCTACCCAAAGGAAATACAAGATAACTAAAGAGAAACATGATTAGAGAGAAACAAATTTAAATCTTTAAATTAAGGAAAATTAAGAATTAAGGAAAGTCAATAATACCAATTAAAAACCTTCTACCCAAAAAATGCGAAAAATAGAAACAAATTTAAAACTACGAATTAAGAAAAATCACAAATAACCTACTATCCAAAGAATACGTTTAAAGAGAAACGTATTTAAAACTGCAAATTAAGTAAAATCACAAATTAATAAAATCAAGAATAATAATAACAAATACAATTGCTTCCCAAAGAAAAAAAATTCATCACTAGTCCATCTTAAACGCTAATTTTTTTTTAATTAAAAAAATCAACGTGTTACCAGTCTTATAAAAAGCCTTATAAGGAGTAGTGGGGGGTCAAAATGGGTTGGGAGTTATCGCGGGATGAAGAAGCGGTTTAGGATGGGTTTGGGCGGTCGATTCCGGATTTGGAAATTACCACTGTTGAAAACCACAACCGACCCGTATGTTAGGAATTATGATAGCATGTGTCTTGTAAATCTATGGGACAACCTACTTAGGCCCAAATAATTTCAGCATTTTTCAACCCAACACAAACAACCTTTAGTATAAACAAATACTAAAATCACCAACTCCCAAACCCTAGTTTCATTCTTCAAGTTGCGGCTGTGTCTCCCTCCTCTCCAGTTCAGTGCTTATTAATCATGGTTGTTTTGTGTGGTGGTTCCCTTCTAGTCACTTTTATTTATTCAACAATATACTAAAAGGCCAAACCAACATAAAAGATTCTTCCCTTCCCCTTGTAATTTATGGAACATGATGAAATGTTTGTATCTACACCTGATCTATCTTCATGCACATAAACTTGAATTTCTTCTATATAGATATACACTGTATTGTAACTCGATAGTTTTTCTTGTATGACTTGAGATTTTCTGGATCTGGGTCGTAACCCAAATGAAACCACCCGTCTGACCTGTAATCCATTGGAACTGCCGCCCACAAAAGCTGAAGCTGAAAATGGATGGCAGTGGAGTGGTGTTTGCAGCCCGTCAGTTTGGTTGGTTACGGATTTTAAACCTGAACCCCGTCCAGAACCATCCTCTGTCCATGCCTACCTCTACTACAAAATTTCAATAGAAAGTCAATATAGCTAAATTTCCTCTTTTTTCTTCTTTGTTTTAACTTTATATTTTTTTGCTGGTGATTTTAACCTCTTTATATGATTCAATAGTTGTTATTGTTGTTGTTAGATTAAATAGTTGATGATCTGTGTGATTGGATTCTATAGTTTTATGTGCAATATATTCTGATGTGTATTATACTGTTTCGAGTGAAATTTGTTTTAGAAATATTTGTTGTTTATAAAATTTTATTTGGGATGTTGTTGTGCTAAAAACACACTTAGAGCAAGTGTACTCTATCGCAGAATAGAGTACAAGTACCAAAATTAATTTATTATTTAGACGACCAAGTAGTAGAATAGTTTCGATAACCAAGTAAAAAGTAACGACGAAGAAGGATAAGAGTGTGAAGATGTAAATCAACAGAGAGAGGTATAGGGTTGCGGTTTCACTTGCAAGTTTTGATTACTTTATGTCTAGTTCTAATTAAATTTCTATTTTTATTCAATCATCAATCCATTTACTAAAACTATTAATCCGTTTGGTCATTCGTGGTTAATATTCTTTTTCCTAAAGTGTAAAGAGTTTAGGGTTTAGGGTTTTGATCATGCAAAGAGTTCAAATTCAAGAAAAGCATAAAGTGTAAAAAGATTGAAAGATTGGAAGACTAAAATTAAGGTTTGATCATGCAATAATTCTAGTCTAAATTGTCCTATAGGTCCACCAATTAACTACCGTATGATCGCTAATCAATTAACTTATTGTTAACATGCAAAGATTTGATCATTCCTAATCATGTGATAAAATCAATAGAACCAACTTGATTGAGCTATTCATAATCATGAAGGACACTAAAATAGAGATATAATTCACGAAATTAAGAGTAAGTAATAACCAACAAAAGATGACAAATTTAAGCTTCACTCTCTACTCCATGCTCTTCTCTTCTCTCTGTCCGTTTGGTTTGAGAATTAGGAGGGGAGGGGAGGGGAGGGATTTTTACGGAGGGGAGTGGAGGGGAGATATTTTTAATTAAAAGTGTGTTTGGTTCACAAGGGGAGGGGAGGGATTTTAACAGTATTTTACCGTTTTACCCTTAAACTTAATTAAATAAAAGAAACTGTTTGTTTTTACGATTTCAGAAACTGACAAAGACAAGCACACATCTAAGCCGCTATTTTATCTTAAACTGGCTCATGTATTTTGCTCCAAGCATCATATTTTGCTCCATGTATTTTGCTCCAAGCATCATATTCCTTTTGCAACAATTTAAACAATAAAGTTCCAACAACGATAACGATTAAACAAGGATAATAAAGTAGCGAATCAATAACGATGTAATTAATAATACTACGATATAGACAATGAGATGATGAAATTACTCACAATTCACTTTGGAGGAAGCCTCAAGCAGTCGTTGACAACAACAAAGTAGTAGTAATAGCGGTTTGTACATCTAACAAATAAGAGTGGTAGATTATATAATAATAAAAATTGTTACAAGGAAAATATAACAAAATAATAATAATAATTGTTACAAGAATAAGATAACCTAATAATAATAATAAGATTGTTACAAAAATAATATAATATAATAATAATAAAAGTTGTTACAAGGTTAATATTGAGATTTGAAATTAATTTAAGGATAATTATGGCAATGCAATAAAATTTTAAAGAGATTTGCTCCCCTCCCCTCCCCTTCTCTTCCCTTCTAAAAATTGAACTAAACACTTCAAATTAAAAATATCCCCTCCCCTTCCCTCCCCTTCCCTCCAAAACTTTCGAACCAAACGGACCCTGAAGTGTTGTGTTCGATCCCTTCTCTCGTCTGTAGTGTCTCTTCAAGTTGCAATTCCCCCTAGATTTGTGCGCTCCTTAATGTCTACTCCATTCTCTACGAAGTCTTTCACAATTCTGCTTCTTTGTATGTTTAAGAGTAAACCGCCCAGCACTTCTTTTTTCTCTTTTCCATCTCTTTTATTCATTTGTGCTTTCAACTGTATTTTGCAAATAGACAAATTCACCTTTCTATTGGGCCTGAAGCATTGTTTTAATTAACCCCACTTTTCTTGTAGTAATATTAGAGAGAAGGAGTAGGTGTTTGATGGCTTTTTCACTTCTTTAGTTTATTTTTTATTTTTTTTATATATTCTACAAAATAAAATAAAAATAAGTAATTATCTAAATAATAATAACACAAAATATATGAAACTATACCTAAAATTCTAATATAAAGCAGATAATTAAGTGGTTTATCGGATGTCACCATTTGTGAGGTGAAGGATTAGTCTTGATCTAAATTTAAGTAGGTGCATTCTGTGGTTTAAATTGATTGCATCACTAGTGATATTTCCTTTTCACTTTCTGTTATACCCTGATTTTGGACCTAAAAATACTCGTTCAAATTTCTTTTTTTAACACTGATATTTGTCAATTCTCTGTTATTTTACTCTGAATACTTACTCTCTTTTTAAATGAATTTTACTGCCTTTGTCTTTTCTGACATTACAAGTCATTTAAGACCTCTCTGAAACGTCGCATTACTTTTCTTGCATTTTATTTCAAAAATCATACAAAAGGGTATTTTGGTCATTTCCTGCAGTGGAACCCATTTTAGTCCCTGTGTTCGCCTCTGAGTCTTTTCAATTTGTCTGTACAAATCATTGTGGAGTCTCTGTAAAAAAATCATTTCAAAAATTGCATCTGAGTCAGTTTAGTCCCTAGGGGCATTTTGGTCTTTTCCTATCAAAATTTCGGCAGAGAGGTATTTTAAAATACCTCATTTTTGTAGCTGGTTCATTTTAGTCTTTTTGTTGATTTTATCTTTTGGTTTCACTTTACGTTTTGTCCAATTTACTAATTTTAGTCCAATTTTATTTTTATTGCATTTTAGTCCATCAAACAATTTCCAGAATTGCATTTCAGTCCACTACTCTTTAAAAATTGCATTCTTAGTCCTTTTTTTTATTTGCTGTCCAGTCCTTTAATTTCATTTTTTTGCAGGAAGGTCCCAAAACAGATGTCCTTTTCTCATTGGTCCAGAATCACACATGGCAGTCTATAAATAGACTTTTTCCACTCAGAATCATCAATCACACGCCAACTCAACAAACACAATCAAATTTTCTCTCTCCTTTCTGTTAAGATCAAAAAATCAGAAATTCTCAAGAACATGAAGAACACCAAACCCTAATTTTCTTCAGAAATCATAGAAGTTCATCAGAAATCAACGAATTTCGTATCAATTCTCAGAGATTCGTATGAATCTTCATCACTGAATTGAAGATTTCCCTACAATTCTAAGTGCGAGCTCACATCGAAGCAAGCTCAAACACCGATCACAAGGAATCTCTCGCGTAGATCTAAGAAGCAAGAAGCAAGCTCAAGCACATAATCACAGAGAAAGAAGCAGATTCGAACCGGTAAAGAAGAAGAAGAGCATCACCGATTTATTTTCGGATTCAAGAACAACAGCAACGAAACAGAATCAAACCAAGATTTTCCGAAGATTTTCGCTTGAATCTCCAATCAAACCAGAGGTAAAAACACTCAAACTTCATCATTTTCCTTTCAAAGTATCAACAAAGACGAAACAATGTAAATCCCTAGGATTCAAACGTTCAGAAAACCTAAAGAATAACTTTTCAAAATCGTATGAAAAATCTTAGATCTACGTTGTTTCAAGCTTTGTCCGTAAAAAATAAGTTCAGATTCGTGTTTAAAATGAAAAAGGATATCTTAATCTGTAAAAAATTTTGAAAACGGAGAGGTTTCTCATCTCCGGTGCGGCGGCGCCGCCCTGTTGGGCCGGCAAACCACCACACCGGAGCGGTGAAGCTCGCCGGAGAAGATGAAGATCATCTTCTGATTTTCCAGAAAATTCTAGAGAGAAGAGAGAAGACTGAAACTTAGAGAGAAAGAAGGTTTACAAATGAAAAAAACCGGCGTTCAGACTTTTAAATAGGCTAGTGAATCGGACCGGTCCGAAACCGGTCCATTCCCGTTGATTCCTGGCCGTTTGATCTAGGATTTCAGGACTCTGGATCAATCCTGTGGCTCCTGTGCGCCCAGGCTTTTAGGAGTGGGGTTGGGCCTATTTTCTTTGGTTTTCTTACGTCTTTACTATTTTTTGTGCTATTCACACCGTTTTTCTTGCTATTTGAACCAGTGCTTTGATCAAAAATCTTGATAAAATTTCTAAAAAATTCATGCTTGCTTTTTGATGTTTTCTTGATGTTTTTATGACATTTTTGCATATTGAGGTTGATAAAATCTTGTATGATTGATCCATAGCATTTTAATTCTTTTTGGATTATTTCTTATGAATTTTTTGTCAAATCTTTGTCCTTGATTTGTGGATATGTGATAAAAGCCTTTTGATGTGTTGATATGAGATAGTTATGCCTATAATCACATGTTGATCTTGCTGTTTTGGATTGATTCATGAAGCCTTGATTTTGTGAGCAATGTATGTATATTTTGGGAAATGAAATGCTAAGCCTATTTTAAAAAAGTTGGTATGAAATTATGCTTGAATGCTTCCAATAATTCCATGTTATAGCTTGAGATAAAGAAAACCATTTCAAAATTTACCATGGCATGAGAATTAGAGGCCACAAATGCTTTAAGTTTCATACCAAAATTCTTAGGGTTTGTTATCATTTTATTACTATCTTTGTGTCATTTTATATGCTTTTGTCTCTTGTTACTTTTTATGCTTTATTTCACTAACAAGTTTATCTCCATATTTCATACATCTCATTAAGCATTGCATTCCTATTTCAATTTTTACATAGTTTAGTTTTTTTTTGTATTCTTTTATTTTCATTTGGGAAATGTAATATTTAGGTAGGTTTTATTTCTTTTAAATTTCTTACAAAGGCCATAGAATGTAACTAGGACAATGTAAAGGACTATGGACACTATAAGTGATGTACACCGACACAAGCACCGACACGCACACACGTTGCATGTTTACCGTTTAGATGTATGCTTAGGAAACGCGATTTTTAGACAAATGCCAATTTTAAAAAAAAAGAGAATAATAAACCAATTCCATCACTCAAATTTTTTTTTCCAAACAAACCTTGGAGTCAAAACTCCATTGAAACTTTTTCCCTTTATTTTCTTAAACAAATCCAAATGAATCCTAATTCCTACTTAGACTTTTTTTTAATAACAATTGAACCAACCATTCACCATGTTCTTCTCTTATGCCTTTAAGGCCTCTTTCTCTTCTCCAAAACCATTTTCCAACAAAAATTAAAATCAACCAAACACATAAAAACAATTTTCGAGAACGAACTACGTTTGGTTTTGATCCCTTAAAAGGGTACGTAGGCAATGAGTTAAAACTCCTCCAAGCCAAATAAAAATAAAATCCCGATCATCTTCTCTTCCCCCATTCTTCACTCAAATAAAATTTCTCTTTTAAATAAGTAGGCAATAAAAATGAAGCGTAGAAATAAACTTAGGAGAACGGTTCTTATGGAATACCATAATCGTTCCGGGTGCCTAACACCTTCCCGTAGCGAAAGCGACCCCCGAACTTAGAATCTAAGGGTTTTTTCTCAATTTTGCCCTTCCCAAGAAAAAATAGAGAATATCAAAGATTGAAAGGTTCAAGCCTAATTTATGACTTGACACCCGAAAATCGCGATAACAGAAATGGCGACTTCACTGGGGATACTTTTAGCGGGTCACGCCTAGTTTTCTTTAGTTTATATTTACACTTTGTTTTATTGCTTACATATGTGAATACTTGTTTATTTTCATTTGACGTGTGGGGTGAGAATATCAAAAGTCCTATACCCGGGCTGAGTGAACTTATGAATAGGTAGAGATATAATCGACAATTCGATCCGAGGGTTGCCTCGTGTATTGGGTTATGCGATCAATCTCACATAGCTGAGGCATTTTGGAAGTAATATTGTCGGCGTGTGTTGTCATGCTTAGGCACTTTGCTTTCAATTGTTCGACGATGCTATGAACCGTAGTTACCAAACCCATCCCTGGCCTTTTTTAGGACGTAGTGCGGTGGCTAAACCGAGTGTTGTCTCGAGTTTTAGTCGTCACGCGATACTACACTCAAGCTAAACCTTCTTGCGAATAAACATGGAACGGACGTTGTCCCGTGCTACCATGATATACGTAAGAGAGGTTGTAGTTTGGGAACTTGATTAGAACCTTGGTTACTATTATCCTAAGCCTTAGTTTACCGGGCACTGTGTCCGCCCTTGGCTCCTCGACTTTAATCTCAACCCTCCATGTTTTCTCTGTAATTGAAAAAACAATCATGCATACATGCATTCATGCATAAATTTTTTTCTCATGCATTCATCGAAGGATTGGACAAATTAAAAACTTTGTAAACATTACAGGTATGAAGAAGACTAAATCCTACAAGTTCAAGGAGGTTGATTTGGTTAGTTTGAGAGAATTGGCACTCAAGGTTAAGAATCAAACAGGTTTCCGACTCCGGTATGGTGGTTTGCTTACTATTCTCCGGACTAATGTTGAAGAGAAGCTCGTGCACACTCTAGTGCAATTCTATGACCCGAGTTTCCGCTGCTTCACTTTCCCGGATTTCCAGGTAGTCCCTACTCTTGAGGCTTATTCCCACTTGTTAGATTCACCTATAGCCGAGAAGACACCTTTCACCGGTCCCGGGACTTCTCTTACTCCTTTGGTTGTTGCTAAGGATCTCTACCTCAAGACTTCCGACGTCTCCAATCATCTTACTACCAAGTCTCACATCCGAGGGTTCACTTCGAAGTATCTACTTGAGCAAGCTACTTGTCAGGACGCGCTCGAGGCTATTCTTGCATTGCTTATCTATGGGCTCATCCTCTTTCCGAGTCTCGACAACTTTGTGGATATGAATGCTATTGAGATCTTCCATTCCAAGAATCCGGTTCCTACTTTGCTAGCTGACACATAATGTTTACAAAATTTCTAATTTGTCTAAAACCCTTCGATGATAAAAAGAGTCGTTTCTGCATTTGCATTTGTACATATCATGCATCATGTGCATCATTCATCAAGCCACAAAAGGTTTACAAGTGCTCACTGCCTCCTGGTTCTTCTGCCACAATTTGAAAGGTGGCTCGTGCTCGGAAAGTCTACAAACCTGACGGAATACATCAGACTAGACTATACAGAAAGAAGAATTTGGTAGCTATGGAAGAGGAAAATACTCAGTTCCGTACCGAATTAGCTTCTCTGAGGGAAGAATTGGCTAAGGCCAATAATACTATGACAGCTCTGCTAGCCGCTCAGGAACAATCAGCCACAGCTATCCCTATAGCTACAAGTGTGATCCCAACTGCATCTACTGATGCCCGCTTCGTTATGCCAACTGGGTTCCCTTATGGACTTCCACCGTTTTTCATTCCTAGTACTGCAGCTGGCATTTCTGGTACTGTCAATAATGGCCAGATTCCTGGGAAGAACCCTGTCTCTGTCAATACCACCTTGCCTCAGACAACGGCCACTCTAGATCAATTGAGCTATTGGGGAACTCCCTTGGGAAGGAGCACCCTTCTGGTTAAAGCCTTCGACGGATCCCGTAAGAACATTCTTGGGGAGATAGATCTGCCAATAACTATCTGTCCCGAAACCTTTCTGATCACGTCCCAGGTCATGGACATCAATGCTGCTCAGCTACCTCCGTCGTACACATATGCGCAATACTCTCAGCATCCCTTCTTTCCACCATTCTATCATCAGTATCCTTTGCCATCAGGACAACCTCAGGTACCCGTTAATGCCGTCGTCCAGCGAATGCAACAACAGCCTCCAGCTCAACAACGACAGCAGCAACAGGCTAGACCTACCTTTCCTCTGATACCAATGTTATATGCTGAATTACTCCCGACTCTACTTCTCAAAGGGCGCTGCACAACCAGACAGGGCAAGCCTCCACCTGACCCGTCGCCTCCTAAGTTCCGTTCGGACCTCAAGTGTGATTTCCATCAAGGTGCGCTGGGTCATGATGTCGAAGGATGCTACGCGTTGAGGTACATTGTAAAAAAACTCATAGACCAAGGAAAATTGACCTTTGAGAATAACGTCCCGCATGTCGTCGACAATCCTCTTCCGAATCACGCTGCTGTAAACATGATTGAGGTATATGAGGAAGCTCCCAAATTGGACGTTCGTAACATTGCAACTCCTCTGGTACCACTACACAACAAGTTATGCCAAGCCTCTCTGTTTGACCATGATCATGTCAGTTGCTCAGAATGCTTCCATAATCCTTGGGGTTGCTACGTTGTTCAGAATGACATCCAGAGCCTGATGAACGACAATTATCTGACTGTCAATGACATCCAAGAAGGACAAGCTGCTGGCTGGGGCAAGTTAATACAACTCCTTGAGAATAAACACAAAGAGGGTCTCGGATATTCCCCAACTTCAGGAGTCTCCACAGGAACCTTCTACAGTGCTGGGTTTGTCAATGCAATTACTGAAAAGGCGACTGGATGTGATCATAGGCCTATGTTTGTTATACCAAGAGGCATTGCGAGAAATTGGGATGCCATCATCATTCCTTCAATCATGCATGTTTCCGAGTAATGTGTCTTGTTGCTTAAGTGTTTTGTTTTTCAAAAATAACAAATCCTCTCGCTCTGCCCGAAGCGACAGTGATATTTTCTGTAAGGGCATGTTTGTTTCGGCATCGCCGTTATTAATAAAAATTGTCGTTTCTTTCACGACTTTTAATTTTTTTTAGTGCTTTTTTTCCTTGGAAATAATGGTAATGCCAGAAAAAACCAAAACATCTGTATTTTCTTATTAATTTCAAAAAAATCTGCATAAAAACCTCTTTCTAAAATCATCCAACCGTTTTACGCAGATTGAACTATAATAAACCCGTTGAACAAAGTAACCCTACGGTTCCTCCAAATTTTGAGTTCCCAGTGTATGAGGCCGAAGATGAGGAAGGTGATGATATACCATATGAGATCACTCGACTGCTTGAACAAGAGGGAAGAGCCATTCAGCCTCACCAGGAAGAGATCGAGATCATCAACTTGGGTATACCGAATGCTATCTACTATCTAAGTAAGAAGTTCACCGATTGTGAAACTCGGTATACAATGCTTGAGAAGACTTGTTGTGCTTTGGCCTGGGCCGCTAAACGCCTGCGTCATTATTTGGTGAATCATACGACTTGGTTGATATCCAGAATGGATCCGATAAAGTATATCTTTGAGAAAGCTGTTGTTACTGGGAAGATTGCACGCTGACAGATGCTCTTGTCTGAATATGATATTGTGTTCAAAGCTCAAAAGGCAATCAAAGGTAGCATTCTTGCAGATCATCTTGCCTACCAACCTCTTGATGATTATCAACCAATTGAGTTCGATTTCCCCGATGAAGAGATCATGTATCTGAAATCAAAAGACTGCGAAGAACCGTTGATTGATGAAGGTCCAGATCCCAATAGCAAGTGGGGTTTAGTCTTTGATGGTGCTGTCAATGCTTATGGTAAAGGAATTGGGGCAGTCATTGTATCCCCACAGGGGCATCACATTCCTTTTACCGCCCGGATTCTGTTCGAATGAACAAACAATATGGCTGAGTATGAAGCATGTATCTTTGGGATCGAGGAAGCAATTGACATGAGAATCAAACACCTCGACATCTATGGAGATTCCGCGCTTGTCATCAATCAGATAAAGGGTGAATCGGAGACCCACCATGCTAAGTTGATTCCTTATCGGGATTATGCGAGGCGTTTGCTGACATATTTTACAAAGGTTGAGCTGCACCATATTCCTCGTGATGAGAACCAAATGGCTGATGCTCTTGCTACTCTATCCTCCATGTTTCGAGTAAACCATTGGAATGATGTGCCAATAATCAAAGTGCAACGCCTTGAAAGACCTTCACATGTGTTTGCTATTGGGGATGTGATCGACTAGGCTGGTGAAAATGTGGTCGACTATAAACCCTGGTACTACGACATCAAACAGTTCTTACTGAGCCGTGAGTATCCGCCGGGTGCTTCCAAACAAGATAAGAAGACCCTGAGAAGATTGGCCAGTAGATTCCTGTTAGATGGAGATATTCTGTACAACAGAAACTATGACATGGTATTGTTAAGATGTGTTGATGAACATGAAGCAGAGCAGTTAATGCATGATGTACATGACGGTACCTTCGGGACCCATGCCACAGGGCATACTATGTCAAGGAAGTTGTTACGGGCAGGTTACTACTGGATGACCATGGAGCATGATTGCTACCAGCACGCCAGAAAGTGCCACAAATGTCAAATCTATGCTGATAAGATTCATGTGCCTCCGCACGCTCTCAATGTTATTTCATCCCCATGGCCGTTCTCAATGTGGGGCATCGACATGATTGGAAGAATTGAACCGAAGGCTTCAAATGGTCATCGTTTCATCTTAGTGGCAATTGACTACTTCACCAAGTGGGTTGAAGCAGCATCTTATACCAATGTGACCAAGCAAGTGGTAGCTAAGTTCATCAAGAACAACATCATCTGTCGATATGGTGTTCCCAGCAAGATTATTACCGACAATGGTACCAACCTGAACAACAATGTGGTGCAAGCTCTTTGTGAAGAATTCAAAATTGAGCATCATAACTCTTCTCCCTATAGACCTCAGATGAATGGTGCAGTTGAGGCCGCCAACAAGAATATCAAGAGAATTGTCCATAAGATGGTAACCACTTACAAGGACTGGCATGAGATGTTACCCTATGCTCTGCATGGCTACCGTACTACAGTGCGCAGTTCAACCGGGGCAACCCCTTTCTCTCTTGTATATGGTATGGAAGCAGTTCTCCCTTTGGAAGTGGAGATCCCATCTCTCCGTGTGATCATGGAAGCAAAGTTATCCGAGGCTGAATGGTGCCAGAGCCGGTATGATCAGTTGAATTTGATTGAGGAAAAACGTATGGATGCCATGGCTCGTGGACAGTCATATCAAACAAGAATGAAGACTGCCTTTGACAAGAAAGTCCATCCTCGAGAATTCAAGGTAGGAGAACTTGTATTGAAAAGGAGGGTAAGCCAGCAACCCGACCCAAGGGGCAAGTGGACGCCTAACTATGAAGGTCCTTATGTTGTCAAGAAGGCCTTCTCCGGTGGTGCTTTAATCCTTACACACATGGATGGTGTAGAACTTCCAAATCCAGTGAATGCCGATATAGTCAAGAAATACTTTGCCTAGAAATATGAAAAGAACAGCGTGGTAGGTCGAAAACCCGAAAGGGCGGCCTAGGCAAAAATGCGCTTCCCGGTGGATCGAAAACCCGAAAGGGCGGTCCAGGCAAAAATAAGGGACAAAAAAAAAATATGAAAAAAGCTCACTGAGATTGC
Organism: Medicago truncatula; assembly: GCF_003473485.1. Taxonomy (NCBI): domain Eukaryota; kingdom Viridiplantae; phylum Streptophyta; class Magnoliopsida; order Fabales; family Fabaceae; genus Medicago; species Medicago truncatula. Next base: position 25,725,690 of record NC_053049.1, on the reverse strand, counting down.
ATGCAACTCAGGCAAGAATGAGCGTCTCGATGAGCCGAAAACCCGGAAGGGCGGTTCATGCAAAAATGAGATTGAAACAAAAGGCAAGTAACTATATCTGGCTAACCACCGTCCCCCTTGGGGCATCTGCAGCTATTAATGACCATCTTCATCAAAAGCCCCTACGCTTGCGAATTCAAAGTTCCTAGGAAATGTCATGATTGCTGTGTTCAATGTACCACCAACCAATAAAATTACCATTTTCCAAGCTTTGTGAATCCGTGGAGTCACGCCTTCGGCTGACCACCACTCTTATACATCAATTTGAGCTTGTGCTTTTGTTTGAAACTCTATTTTTCTTCTACTTTCAAAGCTATATACAAAACATTTTCTTTCTATTTTGATAATGACAATGCTTGAAACAAACATTTTGAAAATTGAAAACTTTTTGTCTATTTTGAAAAGCAAACCTGAGCAACAGGGTACATTCAAATGAAACATGCATGAGCGAGAGTATGTTGATGTCTATTTCAATATGTGTTACAAGCAGGTTCTCCTCCAGGATAGTCTGTGGTCAATGGCAAGAATGAAAAAACAGAATGAAAATGCATGAAAATGAATAGGCTCGCTAAGTTGAAAACCCGAAAGGGCGGCTTAGGCAAAAATGAGCACCCCGCTGGATTGTCAACCCGAAAGGGCAGTTCAGGCAAAAATGGGGCATTGAAAAGAATTTATTTCCCCGGTGGATCGAAAACCCGAAAGGGCGATCCAGGCAAAAATGGGATGCAAAAAAAAATGAATGAATGAAAATTGAAAAAATAACATGCAAAAAGCATTGACCACAGATGCGACATCCACGATACATCCGGCATTATTCCCAGTAGAGTCTTCCGAGATTCTATCCTCAAGCAAGTTGCATAGCTACCTGCCCTCAGCCATGGTCCCGATACGTCTCCCAACGACGTCATCTCCAAAGAGGATTTTCAGGAATGTGTAATATAGCACGAGCCACTACGTGCCCAATACTCCAATGTCTTGTCTGTCTCTGCGAAACTGTGTCTACAAATCGCCAACAGTCATGCATTACAAGCATTCATACATGCATAATCATGCATATTACGTGCCCATGCATTTAATGAAATTGTTATATCATTCATGCATGTTGCATTTCCAATGTCAACATCAGTCTCAACTCAATACTCATGTCGGGTTCTCTGTCAAAACCTTGTGAGCCAATAATATCGGTCAATTTCTACCTTTCAAATCAAATCGACGTCAAGTCAATCTCAATCTATATTTTGTCAAAAAAAAAAAAAAAAACCAATCTCCAGTGAACCTGTTTCTGTTTGGTCAAGTGGCTAGCTCAATCCAAGAGCAGCTTGCACCTGTCTACTTTTCTATGTTCCCGGTCGAGTGACCAGTTCGATCCAAGAACAACTCGCACCTGTCTGTCTGCCTTTATTCCCGGTCGAGTGCCCAGCTCAATCCAAGAGCAGCTTGTACCTATCAATATGTTTCCGTTTGGTCGAGTGGCTAGTTCAAGTCCAAGAACAGCTTGTACCTATCAATTTGCTTATGTTATCGGTCGAGTGCCCAGCTCAATCCAAGAGCAGCTTGTACCTGTCAATATGTTTCTGTTTGGTCAAGTTACCAGTTCGCATCCAAGAACGACTTGCACCCGTTTACTTTTCAATGTTATCGGTCGAGTTACCAGTTCGAATCTAAGAACAGCTCGTACCTGTCTATGTGTCTATGATTTTGGTCAAGTGGCTAGTTCAAGTCCAAGAACAGCTTGTACCCGTCTATCTGTTTCTGTTCGCTCAAGTGGCTAGCTCAATCCAAGAGCAGCTTGCGCCTGTCTATTTGTCTTTGTCTCCGGTGGAGTAACCAGTTCGCATCCAAGAACAAGCTCGCACCTGTCTATCTGTCTTTGCTTTCAGTCGAGTGGCCAGTTCCGATCAAGAACAACTCGTACCTGTCTACCTTTTCCATGTCCCCGGTCGAGTGCCCAGTTCGAATCCAAGAACAACTCGCACCTGTTTGTCTGCTTTTATCCCCGGTCAAGTGCCCAGCTCAATCCAAGAGCAGCTTGTACCCGTCAATTTGTTCCTAGTCCCCTACCTATTCTGTTATCTGTTATCTTGCCAATGTCTACCAATCCCGCAATGGATACGACATCTTTTGTTAATTCCAGTTTTCGTTTGTCTTGCACTCATAATCCAAATGTTGCATGGCATTCATGATATTTGAAAATGTACGAGCATATTTTTACGTCCAAACACAGTGCAAATGTTAATATTTAAGTATCTTCGTCCCGTCAAGCCAAAGACTCCGTCTCTTGACCCTTCAGACAAAGAAACTTAAATAGGGGCAGCTGTTATACCCTGATTTTGGACCTAAAAATACTCGTTCAAATTTCTTTTTTTAACACTGATATTTGTCAATTCTCTGTTATTTTACTCTGAATACTTACTCTCTTTTTAAATGAATTTTACTGCCTTTGTCTTTTCTGACATTACAAGTCATTTAAGACCTCTCTGAAACGTCGCATTACGTTTCTTGCATTTTATTTCAAAAATCATACAAAAGGGTATTTTGGTCATTTCCTGCAGTGGAACCCATTTTAGTCCCTGTGTTCGCCTCTGAGTCTTTTCAATTTGTCTGTACAAATCATTGTGGAGTCTCTGTAAAAAAATCATTTCAAATTGAAACATACATAGATCATTACAAATTCAAGATTGCTAAAAACTGAAAAGGTGAATCTACAAACAAACTTGCAGCACCTAGGTTAAATAGCGTACAACGGCATCATGAAAGTGCCAACCTATGAAGCCTCGATACTCTAAAAATGGTGAAGTATCGTGTCCGATAAGCACCTGATACCGATACTCTCCCGATACGTTCCGATACTCGTATCGGAAAAGTATCGGTTAAATCTTTATTTGTAAATAAAAAAATAATATTCGATACTCATCTGATACGTCCCGATACTCGTATCAGAAAAGTATCGGTTAAATCTTTATTTTTAAATAAAAAATAATATCAGTTGGTATAAGAATGGATAAGAATGATGTCCTACTATATAACAGGTTGTTAAGCATTCGAGCTTGTTCCAAAATTCTAGTATAAGAATGGATGTTTTATGCTTTTAATTGGTCAGCTCCAGGAGCTATATAGTTGTCTGCTATTGCTGCAGGATGGGCTTGTTGAAGAGGCTTGATGTCATGACTATTATGTGTCTTTTGAGCTATTATGTGTCTTTAGTTATGATCATTCACGCGTAACAATTAAAATGGGGATGAACTAAAATCATTGGTTAAAGAAATGTCATTCACGCATACGGGTTTATACAAAGCGGAGCGAAGCTTTTCATTGAACCCAAGAAATAGAGAACAATAACAATTAAAAAAACACAGGACAAAGAAAATAGAGAAGATTTATGCAAAAAAACAACATTTTTTGGTACAATGCTTAGAATATCAGACAAAAAAGTTATTATTTTTGTCGCTATCATTTTCGCTTACGTGCCGTTTTTAAAAAAAGGCAACAATCGTGATACAATATTTTTACATAAAACAAATCAAAATAAATCAAGGAATTACGATGGGGGGCATTAGAAGATGAAGCCATGGATGAGATGGGAAATGGACAATTTCATGTAAAGAGGAACTAATTGATTAATAAATAATTGATAAAAATATTTAATTAGTAACAGAAAATATTTAATTAATATTGTAAAGTTATTATTTTTGTAACTAATTGACTAACAAAAAATATTTAATTAATATTTGCAACGGTGATAAAAATAATTGATTAATAACAGAAAATAATTAATTGATATTAATTTGGATTTTGCATCGTTGTTAAAAATAAGTAATTAGTAACATAAAATATTTAATTAGTATTGAAGTTTTATTTCCTAATTTAACCTTCAATTTTGATGATTTGACACATTATTATTTTTTAAATGACATGATACATTTTGTCAAAAAAAAATGACATGACACATGATGTGTAAAAATATAACCATGGGATTATTTTCTTTTTAAATATTATTTATGTGTTTTTTTAAATATATTATTTGAGCAATTTAATTAAAAATGCTAAGATAAAATTGAGATAGATTTTGCATGATATATGTTTAACAAGGTGGAGTTTGATATGCACAAATACAAGATTTGTGCACCATGCATAAATTGTGCATTTAAAAGCTGACAGCAAATCTGGGCCATTGATTTATTAATATAAAACTCCAACGGTTGAGATCTGTGTTGTTAAAGGGATGGGTGACCTGCTGATGTTGTTGCTGCTACAATACCGCGGGTTCCACTTGTTGATTAAATTGAAATATTTTAATTGTTTTTTTTTTTTCAAATATTGTGTTGGGCTTATATAACAAAATGAGGTCCATAAGAAAATGTTGTATTGGGCTTAATGGTAGAAGGGAATTATTAAATTTTCCTTAAATCTTAATATAAATTAAATATACAATTAATTATTATTAAAAATTAAATATACAATAAATCATATTTATAAATTAAATATAAATTAAATTGAAAATGAATAAAAAGTTAGTAGAAGTTGTTGAAGCAAATTGATAAAATTTAGATAATTCGAATTTTTTTTTTGGAAAATTTAATAATTGGATAAAAATTTAGTAATTAGATTGTTTATCATGTTTTGAAAATTTAGATAATTAGATAAAAAAATTAGTAATTGGATTTTTGTTTTAATTTTCGAAAAAAAATAGACAGTTCATCGAGTCACACTATTATAAATAGTGTGTGTGATGTATATTAAAGACCACATAGATAATTTATTGAATAAATCTAAAATTTATAGTTTTGCTTATTTTGGTGACCGAAGTGTGTACATAATTGTTGAATGGGTTAAGGTAAATGAACATTAAAATACACAAAACATTTATTCTTTAGCTTTAAGAATTTATTTTTTCATTTTTTATTCTTGAGTTTATTTAATTACAATATTATAATGTTATTTTCGTTTCAATGTGTTTAAAAAATAGTTGTAATTTGTTATGTATATTGAATTTATAAATTAGTTTTAATAATAACGATAAAATTAATTAAATGCAAACCACGTAGTGAATATCTTGATTAATCAATTAACATTTATCCAAGTACTTTTCGTATAAGATTCTTGTTGTTAGGGTAAGAATTGTGGGATTGATTAGTCGTTATGACCTCTTGATCTAACTATTAGAGCAGTTTAGGTCGAAGACTATTGTCGTTAGGGTTAGAGTTACATGCTTGATTAGTCGTTAAAGAGTTTCATTATTCATTGAACGTTCATCCAAGTACTTTGACTCCAAGATTCTTCTAGTTAGGGTAAAAGTTGTGAGTTTGATGAGTCGCTTTGAAATCTTTGTAGTAGGTTAGGTCTAAGAAACTTGTCATTAGGGTGAGAGTTGTCGCTAGGGTTAGAGGTGTAAGCTTGGTTAGTCGATAACAAGAGTTTGATTAGTAAGTGATCGTTCATCCAAGTACTTTGTCCCCAAGATTCTTTCAGTTAGGGTAAGAGTTGTGAGTTTGATCAGTCGTTTTGAAATCTTGGAAGTAGTTTAGGTCGAAGAATCTTGTCATTCGGGTTATAGTTTTCATTAGGGTTAGATTTGTAAGCTTGGTTATTTGATAACAATAGTTTGATTAGTCATTGAGTGTTCATCCAAATAATCTGACTCCAAGATTCTTTCAGTTAGGGTAAGAGTTGTGAGTTAGATCAGTCGTTTTGAAATCTTTGAAGTAGTTTAGGTTGAAGAATCTTGCCATTAGGGTATAGTTTTCATTAGGGTTAGATTTGTAAGCTTGGTTATTTGATAACAAGAGTTTGATTAGTCATTGAGCGTTCATCCAAGTAATCTGACTCCAAGATTCTTTCAGTTAGGGTAAGAGTTGTGAGTTTGATCAGTCGTTTTGAAATCTTGGAAGTAGTTTAGGTCAAAGAATCTTGTAATTAGGGTTATAGTTTTCATTAGGGTTAGATTTAAAAGCTTGGTTAGTCGATAACAAGAGTTTGATTAGTCATTGAACGTTCATCCAAGTACTTTGACTACAAGATTCTTTTAGTTAGTGTAAGAGTTGTGAGTTTGATGGGTCTTTCTGAAATCTTGGAAGTAGTTTAGGTCGAAGAATTTTGTCATTAGGGTGAGAGTTTTAAGCTTGATTAGTCGGTTCAATTTTTTATTAGTCATTGAACTTTCATCCAAGTACTTTAACTACAAGATTCTTTTAGTTAGGGTAAGAGTTGTGAGTTTACTATGGTGACGTAAACATGCCTATCACCTGAACGACAGCAAGTACAATCAATCCGACCGTTCAAAATGACCTTCTTAGACCTAAAAGGATATATAAACTTGAATTTCTCAGATCGGGTTCCCGGAGGTAAGTCGATCGAACGAACTATCCCCTCATAAACGTCAACTTAGTAACTAATTTACTCCGGGGACCTAAACATGCGTATTACCTGAACAACAACAAGTACAATCAATCCGACCGTTCAAAGTGGCCTTCTAAGACCTAAAAAGATATATAAACTTGAATTTCTCAAATCGAGTTCCCGGAGGTAAGTCGATTGGACGAACTATCCCCTCAAAATCTAGTCAACTTAGTAACTAGTTTACTATGGTGACCTAAACATGCCTATCACCTGAACGACAACAAGTACAATCAATCCGACCGTTCAAAATGACCTTCTTAGACCTAAAAAGATATATAAACTTGAATTTCTCAAATCGAGTTCCCGGAGGTAAGTCGATCGGACGAACTATCCCCTCAAAATCTAGTCAATTTAGTAACTAGTTTACTATGGTGACCTAAACATGCCTATCACCTGAACGACAGCAAGTACAATCAATCCGACCGTTCAAAATGACCTTCTTAGACCTAAAAGGATATATAAACTTGAATTTCTCAGATCGGGTTCTCGGAGGTAAGTCGATCGGACGAACTATCCCCTCAAGAACTAGTCAACTTAGTAACTAGTTTACTCCGGGGACCTAAACGTGCCTATCACCTGAACATCAACAAGTACAATCAACTCGACCGTTCAAAATGACCTTCTAAGACCTAAAAGAAGAGGAGGAGGAAGAAGAAGTTATCTTTAAGATAAATAACAAAGAGTATTGATGTGCGCTATAAGAAGGTAACAAGAGCCTTCAGTGATTGATCAATTTCAATTGCAAGAGCTTCAAATAAAATCAAGTTATTTTCTTGTATGTTTTGCAATGGTGCAAGTAATGTTGAGCCTTTGATCTCTATTTATAGAGTCGATAAAAAGAGTTATTAGTCATTGAACGTTCATCCAAATACTTTGACTCCAAGATTCTTCCAGTTAGGGGTAAGAGTAATTTGATCAGTCGTGCTGACATCTTTAAATTAGATTATGCGAAAATTAAACAAAAAAAGGGTGTTATTTCTTAAAAAATAAATAAGGGAATGATTTTTTTTAAAAATAAATAAATGTAATGAATTGAATATTAACTTAAAAAAAAAGTTAATTACATTTTAATTATTGTTTTTGGTAGTAGAATCATATTACTCCATTTCCCTTTTCCTTTTATGATAAAAATAATCAAATGTCATCTCCCTCCAATTTCACTTTCCTTCTTATGCCAAAATAATCGAATTTCATCTCCCTCCAATTTCACTTTCCTTTTTATGACCAAAATAATTGAATTTCACTTCCCTCTTGTACTACTATTTTCACTTGGCTCCAACATTTTCCCCATTTAATTTTGAAAAGTCCCATATTGAATGAAACTAGATTTCCATCTATTCTATTTTTCTTCTCCAAATCAAAACCTAAAAACCCTTCATTTTCCTCTTCAATCCTTCTCTATCTCTTTTCCCCAAATCAAAATCTGAAAGTAAAGTCACTCCATATTTTCTTCTTCCTCTCTTGTTGTACGACTCTTTCTTATTCTTCCTTCTCATTTTTTTCGTCACCACCACCAACCTCCGGTCACCATAACTATTCCGTCCGGCCTCCTTTAAAATCCCTGCCACCACCGTTGAATTCCTCTCTTCTTCCTCTACAAAAGCCCTCAATTTATTTTTAGATTGGAGAAGTTTAATTTTTGAGACTTCCCCCTTCTCTCTTGTTTTCCGGCCACTGTGAGTTGCCATTGGGAAAATCAAACCCATCATATTCTTCCTCATGATGTCAGCAACAAAACCTCGATGTTTATTTTGCAATTGGAGCAACTTTGTCGGCGACCACCGTGCCGGAGTTCACCTCTACCGTGCCAGAAAAGTGGTTGACTGCACATACACGAGAAGGTGTAATTTTAATACAACAAAAAAATGTAGTTTTATATTGCATATTAAATTTCTGATTTACACATCCAGTTTCAAATTTTTATCTGATATATTTATGCGCACATGTTTCGTTATTTTGTATGGTTACGAGTGGTTTCATAAATTATCAGCGAAAATAATACGGTCTTATCATGTTTTATAAACTAGATTGTGCCACCATCTCTTTCCCATATTCCCCACTGACATGCCTTTGTTGTGCCACTCTTCAACCCCTACTTACCGCACAACTGCCTTTGACCATCACAAGCTACAGCCTCTTCAACTATTTGCGAATAGCTGTTCCATAACTGTAACCTGCTTGAAGTTTACTATTGATCAACTATAACCTGCCAAGAAACTATCGGATGAAGAAGCGCGCATGAAGCCACCCATGAAGCAGTGACAAACATGAACGAAGAAGCGCGCGTGAAGCCACTCATTAAGGTGTCTTTTAGCAATCTACAACTCAAGGTGTGATTTCCACTTTTTAGTTATAACTTTGCTAAAAGACACCTTCATAAAAATTAGTTGGTATCTTTTAGCAAATCCTCATAGAATAACTGCTAAAAGACACCTTCATAAAAGGTGTCTTCTAGCAAAACCCTATATATATATACTGGGGATGTTTCAAATGAGAAGTGGTTTTAAAATGAGAAATAAGAAGTCTAAATATCAACCAATCAGACTAAATAAACGGTTCAGATTATATTTTAACTTAAACAATCAACTGACCATCTCTCTCATTAACTCTCGAGCATTGCTACTTGGTGCGAGAAATAACAGTGCGACTGGCACACAAATCATGGGGCAGTGGTATTATTTTTTCAAAAAACATAAAAGTCAAAATAAACTGCAATCTAATGAAATATCCAACGGTACCTATTTATTCGTTGTTTTTCGTGGGTAGTTTGTCGCACTATCAAGCTTTTTCCTTAACTCTCATGTTCTTTTCTTTCTTTCCCACGTACAAACTCCCTCTCTTTTCTTTCCATTCACTTTTCATTTCAAAAAACTTCTCACTGCAAACTTCTCCATTGCCAACCTTGCTCATGTCTACAACTCTGCTCCAGTATTTGATTTCTGCATAAAGAGGTATGTCATGAAACAAGTTCACCGTTTTGTAACAGCATTGTTATTATTATTGTTGCCGACATTTCCACTTCTCTCGATGTTATTTTACCATTGTTATTATTATTGTCGCAGAAGTTTCCACTTCTCTGCATGTTATTTTACCATTGTTATTATTGTTGTTTTAAGAGGCCAACCTCTGCTCCGTCGTCGATGTTTCCACTTCTCTAAATGTTATTTTACTATTGTTATTATTATTTTCGCTGAAGTTTCCACTTCTTTGAATGTTATACCATTGTTATTATTGTTGTTTTAAGAGGCTCAACTCTGCTTTGTCGCCGACATTTCCACTTCTTTAAATGTTATTTTACCTTGAGTCCCTTTGTTTACAACATTGTTATTAATATTGTTCTGATGAATGAATTAGCATTGTTGTTATTATTATAAAAAAATTACGGCATTGTTATTATTATTATTATTATTATATTGTTGGGATTTTTTTGTCTTCATGAACTAATTACCATTGTTATTATTATTGTTCTCTTTTTATTCAAACAAGTAGGTAACATCATATCCTTGTTATGCAAGACATACAACCAAGTGAACAAGTATTTGATACTTTAGAAGTTGGTGAACTATTTTACAATAATTATGCACATAATGTTGGATTTAGTGTACTTTCTTCAACATTAACAAAAGATAAAAATGGCGTGGGGCGTTGGAAGCATTTTGTATGCTCGAAAGAAGGTTATTTACCAACCAAGAAAAAAGATGTGGAGCAAAGTGAATCATCAGTCAAGACTAGAAGAAAGAGTCTTACATGAGATTGATACAATGCAAAAGTTGTTTTCAAACTGACAGAAGAAGGTAAATTTTAGCTTATTCGATTTCATGAATCATACACATTCACTTGCTTCGCCTGATAAGAAACAATTTCTAAGATCATTTAGAAAAGTGAATCCTGTTCACAAGAGTCTACTGCATGCATATAGTAGAGCCAATGTTGGGTCTTCAAAAACATACCACTTATTGAAAGAGCAAGTGCAGGGTTATGAAAATGTTGGGTGCACACAGAGAGATCTCCAAAATTACTCGAGAGATTTGAAAACTATGAATAAAGAATCTAACGCACATGTTTTTATTGATAACTTTAGGAGGAAGCAATAATTTGATCCATCATTCTATTATGCATACGAGGTAGATGATGAAGGGCATCTAAAACATGTTTTTTTGGGAAGATGGTATTTGTAGGAAAAATTACTCTTTGTTTGGGGATGTTGTTTCATTCGATACTACATATCAAACAAATAAATATTCCATAATTTTCGCACCTTTTACGGGAGTAAATCATCACAGACAATGTATTACTTTTGGAGCAGGGTTTTTAGCAAATGAGAAAGTTGATTCATTTATATGGTTGTTTGAAAAGTTTTTGGAAGAATTGGGAGGAAATAAACCAACTCTTATAATAACTGACCAAGATCCTGCCATGAAGGTTGCTATAGAAAATATTTTTACATCTTCTGTTCATTAATTTTGTATGTGGCATATTAGGAAAAAAATTTCTGAAAAAGTGGGTGCTTCTTTGAATGATAACGACGATTTCAACAATAGTTTGAAGTTGTGCGTTTGGAGTTCAGAGACACCAAATGAATTTGAAGAATCATAGAAATCTATAATTCACTACGTTTGAGTTAGAAAATAATGGGTGGTTGTCACTGAAGGTGAGAAAAACACAAGAAGGGGGGGGTTGAATTGTGTTTTCTTTTTCTCTCTAAAAATTACTTCTTCTGATAATACTTCAGAAGCAGTTTGAGAAAGCTTCTGATGTAATGATCAGAATCAGATATGCAGCGGAAAAGATCAAAGCAGAGAAAAGAAAAGCAAGACACAAGCAGTTATCCTGGTTCCTTCCACAAACCGGAAGTAGTCCAGTCCCCCTTGCACTTCCAAGGAGATTTCACTATAATCACAAAGATTACAAATGCTCAATACTCTCTAAGTATGAGACTTCTCAAAAATGCTCAAGCACACACGCAAGAGTCTTCCAATGCTCAAGCACTAAGCAAGAGTCTTCTAATGCTCAAGCACGCAGGCAAGAGTCTTCTGATCAAACAAAAATACAATGAAATAAGTTTGACTTGAACACTTGATATACAATCAGTGGTGTTCACAATACAATACAATAAAGACTCTAGACTTTTGAATTTCCAAGATGTATCAAATCAGTGCAGAAATTCAGTGTGCTTTTGTAGAATCAAATTGACAGAGTTTTGGTGCTTTTTAACTTGCGTATCTCTATCTACAATCTTCAAGTCTTCACTCCTTTATATAGAGGTGTGAAAGAGACGTTGAGATGATTAGCACGTCTAAAGAGTCGTTTGAAATCCTTTGATCATTCACCAGTACTCCTTTGCCTGATTTGGGTGTAGTCCTTTGAAGAATTAGCTTCAAATTCATTCCCATCTTGAAGGCACAAATTCTGCAGGCATAGCTGTTGTCTTGTCTTGTAGCGTGGACAAAACAGAGTAGTGGAGGTAGTGGTTGTACATTTGTACTTTGTCAACTCTGTTAACGAAGGAAAAATACTCAGTGCTATCCAAATGACCATTGATACCTCCCTTTCAATTCTTGGTTCTTCTTAGATAAGGTTGAAATGAGAAACAACTACTTTGGATCTTCAGTTTGAATTTTACGGATTAAATGTAGCTTCTGGTGATGATATCGCTTCTGATGACAACTTTGCTTCTGATGATTTTCTACTTCTGATGAGCTTCTGCTTCTGATGACGTCATCACTTCAGAAGCACTTTAAGCTTCAGACACAGTTTTCTTCAAATGCTTCGAATTCCTTTGCTCTCCATTGTTCTTCCAAGACCTATTGAAATTACTTGACTAGCCTTTGGTCCTGTACACTTGAACAGTTATTAGCAATAACCAATTGACAATTTTTAATACCTTGTTATCATCAAAACTCATTAAGGTTCATTGTGAAACACATTTTGTTCCAACAATCTCCCCATTTTTGATGATGACAAACAATAGTATTTAAATGTTCAATTGTTGTTGATCTAATTAAAGAGTTGACTACTGGGATAGAGGTTTGTAAGCTCCCCCTGAGTCTAATAGATCTTTAAGGTGAGGTTTGTAAGCTCCCCCTGAGTTCTATACTAATTAATTAAATTTCAATAAAATACGCATAAGATAATGAAATATCAGAAGTATTTGAAAAAAGGTTTAGAGCACGAAAATGGTTCAGAGCAAAGCTCATCAAAAAGTTAACTTGAATCAAGTTAATTTAATGGGGCTCAGAGCCTTAAAAATACTATACAACTACTCCCCCTTTTGTCATCAACAAAAAGTAAGTAAAAACAAAAGAAAGAGTAACAGAGCAATAAGAAAGTAAAAACTGGAATAACAGAGTATCAGAGCCAAGAACATTAAAATACAGCAATTATTTTCAGAGCAAAAACTTGTAAATAGCATGAGAAATTTTTAATTGATTCAGAAGCAATGATAAACAAGTCAAAGTACATAGGCAACACAGTTAAATACTTAAAAAAAAAAAACTAAACAAAAAAAAATTGGTGTGCAACTAAGATTTGGATAGCTTAGACACTTGTTCCAATAGGTACTCAATCTGCTCAAACTTCTTCTAGAGTTCTTCTTGGCTAGCTCTCAGTCTTCTTCTCAGCCCTTCTTGAATTCTATCAGCCCTTGAGATGTAATCAGCTTCTGGATAGAAAGGAGAGTTGGCTAACAGAGGCAGAAAATCAAGCTCTTTCACTCTAGCTGCTTCATGCATATCATCCAACATTTTCTTCAGCATAGCAGAGTGAGTTGAGACACATTTTGTGCTCAGTTGATCCAGCAGCTCATTGAAGTCCTTCTTCAGATCCATCCATTGATCAAGGTAGTGAATGGGAGGTACATGAACTGTTCTGAGAAGAATCAATGTCTGAATCTCATCACTTAACCTGATAAGCTGTTCATCAATATAATCAGATTCCAGGATGGTGTCTGGGATGGGTGAAGGTTCAGGAATGGTTGTTTGAGATGTGGAAGGTCGGTCAGAAGCTGTTTGTTGTTCAGGAGTGGTTAAGTCGATTGGTGATTCTGGTTGTTGTTGTTCAGTGTTAGGCTGGGATTGTTCAGTGGTAGTTTGTTCTTGGTCAGAAACATTGTGTTTATGAACAGATTGTTCAGAAACACATTGTTCTTGGTCAGAAGCAACTTGTTCAGGAACAGTTTGCTTTGGGATGGTTTGAGTTTCAGTTTGGGTATCTGGAGCTTTAGAAGCTGGTTCAGATGAAGTAGCTCCTGAAGCATGCTTATTTTTCAGAGCTTGTGATAACAACTTGACTCCTTCCTGGACAGTTTCCTCTTCTAACTCAGCAGCTAAAGCAGCCATCTCAGCAGCCTTTTCAGTAGCAAGCTCATATCCTGCAGCCTTGAGTTGCTCATCCCTTTGCTTCTCAAACTGCTTTTTCATCTGCTTCTGCTTTGCCAGCTCAGATGCAGAATACTCCCTAGCGCATTGCAGTTGTTCCTCAGAAGGTTCGAAACTTAGCATGACCATGGGCTCAATATTCTTAGTCTTCTTAGCTTTCTTAGGACTTGGCTCTTCTTCCCAAGCTCCTAGCTGTTCAGCATATTCCTCCATGCGTCCTTGAGAAGTCTTCAAATTCCTTGTTTTCTTGTTTCTGATGGTTTGAAGAGCAGCTTCCCTAGCATCAATCTTTTTGTTTCTTTGCTTTTGAACATCTTCTTCAGAAGCAGCAGCTTCTTCAGAAGCAGAAACATTTGCTTTGGATTTCTTGGGCTTTGGTGCTGCAACCTCAACCTTAGTCTCTTTTCTGGTCCTCTTGGAAAGTTTCCTTTGAGCCTCTTCTTCTTCCAAGTACTCTTCCTTTGAAAGGGGCTTGCTCTTTGATTTCATGCTCTTGGCAACAGGAAGAGCTCCTCCAAACATCTGATCAGGCACATCTTTCAGGCTGATCTTCTCCTGTGTCCTTTCAAAGTGTTCCCTGATGTAGTTCATCTGAACATCCAAGGGATCTTGCTTACAGATGGGGGGAAAATTGGGAATCAATGCTGATTTGGCATTAGATTCTCTCAAGTCTGTGGGAAGCTTCTTGACATCCTTTATCCCAATCAGCTTCATAGACTTTAGAGTTTCAGCATTAATAATCTTCCCTCTAACAGTTCCCAACTGTTCATCTGAGAAGATGTCTGCCTCCTTCAGCATCTTGATAATACTTCCTTGATGAAAAATCTCAGAGAGTAGCCTCCCATAGGGCACCCAACACCTATTCTTCAGCTGGCTCTCTCTGAGCTGTTGTACCATGTGTCTGAAAATGTATCTGGGCACATTTTCCTTTACACAACAGTTATGAAGAAGTGTAACAAGATTTTGTGTTCCAGAGACGGTTGATCACTACCACCACCTTTTGGTAGTAGGTTTTCATTCTGAATCTTCAGCATCACCTTTGTCTTGGCATTCATATCTGCGTAGGCAAAGTTCTTGACCTTGTTGTAGAGGGTTTTATTTACTACATCATTCCAGGGGCTATCCTTGGGCTTTGTGATTCCAGCTTTATAATCTCCTTCTGCTGGTCTTCTGAGGACGAAAGCAATCACATCCTCAATGATCCATACAGGAATCCCCATGATGCTTGACCGCATCTGAGTTTGAGAAAATGGTTCCAAGCTCATTTCCTTTCTAGATTTTCCCTTGAGTTCTGGATTGAGAAGAACTTTTTCATTTTCTTCAACCTTAGCAGCATCTCTGTCGTAGATACTGGCTCTAACCCAGAAATGTCGTACCAGTGTTTGATAGGTTGGACCGTTTAAAAAGTTGAAATAGCTCCCCAAGCCTTGCGCTTCGTAGAAACTTCCAATATCACAGTTGTGAGCGGCCAAAGAATCAAAATCCACTGGACTTTCTGATTGAATTTTTAATTCCCAATCCTCCAAGGACATGGTTCTTCCTTTGATCTCATAGGCAGGAGCCTCTTGTTGCATGTTTGAAGATGATCTAGGTGCAGAACTTGAAGAAGCCATTTTGATTGAGTGAAGACGAAAAGAGTTTCTAGGTTTTTAGAGTTTCTTAGCAGAGAAGGTTTGAGATGAAAAGAAAGTGTGAGTTGTGAAGTGAGTAGTGTGTGTTTGTTTAAGTGTTTTTATCAAAAACGTTTGCAATTCAAATGAGACAAACAAACATAGCATTAATGACAAAATTGGGGGCGCGTGTTAGTACGTTTAAAAGCAAATAAAACATCATTGCCCTTTTTGTTATACTCCAATACAAATAGACCATGTCAGAAACTTTTCAGAAAACTAACCTTTGGGTAATGGGACAGCTGTTACAAAAAGTAACTGCCAACGATCCCACTAGCCTTGCTATTCAGAAGCAAAGAATACCGCTTCTGAAGTTTTAGTGCTGATGTCACCTTCAGAAGCACATTTTCCTCAGAACCTTAGTTAAGAGCTTCTGATGGACCAGATGCTTCTGAATGGACTCCAGAACCAAACTTCTTATTCAGAGGCAAGCAAATTTTCAATCAGACACAAAGTGCATGTTCAAATTTTTCTTTATAAAATCAAATCTTTCAACAGATAAAGGTTTTGTAAATATATCAGCCCATTGATGTTCAGTATCAATGAATTGTATATCTAAAATTCCTTTTTGAACATAGTCTCTGATAAAGTGGTGTTTGATCTCAATATGCTTGGCTCTAGAATGTAGAATTGGATTCTTTGACAAACAAATAGCAGCAGTATTATCACAAAAGATGGGAATACTGTTAGCATTAATCTGATAATCTTCCAACTGATGTTTCATCCAAAGTAGTTGTGTGCAGCAACTTGCAGCTGAAATGTATTCTGCTTCTGCTGTAGACATAGCAATAGTTGCTTGTCTTTTGCTTGCCCAGGATATCAGATTCTCTCCCAGGAATTGACAATTTCCACTGGTTGATTTTCTTTCAATCCTGTCATCAGCATAATCAGCATCACAGAATCCAGTCAACTTATAATCTAGGGATTTCCTATACAGGAGTCCAAGATTAGTTGTTCCTTTCAGATACCTGAAGATTCTCTTAACTGCAGTTAAATGAGATTCTCTAGGATCTGATTGAAATCTTGCACACAAACATACACTGAATAAAATATCAGGTCTAGATGCAGTGAGGTATAACAGAGAACCAATCATACCTCTGTATAGCTTCTGGTCTACTACAGTTCCAGTATCTTCTTTGCTTAAGGTGCAGGTTGGATGCATTGGAATGTTCATCACTTTACAATCTTCTAGCTTGAACTTCTTCAGAAGCTCCTTTGTATATTTTGTTTGATGAACATATACTCCTTCTTTACTTTGGTTGATTTGAATTCCAAGAAAGAATTTCAATTCTCCCATCATGCTCATTTCAAATTCATCCTGCATTAACTTAGAAAATTCTTTGCAAAGAGATGCATTAGTAGAACCAAATATTATATCATCAACATATATTTGCACAATCAAAATGTCTTTCTTAAGAGTCTTTCTGAAGTGTGTTGGGTCAACTTGTCCTCTTTCAAAATCATTTTTAATTAAGAAATTACTTAGTCTATCATACCAAGCTCTGGGAGCTTGTTTCAAGCCATATAGTGATTTCTTAAGTTTATAAACATGGTCAGGATGCTTAAGATCCTCAAACCCAGGAGGTTGTTTAACATACACTTTTTCTTCAATGACACCATTAAGAAAAGCACTTTTGACATCCATTTGATATAATATTATACCATGATTAATTGCGTAGGATAGAAGTAACATTATTGCTTCCAATCTTGCAACTGGAGCAAATGTTTCAGTGTAATCAATGCCTTCTTGTTGACTGTAACCTTGAGCAATAAGTCTAGCTTTGTTTCTTGTTACCTCTCCTTGTTCATTCAGCTTGTTTCTGAATACTCATTTTGTTCCAATAATGTTCTTCTGAAAAGGTTTGGGTACCAGATCCCACACATTATTCCTTTGAAACTGATTTAGCTCTTCTTGCATAGCTAATATCCATCCATCATCTGAGAGAGCTTCTTCAACATTTTTAGGCTCAATTATTGAAATCAAACCTATCAAAGATTCTTCTTGTCTGAAGTGTGATCTTGTTCTTCTAGGACTATCTTTGCTTCCAATGATTAGCTTCTCAGGATGTGAAGATTTGTGCTTGAATTTAGGTTGATTAACCTGCTGAGTGTTATCTTGAATGTCCTCAGAAGTATTTTCATTCTGTATTACTGGACTAGGTTCTACTTCTGAAATAGGCTCAGCTTCTGGAATAGGTTCAGCTTCTGAATGCTTTTCAGAATCAGAGGGTTGATCAGATTCTGAAGCATCTTCAGAATCAGTTGTACCTGCATTACTTTCACTTTGCTCTGGAGTTTTACTTCCAGGCTCTCTATCATCAAATTTAACGTGCATAGATTCTTCAACACAATGTGTTTCTGAATTATACACTCTGTAAGCCTTTGACCTTTCAGAGTAACCTAAAAAGATTCCTCTTTGAGCCTTGGCATCAAATTTCTTCAGATAGTCTTTAGTGTTTAGAATGTAACAAGTACATCCAAACTGATGAAAGTAAGAGATATTGGGTCTTCTTCCTTTAAATAGTTCATATGCAGTTTTCTCCAACATAGGTCTGATATAGATCCTATTTTGAATATAACATGAAGTATTAACTACTTCTGTCCAGAAATGTTTAGCTAAATTGTTTTCATGGATCATGGTTCTGGCCATTTCTTGTAAAGTTCTGTTCTTTCTCTCTAAAAACCCATTTTGTTGTGGAGTTCTAGGAGAAGAAAATTCATGAAGAATCACATGTTTTTCACAAAAAGATTCAAATGGCTCATTTTCAAATTCTCCACCATGATCACTTCTGACTTTCAAAATTTTCAATTCTTTTTCAGACTGTATTTGAGTGCAGAAGCTGCTAAACACTTGACATGCATAATCTTTACTTTTAATGAATTTTACCCAAGTCCATCTGCTGTAATCATCAACAATGACTAATCCATATTTACTTCCATATAAAGATGCAGTGTTAACTGGTCCAAAAAGATCAATATGGAGTAATTCTAAGGGTCTGGAGGTTGATACAATGTCTTTGGATTTGAAAGTACTTTTCACAATTTTCCCTTTCTGACATGCACCACAAAGTGCATCTGAATGATAATCAATGTTAGGCAATCCTTTGACAAGTTGTAACTTGCTAATTTTAGAAATTAATATCCAATTAGCATGTCCCAACCTTCTATGCCATACCCACTTTTTATCATTCATTGACAGAAGGCAAACTACCTTCTGATCAGCCAGATCAGAGAAATTAATTTTATAGACATTCTTAACTCTCTTTCCCTTGAATGTAATGGATTTGTCATCCTTGTTGACTAGTGTGCAGTTGGTCTTACTGAACATTACATCATACCCATTGTCACAAAATTGACTAATGCTCAATAGGTTATGCTTCAGACCATCTACAAGCCACACATTATTAATTGAAATGGAGGAATTACCAATAGTACTTGTACCAATGATTTTTCCAGTTTGGTTGCCACCAAACTTCACTTCTTCTCCATCTTTCATGGTAAGGGTAAGGAACAAATCTTTCTCTCCAGTCATATGCCTTGAACACCCGCTGTCTAGGTACCATGACTTTTGTTTCTCTCTTGCCCTTAGGCACACCTGCAGTTTTAATCAATTCAGATTTAGGTACCCATATCTTCATGGGTCCTTTTGGGTTAGTTCTAGAGGTTTTACTTTTCCTCCCTTGTACCTTGGGGTGAGTGCTGAGTAGCTTCTGATCACTCAATACTTTAGGTTTAATACCTTTGGGTATTGTTTTCTCAGAAGCAGTAACTGCTTTGTTCTTCTGATCCTTTGGCTTTGGGATTTTAGATTCTGGTTTAATCAGACTCTGAGGAACAGGTTATGATCTTTTCAGAATTTTAATCTTTTGAGTCTTAGGATCAGATTTTGTCATAACCTTAGACTTGAGGTTTTCTGGCTTTGATGTGATCTTAGCCTTAGAACCAGAAGCTTCAGGTTCTGACTGAACAGCAGTTACAGCATCAGTACCTTCAGGCACAAAGGTGGATTTCAATCCATCCTTGATACAATCACAGTAGCTCTTGAGACTGTATTCTTTGGATTTCTCCTCAGAATATCCAATCCCTTTGCCATTGTTTTTGTATGTGCTGTAGATCATAGAAGCAACTTTGCTTCTGTCTATGCCAGCCATAATAAAATCATCCAAAGCAATTTCATGTTTATTGCCTGAACCTTTATCACATTTTTCTTGTAGCTTCTAACAAAGAACTTTGAGTCTATCTTCATATGTTGTTGATATGAAGTTAAACCCTTTGAGTTCTTCTTCAGAAGCTTTCAGTTCCAATAGAGTTGTTTCTTGTTGTTTCATTAAATCAACATATTTTTCTTTTAAATCTGACAACTCATTGGTTCTGTGTTCAAATAGTGATAAGAGTTCTTTTAGAGAATCAACAAGTTCTTGTCTGGGAATTTTGGAATATATCTCATTTTCATCTTCTGAATCTGATTCAGCTTCTGATACTGCTTCTGATGATACTGTTGCCACTAACCCCATGGCTGCTTTTGCATCATCATCTGCTTCTTCTTTATCAGAACCAGATTCACTGTCCAAATCTTCCCAGGTCGCCATCAAGCTCTTTTTGATTTGCTTTCTGAATTTATTGGAGCTGAAGCTTGATTTCTTGGGTCTGCTTTTAGACTTCTCCTTCTGAAGATCAGGGCAATCAACAATGAAATGACCAGGCTTCTTACAGTTGAAGCACCCCTTCTGATCTTCTTTCTTGGAGTTCTTGTAGCCACCCCTCTTGCTCAAGAATTTCTTCTGCTTCCTTGCCAGATATTCAAGGTTGTTGGACAGCATAGCCATCTTCACAGAATGATCTTCATCAGAATCTCCATCAGGTGATTCTTCTTCAGATTCACTGGCCTTGTAAGCTTTAGAAGATTTTGAAGACTTTCCTTTAGATGGTAGAGCAATGGATTTACTCTTCTTAGAGGACTCATGCTCATTTAAACTCATTTCATGCACCTTGAGGGAACTGACAAGATCTTCAACACTAAAAGTGTTTAAATCCTTAGCTTCCTCAAAAGCAGTTACTTTGGGTCTCCATCTAGAAGGCAAGCTTCTCAGAATCTTACTAACATGATCAGAAGTAACATAGCTCTTCTTCAGTATTTGCAGTCCAGATACTAAAGTTTGAAATCTTGAGTACATTCCTCTATACTCTCATCATCCTTCATTTTGAACAGCTCATACTGATGAACTAGCATTAGGGCCTTTGCTTCTCTGACCTTCTTGCTTCCTTCGTAATTTGCACAGAGTGATGCAAACATTGCCTTAGCAGTGGACTTATCAATCATCTTCATGTATTCAGTACGAGGAATAGAAGCAACAATGATCCCTCTGATCTTGTGATGCTTTTTGTAAGTCTTCTTCTGAGCAGGAGTGTGTATTTTTCTGTCTATAGCAGCTCCTTCTTCATCCAAATCCAGATCATCAACTCCATCTTCAAGAATATCCCATAGTTCTTCATCCAATCCCATGATATAGCTGTACATATTGGTTTTCCACCATGAAAACTCTTCTGGATCTCCATTGAATTTTGGAGCTTTTCCAGAGTCTGATTTCCTTTCAACTGTATCATAGTCATGTTTGACACTTGTGTATTTTAAGGATGTAGTTGATTCCTCTCCTCCAGGCATGTTTTTCTTTTGGATCTTGAACTGTCACACGGTTAAGTGCTTATGATAACAGAGCAAGCTCTGATACCAATTGAAGGTGAGAAAAACACAAGAAGGGGGGGTTGAATTGTGTTTTCTTTTTCTCTCTAAAAATTACTTCTTCTGATAATACTTCAGAAGCAGTTTGAGAAAGCTTCTGATGTAATGATCAGAATCAGATATGCAGCGGAAAAGATCAAAGCAGAGAAAAGAAAAGCAAGACACAAGCAGTTATCCTGGTTCCTTCCACAAACCGGAAGTAGTCCAGTCCCCCTTGCACTTCCAAGGAGATTTCACTATAATCACAAAGATTACAAATGCTCAATACTCTCTAAGTATGAGACTTCTCAAAAATGCTCAAGCACACACGCAAGAGTCTTCCAATGCTCAAGCACTAAGCAAGAGTCTTCTAATGCTCAAGCACGCAGGCAAGAGTCTTCTGATCAAACAAAAATACAATGAAATAAGTTTGACTCCAACACTTGATATATAATCAATGGTGTTCACAATACAATACAATAAAGACTCTAGACTTTTGAATTTCTAAGATGTATCAAATCAGTGCAGAAATTCAGTGTGCTTTTGTAGAATCAAATTGACAGAGTTTTGGCGCTTTTTAACTTGCGTATCTCTATCTACAATCTTCAAGTCTTCACTCCTTTATATAGAGGTGTGAAAGAGACGTTGAGATGATTAGCACGTCTAAAGAGTCGTTTGAAATCCTTTGATCATTCACCAGTACTCCTTTGCCTGATTTGGGTGTAGTCCTTTGAAGAATTAGCTTCAAATTCATTCCCATCTTGAAGGCACAAATTCTGCAGGCATAGCTGTTGTCTTGTCTTGTAGCGTGGACAAAACAGAGTAGTGGAGGTAGTGGTTGTACACTTGTACTTTGTCAACTCTGTTAACGAAGGAAAAATACTCAGTGCTATCCAAATGACCATTGATACCTCCCTTTCAATTCTTGGTTCTTCTTAGATAAGGTTGAAATGAGAAACAACTACTTTGGATCTTCAGTTTGAATTTTACGGATTAAATGTAGCTTCTGGTGATGATATCGCTTATGATGACAACTTTGCTTCTGATGATTTTCTGCTTCTGATGAGCTTCTGCTTCTGATAACGTCATCACTTCAGAAGCACTTTAAGCTTCAGACGCAGTTTTCTTCAGATGCTTCGAATTCCTTTGCTCTCCATTGTTCTTCCAAGACCTATTGAAATTACTTGACTAGCCTTTGGTCCTGTACACTTGAACAGTTATTAGCAATAACCAATTGACAATTTTTAATACCTTGTTATCATCAAAACTCATTAAGGTTCATTGTGAAACACATTTTGTTCCAACAGTCACATATGTTCGATCTTCGTAGCATGTGGATCCCAACTTACTTTAAGGATGTTCTTTTGCCTGGGATTTTGAGAACAACATCAAGATCAGAAAGTGAGAATTCTTTTTATGGTAATTTCTTGAATCCTAGTATTAGCTTGGTTAAATTTTGGATGAGGTTTTATTCTACATTACAAGCCCAGGGACATAAGGAGTTACTTGCTGATAATAGTTCACTTCATTCTATGTCAAAACTAATGTTAAATCGTGGTTTAGAGTGGCATGCAAGTAATGTTTATACTCATGAGAATTTTTATATGTTTCAAAGAGAATTATGGGCTGCATGTCTAGATTGTGGAGTTGAAGATAAGAAAGAGGAAAATGGAGTGGAAATATTGCACTTAATTGAAAACAGTGATGTTAATGGTAAACTTCGAGAAGTGGTTTACTATTTGTTTGATAACAGTGCAGATTGCTCTTGCAAAATGTTTGAGGCTTAAGGAATACTTTGTAGACGCTGATGGGATAAAACCGCAAGTGCACGGTTCTACTGAAGTAGTAAAAATAGAGTATCGTTCTGACAGGGAGTTGTTCAATTCAATTAACTTTAGTTGATGGTTAGAAGAGATTAAGTTGCAAAGTTGGGGTTTTCAAACAGTTGAAAGAAAATATAATAATAAAAAGAGTCTTGGGATTATTGGTTCATCATAATGACAAACCCTTCACAAACCAAAACCTTAAACATAGAACATTATGTTAGACCTAATTTTTAAAGACAAGTTTCCCTTAGTTTATCACATCTTCTTTCGGTCTCAGTGAATGTGTTCCTCTAGCAATCACGCCTATTTTGCTTGTTTGATTGCTATTAGAATCCTTGAAGTTCGAAACTTTATATGTCTCAAGGATTGCAAAGACTATTTCGATGTCTTTGCAATCCTTGTCTATATTCACTTGTTCCAATATTAAAACTTCATCTTTCGATCCTTCACTTAATATTTGTGATGAATCAATAACAACTATTAAACTTCATCTTTCGATCCTTCGATTAATACTTGTTATTGATTATAAGAACGGTGAAATAGATTAGAAATTAGGGTTACATAAAATTAGGGTTTAAAGCTCGGTTTGACTAGGATTATGTCATTAGACTTATCCAACAATCCTAAGACAAGAAGAGTCTACTCACTCATGTTCATCGTAGACATGGAGAATAAGAAGAAAACCATAAAGTAAAATAGGAAGGAAATGTAGAAATAAAGAAAGAACTTTTATTAAGAAAAAGAATTGTCACTTATTGAATTCCAAGAATAAAAGATGAATGTTAATGATAGATAGCTACTCTATTTATAGTCTTATGTCGACTTAAAACCTAAGCAACTATTCACTAGAATGTTCCACAAGAAACCACGAGCTTTTCGGTCAAAATAGGTAGCTTGTCCATGAAGCAAAAACAACAAAAGAAGGTCTGGGAGGTGGCACGGCCTTGCTGCTGGTGGCCCGGGCCGTGCCAATCTGACTTGGGGAGATTATATTTTTGTCTTCAATCTTCGTATTTTCAACCCGAATCAGCTCCAAATCCTCTTTCTTTTGCTCCAAGACTCAATCTATCAAACATTCGTTCCTAAAATATAATAATATGCAATTGAAGTAAAATAGTTCTAAAAACAAATAATATTTAAATAAAATAGACTTAAATCTAAATAAAACGAAATCAAATATTATATTAAAATAATTAATTAATGACTCATCAAACTCCCCCCACACTTGAATCTTTGCTTGTCCTCGAGCAAAAGGCATAAACATAGTAGCATAAACAAGACTCACATATGACAATTCAATTGAAAATTTATGTCTCCTCAAAGGCTTTCATTTCAAGCATACACTAATCACAAACTCAAGCATTTCTTGTAATCTTTATTCAATCCAACAATCAAGTTTCAAGTGAGTGTGTGTGTATGTACTCCAACCCTTTTCTTGCGCCTGTATAAGATAGATATTATGAGGAAACAAGTTCTAATCCTAGCTAATTAAAATAATATAAGATAGGCTATTTTTTGGCTACATTTCTCTTGAAGATAAATCTATAGGAAAGTTATTCTTCCACCAATGGTGTCATCTACTTTTCCTTCTGTAAGGACTGAGGCAAAGAATAACTTAACTTGTTCTGATACCTTTTCTGGTAACTTGTAATAGAATAATTATATCAAGTTTCTAGAGGTTTTGGTACTACTATCTATGTTATAATAAAAGTTATGGAATTCACAGATGAAGTTATCTACATAACACATATTGCAAAACTTTAGATTGGCGATCTTCGAAAGGTTCTGATTGGAAAATGCTATTTTTAATTGGGCGGTATCCTTCCATCCCTTGAATTCTTTAACTAATAGACCATATACCCAGTCTGCTACTAAGGATCCAGTTAGGGGCATAGTTTCAATAAGTTCTGAAGGTAGAGTTGAAATGTATTTGAATGCATTTCCTATATGTTCTATGTTATTGATAGTTGAAGATATCAACTGCACTCAAATTTCTAAGTTCTTTATTTAATTGGATCAATACATTATTTGTATTATACCAATTTATATCTAAAATTCATTGTCCTTGAAAAGGGTTTTGTGAAGGCTCATAGTAATGAGGTATTTTTTGGAATTTTTCTTTTGTAAATTCTTTCTCAAAGTTTGCAGGTCTTTTAATTCTTGAAGTTTCAACCTCTTCTATTTTTACATAATGGAGGTTTTCATTTTCACTTTCATTAGCTTCTTCTTCTGAGCTAAAGTAATAGATAACATGGTTATTATCTTCTTGTTTATCTTCAAAGGTTTCTTGACCTTTGCTATTAATATCTAAAGAAACCATAAGTTTTTCTACATTTTCTAGTTTCCTATTAAGGGCTTCTTCTGTGTCATCCATCAAAAGAAACTAGATGGGTAGTCTAATAGTTAATTGTTTAGATTCAGTAGTTTCTTTAGGTTCAGAAACTTTTCTTCGAGGTTGGATTTTTATTGTTTTTGGTATTTTTTCTAGGATAACTATTTGTTTTCATTTATCTTCAGATTACTCATCTATAGTTAAATATCTTTTTTTTATTTTCTAAGAGTTTCAAAAGATCTTCTAATTTAATACACATATCTTTTCTTCACTCCTTCTTTGTTCTTCTTGAATTTCATCCATCCTTTGGTAAAAAAAATTATAACAACAATTCTTGATTATGTAAGCTAACATACAAGCTATATTGTTGAGTTGAGGGTTTTCTGTATGAAAAAGGTGAGGATATCTATGTGTTTCATCTTCTTCCTAACGTGCAAAATTTTCTACAACCATTGACTTGCTTAAAAAAAAAAGATATCATGTAGTTTTGTTTTTGTTTGTTTTTTTTTATGGATGTGTTTCTTTGCTCGATTTAGTTTGCTTAAGATGGCATACTATTGAATTTTCTTCTCCTTTATTTTTTGTGGGAAATCATACGTAGCATGCGATCTTTAATGCAATTTCGTGCATGTAGTATTTTATATGTTTGAGATCTTAGGTTATTGATTTTTTTTCTTCTAATTCTATTTTTTTATTCAAAGTTAATGTAATATGCGACAAAGATTGATGCGGTGTCATTGTTCTGATTTACTTTTTTGAAAAATATTCTTAGGTTTAGCAGAGTATCATAAAAGGTTTATTGAAGGATTTTCATAGATAACATTACATTGTTGGAAAGGAAAGGACATACATATGTCTGGGATTGGCAAATCAAAGAAAAATTCAAGAGCTTAAAAAGAAGTTGACGACGATGCCGGTGTTAATTTTGCCAAAGCCAATTAGGTTGTTTGTAGTATTTTGTGATGCATCTAAAAGAGGTTTGGATGGTGTGCTTATGCAAGATGGTCGAGTTGTGGCTAATGCTTCAAGACAACTAAAAATTCATGAGAGAATTTATCTGACACAAGATTTAGAATTAGCAGTCGTGGTAATTGTACTTAAGTGTGGAGGAATTATTTGTCTGGGTTGAAGTTTGAAGTGTTTAGTGACCATAGTAGTTCACAATATCTGTTTAATTAGAAAGCGTTGAATATGAGGCGATGAAGATGGTTGGAATTATTGAAGGATTATGATTTTGAGTTGAGTTATCTTCCAGGAAAGGTCAATGTCGTAACATATGCCATGAGTAGGAAGTCCTTACACATGTCAACACATATGGTTAAGTAAATAGAATTAATAAATCAATTTTGAGACATTAGTTTAGTTTGTGAAGTGACGCCTAATATTGAGAAGTTAGGTATGCTAAAGCTGACGAGTCAAGTGTTAGAAGAGATAAAAGAAGGGCAGAAAACTAAGTTGGAGTTAGTTGACTGTGTAACACTATTTACCCATGGAAAGGAAGTGAATTTCAAAATAGACGAGAATGAGATTACGAAGTTTTGAGATAGAGTTTGTGTGCCGAATATGCCGGAACTGAAGCAGAGTATCTTTGAGGAATGTCACAAAAGCATTTTGAGTATACACCCGAGAGCCACTAAGATGTATCAAGACCTTAAGGAGATATTGTGGTGGGCAAGTGTGAAGAAAGATATAGCTGAATTTGTGTGTACTTGTTTAGTCTTGCAAAGGGCAAGGGTGGAGCATCAAGATTCGTCGGGGTTAATACAACCTTTGAGTATTCTAGAGTGGAAGTGGAACAATATTTCTAAGGACTTTGTTGAGGGTTTCACAAATAACAAGAGGTGAAGAACTTAAGGGGCAAGGAGATTGCATTGGTGAGAGTGACATGGGGAAGACCAGCTAGAGGAAGCATAATATGGGAGTTGTAGGGTTAGATGAAGAAGTCCTATTCGGATTGATTTCCTTCAGTCAATTTTCGAGGACGAAAATTCTTTAAGTGGGGGAGAGTTGTAACACCCCGAAAATTACATGTAATGATTTAATGAAGTTAATTAGAAGAATTCTTGATTTTTTTTAATAATGGTGTTATGATGCTAGAATATTATGTTAGCTATGAAGAAATAGACATATGATGATTAATGACGTGCTATGAGGATTATTATGATGAATGGGAAAATAAATAAAGTAATATAGAGGCGGGAGGTGTAGAATAGAAGTTTTAATTAAGTGGGGGAGGGGGAAGTAAAAAAAAAAATATATATATATACAATAGAATGACAGGAGTAATATTATGAGGTTAGCCCATATATAAATAGAGAATTAACAATCAAGGTTGCCACTTTTGCTGAAACGTAGAAGCAAGAGAAGAAGAGAGAAGAGGAGGAGAAAACCCTAGTTTCGGAGAAGAGAGCCGGAAAGCTGTGACTTCAAAGATTCGAGGTAAGGGGGAGATTCCTACCACTTTAGGGTGTTTAATCTATGATGGGGGTAACTTTATTTAGTATGATGTGTTTCTTTTGATATGATTTATGATGGAATTATGGTGATGAATAAAGGCAATGATGTTGTTGAACGAATGAGATTTATGGGATTAAGTTAGGGTTAGAATGTAGAATTGAATTGTAGAAAGAAGTAGATGATCTGATGGATTAGGGTGATAAAGAATGTTTCGATTGTAGAATGATCACAGATTAAGTTTCCAATCAGTATTGGGGTTTGAGCCGATGGAAATTGGGATTTTTGTTTGAAAAGTCGGTGTCTAAACGTTTTGCAAATAAGAGATTATGTGAGGTTTGGAAAATCGATTTTTTTTGGGTGGTTGAAACTTGAATTTTTCTGTAGATTATGATAGAGTTAAGTGTCAGGAGCGTGTAGGCGAAAACGGCATCGAAAACGAGTTAACGGTTTGATTTTTACGCGCGAAAACGTGAATGTTAAAAATCAGAAGTCGTCTGTCAAATCTGGAAAAATCGTGCCACGATGGGAGACCAACGTGCCACGATTATGTCATACCAGAAACCTTAAAAATGCAATTTTCTTTACTCCAAATGCTTCCAAACTTCTTCCTAAGTGTAGGGACTTTATCCTAACCATCTAGAGATGTTTTTAGGAAGGAAATAACCTTGTATAAAGGGTCTAATGAGTTCATGAGTTGGTCCTTGGGGTAGGAATGGAAGTTGTTAATGATTATAATGAGGTTGAGAGAGTATGCTTAAGTGTCATTAGGATTTCATTATCTCAAAAATCAAAAGAGATTAGGTAGTGAAACGATGAAGGACTTAGAAGCGAAGTAGAGAGAGTTGTGAGAGGGTAATTCAAGAACTAATGAGGATCAAAATAGTAGTAAATTAGAATAAATGATAGATGCAACGATGAGACTACATGAAGAGCAAGAACTAGGGTAAATTAAAGAGACACGATGGTAAATGAATAAGGTAATAAATGACGTTAATGACGTGGCAAAGTATGAAGTAAGGTACAAGATATGAATGAGTTAAAGAAATGAAAATACGATGATAAGAGGGAATAATAGAGTAGATGGTTATAGGTAATTGATGAGGTTAAACATAATATCCTTAAATAGTAATGAGCTTAGGAAGGTTGTTAGGTTGTAGGGAATAAGAGTTAATATAAGCGGTAATGTTAAAGAGTTGATGAGGTGCATATAAACGAGGAGAAGGATAGGTGGGTTAAATGGACGGATAAGATGAAGGATGAAGTATGTCACTATGAGTAAAAGATGCAAAGAATGAAAATTAAACTAATGGTGGGTGTAAGATTTAGATATGACGTGAATATGACAAAATTAAGAGTTAGACATAAGTAGACGAATATATGGTGTAAAAATAATGATGAGTTGCTAATGACGTAAGATGATGATGTAAAATGATGTTATGATTATTAAAGACGAATGATGTAAAATGATGTATGACGAATGACGTACTTGTTTTCTAATAACAAGCAATATGACGAGTAACTATGACGTAAAGATTATGTGTTGTTTATGTGTCTTCTAAATGATGTTTTGGTGGGTCCACATGCATCATATCATACTGCATAATGACGAATGACGAATGACGGATGTAAGTTCAATAACACACCTCTGACTTACATTATTATGACGATAGGATCCGGTACCGGCATGCATGTAGGTCTAGGGATGAAGTATGTTGCATATAGGTCATGTTAGGTGAACGGTGATATGTGCTAATAATGTGAATATGATATATGTGTTAAAGGTGTGCATAAGATGTATGTGTTAATTATGTTTATGAAATGAATTGTGTGAATATTATGATGAATGATTGAGGATGGAATGATGAATGATTGATGATGATGAGATGAAGGACCGATGAAGATATGATTATCTGCTTTATTATTCATGTATCCCAATATTTGTTATGATGTG
Organism: Medicago truncatula; assembly: GCF_003473485.1. Taxonomy (NCBI): domain Eukaryota; kingdom Viridiplantae; phylum Streptophyta; class Magnoliopsida; order Fabales; family Fabaceae; genus Medicago; species Medicago truncatula. Next base: position 25,695,924 of record NC_053049.1, on the reverse strand, counting down.
AATTCTCACCCCTTGCTGTTGTTTGTGTGTTTGGTGTCTATACTCCTGGGATACAGATACACAGGAAGAGGAGATTTAGCCTTGCGGGACGCTTAGAAGGTGGCAACGGAAATATACCTCCGTAGCCATTTATCTTTATCATTGAGTAGTCGAATAAATGCATGCTCTGATCTATAACACTTGGGTTGGGGTTAAACGTTGAATGTCTTTATTTTATGACGTTAAAGAACCATGACTTTTTATGTTATTTATCAACATATGTTGATGAAGAATTTGATGTCTTTGAATTATGAAGTTTTATTTAAAGCATTTTCTATTGTTAAGTACGATGCATCATTTACTTATTTATTGTATGACAGAATAATAAAGAAATGTAACATCCTTTTTATCTTATTGTATACTTATTATTAAATAAAAACAACGTCGGGTTTAGGGTGTTACAGCTTGACATATGGTTGACTTGACATTGGATAGCTTTGGTGCACCCGCTATTGTTAAAGATCCACAAATTAAAATCTGATTTATTATGCCCTGTTGTAAAAGTGATTGTAAGTTTTTTTAAGGTATAAAGTGATTGCAGAAGTGATTGTAATTTGTAACTTGATACTATGTCATTTTGTCTAATAAGCTATTATGAAAATTCTAATTTTGTTACCATGAATTAAATGAGCATTAGAGTATATATAGATTTTGATTTCTGTGAGCATTGAGTATTTATGAGAGTAATGAGTATTTGTTTGGGTGAATGATATAATAGTTCATAGTTAGTGAGAATTATTCTAGTTAAGTCACTTCAAAAATTTATTCTAAAAATTGATTATAGTAATCAATTTCAAATTCCAATGATATTGATTATAATATTTTATTATATTGATTAAACTAATTTTAGTGATAATTTTATGAATTATTTATTTTTAGAATTTATAGTATAATAGAAAATTTTAAAAATAAAATAAAACAATGATAAGTTTTAGTGACAACCGTAACTGTAGGTAAAGGTCCATAATGTTTTTAAAGTGGTCTCTGATGAGTCAATAATTAATAGTTTTAATGTAATATTTGAGTCCGTTTTATTTAGATTTGATTCCGTTTTATATGCGTGCGGTTTTGCTTTTGTTCGAGGAAATTTATGGTTTAAAGGTTAATTTCAGTAAAAGTATGCTTACTGGTGTTAATATTAATGAGTCTTGGTTGGCGGAGGCGGCTTTGGTTATGAATTGTAGGAGGGGGTCTATTCCGTTTGTGTATTTGGGACTTCCAATTGGTGGGGATCCTAGAAAATTGAATTTTTGGAAACCTGTAATTGATCGAATAGTTGCTCGCTTATCATCTTGGAATCATAGGTTCTTGTCTTTTGGTGGCCGTCTGATACTGTTGAAATATGTCCTATCTTCGCTCCCGGTTTACTTTCTTTCCTTTTTCAAGGCTCCTGCATGTATAATTTCTCTTATCGAATCTATTTTTAAAATATTTTTTTGGGGTGGGAGTGAGGAAAATAAAAAAAATTGCTTGGATTAAATGGGATGATATCTGTGTCCCTAAGGAGGTTGGAGGTTTGGGGGTTAGGAGATTGAGATAGTTTAATTTTTCTTTGTTGGGGAAGTGGTGTTGGAGGATGTTGGAGGAGAAAGAGGGCCTTTGGTATCGTGTTTTAAAGGCACGTTATGGTGAGGAGGGTGGTCGTTTGTTGGAGGGGGGTAGACATAGCTCGTCTTGGTGGAGGATGTTATGTAGTGTGCGTGGGGGGGCTGGTGAGGGAGTAGTGAATTGGTTTGATGGGAACATTCGACGGATGGTGGGAGATGGTCAAGGTACTTTATTTTGGTATGATCATTGGGTCGGGGACTCGCCTTTGCGATTCAAATATCCTAGGCTCTTTGATCTTGCTGTACATAAGGATAGGATGGTGGCGGTTATGGAGCAAGAGGGGTGGGAAGAAGGAGGAGGGGGGTGGGTGTGGCGTCGACGTCTGTTAGCATGGGAGGAGGAGAGTGTGAGGGAGTGTGCATTATTATTACATAACTTTGTTTTACTGGTTGACGTGACTGATAAATGGAGTTGGACTATTGACCCTGGTCATGGATATTCGGTGCGAGAGGCTTATCGCTTTGTTGTTAGCCATGGCGCGCACTCAGACAGGATCAGCGTTCACAATGTGTGGCATAGGCACATTCCGACTAAAATGACTTTGTTTGTGTGGCGTCTTCTATGCAACCGACTTCCGACTCGAGGCAACTTGTTACGAAGAAATATAGTTCAGCCGAATAATTCTCTTTGTGTGTTTGGGTGTGAAGTTGTGGAAACGGCAGTTCACTTGTTTTTATCATGTGAAAATTTTGGTTTCGTTTGGTCATTGATATCGGCTTGGTTAGGCTTGTCTTTCGTACATCATAACGATATACAACAACATTACCATCATCTTTGTTATATGGCGGGATTTCCTCGGCGTACTCATGCTTATTTTACAGGTATTTGGTATGCTTCTGTTTGGGTGATATGGAAAGACAGAAACAAATGTATCTTCCAAAACGAGGCATCACATCCTCTAGTTCTTATGGAGAAAATTAAACGCATCTCATTTTTTTGGATGAAAGCAAGGAACATATCTTTTAATTATTATTTTTATGACTGGTGGAAATATCCGCTCATTTGTATGGAAGTGCATCAGTAATTTATTTTTTTGGTTACTTGAGGATGCTTCCCTCTTTGTGGCATCCTGCAATCTGTAAATATTTAGCAATGACTCACTTTTTGCACGTCTTGTGCAGGATGTTTCATGTGCAGTTTTAATATATCTCATTTTAGCTTGTGCAAAAAAAAAATTTAATGTTCTATTTTTATTGATTAATATTTATGTGCGCATATATCCTTTCAGGTTTTGCTTTATTTGACCAAATTTTTTTATTTTAAAAATGTATTGAACTAATTTATTTAGTTGCCTAAATGAGAAAATCAATTAAATTATTTTGCTCAATTTAATAGATATATATATTTTATCGAGAGTCACGACATTATTTTACATATGTTATTCTGCTAACCAGTAGTTTGTCTCACTTTCATAAAGTGTAAAGCCTTCTCGTTCACGGACTTCACATGATATACGAAGACATAGTGCGTGAAATGCTCGCGTGACCGAAAGGAGGCGTTCATTACTACGAGTTCAATCTGGCCGTGCTTAAGGAGAATAGGGCGATTCAAAAGAGCAGACTTGTGAAGAGATATTTGTGAGATTCGTCGTTGGCTTAGTTATTTAGGTAAACATGTGCTACTTTTCTTCAATGCATTTAAACCTTTAATACTTTTGTGTTTTGTTTGGTGATTATGGTATTGATTTTGAAATGTAGTATTGGATCCACTAAACCTTTGTTTGTTTGTAATTTTTTTTCCTTCTTTCGATTGAGAGAATCCAAGTTGTTTGATTTTGAATATTAGGAGGTAGGTTTTGTAAGAAATTTTATCATCAGAAAGATCATAATTGGATTCTTACAAAACCTACCTCCTAATATTCAAAATCAAACAAATTGGATTCTCTCAATCGAAATAAAAATAAAAAAATCACAGATATAACAACCAATGGTTTAGTGGATCCAATACTAAATTTCAAAATCAATACCATAATCACCAAACAAAACACAAAAGTATTAAGGTTTAAATGCATTGAAGAAAAGCAGCACATGTTTTCCTAAATAACTCAGCCAACGGCGAATCTCACAAACATCTCTTCAAATCTGCTCTTTGAATCGCCCCATTCTCCTTAAGCACTGCCAGACTGAACTCGTAGTAATGAATGCCTCCTTTTGGTCACACGAGCATTTCACGCACTATGTCTTCCTATATCATGTGAAGCCCGTGAATGAGAAGGCTTTACACTTTATGACATCGAGACACACTGCTGGTTAGCAGAATACCATGTACAATAATGTTGTGACTCTTGATAAAATTTATATATATTAAATTGAGCAAAATAATTTAATTGATTTTCTCATTTAGGCAACTAAATGGTGTTGGTTACATGAATCCAACGGTTTCATGAATCGTTGGGATTAGGTGTCAACGAATCTATTGACACCTAGTTGATTATTAGGAATATTTGAGCATGTTAGATCATTGACTTGATTCTTGGGTGCAAGCCAAAATTTAATATGTTGCATTTGATTTTCCTAAAAATCTAGCACTTGATACATTAAAAAACGAATGAAAGAAATATTAAACAATAAATCATAATAATGTTAAACATCAAACCTTATGAATATAATTAATCAGGAAAAATCACTTTCTTGAATAAATTCAATGCACAATAATTTTGTAGTCATTATTCTTTAAACTGTATATCGATCCACTCTAGATCTTTTTCTCTCTCTCTATAGTCTATCCACTAAAGATATTTTTTTTCTATCATCAATCCACCCAAGATTTATGCATATCTTCTTTTGTCCGTTCATTAGATAATAATTTGGCATAGCTGAGGTTTTCAAATCATGAATCAAAAGAACTATTTTATAAATCGTAAATCAAATCTTATCATGAATTATAAAAACGACATTTGAAGTAAAAACAAGGAACATATGTAAAAACTTATATATGAGCTAATACAACATATATGAATTTCAAAATAGTTCAAGATTGAAATGATAAATCAATGAGAGTAGCAATAACACAACTAGGGTTCGGAATAGGCCAGGCCGGCCTACAGGGGCCTACGGCCTGGCCTGGCCTGGACTGTTTAGTAGATAGGCATAGGCTTAGGCTTTTTAGAAAGTCTGTTTAGTTAAATAGGACAAGCTTAGGCTTCAAAAAAAGACTGTTAAGCCTAATAGGTCGGCCTATTAATACTTATTTATTAAAAAATATTTTTTTTTATATTAAAATAATTGCATATATTAAAAATATAAACATCTTTTTCTCTATCTATTAGTCCCTTAATAGGCTTTGTTGTTATAGGCTTTTATGTAGGCTTTAATCTAGTTGAAATTTACTTGTAGTGAAATAGGTTTTTAAGTAGGCTTTAAGACAAGTTTAACCTATTTAGTAGGTCAAATGAACTATTTGATGGCCTTAATGTGAAGTAGGCCTGTAAGTAGACTTTCAGGCCAGTCCAGACTTTTAAATAGGCCAGACCAAGCCTATAATAAGTCATAGGCCAGGCTCAAACTTGTGATTAATTTCGTAGGCCAGGCTCAGGCCTATCAAAGCCTGACCTATTCCCAACCCTAAACACAACAAATCAACACAAAGAAAGGGCAAGTGAGGACTGTCTTCAAATAAGAAAGGGGACCGTAAGCATATAATAATAGAGAAGAGACTTGGAAGCACTGACCGGGCATAAATAATACCCAAAAGTGCATGTAGGAGGATAGGATTGAGGACCTAAAACTATATGCTAGAGATGTTTACGGATGTAAATTAGGTTATTCAAAAGTTTGATAGCTGATTTTGCTCTATTTAAAGAAAAAAAAATGAAAATAACCAACCTGGGCCTTTTCAAAACTGGCTCGTGCGTAGGGGTCCCTTTCCCTTCTGCTATGTTCTCACACACTATCTCTCATCCCCTATCGTCAATTGTTGGATTAATTCAACAGACGAGGAAAAAATAACAATAAAAAAAAATAGAAGCATAACAAGATATTTAAAACATTGATAAGGAGCATAACATACAACAAACGAAAATTTTCAATTGAAACACATTCATCTGTAAGCGTGAAAATGAAAGAAAAAGAACATAAAGAAAATAAAAAGTTAATCTAACCTGAAAATTATTGCGAGTGAAAAATCCACGTGGTTTCGAAAACAAAATGATGTGTTTGATGTGCTATGAAATTAATAATATGCGCGGGTTATCATCGTATATCTATAGTTCATTATTTATATAGGATAATAGATATCATAAGAGATAAGTATGAAGACTAGAATTAAGTAAACAACTAACTTTTATCAAAAAGGAAATAAGAAAAACAGGGTATTTCATACAATGTACTTTAAATAAATAATTGAATCCAATCAATTAACTACCTTAAAATATTGGTAAAAAAAAAATTGGATTTAAATGACTAACTACCAAAATAATTTGGTCAAAAAAAGAATTAAAAAAGGAATTTTCAATACCACCAAAATTCCCTAATTAACATCCTTAAAACTCACTAGGGGTGTACATGGGTGATTTTAAATTGGGTTTGACTAAACCCAAAATCCGAACAGTATATGGTACTCCAGTTTGAGCGAGATAAAATAACCACATGTTATACCATTGAATGGGTTTGGGCAAGCCCACTAATTTATGGGTTGGGTTGGATTGGGTAATGGATTATCCAACTTAATTTTCTTAAAAAAAATTGGTTAACTTATTTTTACTATAATTTTATGCATCATAGAATAATAAATTATAATACCAAATAATAAAATTCATCATAAAATACTTGCAACAAACTAAAGTTGCATTACATAAAATTGCATTAGTATTAAAATAACAAAAAAGTGCAACATCTTGATTTGTAACTCTAGCATGTTTTGATTTTTATTATATAGGATACAATGTGTGTGTTTTGGAAATATAACTTTGATTTATGATTATAACCTTTAGTATTTTTCTTCTACTCTATGAAAATAAAGATAAAAAATATTAGCATTATTAGGTAAGTAGGTTTTTTGGGTCTGGGTCTGGTTTTACCCGAAACCCATTTATTTTTAAGGGTTTTTTATTTCATTTTATACAACTAAGAAGATAACACATCTAACGGTACCATAATCTCATTTTGTTGATAAAAGGATGGAATGTATGGAAACATTGAAGGAAATAATTGATTCTATGCAAATTCTGTCAATATTAAATCAACAATGGACTTCAAATTTCATAAGCAATGAGTTTGTCTTTGTTGTGTTGAAATGAGAAAATGAGTTGCTACTAGGATTTGCCATTTGAAATCTCATTTAAAATATCCTTATAGTTTTATTTCTTACTACCTTTCTAATCATTTATGTACTGAGGATCCATAAAGACTGATATTTGGAATTTCTTTAATTGGCATGGTTATTTGAGCATAAAACTATAAATGGAGAGATTATTTGAATATGACAGTTTTGGCTTTGCAAAGGCGGCAATAGCTGATAATTGCAACTTTGTTTAGGTCTTAAAAATTTGACAAAGTGAGTTTATGGTCCCAAAATTATCTTATTAATTTATTTTTATATTTTAACTTGTGAGTACTCCTTTATTTTTTATTTTTATTTTTTTTTTATTTTTTATTTTATAAATCAAGAGCATAATGACATCAAGAAAGAGAATACTGATTTCTCAAATATACTCTAATCTTGTGCCAAGTGCTCATGTATATTATTAAAAAAGAAAAAACTACTTAAAAAAACTAGGGGACATAAACCTATAACCCAATGAATCCACACAAAAGTGTAGTTCAACCCAAACGGGGAACACAAAGACATAAAATAACACTAGTGGATATGCCTCTATTTAATCCTAAAACCAGTGTTTTAAAACGCAGATCGACCCAGCCGGTCTGACTGGTCGATCGAACTGGGAACTAGAGGGGTGGGCGGGTTGTTAACATGTACATGCAGCACAATATTGTTAACACTTACCACTTGGGTGTGTGAACTTGCTTGTTAAATTTCCATTTGAACTATATATATTTAACTGAAACGTTTATTTCTTACGAGTATATATATGAACTATATATATTTAACCGAAATGTTTATTTCTCACGGGTATATATTTATACACATGTTTATTTTTTATTTATTTTTTGGTCAAGATATATACATGTTAATTAATATATGATATAAATATATTTCATGTTTGTTAAAAAAAATAAAAATAATTCATGTTCCTAAAAAAATAATATCTCGCATATTTATTTGATAATCATAAAATTTATTTTCCATTTAGTTTTTTTTCTTGTTAATGTGAATATGATTTTGATATATATTCCATAATTTTTTAAATGTGTGAATTTTTGCAGTCCGAGCACTGACCCAATGACCCAGTGCCTTGACCGGATCGACTATCGGTCCGGGTTTTAAAACATTGCCTAAATTTAATAAGAGGTCTAGAGTGTGGTGAATGGACAGTTTGTCAACACAAAGAGTATCCACATATATACCATCAACGGCCTTGCAATGAAATCTATGTCAGCAAGCTAAACGACTCTTTCGAGTCTCACATTCCAAGTCGGACAAAGTGAATGACGAGGTATCACATTGTACTCAAATTTTTTCTATAATGGCAAATAAACTTGATCGCCAACACGGCAACAATTTTACACGCCAACGATTCATTAATACAAACAATGAATATAGGGCCATTTCTAGCCATTCGGTCCCAATTCAAGCATATCGAAGCTGATAAAAGCAGCACCCTAGCTTTTCTGGCACAGTGATCGCAGAACTGGAAGCTTTGAGCCTGCGGACCTCAACAAATCCGGAATAGAAATAGGAAAACAAAGATACAGTAAAGCGATATAATTGTCAAAACCAACTCAGCTCTGGCGGAGGAAGAACAAAGGCTAAGCAGGAGTGACGAATTAGAGAGATAAGGCACAATAACACAACTCAAACTCAGAATGATCCGAATTCGACTTCAAACTTCAAAACATATCTGGAACGGAGGAGTAGATCCATCACTGACCCGGAACTTTGACAATTCGGTAGTGAAACACGAACAGACCAAGAAAAGAACCAACAACCACCGCTGGAGAAGGCGGCGCCAGACTTCCTAGGTTCAAAACGGGGGAGCTGCAACACGATCAAAACGGTGGCTAAAGACCCAACAACCAAATCTACACAGCCCTTGACCTTCGATAAGAAACCAACATACGAACCTGTGAACGACGACGGTAAATACGATGAACTGGAAATACAGAGGGAACGCCGAAGTAAGAAGGGTGCAACGCTGATGTGGAGAAAAACTTTAAACAATTTAGACATTTGTTGGTATATATGTTTTAGTAAAATTTGATGAGTTATTAAAGGTGTAACTATATGTGTATATTTTAGTTCTTGGGAAGAAAAATATTCTATGTTTTAGCATATGTTCTATATGTTTGATATATTTACCTAGAACTTTATATTCAACGGTTAAATTTATTAAATTATGTTCTATAGGTAGTTACTGAAGTGTATCTATAATAAGTTGGACACTTGTTGTCAACACATCTTTTGAAAAAACACATCCAGATTCATAACTCATTTAAAAACCTCTAAGTAATTTATTATTGTTTGACCAAAACCTCTAAATAGTTTAGAGAATTATAGTATAATTAGAAATTTATTAAGCAGATGAGGTTTTGGAATTTAATTCCTCTAAAAAATAACTCTTATAGTAGTAGTTATACATCAATTTAGTTACAAAATTATGAAATTTATTGTACAGAAAAGTTATGTGATTTGATTAGTTTGGGCACAACATAAATTACGTCACGAGTGATTCGGGATTTTCATCAACAAAGTTATTTATTTGTAAATTGCAAGAAAACTCAAAAGAATTAGGGCCTAAATCTGATATGACGAATCAACTTGATTAAAGCAACTTTCAGTCCAGTGATGAGCATCTAATGAAAGCTTCAAAATCTTGAACAACTTGGTCAACAACATGGATTATCATCTTTTTTACCTGTTTCAAGAAAAAATATCACAATTAATCCCCATAATTAAACACAAAAATAAAGCAAAGTTGTCTACAATTATATGATAAGAGATGTTACACCTTCAGATTTCGAACTTGGTGAGGGCATCCAGCAGGTATAAATACTGCTTCACCAAGCTTCTGCTCAAAAGTCCAAGGAACTACACCTGTAATTGATTAAGATTCTTGTAAATAACTAGTCACATGATGATTTAATTAATATAGAAAGTTTGAAATGCTATGTGCTAACCAAACTCTTCCTTCAGCTTCTTATGCTCAAAAGTCAAATAAAAACATTGGTCATGAATAGGATGGACAACCTAAGCAAAAAAGAAGTTAGTGAGACTCAAACATGTAAAAATAAATATAAGCGGAAACGTTGATGAAATGTGATAATATAATACCTCTTTTACTGGAGAACAATAAGTATGCCTAAATTCTTTGGAATATTTTCTAAGATATGCTTCTAACTTTGCAGTATCTTCTCTTCGAAATATGTCCCAAAGTGCACTAGCTGTTTCTGATGTATCTTCTGTGATTGGTGGAACTTCATTTGGAAATAGCTTTGCTTTGATCTCAAAAGGACCTCCATTATCTTGAACAAGACCCTCTTTCTGAACCAGTTATTGACAATGGTTTGCATAAACATACAGACAACAGTGTTGCAAACTTTAACGTTAGGTTCCCATTTGGTGCTCCCATCGATGAAGTGAATGTTGATTTCGAACAACGGCCCCCAAATACCGTTTCCTGGGGTCAAAATGGTGACTTAGTTAGGAAGCCACTACTCAGAAACAGGGAAGTTTCCAATTTTTCAACTGACTTCAATACTTTCAAAAGTTCTGCAGAAGGTTTCACTAATGATGTGGAGGATTTATGCTCTCAGAATAAGAGAAAGAAAATTGAAAAGCTAGTTGATTCTATGGGACAAAGGCCTGCAAGTAAAACCTCAAGTATCAAAGAAGACAGTCTTGAGGCTGTCATTGGAGTTCAACGTTTGGCATTTGATCAAGCGGATGATAGAAGACAGGCACGTATGCCAGCAGATGCAATGGTAGACGCCAGGGAAATCCAAGAAATGGAAGGGCCTGCATGGAAAGTGAGAAAAGAAGAGGTAAATCTATTTTGTTTTCATTCTAAAAATATTTTAATTGATGTGTTTTGAAAATATTTTTAAGCATTCATTAGTAGATATACATTTTTTGTATATCTTGCACTAACGGAATTGATTACATTAGAAGCAATATTTGATATCAAATTGTATTCCAAGAAGTCATTGTTAACATATTTGATATCAAAACTCGGTCTACATACATTGTGGCCTTGGAATACAATTTGATATCAAATATTGCTTCTAATGTAATCAATTCCGTTAGCGCAAGATATACAAAAAATGTGTATCTACTATTGAATGCTTAAAAATATTTTCCAAAGACATCAATTAAAATATTTTTATAATGAAAGCAAAATAGATTTACCTCTTCTTTTCTCACTTTCCATGAAGGCCGTTCCATTTCTTGGATTTCCCTGGCGTCTACCACTGCATCTGGTGGCATACGTGCCTGTCTTGTACATTCGGCTTGATCAAATGCCGACGTTGAACTCCAATGACAGCCTCAAGACTGTCTGTCTTCTTTGATACTTGAGGTTCCACTTGCAGGCCTTTGTCCCATAGAATCAACTAGCTTTTCAAATTTCCTTCTCTTATTCTGAGAGCATAAATCCTCCACATCATTAGTGAAACCTTCTGCAGAACTTTTGAAATTATTGAAGTCAGTTGAAAACCCCGTAACTTCCCTGTTTCTGAGTAGTGGCTGCCTAACTAAGTCACCATTTTGACCCCAGGAAACGGTATTTGGGGGCCGTTGTTCGAAATCAACACTCACTTCATCGATGGGAGCACCAAATGGGAACCTAACGTTAAAGTTTGCAACACTGTTGTCTGTATGTTATGCAAACCATTGTCAATAATTGGTTCAGGAAAAGAATTGCAATATTCATTTTGGAAATGCCTTATGTGCTCTTTTTATTTTTTTAATAGCATAAAGTTGTTCATCTGTTAATTTCACCTCAGTTATATGAGTCAAAATATTGAACAATAAAGTAAACTTAGTACTCCCTCCGTCCCGCAATAAATGACCTGTTTGAAAATGTGCAATTTTGACCTAATTTGCTTTGACCATATTTTTCTACTAATATACAAAGATAAATAATATCATATAAGATGTCGTTAGATTCGTCTCGATGAGTATTTTCAAAATATCAAATTTTCATAATTTTTTCCAATATATTATTCAAGATATTTAAACTCAAAATTACGCATTGGTATGCGTCATTGAATCAACTGTGTCACTTATTAAGGGACGGAGGGAGTACCATTTTATACTTGTCGCACCAATATAGCATTGAAAGTACATAAAAGTTATAATATAATGTACCATACCGCGTCTGCCATATCACAATGGAGTTTTGTAACAGAATCTCCTCTGCCAAGCTCATCTTTGGTTCCATAAGCAATGTAAGATTTTGGACCTAAGTCAAGCTTTATGACGTTTGGTGGCAACTTTGTAGCAAGGTTGAGAATTCCAGATCGAGGATCGCAATACTCTTGAAATGGCAAACAATGAATAAACTCGTCACAATGGCGCGGCAAGACATTTTCAAACTCATCATAAGGTGGCCAGTCTTTTAGCCTGAGCATCTCTGGCCAGAAATTTATATATCTTCTTCCCTCTTTATAACCTTCAAAGAATTGGCGAGTGTCAATTTTTACCTGCAAAGGTTTATATAGAGAGATAAATATTGGTCTAAATTTTAGAATTAATATATATACATGACATATAGAGTTAAAGTACTAAAATATTAAGAACGAATAGGCGATTCAAGCTACATGTTTTTCTAAAGTGTAAGAACGAACATCACCAAAGGAAATTTAACTATGAATACAAACCTCACAACTAGCCAAGATAGCCTGTATATTTGAGCTGACACTTGAAGATGAATTTACACGCAATGCTCTCCAAGTAATCATTGGCTCCCAACTCAGTCCTGTCCGTTTTTTGAGAACGTTAGATATTAGAACGGGTTCACCGTTCCGCCAATACTTTTGGAATTTAAATAGCTTTTTTTCTATAAGGTCACTTGACATCGGACGGTATATGTCATTGTAATTCTTGCAACTTAAGATTCTTTCTTTCTCAATATTCTTTTGTTTTTCAATTTTGCAAAAATGTTTCTTCATACGACCGAGCTTTTGTTACCAATATTTTGTTGTGACGATTCTCTACAGAAGCTGAAACTTTTCTTTCAACTAGTGCAGTAGAACTCTTCTTTTTCACACAAGGTAGAATTTGTCTTTCTTCATCTGATTTTGAGTTTCTTAAAAACTCGGACTGTTGATTTGAGTTTCCTTTTCTTGAAATTTTTATCTTCTTTCTCTCTGGAATCAAATACAAGACTCATTATTACTGTAGAAATAATATGAAATCAAATTAATAATTGTAAACTCTGTGGTACATATACACATATTACTACCATTATAGTTTCTTCAATACTACAATCATAAGCATGACATAGGAAAGTGAGCATCGACATATAAATTATTAACCTAGACACACTATAAACTCAACAAATAAATTTCTGAAAATCATAAATATAATTCAGTGTTTTTTTTTTGTTTTTTTACTATAAATATAATTCGGTCTTGATACGGTACTATGGAAACCTTAATATAATGCTCCTTTTATTTTTGAGAGAGCATAATGCTCCTTTTAAAAAATAATACAATATAATCATAGCACATTAGACAAATATTTTTTTTTAATTAGCAAATAAATACAAGAAAAATAGACCAACTCAAGAGACCATGATACATGGCCCCAAGAACTCACTCACAATATAAGTATTGGGCTATGCAACATAGGAACTATATCTATCATTATGCATGAAAAGTGAATACAACATGTTAAAAAATAATGTACGAGAGAAACCAATAAAAAGAAAAGGAGCAAGAAAAAAAAGTTAAGCTAACCTAGACATTAATATGAGTGAAGAATCCACACAGTTTCGAACACAAAATGATGTGTTTGTTGTGCTATGGAATTAATAAGTTTACTGTGAGTTACCATCATATATTATAGTAGATATCATAAGAGATAAGCATGAAGGTTAGAATTGAATCAACAGCTATCTTTTATCAAAATGGAAATTATTAAAACCAGGTAACTCATACAATGTACTTTAAACAAATAATTGAATCTAATCAATGAACTACCAAAGAATATTGGTCCAAAAAATTGAATTGAATTGAATAACTACCAAAATAAATTGATCCAAAAAAAAACTACCAAAAAAAAGAAATTAAATTCAATCAGCAAATTATATACCGCTTGGTCAATTTGGGAAGAAAGATACGATTTTATTATATATATTTTTAGACTTTATACCTTATGATATTTAATGAGTGTATTTATGACATTTTTTGTGTGTGGTGTATCAACGGATTTGACAGTTGATTAGGACAATAAATTTTCCACTAAATAAAACATTTCATCAATTTAGATTGAATGGATTGAATGTAGAGAAGGGTTAGATTTCAATTTTTTATTGTTTATATACATCTATTTATTACTTTGTAAGAAAGATATATACAACTAGAAGACTAGTAAGACTCATTTTAATAATCCCTGTGAGCTTAGCTCAGTTGATAGGGATATTGCATATTATATGCAGGAGCCGGGGTTCGAACCCCGGATACTCCACTTCTCCACAGTTTAATTGTGTGAGCTCTGGCCAATAAGCTACTTGACCAAAAAAAAAGACTCATTTTAATAAGTGAACTCTATTGGTGGTCACATTACTCTTTTACTTATGTTTGTTTCTCTCATATTAAATCAAGGTAGATAAATTGAGAAAATTCAAACTCCAAATTTTTTTAATCTAAAACACAAATTAAATAAATTTTTCTTATGATGATGACATAAAGATTGGATCTGAGAATTATGAATGACTCACTCTGTTGTTAGAAGTAACCTCAGATCAGAGGGATATACCTAATGAATTTATGTGCTATTAGATTTTACACTAAAGTTAAGACAATTAGCCATGTGTTCATGGACGGTCAATATGTTAGAAAGGTGTGGTTTGGCTTAAACTAACAATAAAATTTTTAGATTGCACAAACTTTGATTTTAAAGACTAGCTCAAATGTTACTATGAACACTCATGATGAAACAATTACTCATATAGCTTCTATAGCCTATAGAATTTAGCATTTCAGGAATATGATTTTTTTTCTTCAAAACACAGATATATTCAGGAAGAAGACACTCTTGCTAATGCAAGAAAAAATAAAAAAATAAAATACAATTTCGTTCAATGTGACACAATTATCAACAAGACAGCATGTATACATGATGGGGTTATAAATAGATCTACTAAAATACATTACTTAAAATTCTGGGAAAATCCCAATGCATGGTCTAACAAATCAACACAAATGTGAATCTATCTCAAGAGAATACCTAGGGATTAAGTGTGATATGTAGAGATTCAGAAGGTGAGGTGCAGGGCGCATCGACTTGGACTATGAATTGTTTCAATGATTCGAGCACATTGTGATTAGGTTTCTTCCTGGTAGGAAGAAAATCCCAAATCTGTGTGTAGGAAATTTCGTTTAAGGTATCCAAGATAATGGTAGGTCATTTAATGCTATTGGGTTCAAACACATAGGTATATCACGATATAGATCGACCCGTATGTTGGCCCAAAATGTAATTTCAAAGCCCAATTAGATTTGGCTTGAAGACATTCCTCCTTTTAGTGTAAATGAGGTCCATTGGGATAACCATCAATATATGACTTGATATTCCTTTAAAAAAAACTCTTTTTTTAACCTAAAATAATAAATGTTAAAACGAATAAGTGGAAAATTCCAGATTGAAACTCTGACCCATATATATTACACTGTTTATGCCATTTTAACTATATTCATGAGGGCCGTAATTTTCATTCTTTATGTTCATTTTATCTAAACTTATTGAGCTAAATATAAGGGAGATACTATTTTGTTTTGTGTTAGAGTATCGAACCTAGCTCGCTATTAAGGTGAGAAAAACACACAAGAAGTGGGGTTGAATTATGTTGGCTTTTTGTAGCTTCTTTTTCCGTGTGTTAAAACTTGGTCATAATCTGAAGTATGCAAATTTTGACACATATTCTGATTGTAGCGGATTAAGAACAGAACATAAAGATAAAGATAAAGGAAGAGAAATCATATATAATGCAATTTTATAGTGGTTCCTCCCACAACACAGGAGTAGTCCAGTTCCCTTGCACTTCCAAGGGATTTCACTATAATAACACATGATTACAAATGCTCAAGGACTCTTCCAAGAAACTTCTCTTTGCTTAACCACAATTGCAAGAGACTCCTATACTTAAGCACACCTGCTTAAGACTTATGCTCTAGGACACTACCTAAAGACTTCCTTCTCAAGGACAACTCCAATAAACTTCCATTTGCTTAAGCACAACTGCTTAAGACTTTCCCTTGATTAAGGAAAACTCCAAGAGACTTCCTAGCTACTCAAGGTTTCAGCAAGATACTTATCTACCCAAGCATGCAGGCGATATACTTTTAAAATGTTGAATAACTACAAACAAGTTAATTTGTTCTTACACTAGATTTAACAATGATAGTGTAAACTGAACAATTGAACAGACTCCTTAGGATTTCTAAGATATAAACTTGAAAATAAATCCTAAGGGTTTTGCATTATTTGATTTGACAAAGTAATGGCATAGAAAAATAGCAGAGTCTTGTTACTTCTTCTTCGGGTTTTCAACTCGCTTTATAGGCAGTTACTTGAGAGACGTTGGAGAAGCTTCAATAGAGTCGTTAAGAAGCTTCAATCAAGAACGTTGTCCCTTTGCCTGATATGGATAATTCCGTTGGAAGATCCTTTGAATTTCCTTTGCTAAAAGAAGAACTATCTGTTGCATTCTCTTTGTTCTTGAGGTCCTTTGTCTATTTTCACATGTAGACAGAAAAAGACAAAAAAAACTGCTCTATCAGATACTATGATAGAGGCAACTCACAGAATAAGACAAAAGCTTACGTAGATTCCTGGTCCCTCAGATCCAAGTATGCCAGTCAGATTCTGTGTTTGATGTCCTACACAGAACCTACTGGGATAACTCTACTGCTTCTATGAGGTATCCTTCTTCTAAGGACGTTGACTTCTAGTTGACCTTTCTTCATATCTTCCACCATAGTCTTCTAAGCTTTTCATGTTCCTTATGATGCTTTTCATATTTTATTTTCTCATGATAGATATATTCTTGGATCTGCACACTTGAACATATGTTAGTATTCCAATTGTTCTTCGATACTTTATTATCATCAAAACCTTAGAGGACTTGTATGAACGATTCTTGTACTAACACGCTAAGGTTGAAGATAATATTTTCAATTATTCTAGGTAACTATCAATAGGAAGATAATATATGAGATATCACTTATTAATCATAGTATTGACGAAATACATTTCAACTAATTTGTATAATTTATTTTTATGTTGTAGCCAACCATGATAAATTTCATTAAAAAAATGATCAACCATGATTATAATTGGTTTATTTTACTAAAAAAAAAAGTGAAAAAACATATTACTTAAATCTGGTGTTAACTTTCGTTTTTTGAGGAAACACACTAGCATCTTTCCATTTCACGGCACGATCTCTTGACGCAAACCTCATGTGCACATCTCTCCACATAACGTTCCTCCATTCTCATCGCTTCCTTCAGTTTGAGGCACTATATAACATGGATCATGAGTTAAATTCCTAATTATCGAGTTCCGTTGAGTTTTGACTAAGTATGTTGTCTACATGACCTTCATATATTTATTAGACTCGAGAAAGATTCGATTAACCATTGTTTGGTTGTGTTATTGCTCGCCTAACCTATTGTTGGTTGAGGGAACTTCGACTAACCCTAAATTGCCTATCTGTTAATTTCGACCACTTTTTAGGTTAAAAAAAAATGCTTCCATCATTATTTGTTAGCAATGAGCAGTAGAATGATAAAATGTAATCAAATTTATTGTGTGCATGAACAATGTCATTATCGCTCGTTTGTGCGTGAACAATGTAATTGTAGGTGTAAGCAAATGCTTCCATATGTTACATTGTTTCCTAATGTCGGGTCTCAAACCGAGTTTCTAGAAGTTGAAGAGAGAAACTTTCAACTAAGTGACTTCCCGGAAGACATGCATATGTTGCATTATCAGTTATCTATGAGCAGTCATATGAATTATGATGTGATGTAATCAAACTTTTGTGCGTGAACATATGTCGCATTATTTTTCAAATTTTATCAAGAAGTTATGTAACATATAGGAAAAAGTGAGATCTCAATCATCGATTTATTGCTATTTTTTTTAAAATTATATATAAAAAATCATAATTATTTTTCTTATATTTATGTGTAATATTTTTTTTTCATTTTTTGAAAGAAAACATTTTTATATTGAAAATGAAAAGTTATTTTAATTTGCTTTGAAGAAACAAAAATCAGATTTTTTTTTGTATAGCTTTTTATAGATACTCTAGACCGGATACATCAATTATTCAATAAATTCTAAAAGGTCAATAATTGTAGCACCATATTAAATTTAAAGTCAAAGGGAAGTTCGGTGATGTGACTCTAAATTACGGAAAATAGGAAAGCTTATCATAGAATTAATTGGTTAAAATGGGATTCTCGCAAAAGGGGATTATATAAGTAGAAATAGTTTATTATTCGGTGCTTTGAACATGTAAAGTATTTGAGTTTTCATTCGATTATATGAAGAAGTAAGAAGTCCACTTTTAGTTTAATCAAAGATCTAAGTTGGAGGAAAATTAATTCTTGGAGTAGTAAAGTCTTTCCACATAGAGACTTGAGGTTGTAATATAATTTCTGCTTCAAGCTATCCCAATTTATTTTAGGATCATGTTTACTTTAACATCATCTCTTTGTGATGATATTGAGAAAATGATGAAATATTTCTGGTGGGGTCACCTCGGTGCTCAAAATAGAGGGATACACTAGCTTTCTTTGGACATGTTCTTGATGCATAAAGAGAACGGAGGTATGAGCTTTAAAAATTTATCTATTTTTAATATGGCTAGGAAAACATGGATGGAAAATCAGACCAAATCTTGATGTTCTTATATCTAAGATATATGAAGTCAAATATTTTCCCTATTGCAACTTACTTGACTCCTCAATATTTTCCCTGTGTGCACATAATGTTGGTCTATGATAATATCTGCCTAAATAGTTTGTAATTGAAAATACCTAAATTTAGGGACTAACTAATTGCTATTTATTATTTATAAGTTTAAAGATTTGATTACAAATGTTTTAATTCAATAGTCTGATTACAAATGCAAGGAGAAAAGTATAGAGACTTTGTAATTTTTTGATTTGAGATTACAACTTATCTTGAGATGAACCCAAAGTCATTAAATTTTTAACATTCATACGCACATTTCCTATGAAGACGTCAAGACCTAATTTTGTTGTTTAGTGCCTAAGCCAATGACCTTAGCTGTGCAATGACCTTAGCTCGCAATGTGAGCAAAGTGTAATTGGAAATGTGTCATTATGTGAACCTTATCCATGCTATGAAATATAATTTTCATGTGAGACATTACAAGACTTCCCATATTCATGTGATGTGATCTCGTAGTTATGTGATGGCAGTATTTAAGGGTTTTAATCAAATTTTTGACCCAATATTGGAGGAGGGAATGTGTACAAAAATAAACTAAAGTACTACCTCCATTCCTTTTTAATCGTCACATTTTAACATTTTACACAAATCAAGACAATCAACAATTGATACTACTTTTGATGCAATAAGCTATACTTTTACTATAATGACCTTATTCATTTAATATCTCATTTCATATATTTCTCTCTCTGCAATAAATAACTAAGGATAATATTGGTAAAACAACATTTAATGTTGCATTGAACTTTGAAAGTGACAGTTAAATAGGAACAAAAATTTTCTCCAAAAGTGACACTTAAAAAGGAACGGAGGGAGTATATTATTACTGATGTAAGTATTTTTACAACTAATTAATATTAATTTATAAGTTATATATATGTTATGAAATTAATCCAAAGCATCGCAAGATATTGTACAATATAGAAAAGTAGAGA
The DNA here is from genome assembly GCF_003473485.1 of Medicago truncatula. Classification (NCBI taxonomy): domain Eukaryota; kingdom Viridiplantae; phylum Streptophyta; class Magnoliopsida; order Fabales; family Fabaceae; genus Medicago; species Medicago truncatula. The sequence goes on along the minus strand of NC_053049.1, from coordinate 25,676,077 downwards.
GAAGAGGATAAAGGGAGAACAAGAGAGTATATTGTTTTACTTCACAAGTGTGTCATTACATTGTAATGTAGGTCCTATTTATAGGACACATATAGGTACATGAATGATCACATTACAACCCACTTACTAGTGGGAGTTAGAAGCATGTGGAAGGGTTATAGATGGACATCCACTAATATATATATATATATATATATATATATATATATATATATATATATATATATATTCATAACACTCCCCCTTGGATGTCCATCAAGGATATCCCTCATTAAAACCTTACTAGAGTAAAACCCAATGGGAAAAAAAATTACAGTGAAGGAAAAAGAGTACAACATTCTTTTGTGTCATAATCTGCCTCATTAAAAACCTTACCAGGAAAACCCAGTGGGATAAATCCATGGTTAAGGGAAAAAGAGTGTAGAACACATTTTTGTCTCCCCCTCATAAAGACAACGAAGAAATTTCAATAATCTTTTATATTGGTTACTCAAAATCTTTACTTGGCGGTGACTCTGTAAAAAGATATGATCTATCTTCATACTCTTCTCCAAATTAGCGACTCTTAAGATATCTTTATATTGAGCTGTTTAAAGAGTCTCCTTAGCAAATCACAATTTTCTTGTATGTGTGAAATCATAATCCTTAACAAAGAGCATTCTCCACTTGCTAACATTTTCAAATGATCGGATGATATTGTTGTTTCTTTAAGATACAAATTGTATGCTTAACTATGCTGCAATATCTGTATTTACTAAAAATGACAAAAATAAAAGGGTTAATGGTGTTTTACCCCCTGTAATATAGGTAATTTTCGGTTTTCCCCCTGTAAAATATTTTTTTTTTGGAATACCCCCCTAATAGGTCATAAAAAAACAAAAATTTCTGCAAAGAAAAAAAAAATCGTTATTTTATGACCTATTATGGGGGTAGTCCAAAAAAAAAAATTACAAGGGGTAAATCAAAAAAAAAATATTTTACAGGGGGAAAACCGCAAATGACCTATATTACAGGGGGTAAAGCACCTTTAACCCAAAATAAAATATCATGATATATATATATATATATAATAAGCAAAATACATTAGTGTCCTTACCTGACCAATTCAAATTGTTCATAATTTTCTTGAGGACGTGATCTTTACTCACATCAAGTGACATCGCAATCAACTAGATTTGTTCATATCGACCTTTATATAACAAATTTTAGAATCTCATCAGGTGTTCTAATAATATTTTTACGATTATCATAAAATTGCTTATAAGAAATTTATTTTCCATATCTTTAAAATGGACAAATGATGTCATCTTTTCAATAATTTTGATAGTGTCTATTACACAAATAAAATCCTTCAGGGAGCTTCATATGTCACTATCAAGTGAGCCATACAAATATATTGTAGCACATATTTCGTATAAGTTGAGCCTTTCATGTGCTACTTAACTTAATCAAGTATGAAAAAGTTCTTGAATTCACTTGAGGTGAATATGTGTCTAAAGAATATATGCCTCTTAAAAATAAACGGTAGACAGTTACCAATTCACTTCAGGTGAACATATCAAACTCTATATATATGTATTTTACCATTCTAATTCTCTTTTTGCGTGAAAAATCATACATATCTAATTAACTTCACATCTTCGAGTGTATTGTATATGTCTATTATTATTAAGTGATGATTATGTTGTATTGTATATGTATATTATTATTAAGTGATGATTATATTGTATTGTATATGATTATTATCATTAAGTGATGATTATGTTATGTTTTGTTATATTTTTATAAGATGATGAATATGTTGTTATTTAAGTTATTATGAGATGATGATTATATTGTGTTGTCTAAGTTATTAGTGATGATGATTACATGATGTTATCTATGAGTTGTTAAATGTACTTAATGATGGTTATGTTAAGTTGATAAGTTGTCTTTTATTCATGAATTGATAATGAAATGTTTGATGAATAATTATTATTATAAATTGATGATGTTACGTATAGTTGCTAAGTTGTCTTCTATTCATGAGTTGCTAATGAGATGCTTGGTGGAGAAATGTTATTACGAATTAATGATGTTGTTATGTTGTATATGAATTAGGATTAAGATGTTGTTATGTTGTATATGAATTATGATTAAGATGTGATGATCTATGTTGGTTATGATTTGGTTATTATGTGTTATATGATGATGTTTATAATGTGATGAATATGAAGTAAATGATATTTAGGAGTTGATTGAGTTATTAAGAATTATTACATGAAGGATTATTATTACTAATAGAGGAAATTATTTATGTTGTTAAATATAATTAATGAATTATATGCTTAATATTATTGTTTTGTGAAATCTCACCCCTTCTGCTTGGAAATGTTGCTCTTCGTATGAGTAACTTGCAGGTAATCAAGTTTAGTTGTGAAGTGAGTCGATTCTCTCACGTGTGTCTTTAGGTGCTCTCATACGTAACGGGATAGGAACTTTGTTATTGCTTTTCTATTCCTTACGTATTGTTTTTGAAGATTTATGACTATGTTTTTAGATTAGATTTTTATGAGACATTTATGAAGAGGCCTTCGTGCCAAAGACTGTTTAGTTATTGAATAAATTCCGCTGCGAAGTATTAAAGATTTTGTTATTGAATTTTAAAGGATAAATAGTTATTTATTCAGCTTATGATTTTAAGAAAAGAATGTGACATTCCGTTTATGTGAATACTTTGATCATTTTTATGTTGGGAAAACGGGGTGTTACAACCGACGACGAGGAGAGGTTGGGAAAGCGCACAGAAGCTTGGACGACCAGAAAGAAGGAACAATAACCAAAAACCAACGTGAAACCAGCATAAGCCCCTCTCCAAGAATGAAAAACGGAACAAAAGCACAAGACCCGAACAAATGAACAAAACAACAACGGCGACCAGATACATGAATGATTGCTACCGCCAACACAGAGTGTTTATGCACCAAACTCTTTCGAGTAACATCCAAAAAAGGAAGAGATCGCCAGAAACAACACAAACGACACAAAACAGCTCATCGGCGGCACACCGGTGACACAAAACGACAACCTAGCGTCGACCCACAAACAAACACAACACATAACACAAACAACGAACAAAGGCAGCATCCAAGAGCACCGACGCGAAGGCAGCAAAACAACATTCGGGAAATCTGAAGATCTTAACCGATCTGGACAACGACACCCCAACATCGAGAAACCCGCGCACCACCACCAAGAGAAGCGACAACACACAAAACGACCCACAACCACCGGCGAGGCTCATGCCGCTGATAGAACACCAACAAACGTAAACGACGGCAACAGCGGGAAACACAAACAGAAACACAAATAACCACATAACCATTGAACCAAACAGCCAACGAATTTGACAAACCCACGAATAACCAAACGAACCAACCCTAACATAACCTAAACATAAACGAACCAAACCTCAATTTGGCGGCGTGGAAACCGGCGACAGAAGAAGCTGGAGTGCCGGATCTGCAAGAAGGAGATGCAAACGATAGCATCGACGGGTTGAAGAACCTCCGGCTGGGGAAGAAAAACAAAGATCTGAAACAAAACCATCCGCGGCGAAGAAGGGTCACTGGAGGTACTGTAGCAAACGGCGTGTGGAGGTGGTGCGACGGTAATGCACACACACCACCCACACAAGCAGCTACATCTAAGAGGAGGACTTTGGATGTTAAGGGAGAAGAAGAAAGGCTGTTGGTGTTTAAACGGGTACGGAACGACTGTAGAGAAAGAAGAGAGGAAAGAGAGCTTCTCTCTCTAGCTTTCTCTCTACGATGTCTCTTTTATTACTTCGTGGAATTAATTGTTGGAAAAACATAAACCAAAGACCAATCTAGCATATAAAATCATATTGGCCTTTTAAAAAAAATTGTCCTTCAACAACTAAAAAATGGACTAATCTAGTACAAACCATCTTAAAATTTATAGTTGAGTCTATAAAATCTGTTTATAACTTGATGATTACCCTGACTTATAAATATTTGTTTAAATCATTTTCCACCTACTATGGAACATTTAAAAAAAAAGTTTCTTATACTCTCTCTATATTCAACCGAGCTAAGCTCATGAGAACATATATCTTTATATTTTTTTTTTTATAAATGAAAGTAGACTAAATATATATTAAAAACCAAAAAATTTTAGTGACATAAACCTTAGCCAGGAAAAGAAAAATATAATGAAATAAAAATAAAATCCTCCTCAATGAGCTTATAATAATGGATGTAGGAATTACATACTCTCTCCTTTCCTATTTACATGTCCTATTTTTTACTTTTTACACATAAGAAGACAACCAATAAATTTTTATAGGAGAATGTTAACCAGTGCCATAATAACATTGATTAAGTATCCAAAACAAGTACGTTTTAATGAAAAAGTTGTGTAATCATTATTTGATCAAAAATAACATTTATCTTATATTTTTGAGACAAAATTTTTATTTATGGATTTCTTAACCAATGCACCGAGGGCACCAGTTAACAAGACCCATTTTTATAATGGTTTTGTTTTTGTGCACTAATTTATATATTTTTATACTTTTAATTTCAAAATATTTCTATTTTACAGAATACTAATGAGTTCTCTTGAGATATTTGTTAAAGTACTAATAAGTACTACCTCTGTCCCTAAATATAGGAGCATTTTGTCAAAATTACGGAGATTAAGAAAGTTGGTTGTTGTATTAAATTTGTATATAATTACTATTGTTTTTACAATTTTATCCTTAAAAGAGATAATTAATTTATGTTTTCAAGATAATATTTATGGTTGATTGAAGAAAAAGATGCAAAATAAATAAGGGTATGTTGGTAAAAAAATAATGGCTTAAATATGTCTTTCGTTCCTGCAAATATAGGCCATTTGAATTTTCGTCCCTGAAGTTACTAATCATTCCAATCTGCCCCTGCAAATATTAATCATTTGATTTTTGGTCCTAATTAGGTTTTGTTGCTGAGGTGGGCTGACATTAGCGATGTGGTATCCATGTGGCAAGTGATGATTGAGCAAGGTGGCTTGCTTAAATAGGTCTTTCATCCCTGCAAATATAGATCATTTGAATTTTCGTCCCTGAAGTTACTAATCAGATGTAATTAGGATCAAAAGTCAAATGATTAATATTTGCAGGGGCAGATTGTTAGAATTAGTAACTTCAGGGACAAAAATTCAAATGACCTATATTTACAGGGATGAAAGACCTATTTAAGCCAAAAATAATTAATGTACTTGAAAATACCAAAAATATCTTATAAAAAGAGACAACTTAATTTTTTAAAAGAATCTTATAATTAAATACGGAGGTAATATAAAACTAAAAACTTATAATATCCTTAATCATTTATTATTTCGATTCATCTATAGTTCTAATGTTGAATGTACGGTATCGTCTTATAGATAACAACATAATTAATACATAATAGTAACTAAATGATACCCTCGTTTTAGGAGTATCACAAATTGACGAATAATCAATTATTAATATTACATGTAAATACATATTAACTAATTCATAAGTGAAAACAATTTCAATTTATGAGAGTTACTCTTTCCTCCCATTTGAGCACTAAACTAGAGAGTGCCCTCCTAGAGGAACCATCTTCACTCACAGCAGCAGCAGCCTCAACTCTCAAATCTTCAATTCTTTTCCGTAATTGCAAACCTTCACCATCCCTTGAATATTGGTTCATTATAATCTTTATAACTCTTGCAACTTCTTCTCCTTTTACAATCCCATCTTCATCATCAATTTTTGGCCTCACTGCCACTTTGAAAACATCGGTGAGTGTTGCTGCGTTCATTCTCTGCTCAGCAAACAATGGCCAAGCAATCATAGGCACACCATAAACTAAACCCTCTAAACTTGAACTCCAACCACAATGAGTCAAAAAACCACCAGTTGAACTATGACTAAGAATTTCAACTTGTGGAGCCCATGATGGAACCACCAAGCCTTGATCTTTAGTCCTTTCCAAGAAACCTAATGGTAAATAATTTAATGGATCATCCTTTTTTGAAGATCCACTAAAATAAGCAGAATTTGAGTGCTTATTTGGAACTCTAATAACCCACAAAAAATTGCAACCACTTGATTCTAACCCAAAAGCTATCTCATTGATTTGTTCATGAGTGAGTGCTCCACCACTCCCAAAAGAGATGAACAAAACAGATTTTGAAGGCTTATTGTTCAACCATGTAATACACTCTAACTTATTTTCTTTACTTTTTGACTCTCTTTGAATGATGGGTCCCACAGGGTAAACACAAATGATATCTTGTATAGATTTTATTGCATCATGTTCCAAATAAGTGAAGCTATTGATGATGACACCATCTACCAAAGAGAGTTTTTGACACGCACAAAGAAATGCTTTGTATGTTTCACTTGATCTTCCAAAAAGAACAGGGTCAGGAAAATCCTTTACCTTAAAAGAAACATTTGAAACTGGAATGTCAAATGTTTTTGTTGTGTCCATGAACTCAAAGGAAACACTCTCATCTAGTTTGGGAAGATTAAGACAGAATTGAAGTGATATAACTGATGAAGTAGCGAAAATATAAGACATAAGGTTGAATTTTTTAGCGATGTCGATTACATCGCTTGAGAAAAGATCAAAAACCAAACAAACAAAGTTTGTTTTTGAACAAGTTACCATTTTGTTAACTTCTTGATGCAAATAGGGTATAGAGTGTTTAACTGTGAGTTTCATTTGTGTTGCGATGTGAATGTTGGGAGGAAGGTCCTGGATATTGATATGAGGAAGGAATGTAAAATCAATGTTTGGTGGAAGAGAGTTTAAGATGGATTTGGTAGATGGTGTAGGAGAACCAAGAGTTGGAATGAGGAAAGTGACATGGAAATTGTTGTGATGAAGAACAAGTAGTTTTGCAAACTCTACAAATGGAATTAAGTGGCTTAGTCCTGGACAAGGAATCATGGCTATGCATGTTTTTTGCTCCTCCATAGTGATGAATTTAATTCAATTTAGGAAGCTCAAGGTTTTTGTGGAGATGCATTAATAAAATGTACAATCCACCTAATTATACCAGCCAGCATATAATTGACGACAAGGTAGCCTATGCTCGTGAATTTCTGACTAGTAGAGAGAATGGAAATTACGATTTTCGGTTTGCAACAATTATCATATACCAAGGTCCACTTGTTATAAATAGGAGGAGGTAGATGAGCAAACCAAACTCAATATATAAATAGGAGGAGGTAGATGAGCAAACCAAACTCAGAATATTGGTACCTTAATGGTACACAAGTGCTATCCGTACATTGTCATTGAACAATGTACTATAAAGAATATTTCAGAACTAAACACTAAAATTAGACTCGCATCGACAAGATCACAATTTTAGATAAAAACTAAAAATATTATGTTAATATTTATGGATATTGTAATGGTCATTATGGTGTAAGATCATGTTAATTTTTTTTTTGCAAACATAAGCAATAATTATTCATTCAAGTTGATAAAATACATCCATACAACACAATTTCAAAATCGTTAAAAACAAAAAAGAATGAATTTGCGAGCAAACTCATAAATCCATGTTAATATCATAAAATTGCAAAGTAAATAAGCCTACAAATACGACTTATTTAAGTGTTCAAAATACTCATGTCTTTGAATCTGTAACATTGATTGGATTCACATTAAGCACCATTTGGTGATTTATTTGGGGCCCTTACAACCCATAGAAATTTAATTCCACTTAACTCCAAACCCAATGCAAGTTCAAAAATTTATTCTTGATTTAATGTTCCACCACTCCCAAATGAAACATAAAGAACAGATTTACATGATTGATTATCCAACCAACCCATAAAAAATTCTGATTCCTTTACCTTAATGGTTGAACCACTCCCAAAACGAAGATATACTCTACTCTCTACTGTAAGTTTGTGACATGGTACCAATTCATTTTTTAAAAGAGCTTGTACCAATCATAGTTGCTATTTTCGATAAAATTTATTTGGCCTTACAAAAAAAAATAGAGCTTATAATGAATTAGAGTTATAATTAAAAATAAATCTATTTTTCTTCTTTTAGTAACAATAGAATCAATAAGCTATAGCTTTCAGTTTTAATATTATAAAATTATATGAAAAATTTGTTTATAGTTTAATATATATTTGTTCTGGTTCTAATTAACTTGAGTAGAATAGATTAACTAAATGATAATTTTATAAATTTGTTTTTAGTTAAACGCTTTCTTCACAACTATCACCCCCTTCGCTACTTACTCTGCAAAACTATGAAGCTTTTGTTATCTTTGTTCTATGTAATTAAATCATTAATTGAGGGACCATCAACGAGTTGATAATTCTTTTTACTATTACTTTTTTCACCATATTGCCTTCTCGCGTCCCCTACAAAAATTCCATAAATACCCCTGGTCCAAATTACGTAATCTGGACCAGATTGTTAGTGTTTCCGAAATATATAATCCGAACAAATACGATATGAATATTTTATGTCTTTCTTTGATGTTAAGGGTCTCTATTGACCGTTATACGACCCCCCGTATAAGCTGCAATGCAATTGCAGGGGTCGTATGAGCGGTCAACAATGACCATGACACGACTAACACTCCTAAAATCTACCTAAAAAACTAATTTTTTTTAAAGAAAATGTAAGAAAGGAGGGTGAAGAAGAATGAAGGAAAATGTTGAAGATCCAAGCCTTTTTATAGCCTAAAAAAAGTCATAGGTAATTTGGAAATCAAGGAAAACATGTTTTTCATTCAAAACCGTTCAAAAAACGTATTAAAACTCCACTAACAGGAAGATGAAATGAAACTTTGTCAATGAGCACATTTGCTACCGTCTAAGTACCCTTTTTCACAATTGACTTCTTCACATCAGAGGAAATAACATTGAGAGCATCCTTCTTAACTTCATATTCAGATTCACTAGAGGAGTTAGCCTTTCTCTTTTTCAAGCTTTCACTAGCAGCCATCATACTAACTTTACTCCACCCTTTCTTAGGACCCACACCTGTAGTCTTAGTCTTGCTTTTTGGAGTTTCAGCTACAGAGGCAGTCTTGTTCTTAGGAAGTGTGCTAGTAGGAACTACATAAATTCCTTTGTTGCTTTTCAACCTCTTGGCTACACCATTACCAAGATTTTTTTTTTATAAGGGTATATCATCTAGGTTCAATTCGTCAACATCCATCACATCCTTGTTCTTATCTTTATTCTCACAGCCGTCTTCCTCCTCTGTTTCCTTTGAGACTTCTCCAACTTATCTTCTTCTTCTTCAGAATTGATGTCTTCAACAGACTTATCAAAGTTCGCTTCTATCTCTGGATCAGTTTCAACACTAAGGTCCTTACTACCATCTTAGTTATAGTGACATTAATGGGGTTACTAGGTTGGTCCAAAAATGTTTCAACATCTGATCCAACATTCTTACGAACACCATAATTATCAGGATCTTGATCAACAGAGTCATGGACTTTTGTTTCGTTACCAGCATCTATGTCCATGTTCTCAGTACTATCTATCGCATCATTCAAATCTTCTAACCCTAGTTTCCTACTAGTATCAGAAGTGTTTGAAACAAGGGTTTCATCAGGATTAGCTATAATAGGACCAGAAGTTGGTTTCTCTTAATCATGAGTCGAGACATCAGACATGTCCTTTAGTTCCTCTTTGCCCTTGATTATCTTGGCTTCTTGAATAGAGGTATCGGCTTGTGCATCCTTCGAATGACTTCTCTTCGAGGATTTTCTTTTAGTAGCAGATTTGGGAGTGTTTTTCTTTTTGATTGAGGAAGAAGCTAAAGTGGAGATAGGCTTAACCTTTATAGGAATAGATGCGTCTGCATCAGACACAGTCTTTTTAAACGGATGAATGCTTGATTTGGTTTTTGTAACGCCCTATTTAATTATTTAATTATTTTATTGAGTTTAGAGTCTATTTATATGACTTTTGTGATTTATATGATTATGTGATGTGTTGTTGATTTATTAAGTGACTTATATTATTATTTAATAGAATAAGATTTGAAAATAAAATAAGTTTAATATGTGGAGGCTGTTTTGGAAATTAGAAGAGTTTGGTGGAATAAATGGAAAAAAGATAAAAAAAAAGGGTTGAGGAAATAAATAAGGGAAAATAGAGTCAGAATAGTGTTTACGTGAAAACAAGTTTTTGGAGAAAAAGGGAGAAAACAAGATAAGAGAAGAACCTAAGAGGAGAAGCTTGCAATTGAAACCTAAGGTAAGGGTGGGACTAACCTTCTTTAATTCTAAGTTGTATAATTCTGAGAATTGGATTTAACATATTGTAGGATGTAGTTTTGGAAGATTTAAGAATTAGGTTAAAAGTTGGAATTGATCAATTAAGAGTAGAAACATGTTAAATTGATGTAGAATTTGTGTCCAGACCTTAGACTATTCATAGAACAATGATTAGAATCAGTTTTAAGGTTAGAACCATTGAATTGGATGAGCTTTGAGAAAATATGCAATTCTGCCCGAGCTGACATTCATCGCTCGCCATAGCGAGTAACTGATCTCGCCTCGCGAGTGATGAACTTCATCACTCGCCTTGCGAGTAAAACCCCTCGCCTCACGAGTGACCCTAGTTGTCGCTCGCCATAGCGAGTGAATCCCTCACCATAGCGAGTTACCGAGTGAGAAAAACATGATTTTGTGAACTAATGTTAGAGGTCAAGATTTAGATGGTTTTAAGTGCCTTAACCTGTTTAGGAATGATTAGGCAAGTTTTTAGATTTAATCTGGGCATAGGGAAGTTAAAAATGAGATTTTTGAGTGAAAAGTGTCAAACTCCCGAGAGCAATCAGTTTGAGCTCGCCACAGCGAGTAGCTAACTCACCATCGCGAGTAGCCTTTTTACTGAACTAGCCATAGCGAGTAGAGTGGCTCGCTTCGCGGGCTACTCAGTGACATTCAACCTTGTTTAGGGTTCTTGCGATCCTTGTCGCATATGATGTTGAGAGTTGATCATGGGATAGGAGTGGAGGTTGTTATTAAGTCCTAGACTTACAGAGAGCCTGAATCAAATGATTAATGATTGTTGATTAATTTAAGATATTTATATAACGTGTTGAAAACATATGATATGGAAATTATTATTGTTTATATCATTCAAACCGTTGTTATCAATGTTGTTATGTTGCAAGATGTTTATGTTGTTGTCTCTACTGTTGTTGAATCATTATTGTCATTAAGTTGCAAGTGGTGGTCTACGTTGTAAAGTTGTAAGTTGTTATTCCAAGATGTTGGAGTCATATAAGTTGTACGTTGTTGAGTCCATGCATACTCATTTGAAGTTGAGGGCTTGATGCCCTGTGAGCTTTTGCTCTTTATGTTGAGGGCTTGACGCCCTGTGAGCTTTTACTCTTTAAGTTGAGGTCTTGATGCCCTGTGAGTATAATTATACTCTATATGTTGATGGCTTGATGCCCTGATTGGTACCACATGCATGATTAAGAAGTTGAAGTTGCATTGTCGAGTTTAAGAAGTTGATGTCGCATTGTCGTAGTCTTTAAGTTGTCATTTTTCAATGAGTTATTAATGAAGTCCTATATGAATAATTATTGTTATTAATTGATGATGTTTAAGTTGTTAAATGCATTTGATGAATTATATGCTTATTATTATTGAATGTGAAATCTCACCCTTCTGCTTGGAAATGTTGCCTCTACATGGGTAACTTGCAGGTAATCAAGAATAGCTGTTGAAGTGAGATGACTCTCTCACGTGTCGTCGTCTTAGGGTCGCTCTGATACTTAACGGGATGGGGATTTTCTTGTTTTCCATGTGTTACGTATTTATCATGATTTTATGTTGAAGATTTATTTAAACTGGATTTTAATTAAGTTGTTTAAGTTGAGGTCGTTGTGCCAACCTGATGTTGAATTTAAATGTTTTCCGCTGCATTGAGATTTAAATTGATGACATGAGTTGATTGAATAAATAGTAACTTTACTATATTAATATTTGAAAGAAGTGTAGCATCTTGTTTAGTTGTTTACTCTGATTTATGCAAAAACTTTCAAGTTGGAAAAACGGGGTGTTACAGTTTTCATAGTGAACTGGTGTGAATGAAGAAGTTTAGTGATAGTCGGAAAGTGACGGAGTTTTGTTATCAGAGAAGGAATGTAGACGGTTTTGAAAGGTTTTGAGAGAGACAATTGCAGACTAGGGTTGTGTGAGCGATGATTGTGTTTAGTTGGGAGTTGAAAGAGAAACTGAAGGAAACTTCCTGAAATGGAGTGCACCAATAAGGAGTGAGAGACAGGAAAAATTATTGACGCCTGTCATAAGGTAACTACTCTAACTTCCTTTGTAGCGAAATGTCAAGTCTGTCCCCTAATTTCTCCAATTTTTTTAATATTTTTGTACATCCGTCAAGCAATGGATTTTCAGAAGAACTTTCCATTTCAGCAGAAATCCTGATGGAGTGATTGAGTTTATTTATGTGATTGTCATTCACATAAATTCTTCTCCAAATATTCAAATTATCACTGCGTATAATGTTATAACCTTTACGAATTTTTTGATGTTCCAACCTTTCCAACAACATTTTAACTCGTTCAAAGAACTGATCCTACTGAAGAGAAATCCACTTATAGTAGTTATTCTTTTATCTAATACCTCTCATTAGAACCATTCCTTCTTGATTAGTCACAAAACATTCAGTGTTGTCAAATTTTACTTCCAATCCTTGATCACACAGTTGACTGATACTAATCAAATTGGATACTAGTCCTTTGACTAAGAGCATATCTTCCAATTTAGGTGACTTCTTACTGCATATATTTCCAGTCCCTTGTACTCTTCCTTTGTTTCCATCACCAAAAATAACAGTTCCATGATCACACGTTTTCAAATTTTCAAAGAAATATTTTTTCCCAGTTATATTTCTGGAACATCCACTGTCAAAATACCAGACATCACTTGATGATGTTTCCTGAGATGCACACATCAAATTTATAGGGGAAACAAAATTTAGAGAAGTATATTTTCTTCAGGAAAAAAAAAATTAATAGAAGTATTTATAAAGTAATGTTAGTTTTACATTTCTCACCCAATCATTATCAACACAAAACTTTCCTTTATGATTATCAATACACCTCCAATCTTCAAGGCATTTTTGGTTGCAAATTGTTGTAAATGTTGACTTAGCATCACCATGAATCCTTCACTACTATAAAAACAAACTCAGTATCAATAGCAAATTGAAAGCCTTTTTCATTAAAAAATAGCAAATTAAAAGTGTGAAATGGATTCGGGCACCGTCGCATCGAATAGTAAGACACAACTCCATCTATCATTTGCCAGCATGGACATTGAAAGTTCAAACCAATAAAATTCATTGATTGTTTTAAACATTAAAACATGGAGATGCCATCTTAAAAATAAAATAAAAGTTGAACATTCAACTTTAAATGTTCACCAAAGAAAACTTAACAGACAACAAACTAATGCAACATTGATAGTTATAATAAAAAAAATTCAAGCATAATGTAATATTGATAGGCTTCAATGAAGTGTTTATTTACTCAGACTTCAAAGGAGACGCTTGTTGACATTTCCCATGTAACTATGGTGACATCTTAATTTTTTAGACCTGATTGTAGAAGTTCCCAATTTCTCAAATTTGTGTATTTGAAAACAGGGTAAAATTGTCGTTGATATAAATTTAGGTTAAATTTCGATTGTAGAAAATGAAAGCAATAAATGTATAAAAATAAATTCAGTTAATATAATTAATTATTGCTCACATCAAATTTCATCCCTGTAAAATCTTCATGTGAAGCCTTCTAGTGCTTGTTTGTATCGTTTTATTCTTTTCTGCAAACCAGTAAATTGAGAGATTTTGTGTGGTGTGATGGAAGCCATATTTTCTGATTGACATATGGCTGCTCTAGTTCTATGTCGCTTGATTTTGTAAAGTACTGTATCCTTTCAGTTATTTGGTTTAATGAAACCGCCTTAATTCAAAAGAGAAGAAAAAAATATAACTGATCAATTTCCATCCGTGTCCTTTTAAGTTGAGGGTATTTTTGGATAAAAAATAGGTTACACCAAACACATGTTTGCCTTTATTAATAGGTATGGATGAACCTTCATATTCTATCTTGCCTCAAAATATGTAAGTGACATCTGATTTGAGGATGGTGATGTGGCTTCACTTGAAATAATTCCGGTATAAAATCCATGAACCTTCGGCTGAGGCGATAGTTGTAATAAATTTTGCATTTAGCATCTAAAATGTTTATGAAGTTATCTTCTCAATGCAAAATTTATGTTTCTTTTTCTTTTTTTTTTATCTCTTTAAAAGGACATAGGTTAAAATGACCCTTAGGCTCTGGTTGGTAAAAATAGCGGATAGCTGATAAGTTAGCTGATAGCTTTTAGTTGATAAGTTAGCTGATAGCTTTTAGCTGATAAGCTAGCTGATAGTTTTTAGCTGATAAGCTAACTGAAGTGTTTGGTAAAAATAGCGGTTCAACTAGCTGATAAATGTAAAATGACATAAAGGGTATTCTTAATTCATAATAAAAATTATATCAATTAATATTTAAGTATTTGTAATTTTGTAAACTAATTTTTCTTCAAAAAAATACTTTAAATTTATTAATTTAATATATCCTATGTATTATAAATTAAATTAAATTTTATTCACTAAAATTTTATCTTATATTTATTATCATTTAAGTGTTTCCACTTTATAAAGAAAATAACACTTAAAGACAAAAAACAGAGCATAAAGAAAAAGGTAACACTAATAGAATAATACTAATAACAGAGAATAAAGAAAATAACACTTACCTCAAAAAAAATAAAAAATAAAAAGTAACACTAATAGAGTAATAGTATTTTGTTTCGTAAAAAAAAACGAAGGTATATATTTTTCAAAACAAAAAAAAAAGGTCAGCTGATATATATACATAAATTGGAATAAAGGGATAGTAGTCTTTATTACGTAGCTTATTATAAAAATTGTAATGGTAAAAATGGAATTTAAATGAAATAATAAGGGTAAAATTGGAAGAAAAAGTGAGAAGCTATAAGCTATAAGCTCATGGTGAAAAAGTGTTACCAAACAGAGCTTTTTTTGTCAAACGAACTTATAAGCTATAAGCTAAGAGCTAAAAACTCTTTTTTAGGGTTTCCCAAACAGACCCTTAATAAAATTTATTAGTTGTAATAAAGAGAGGGAGATAAAATGTTGAGATGAGTTTGAAAATTACTTTAAAAGACATGCATTAATTACTTTTGATGGATAAAAAAAATGTATAATGCAAATGCACACATTCTAATTGTTTTAGTGGATGTGCATTATATATATATATATATATATATATATATATATATATATATATATATATATATATATATATAAATGTTCTTTAACCATTGCAATAAAATTATTATCATTATCATGTGAGGGCATGTGTGTTTCCAGTAGTCCTACAAAAATGAAGTTCTTTTTATGTAATTCAATTTTACGATATATAGACAGAATAATAAACCAACTCCTTATTTGCATGAGAGTCATGCGTCTTCTAAATTTCGAAGAACGTCCTTTTCAAAGTTTCTTTCTTGAGTTTGAACCTTTGGTGCCAAGAAACTCTTATTTTCTTGTCTTGAGAGATTTCTTAAACACTCTTCATGTGACATTTTCAAAAGTTGAGACCATTTGGATTGACCTTTTTTTTTGGTCAAGGGATTGACTTATTTTTAAACTTATGAAATGTTTTCAACCATATTGGCCAAGTTATTATGTCCTTAAAGGTTATCCCATTATACATTTTTAACTATTTCTTCAGAATTTTGATTTCTATTCACCAAAACAACTTTTAGGTTTCTCACAACCTCTCTTTGTATTTGAGTGTCGACTACTTGGGCCACAGGTTGTTGTTGCCCATGATTGATATGATTTCCCTCATTATTGGTCCTTTTGACAATTTGGGCAGGCCTAACATTTTGGATTTGAGGAATCTGTTGATTACGTACTTGAGGAGTGCCAAAAAATGTCAGCAATTATACCCATTTGGGTGGCTAACATCTGGTAACTAAGGTTTGTGTTATGAATCAATGGATTGAACAATGTGTTTATTCATTGAGCAAGCATGTTAACCATATCATGGTTCCTCTCATCCATATGTTGTCTTAATTACATAAGAGAAGTTATATTTAAAGACGGTTGTATGCTTTGACCAAGATTTCTTAGAGCAAGTACTGAAGCAAAATGTGTATTATGAGGCGAAAACACCGTTGTTGTGTTATCTGTGAATGTAGACGCGTTGGTTTGAAGGTCTGCCATCATTGTTGTTGGCACCATAAGGATATTCCCTAGTGACCATTGGTAATTAAAATTGTGGCATAAAAGAGAATCTAGTCTCCATAGAGTTTTCAGTTGGGGTGTTAGTACCCATGGATGTTACTGGAAAACTCTGCCGAAACAAATACAGGAGCAGTTACCCCCATAACCCTTGAAACTGGCACAGAAGCAGTTACTTCTATGGCGTTTGACACATTGGCGCCATTAACTGACGCTTGGGTTGATTGTTCTTGCGTAGTTTGAAGCCTACTTTGTGTGTTAGATGCGGAAGCATTATTGGTATTTAGACGAGCCATTTCATAAAAGGCTTTACCACTTCTTAAACGCTTTACCACTTCTTAAACGCATACACATATGAAATTTTCAGAAATTTTTATGCCAAAACAAACACACCAACCAACATAATTAAAAACTTTCTAAATTAAATTTATTAATAGATTTTCACAAAAAAGGTCCCACCGGACGTGCTAATTTTTTACCAGTGTTTTTCGTAAACAAGTGCTAGTTTTAGATTAATTGCTTGCAGGATCAAACTAGAAATCCTATAACATTTTTTTAACACTCTTCATGTGACAAATTCAAATGTTGATTCTATTTGGATTGACTTTTTTTTGGTCAAGGGCTGACTTTTTTTTAATTAAGCTTTTGAAAAAAAGTTTATGCAAATAAATAAGTTTTTATTTTAATTCAAAAGTTCGCATTAATTAAAATTCCATCTTTATAAATTGTTTTTTCATAAACTATATTGACAAGTTTATGAATAATACATAAATACTTATATATTTGCATGAGCTTTTTCCGTAAACTCAAAACTAAGTCAATCCAAGCGACTCTTTCTTAGAATTTTCTTTGAGTGGTTCTTGCGGTTTGTTTTAAATTTTAACTTTTCGAAATAGCGTCACACCTCAAAATGGCTTTGATCGGCTCGAATAATTAGTATTTTAGCTCGAACTATAGTTTTGATTTTACATGTAACACAACAAGATGGAAATCACGATTTCTAGGTAGAAATAATAATTTAGTTTGGAATATTTTATCAAACAACAATCTAAAAAAATAATTTAGTTTGGAAGAGTAAGAAAGAAGAAAAAAAACTTGGAATAACTGGCACCACCATAGTCCTCAAGAGTCTTGCTCTATCCATCTGCCACTATAAGCCTTGCACCAAACCCTAACCTGCATATCAAACAAAACTAAGAATAAATAACTTTTTTTATGAATGGAAAAAGGGCAAAACCACACTACCAAGTAAGCTAGAAAGAAGAAAAAAATTAACTTGTTCATACATTTTAGTCTTCTTCTAATTTTCTGTGAATAGAATAAGAGTGACAAACAAGGAAAACAGATGACTCTTGTTGTTTACACCAAAATAAATCATTTTTTCTCATTACTATTTATTTCATTATTTTCTCGTCAATGCTTATCATGCGTAAACAATCATCGAGTGTGTCACAAAATAGAATGGAGTGTGTATTCTGTTGGTAATGTCAAGGGCCAAACTAACAAGCGAAAGACATATTCGATGAACAAATTAATTAAAAAAGATACATCTTGGGATCAAACTGACAACGAAATGCATATCCAAATTTATTTATTTTTTTGGTAATATTGATACATAATAAAGAACTGAAATAGTTGTTTACTCGCTAATAACTCAATCAGTGCAGAAAATTATACCTAAACAGTTAACCCTTCCGAATGATATCAACTTTGGCGGGTGGAGAATTTCGAAGTAGGATCTTCACAATTTTTCTTACTTTCCCATTAGATATGTCGTCATTTGATTTCAATTCCACTTTCAATGACTTCAATCTAACAAAGCAAGGAGGTTGAGCACCCATTTTGAGAATCTACATAAAAAGAGTTAATTGGATACATTCTAATGAATGAATATTTGAAAGAAAAGATTGATTGTTTAATGGGAAGTTTTTGGCATAAGGATGGATCTTTCATAAGAAACATCAAAAATAAAGAGGAGAAAAGATTTTAAAGTAACTTACACATAGTATCTCAACAAGGGTTTTAAAATGAAGTGTCATTATCTTAACATTAGCAAGTAATTGCAACCAACTAATCATGATGGAATCTTCACACGGTCTGTAAGGATAAGTGTAATCAATATTTACTTCTTCTAGAAAGGGTAGACCGTGTGTAGAGGGTGCTTCGAAAGTAGGACGACCACTGGCAGTAAGAGAAGTAAGTTTTGGAGTACAAAGCACAACGTTGTAATTGTGAGCTTCATCGTACACGTAGTTACTACCTACGGTCAAACTAGAAACATTAGAATTGGATATACATAGCACTTGTGCATTTTCCTGTAAATAACAACAAATAATGACCAATGTATCCAACATGTTACAGGCTGAAAAGGGCTCAGCACGGCCATCATCACTAGTAGTGAAAGTGAGACACCGAAGATGCAAGGTTTTTAATGATGGCAAGTTCAACAATTTTGGTATTGTTGTCTTACCACTATTTGAGCCATATATCTGCCAAAAGCCAAGCTTAAGATATGTCAAAGAACGACTGTAAAATATGGAAGGGGGCAATTCAAGATCACTAATTTTCCTTATTCTGGCATAGACTGTGAGTTGCTGCATATTATGTGACGATGCAGCATATCTCATGACCTCTAGGAGTGTAGTTTTAGGCTCAAAATCTATGCAATCCTCGTGCTCAAAATCTAGGCTATGAAGGGGAATATAGTGGTTGCGACCAGACAAAATCTGGGACACAAATTTGCAGAACATATCACTATTGTCAGGGTAGGAATGATGGAACTTTAGATTGGTGAGATGTTTCCAAAGGTCCTTCCATCGTTTAGACAGAACGCAGGTCTGAACAGATTGTTTTATGTTCATAGATTCAATGATATGAAGAAGGACATGGTCAGGAAGGTCACTGAGTCTGTCTGTGTCTACAACGCGTTTATTTTGTCTTTCCATCTTCAATACTCCTTTGTTTCTTTATCTTCGGTAACCTAACAAAGTTCCACGAATAAGTAAAACATGATAACAAAAACACCATCAATAATAAATTATAACAACACAAATACTTGTGAAACTCACTTGTTTTTAAATCATATATCTAAAATCGCTATTGTTTCAAAAAATCAAGAAACAGAAGTGCATAGATTACTACTAGTAATAGAGAAAAAGAATTCAATCTTCAAAAGCAACCATAAAGAAATGAAATTAAAGATACGAAATAACAGTTTCTCACCTTCAATTATCGGACGGATGGATGATCCAGTCGCCAGTCGGTGTCTCTGCTTTTTTGGTACGGCGGTATGTGAGAGAGAGAAGTTGCGCAATGTTATACTTCCCTTCAAAAAAAAATTGTATAATGTTGTACGCGTGCGCTCTTTGTTTTTTTTTATTTTTAAAGAAGTTTGTTTTCTTTATTTATTTTAGGTTTAAATCCACTTTTTACCTCCTAAGTTTGCAAAAGTTGCAAAAATAGAAGTACTATGAGTATTTAAGAGTATTTAACATATGTTGTGAGTTGATCTTGGGATAGAAATGAAAGTTGTTATTAAGTTATAGATTTACAGAGAGCCTGAATTAAATAATTAATGATTGTTGGTTAGTTTAAGATATTTATATAAGATGTTTAAGTTGATGTTGATTATCATTTGATGTTGTTATATCTTGAGATGTTTACGTGCTGCCTATGTTGTTGTTGTTGGTTATGTGAAATATTTATATACCTTATGTGGAAAATGAATGATATTTAAGTTGTTGATGTTCTTCATTAATATTGTTATGTTGTGAATTGTTTGTACTGTTTCTGTTGCTGTTGCATATTGATCAAATTGCAGGTGTTGGTCTAAGTTGTAAAGTTGTAAGTTGTCTTTCCAAAGTATTGGAGTCTTAAGTTGTTAATGTTGTCTAAGTTGTTGAAGTCGTAGTTGAAGCTGTTGTTGATGACTGTTTATGTTCAGGTGTTTTGTGAGAGGTGGTGTACTCTTACGTTGTTGTTTATAAGAGGTGGTGTACTCTTATGTTGTTGTTCTATAAGAGGTGGTGTACTCTTACATTGTTGTTTTATAAGAGGTGATGTACTCTTACGTTGTCGTATTATAAGAGGTGGTGTACTCTCACGTAGCTGTATTGTTAGGTTGACGATGTCGTCGTTGAATCGTTGAAGTTGTTGTTGATGATAAACCATGGAATATTAATGATTATGTTGTGTTTATATTATTATAAGATGATGAATATGTTGTATAAGATGATGATTATGTTGTTGTGTATATTTGTTATGAGTTAATGAAGATTAAAAGTGGATTGGACTATTTTTTTTTTTGTTACTATGGATTGGACTATTAATGAAGCACTATATGAAGAATTATTATTATTAATTAATAATGTTTATGTTGTTACATTTAATTGTTGAATTATATGCTTAATATTATTGAATGTGAAATCTCACCCTTTCTGCTTGGAAATGTTGCTCTTCGTATGAGTAACTTGCAGGTGATCGAGTTTAAGCTACTGTTAGATTGCTCTCGTGAGTGGATTTTTCCGCACATGTATCTTAGGTGCTCTGATATGTAGCTGGATGGGAAATATTTTCGTTGTATTCATCATTCCTTATGTATCATTATGAACCTGTTGGTATTTTTGGATTAAATCTTTAAGATAATTATGTTGAGGCCACGTGCCAGATTTTTGAAAGTTGTTTAATGTTGAAAATAATTCCGCTGCAAAGTTTTGATTATTATGTTATTGAATTTTGAAAGATAATTAGTTAATTATTCCGTTTATGATTTTTAATAAATGAAGTGTAGCATTCCGTTTATGTGGAAAACTCTGATTATTTTATGAAATTTTTATGTTAGGAAAATGGGATGTTACATTCTACCATTCCATGACATATGTTTTTATCCGCTAAAAACGCATACACTTTAGACCAATTTATATGTATATTAGTATTTGGACAATTAATTGACAGGTTTATAATCTAATCAGTTTCACAGATACGCTAATGTTATCCTTTATATTGCAATTATGTATTAATAGGCACCTTTTTAATCGAACCATGTTGACACATACATGGTTATAATCCTTTATATTCCAATTATGCATTATATCTCAAATTGCAAACTAAGTTTCGGAGTCACATATGATCATTTCATACAAAACATAGTGACAGGTAAAAGCTAACATCTACTAAACAAATTAACATACATACGTATAATATGAGTTCTTTTAACGGACCTTATGATATATCGCACCTATATTTTTTAATAAAAAGTGTAGGTAATGTTTTGAACTGCCGCACGGGTGAAAATTCTAGTTTATTTTTAATGGAGTAACTTGTCAATGATTCTTAGAAGATTTTTGAAGACTATGCAAAATGCAGAAAATTCATTTCAATTTTCTAGGAGTTTCTCAACGAAAGAATGATTGGAAATAGGATGAAAACACAACCTCAGGCGCCATTTGCGCATAAGGCAGTGTTTCCCTTGCCTCATGCTTCATTTAAGCCCCTGTAGGTGCGCCATCTGCACACGACTGCGGACAAAAATAGCCTGCAACTTGTATTTCCAAGCGGGATCGATGCAAAACGCCCAATTTTCTTCTCTTAAACCCTAAAGAATCATTTTCTATAAATAGAGACCTTGACACTCATTATTATTCATTAAGAACACCGACGATTCAAGTTAAGGGTCAAACATAAGCAAAATTTCTTCCTTCTCTTGTTCTCTTTAGTTTTCTTTTTATTGTTTTGTTATGATTTATATGTGGTCATGAGCAACTGATACTTCTTATCGAGGTTCTAAGTTGAACCTCTTCTTATTTGTTGGGTAGGACTGTAACGCCCGTTTCGAATTATTTAATTATTTAATTGAGTCTAAAAGTTATTTATATGAGTTTATATTATATTTATATAATATATGTGTGATTTAAGAGGTTTATATGATTGAGGTGGTTTTATATGATTTTATGAGGAGTTGTGACTTATTTTATTGTTTAATAAAATAATATTTAAAAATAAAATAAATATTGAGTTTAGGGGCTGTTTTGAGATTTTAGAGAGTTTTGGGGGAGAAAGAGAAATAAGATAAGATAATTGGAGGAGATATAAATAGGGAAACCTAGTTTAGAGAAAACATTTTACGTACGATCAATTTTGGAGAAAAGAAAGAAAAAGCCAAGAGAAGGGAGAAAGACCTAGAGGCTGCGATTTTCATCTTATAAGGTAAGGGTGAGACTAACTTTGCAATTCTATTAAGTCTGTGATTCAATGGTTAGGTTTAACATGATGTAGGATGAATTTAAGAGGAATCGAAAACTAGGTCAAAATTGTAGAACTTGATGGTTAAACGGTGAAAAGTTGTTAGATTGATGTAGAAATTGTCCCTAGACCTTAGATAATGATTATGATGAATTCTGGAATCGAAGTTAGGCTTAAAACCATGAGAATTGATGATTTTTTATGAAAAACTGCACTTCTGCCCGTAGCGACATTCATCGCTCGCCTCCCGAGCCATGATCCTCGCCACGGTGAGTGATGAACTTCATCGCTCACCTCGCGAGCAACCTTTCCCCGCCTCGCGAGTTGCACGTCGCAGCTCGCCATAACGAGCAGATGAACTGGCCTAGCGAGCTTGACCAGAGAGCATGCAAGATTTCGTGATTTTGACTTTTGAGTTGATCCTTAGATGCTTTTGAGTGCCTGAACATGTCTAATAATGATTAGGAAAGAATGTAGGATGAGATTGGACCTGGAAAGATTGTAGAATGAAACTTGTGGGATTCTGACCTGAACTCGCCACGGCGAGTAGAGGCTCTCGCCTCGCGAGTGACCCAGAAACAGAGTGCCTTGTTAGGTTTTGTGACCTTTGTTGCACGAGTTATTGAGAGTTGAACTTTGGGATAATATTGGGACTTAATGAGGATGTTAATTATAATATGTGAAGTTGTTTAAGATGTGTTGATGTTGACTATGTTGTGATATAATGTTATGTGCATTACTTGAAGTATAATTGAATATTTAAGATGATATGTTGACTTGCAATTGATATTATTATGTCATGTTGTTTTTGTATACTGCCTATGTTGCTGTTGTTATTTAACTAAGCTGCATGAGTCGGTCTAAGTTGATGAAGATGATGATGTTCCAAATTATTGGATTATATAAGAGGTTGTCGAATTAAGATGTTTAAGAGGTCGAGTCCATGCATTAGCATTTCATTGTTGGGGGCTTGATGCCCTGGAGCTTTGTACTCAACACGTTGGAGCCTTAGCTCAATTAGCGATGGTGGCTTGATGCCCTGGAAGTATATTAATACTCAAATAGCGATGGGTGCTTGCTGCCCTGTATTGGTACCACATGCATATAAGAGGTCTAAGTTGCATTTGTTGAGTCGATGATGATAAGATGTGAAGTTGTGATTACTTATATGAATTGTTAACGAAGTGATTTATGATATATTATTATCTATGATGAATAATAAGATGTTTTTATGTTGTTAAATATAATTGTTGAATTATATGCTTAATATTATTGTTTTGTGAAATCTCACCCCTTCTGCTTGGAAATGTTGCTCTTCGTATGAGTAACTTGCAGGTGATCCAGAGTAGGTTGCTGTGTTTGCTGTCGTGAGTGGTCTTTCCTCACTGAGTCTTAGGTTGTTCTGATACGTAACGGGATGGGGTCTTTGATTGCATGCTTCTATTCCTTTACTTATTGACTTATTGAATTATGATTAAGTTGTTTGAACTGATTTTATGAGGTGTTTTGATGAGGCCTGCGTGCCAAGACTTTTTAAGAAGTGTGATATCTCGTTATCTGTTGTTACTCTGATAAATGTTTATGAAATTTTTAAGTTGGGAAAACGGGGTGTTACAAGGACAATTTAACTTGCAACTCTATTCAATTTTATTTTACTTTCACCCTCAGTGACGGATCCACAAATTTTCATTTGCAGGGGAAATATTTTATATGATAAATATTTATACCAAATTTTTAGCAATGAAAAATTGATAAAGTAAGAAAATTATTATTATGGAGCAAAATATGTGACATTATAAACACTATATTGTTATATATTGGAAAAGTTAAAGACTCATTGACATCTATAAATTAAAATTGTTATTTACGTGTCTTTATATTTAAAAAGTATGGTAAAAATCATATAAATTTTTTCTCGAATACATTTTCACATTTGATTTTATAAAACTCATAAAAAAAAAAAACTCTTTATAGTATGACTTTTCATTTAATGGGGGCAATCTATTATTTCTAAGAGGGCAATAGCTAAAATATCAAATATTTAACAAATAATATAGAAAAAGTAGTAGGGCAATTGCCCCCAATTTCCTCTTTGTACATCCGTGTCTGTTCACCGTTGGATTGAAAATAAGTTTTATTACTTGCTAAGTTGAACGATGATCCTTGTGGAGTATGATAAATTAAGAGCTTGTTTGAAACACTTTCCGAAAACTCTTTTTTAGTTTTTAAAAACTTGAAAATTAAAAACTTTTTGCTAAACTATTTTTTAAAAGGCTTAAATATGATTTTCGTCCCTGTAATTTTGGCCCGTTTTGATTTTCGTTCCTGTAAAAAAAAAAATTGAAAAACATCCCTGTAAATTTTTTTTTGTTTGAAAAAGGTCCCTGGCCCCACATTTTTGATGATATGGCATGGATTTTGCCACGTGGAGCTGACGTGGCAGTACACGCAATTAAAAAATTAAAATTATTTTTAAAGTTTTAAATTTTTTTTAAATTAAAAAAATATGAAAATAAATTCAAAAATCATTAAAAAAAATCGAAAAAAAACTGTTAAAATCAAATTTTCGACCATTAATTTTTTTTAATTTGAAAATTATATTTTTTTCTTCATATTTTAAAAAAAAATCATTTCATTTTTTTTCAGAAATTTCAGATTTTATAATTTTAAAAAAAATATTTTTTTTTTGAAAATTATATGATAAAAATAATTTTAATATTTTTAAGATTTTTTTTTTATATTTTTAAATTTTAAAAACAATTTTTAGAATTTAAAAATTATTTTTAAAAATTTAATATTATGTGGCATGCCACATCAGCGCCACGTGGCATAAGCTGCACAGTCAGCAACTGCCACGTGGCAAAAACCATTCCACTTCAACGTTTTAGTGGGGCCAGGACATTTTTCAAACAAAAAAAAAATTACAGGGATGTTTTTCAAACTTTTTTTTTACAGGGAGGAAAATGAAAATGGGTCCAAATTACAGGGACGAAAATCATATTTAAGCCTTTTTAAAATTACAGTTTTGGAAACTGTTTTGAATTTTTTAGTTTTGGGGACTAAAACTAAAGGTCAAATATCTCCCCGGGTCCTTTAAGTTTCATGTTTGTCTCAGATAGATCCTTTAAGTTACTAAGGTTTCAGATATGTTCTTTAAATTTCGAGTTTGTTTCGGATAGGTCCTTTAAATTTCTAAGGTGTCAGATAGGTCCTTTAAGTTTCTAAGGTGTCAGATAGGTCCTTTAAGTTTCTAAGGTGTCAAATACGTCCTTTAAGTTTTTTAGTTTGTTTCACATATGTCCTTTCTATTAACTTCCGTTAAGCCAAAGTTGATTTGATAGAAAGGACCTATCTGAAACAAACTCGAAACTTAAAGGACCTATCTGAAACCTTAGAAACTTAAAGGACCTATCCGAAACAAACTCGAAACTTAAAGGACCTATCTGAAACCTTAGAAACTTAAAGGACCTATCCGAAACAAACTCGAAACTTAAAGGACATATCTGAAACTTTAGAAACTTAAAGGACCTATTTGAAACAAACGTTAAACTTAAAGGATCTAGAGAGGTATTTGGCCAAAACTAAAACATGTAAAAGGATAACTATTGTGAGAAGAGGACTTGTATATTTCAAAAACTGAAAACAAAAACTATTTCAAATAGGCTCTAAGACTTGTAGAGTTTGCTCCACAATTGAACAAACAACATAGTTGAACTTTGAATTTATATAACACAACTTTCTTCACAGACCACAATTAGAGTTTGCTCCAATATTTCGCCATGTGCAGTCTTGCTAGATATTTGTTCACTGATTCACCTTTTTTCATGGCAAGAACTTCAAATTCACGACGAAGACTTTGCAATTGAGCTCGTTTAACTTTTATAGAACCTTGATAATTTCTACGAATGGAATCCCATATATCCTTCGTTGTGTCACGAACAAGAATTGTCTCCATGATTGAGCGATCAATGGATTGAAAGAGATCAGTGGCGGAGCCAGGAAATTTATGGAGCTCGGGCGAAATTTTTTTCCCAAATTCACATGTGACATAATATATCAATAGTCATAAATCAATTTTTTTTTAATTTTAATAATTAAAAAAATCAAAATAAAATAGGTTTATCATTTTGTCAATAAAAGTACAATTTAAAATAGGATTATTAATTAAAATTGACCATGTATTATATGTGAAGTCTGAAAATTGGTCCTGTAATTAAATAACATTTATTTTGACCATGTAAGTCGAAATTTTTATTATTTATAACCCTGTAATATACGCGAAGTCCAAAAAAGTTAAGAACGATAAAATATGGCTTTATACAAAAAATTTATAAATTTTCGACAAACGACAAATTGATTTTGAATTTTTAAAATGTCAAAAGCTCAAAAAACAAAACAATGGAAATCTCGACCTATAAATCGAATTTTGAGCTCATTATTTGCAGAGACATCTATAAAAAAACACATAAAAAGGATATGTAAAGTTTCATAGCATTTCGAAATCGTTTAAATTTATTATGATTTTTCAACCAAAACGTGCAAAATTGAAATTTTGTTCCGCGTAAGCGTATGCTCACAAGTCAAATTTAGTTCCCTAATTTTGTAGGCATGACTAGAACATGATAAGAACCTTCATAGTGAAATTTTGTAGTCTTTAAACAAGATACAAATTAATTATAAGTTGTTTAAGAAATTCATAATTATGAGGGAATGAAAATTCATAATAATTTATCTCTGGTCGAAGAAATTTAATTTTTTTATGTAAAACTATATTTTAACGTGCTAATCATGTATGAAAAAAATAATGAAAAAATTCAACATGTAGGTCACATTTTTAGACTACACGTATATTATAGGATGGTCAAAAATAAGAAGAAATTCAAGTTACAATGCTAGAATATATG
This sequence comes from Medicago truncatula, assembly GCF_003473485.1. Classification (NCBI taxonomy): domain Eukaryota; kingdom Viridiplantae; phylum Streptophyta; class Magnoliopsida; order Fabales; family Fabaceae; genus Medicago; species Medicago truncatula. Next base: position 25,648,567 of record NC_053049.1, on the reverse strand, counting down.
TTTTGTATTTTTAAGGGTCATTTTTCAGACATAAGGTATATTACAGGGTCAATTTGAACAATTAACCCGTTAAAATAAGAGAGATGAACCAGTCAATAGTGTGTTAAATAAAATTTCGAGACCTATTTGCGTGTGAGAATTTTCAGATTGCCCAAATTTTTCTTTTTGTAAGTGTGTTAATTGGCTTTTGGGTTGGGTCTAATATGCAAAGATTATCGATCGAGCCCGGGCGACCGCCCGGGGTCGCCGGGCGGTGAAACCGCCCCTGAAAGAGATAATTCTTCGCTTTCAGATCGCGAAGTTTTCTTTCTTCTGCAAGCCTTCGTTGTTCCGGTGTTGCATTTGGTGGAGCAACAATGACACCATGTTCAATAAGTTTCCAATATTCTTTGCAGCAAAGAAGATTCTCCATCAACATTGACCAATGATCATAGAAACCATCGAATTTAGGATTTGCAGGCTGAAGGAACGATGTTGATTCTGTCATTGCAGTGAAGAACAGATGAAGAATGGATCGGATTGAGAGGTAGAAGATGAAGATAACCGTAGCCTCCATAACTAACGACCGTCTCCGTCGTAACTAACCACCGTAACTAACTCTTTCTCTCTCTCCAAACAAAACTGCATTTTTCTTTTGGAAATAGAGACTTAACAGGAGCCCAAAATACCACTTGTTAAGATGGTAAAACTCACATTGCTTCTTTCATTAGGTACTTGGCTATATATAGCCATCTCAGTTACAAGTAACACCTTATTCTACACTCAACAGTTTGATGCATCAGTGCAAGCCAAGGTTAAGTTTTTTTTTTTACTCATTCTGATTGCAATTTTGAGACAATATTTTGGTTATAGCTTACAAATTCCAGTATTGAAAAGCTAGAGAGATAATTATATGACAATGATTATGATACGATAAAATAAGAACTAATGATATCAAGAATGGAAGATTAGTGATTAAGACAAGGAATTAAAAGACTAAAAACTATATCACTTATTAAATTAATAAAACTGAACACAACAGATTGTAAATCGTACCAAATGTAGATTTAATTCACAAATTCCTCCATTTGCATTGAATCAGTTCTCAATACGAGTTCTTGATGTAACTTATGAAATTTCATTTGAAGTTTAAAAGACATAAACCCCATTAAGAATGCTAAATCTGCTACACCAGTTTCTTTTTTTTTATTTGAAGATCAAGTTTGGTTTCAAACTTCCAACCGTTTGTACACAACATATATGAAATTATGACACCTGCTTATATAAAAAAACTGTTGTGGCACCTTCAATTTAGTACTTTTCACTTGACATCAGTAGAATTAAGCAAAGAAATGTAATGAGGCATTCGATTAAATTTCATTATTTTTTGTTATAAATCGAGATTGATGACGATCAAAAGCAAATCACGGTACAATATACTGATAATAGACATTCATCCAAGCACAAGGTTCCTATAAAGATTGCAGGACTACCCAAATGCTAATGCTGAAACTAGCGTCATAAAGTATTTGAGTAATGTTTAAAATATCCTAAGCATTATAATATCCTAAGCATGTATAACCAGAAATACAGAATTATCTAGAGCCCTGAGGCTTATACAAGAAATACAACCTGGTGCTGTAATTGAAGATTGCGGAAAATAGCGGTATGTTCAAATTCCTATACGTAACAGTGTTATAATATCAGCCATTTCACGATATTTGTATTAAATAGTGTATTGATTGCGATTTGTTTGGATTCCACTATTCAACAGTGCCGCCATGGCTGGTATTTAACACTAAATATCTTAATCTACAAAGCAAACACCAATGCTGATTTCCTTGAATTGAAAAAAAGAAAAGTGCATTCTTGATGAAATTTTTTGAATCACAAGAAACTAAAACCAAATCAAGGAACATGTGCACCATGGAACTAAACGAAATCAACATGAACATAACCAGAACAGTGAAATCATCATGAATGAGACTAGAAATTGCGAACTTAGCACAAAAGGCAACGAAATCAGAATCCAGAAAATTGGAAACATGAGCACCACTGAAATTAACGAAATCAACATGAAACATAATCAGAACAGTGAAATCATAGCAAACAAGAGAATAAATTGTGAACTTAGCACAAAAGGTGACGAAATCGGAATCAAGAAACGGCGCGAAAAGCAACAAAAACCACGAAAAGAGAAGCAAAAGAAAGGAAAGAAATAAGCAGAACAGAGAAGATGAAGTGAAGACTCTCTCTCTAGTTCATTAGAGTTCGCGGGAAATGAAACAAATGGTAAAGTTTGGTTTCCATTTTTAGAGTACAAATATTTCTTTTTTTCTTTTTAATTATTATTTTTTTCTTTTTTTAACAAAGAAACTTGCTAGAGAAGCAAGACCCACGGATATATATTAAAAAGAAAATATTAATTCAAAATTTAAATATATTTTAAATAATTAAATATATAAATTTACTTGACATTAAATATATAAACACCTTTTGCATTTTTCATATTTCTTAAGAAAAGTTGTTACCGTAATTAATTGTGTTAATATTACTAAATTGTCCTTTGTTTGTATGTGTATTAAATTTGACTTTTCATATTTCAAACCAAGTTAGTAGTATTAATTAGAGGTATGTTTAAGAAAAAAAATAAAAGTATTTAGTAATTTGAAACTAGGTTTACATTTAGGAACAAAAATAAAATAATATTGGTGCTTATATATAGAGACGGATGAAGTATAAGCTATAATTAAACAACCACTATGTTGGGGTTTCCATCTTGGAGTAGAAAAATGACTTTTTTTAAGGTTTTTTTTCAAAGATTTTATTGATTTGGCTCCTTTGCTTTGCTAAGGGCTCAATAAAATCTCTTTGTTAAATTTATCAATGCTCCATGAAGTCAATTTAAGTTTGGTCGTTCTATGTTAAAATTCAGCCTTTTGGACCCTTAGTTTTAATTTTTCTCGACTATTGGTTCTCTCTAGAGGTGGCAAAAAAATACATGCCTGCGGATATCCACGGATAAAATCCGTCATAGGCACGGATGCGGGTAGCTAAACGGGTACCTGTGGATATAACAACCGGGAATTTAATTATCCGTTATTTTATTGACACGTATTTGATGATATCTGTGTCTGCGGGTATCCGTACTCGTTAATAAATTAAGTAAATTACTAAAATATCCATGTGTATATAAAAAATTGCTTAGAATGCATATGAATATTTGGATGTTTATTTAGATTTTAGTCTTTTCTAGCTTTTATTTGGAGGTTTTTATGCTTTTTGGATAATGGTTGTTTTTATTCTTTTATTTTACTTCAAGAATTTGTATGGATTATCTAAGAATCATATGCATTATGGTATGATGAATTTTCTTGGTATTATGTAAGAATCATGATTTTTGTTGGATTATGATATGGATTATAAAATTTGAATGGAATATGTTATGTATGGATCTTTTAAAGTTGAAGTTTTTGCTCAAAAAAAAAAAAGTTGAAGTTTATACGTAATTAAAAAATGTATTTTTCTTTGTATACAAAAAAATTAATTCAAAAATCCATGGGTACCCGCGAATATCTGTGCGTATCTAAATACCCGTGGATTATCTGTATAGAACTACCCGCACGAATACGGGGACGGACACGGATACCATAATTATCCAACGAGGCAGGGACGGATATCATACTACTACCCGTACCCATAGATACCAATTGACATCCCTAGTGCTCTCCATCCAAATTTGAAGTTAATTTTGCTACTGTAACCTATTTACTATCCATGTCATTATCAATTTTGCTAAATTTTTAAAATAATAAACATTTATGGAAAAAAATATCAACATCATCTTCATCCATTATGGAAAAAAAAATAATCAACCATTTTCATCTATTTTGTTCGTCTTCTCCATCGATAAACCCATCGATCTTAAAACCACCTTCATCAAAATCAATAATCAATAAATTCAAACAAATCAATATTTGGACTTGAAATAATTCATATTAATTAGTTGTCAAGAAGATTATCTGTCTAGAGGATCATGTGTCCCAGAAGGTCAGCACATAGGATCAACCTTATAGGATCATCATTGAGGATGTGTTGGTTCACTAATCTAGTGTATACGTTTATGATGTATATACTATAAATTAGTGAGTAGTTAGTTGGTTAAGATGGAATTAGTTAGAGACTTACTAGATCATAGGGTTTACTTGTTAGTCAAGAAACCATAATCAGTTAATTTAGTTGGTTATGATGGGAGTTAGTTAGAGACTTACTTGATCATAGAGTTTACTTGTTAGTCAAGTAACCATAATTAGTTAATTAGTTATAGTTTGTTAGAAAAGTTTGGTATGTTTTGCATTTGTGTATATAAGAGACACATTGTATTGAGAATTAATCAATCAATAAACATTTTATGGTTCAATAATCACTTTTCCCTTTTTTTTCTTTAATCTCAGACCTCTCTACTCTATCTTTTACCTTGTTTTCAGGTTTCACCTGGTATTTACAATACATTAGAAGCTTATCCCAACAATCAAAATCATCTTCAATAAACTTGAAACATTTTTATCATCTTCACATATCAAAATTTTCAATTCTCATTATACCCTTAATTTACCAAATCTTGAAAAAAGTAATGAATTAAGAAGAATTAGTTAGCGAAACAAACTTCATCAATCCTAGTCGACAATCTTTATCATTATACCCTTAATTTTTCCATTCGCTTACCAATTATTCTTTATCAAATCAAAATTTATAATTATACCGTTACATTTTACCAATTAATTCATCATTTTACCAATTATTTATAATTATCTCAGAATTAGCCCATGATACTACCCAGTCTGTCCAAAGAAAAAAAAAATCTTGAAAATTGTGTATTCAATCGGGAATGGTTATGGTGCATAAGGAAATCCTTATGCACCATGCATAAATCCCATTTGAAATATAATTGCTTCCCTACACCTTCAAGCGAAACCAAACGAAACAACACTACAACCGTGGAAATCATCATTTTAGTTCAATAATGATTTCAGAGTGTTGATTTGGTTCAATGACAGTCACAAATATCCTTATTATAGTATGTTTTGTATAAAATTATGCCAAAACATTTTGCTGTGGAAGTGGTTTCTGTGACTTGTACTCCAAAACCATTAGATGTACTTAATGGTTTCCAGCAGGTAAAAAAACTAAGGACCTAGAGCCATTGACATCATTCAGTTTTGGACTGACACAATTGGAGGAGGAAAGAAATGGTTTATGTGAGTTGTAGTCCAAAACCATTTTGCTGTGAAAATGGTTTCTATGTGTTGTACTCCAAAACCATTTTGTTGTGGGAATGGTTTCCAGAAATTTTTGCTGTGGGAATGGTTTCAGCAATTCATTTTTGGAGCTTTCACTACAAATCCATCAAACACTTTTCCAGCAAACAATCATCAGAATCATAACACACTACAAATTTCGAATTCTTATCTTCTCTTCTATCAATTTCAAATTCTTCTCTTCCGTGTCTTTTTTTTCCGAATCTTTGAAGCTAGATCTAGGCATATATGTGTTTGCTTTTCGAAAATTTTAAAGGTTGATTTGAGTTTAAAAAGAAAATGGATGTCGGATTCTTGAATTTTTTTTTGAAAACAGAGATTTTTGCTATCTCCAGCGCGGCGCTGCCTCCCTGTTGGGCCGGCAGACACCGCGCCGGCGCTTGAAGAGGAGGTCGGAGAAGAAATTCTTTTGCAGAGCATCTCTCTCTAAGTTTCAGACTTTGAGAGAGAAAGAGCGTTGGTTTATGACTTTTTTTTGTTTGAAGTTGTTTTTATACTGCCTTTTCTTATGTAAATACAATGGTTGTAAAGTGTTTATGCACGGTGCATAAGGAAATGGCTTATGCACCATAACGTTTCCCTATTCAATGGATTGAAACTTTAAAAAGAAACATTTTTTTACGTACGAATTACAAATAATTTTCCCTATTCATAGCATAACTCATGTATAAAAGAGGAAAGACGAAATGTTCGTCATGATGTTAGTTGGTAATAAATGTAGAAGTGACTTTTCTCCTTAAAAGGTTGAGTTGACTTTAACAAGTTAAAATTTATAGCTTTTGTCTACTTTGTTTTGTTTTAACCTTGTGTTTTTTAGATGAAGGTTTTTTTTTATATATATATATTTAGTAATTGGTTGTTAGAATTTGTTTTCCTTTCGTTCAGATTGAAACCAATGGCGGAGTCAGAAATAATTTTATGAATGGAAATTTAATTTTTTTTTATTAGTTAATTCGATTGACTATTAATTATTTGTATATAAAACATAATTTAAACCGGTGATAAAGATATTATAACATAAATATTATGTAATTTCTATTATGTTACACATAAATTTTGAATTGAAATTAAAAAAAAAAAAAATGTTATCCACACAAAATATAGGTGAGATATAAAAATTAAAAGCAAGTTAAAACTATTTTAGTGCTGTTGCCTTGGTGTGGTTAGGAATACTTTTAATCTCTAAGCTAGGGTTGCACCGGTTTAATCCCCCTTGAATGTTTTTTATATAATTTTATTAACAAAATCACATAAGAAATTAAAAAAAATGACGATAGAGATTTGAACTCAATGCATCATAGGCAACATATCGTATATATAACATAACTTTATACTCTAATATGTGTATATCTATTAAAGTCACTCGACTTGAACATAATCCTTTAACTCTTAAGTCAAACCAGTTGAGTTATTCATAATTTAGAGTTCAACTAGAGGTAAGTAAAACGTGACCAAGAATTATTTGTTATTGGAACCTTTGTCTCTAAATTTTTTAGTTATACCATTGGTTTATTCAAGTTTAATTTTATTTACATTTTTGGTCAAGTAGTTTAGTGATTAAAGTTACGCACTTCAATTAAGTATGAAGAAGTGGAGAATCCAAATTCAAACCCCACTTCATATAGCTTATCAATTGAGCTACATTTACTATTCAAGTTCAATTTTTTTTTTTTTTTTTTTTTTTTACCATAATCCAAAGACACATCAAGGGGGTGCGATTTACACGTAAAGTGTCTGCGAGTTTAAGTTTAATTTGAATGAAATTTGCCTTAGGTTTGTCTACCTCGGAGTAATTTTCTTTTTTTTTTTCTTCTTCTTTCTTTCCCGTCTCTAGTTTAAGTTATTATTTTTTTTGGGAGTTATTTTTAGTTTGTTAAAACTTGGTAAAAAACCAAAATTCATGTTTTTTTGTAACTAAATACTATTTCTATAGTTTTCTTTATTTATCAAAAACTATTCTTTTATCTAAGCGACTAGTATGGATATATGAGTCATGCACGGACGATAATTTTGTCATCCTTAGAATATTAGGTGAAAATGTTGTATCATTCTTATTGTGTGGTTGCTCTTTGTCCAATGGATTAATCCCACAGAAATGTTCCAGTGATGAAATCATATCCCAGTTTGATTTTGTAGGGAAGGAGGAGTGGTTCTAGGTGGTAGATCGCGGATGCGAAGAATTTCAAACTTTCGGGAGAAATGTTGATGTGTCAAGTGAGTTAAAATTTCACATTGGATGCAAGAGCAAATATTGAGCAATATATAAATGATATGACCGATATACCTAATACCTTAATGTTTAGGGTGAAGATCTGGTGTCAAACCCAACTGTGTGGATTATCTTAGTATAATATGATGATCAAACTCAATTAGAAACTCCGAAAGTCATATCATAAAGAATTGTTTTTTTAGTTTTTGGATGTTATTTGTTTAATTATTATTATTATTATTTTTATAATTTTGTTTTTGAATGTCATTCTCTTTAATGTGAATTTCTTCATTTAACCTCTATTATGTCAAATTCATTCATTTTTTGTTTTTGGTGGCAAGCGACAATGAAGAATTAAAGATGTGTTATGTTAAGTAAACAAAATACATGTTTATTACACATTAGAAGCATGGTGGATATGAAGTATTAGGATGTGGTGATTTGGTGAAAAGTTCAATGACACACAAAACAAATTTATGAATATTTTTCCAACATATTTGACCAATCTTCACGGTTCTTATTTGTACACATCAGATTTTGTTTTACTTTTGAGGAAATCAGATTTAGTTTTATTACAATAGTTTCTCTATAAAAGAATAGTAAATGAAATCCAATATAAACTAAAACATTATATATGTGTGCTGAAATTGCAAAAGATCAATATATTATGGTTAATAACTGAATTTTTTTGCTTAGAAATTACCATCTTCATGAAGTTGTGTAAAGAGAAGAAAATTATAATTTGAATCAATAAACAAGTTTGTAATAATTTATCAAAGGAGATATGAACGATTCATATCAAAAGGAAGCTACATATACATTTACAGGTTCACTCTATAAATTTGGAAGCTATATCAGAATACAGATTTTATTGGTTTGATTCTTCATAATCTATCTTGCCTCAAAAATTGTAAGTGACATCTGATTTGAGGATAGAGACGTGGCTTCGAGTGAACTCTTTCCAGAATAAAATCCAGGAGCCTTCGGCTGAGGCAATAATTTCTCACCGTTCAACATAAGAATGACAGACGACATGTCCGGCCTATCTTCGGGTTTTTGTTGTACGCATAACAACCCAACATGTATGCTTCTTATGACTTCAGAAGAAATGCACATCTCAAATAAATGTGTATCTAGTAGTTCCAGTGGCATGTTTTCAATCCAGAGTCTCCAAGCCTGTAGCCATTAAATTTGATGTAGTTAGAAACTTTGAATCTATCATGATTCATGATATCACACAATTCAAATAAGTAATTACAACAATTCTACTTACATGTCCAAGGAGGTTGAGAGAGTTTTCTGAGTCGTAAAACCCCTTGATTTTATTCCCACTGATTATCTCCAATATTATTACGCCAAAACTAAACACGTCAGATTTCATGGAGTAACGACCATGCACTGCATACTCTGGAGGCATGTAACCGCTGAAAGTATTGATTGGAGAGTAATTAGAACAAAAAAAATTGATTACGCACAAGCTAATCTCTAAGTAAAAGAAGATAACTTACTATGTTCCAACCATTTTTTTTTGTTTTGGCTTCAACTTGATCTCCCCCAAATGTTCGAGCCAAGCCCAAAATCTGAGATTTTTGGAATCATATGGGCATCTAATAGGATATTGCTGGTTTTCAAGTCTCGATGAATAATTCTGAGTCTAGAGTCTTGGTGAAGATAAAGAAGTCCTCTAGCAATGCCAGCAATAATGTGGGAACGGTGCGTCCAGCCCAAGAGCTTGCTTCTGGTTTCATCTAGTTAATTCCACAAAACTGTTTAGCTTACAATTTGCTTTATTTATCTATAGGTTTTTTTATTTAGTAAATAACTATATAAAAATGTTTTAATGTAAAGTTAAATATCAAAGGCACAAACCAAAGATGAAGTAGTCTAAGCTTTTGTTGGGCATGTATTCATATATCAATAACATTTCCTCTTTATGAATGCAGCAACCAAGAAGCTTCACAAGATTACGGTGTTGAAGTTTCGCAATCAACACAACTTCATTTTTAAACTCCTCCAATCCTTGATCTGACACCTTTGAGTGCCGTTTTATGGCTACCTCCTTCCCGTCTACGAGTCTTCCCTGCATATTATAATTTACGACAATAATTTATTGAAAAAGGTTAAGGTCTTCATTGAATATGGCTATATTACCTTATACACTGGTCCAAATCCACCTTCCCCAAGTTTACTTGTGCTAGAAAAGTTATTAGTGGCTTTAACAAGGATTGAAAAAGCAAATATCGGTAGATCCATGTCTTCCTTTATTAATCTAGAATATACTTGCCGTTTCTGAAATGGTGCACGACGATATAACCTTGGTGCCACTGAAATGTGCAACATGACAACATCAAGAAATTCATTACTACAACAAACAAGTTTAGGCTTTTGAATGTAAACCAGAATTTTCAAAAAACTTAAATATAGATGCTTGCATATACTATTTTAATTGTTACTGTATCGAATTCAAAATTTACCTCTCCCTATAATATTATTATTCAGGCACATGTGAAAAATCCAATAGTAATTAGGCCAACTGTGATCCGCATCAGCCGCTTTTTTGTGCTTCCAGGAACTTCAACACTAAAGTAATCTGAAAGAAACAAAGCATGATTATAATTAATCATCAAATACAAAACATTGGTACATGAAGACAATAAAATTTGTACAACTAGTATAGAGATTTTTGTACAACTAGTCAATAAAATTTGTACCTAGTTCTGAAGAAGGGACTTTGATATAGAGATCTTGCCCCCATTGGGAGATTACTCTCATATCAACCAGATCACCAAACCAAAGAAGACAGCCACTACCGCCTTTTCGGATATCCATATTTGCATAACTGGTACATGAACAATTTTTCATACACACTTTTTGACATTCCACAAGGTTCATAGTCTTATTATACAACGATGAAGAAGTGTCTGGCAATTTCATTTCGCTGTACCTCAAGAAGGCACTTGTGTTGTTGTTTCCGCAAACTAATTCAATTTTCGGAACACAACCACCAGACCAATATGATATATTCCATTGTTCAGGAAACTTAGGAACATAACTTTTCAGGCATTCACATTTCGGCACATTGCCATCCATATTGCATATAGAATTAGCACCACACATTGCATAATTATCACATGAATCTTCCGCGTCGGTGTAGATAACTATCCTTGAGCTTGAATGACTTGTCCAACATAAAGCCTGCAAATTTCCTGTAAGGGACAGTCTATATACGCAAATCATTGATCTATCAACGACTTCATATCGATGATACACTTCTTTGTCAGTTATGACAAATTCAAATATTTGCTTCTTTTTTAATGGTTGTGTTGGATATCCCGTAAAAGAGCGACCGTTCCACGATCCTACTCTCAATTTTATGGCGGACCCCTTCATTATAACTACTTGGGGATATCCTCGGAGGTCAACACCACTAGAATATTCTCCCTTTGCTGGATCATCTGTACTTTTCCACGATGATTGAATCTTGTTTAGACCAGTTACTAAGTTCCATCCAAGCTTCATTCCCGGCAGTAATGTATCACACGGATAATCAAAACTCTGCCACAAAATGTAGTCCTTCCCATTTTTCAACACAAGATTTCCCGTGTCCAAGAGCTGTGCATTTATTGAATTATTGACGAAGACTGTCTCTGATATCTTGGACGACCAAACAGTGCTGTTTGCGCCACTGAGAATAACAAGAACACCATTTTCATTGAGTTTTAAGACTCCTGAGTTATTGTGCACCGGTGTTTCCCTGTTAGCCACCCATACGGCTGTTAAAGGTGTTAAATTCTTGTACCACATACCCAAATACCGACCTTTTGAATTTCCAGGACTAAAGAAACCTATTTCAAAAGTCCCATTAGCCGAAACTAATGTCTGGCCGTCTCGGATAGATTGATTGACGGCTAAACTATCAAGTGAAGTGCTAATTCTCATGTAGAAGATTAAAATGAACAAACGAAATAACACTTTGATGGTATCAGTCATTTTTTTATATTTTAATTCGTAGCAACTTTTCTGTACTCAAGTAGATAGACAAGGTGGTGCAAATGTGCTGTTTCTTGTTATAGAAGAAAGAGAGTGGACCTGGATTAGAATTGAAACAATAATGTGATAGGTTCAAATTATTGAATCATTTATTGCTGTGACCAAAATTTCCTTACCCAGTTAGAGACCATATTAAATAGAAATGACATTTAAGAAGTCAGCGTCGGTCTTTTTCAATCTCAACCACATTACAAAGAAAGGGAAAGCCAAGTTGCGTCCAAATTTATTGATTGAATAGGCAAGTTGGTTTTCAGGTTCGAGTTTATGACGCAATATGTAGTCATCTACAATCATATCATATATATGTTACTCCGTTTGTAAGTTAATATGATAGGAGAATGCTCCAAAGTTACAACACAACACCACCAGACCAACCCAAATGGATTACATGATGGACTGATGTGGGATAAATGTTAAATGTGACATGTTTGTCATATTGTAGCCTCTAACCGTATAAATTAAGAAGACCATTTTTAATAAAATTCTACAACTTCATAGATGATTGATTTGTCATATTAATTTCTTCTTTGTAGAATGAAAATGCATGAGTTATAGGGATGGTTCTAGTCCGTTTCCATAAGCCATCATTGACTATATTTGATGCAAGATTTGACACTTTTCCAACCTACTTATATCTGCAAAGCATTTCAGAAAACATATACTAATCTACTAATTAAATGCAAACAAAATGCTAAGGATAAGGCAAGTACAAACGGCCCGACAAAGTAACACCAATTTTTTTCCGAAGTAACGTGTGGCCAACTTAATGTTTGTAGAGAAGGGACAACTTTGGCAACTTGAAAGATGCTAGGTGGCTCTCATTAATTCCCAAGGTTGTGGTCAATCGGGATTTGTTGCCCCCTAACTAATTAAAATACAAAACAGTCCTCTATGTATTGGATCTTTGACAATTTTGGCTCTCAATGCCACTTTTGATTTAGTCTTCGCTGACGTGGCATCCATAATGGTCGACATGTGACACCTCACTTAAGGAATATGGATGTTTAAATATAATTATTTTTTCTTTTTATGGTTTTAACATTGCAATTGTAAGTTGATTTGCTGTCTTTACATAACAATAATTTAGTTAGGTAATTGATTAATTGCTATTTAGGTTTTGGATCATGTCCTTATTTAGTCAGGTGTTTTTTAACCAAATGCTATTTCTATAGTTTTCTTTATATATCTAAGCGGTGGCATTTAGCCTGAAAGTATTTTTCGATCATAGGAAAGTTGAATTTGAACCATTGATATAATAATAAAAATAATCAACAGGTAAGATTAAAGATTGGCAACTGGATGTTCACTTTTTGTAACAGTGTTTCTTTTGAAAAAAAGAAAAAAAAAACATTCTCTCTGACTAATTTAGTCGATTACCTTAACTTATTAAATATAAATTAAAGGGTTAATAGTGTTTTACCCACTGTAATATAGGTCATTTTCGGTTTTCACTCTGTAAATTTTATTTTTTTTGAATTTCATCCTTATAATTTGAAGATTTTTTGGTTTTGGACCTTCATGAAAAATTTCACCCGCTGTAATTTGAGCAAATTTAGGTTTACCCCCCTTGTAATTTGAGAAAATTTCAGTTTACCCTCCTGTTAATTTGAGCAAATTTCGGTTTACCCCCCCGTCATATCTTCGATTTTGTACAGTCAAAATTTATGAAGGTCCAAAACCAAAAATCTTCAAATTACAAGGACGAAATCCAAAAAAATTATTTTACAGGGGGTAAAACCGAAAATGATCTATATTACAGGGGTAAAACACAATTAACCCTAAATTAAATAACACTTTTTGCTTAATCATCAATTCACACACAAATATTGCTTCCTCACCGTCTGTATTTTTTTACTTGTTCTTTCTGATCAAAGGTTAATGCATTATTGTTATCATCGGCCTGCTATCTAAATAATTTTTGTAAAGAAGCTGCCTTTTTCAATTGAATCTCATTCATTTAAACCTAGATTAAGATTTGTCCCAAGAAAAACCAAGATTATTGAGATATTAAATTGACAATTTAATATTACATGTTTTCTTCATCTCTTCAAAGGATCTTCATCATCTTCACCAATTTTTCTTGCTCAAAGTTCAAATCTAAAAAATCACAGCAACAAGAAAATGTACAGATCTGAAAAATCACCACAAAAATAGGACCACAATATTTGCGATTGGATTCACGGTGACGGATAAACAAACTCGGAGCAAGACAGAGATTACAGAACTGTATAAAATATGGTGGAGGAAGAAGCAGGGAAGAGGAACAATAAGAAAGATGCAGAGAAGAAGAGCTGAGCATTTTGTACCATTGAACCATGAGATATTTCATTTTCATTAGAACCATTTTCTCTTAATTTTTTGTTTCAACAGTGTGCAATTGGATTAGGATTGTGACAACAGACGAGTCATTTGTTCTCTTAGAATGCAAAGTCATTTATTTCGCATTTTAATATGTTTTAATTAATTATTATTTTTTATCACAACAGGTCAGGACTGCCAGCTGCAGGTAAAAAGCAAATTTTCCCATCATGGGAAACAACTTTGCTTTCCCAGGCTAAACGCCACTATCAAGCTATTCATAAGTTTTATATAATAAAAACAATAAGAAACTTATGGGTTTTGTTGGTTTTTAATTCAAGTAAGTTGAGATAAACTCGAAGTTAGTTAAGATAGAAAATACTTATATAGTTTGTTATGGTTCACTCCAAGAAATTTAGCATTTTGCGACACATACTCTGCGACCTCTGTCTCCAAACTGTCGCAAAGTACACATTTGCGACATGTCATCATTTTTTCTTGTAGTGGTTGTTAGCTACTTTTAATCAAAGTTTGTTAGCTTTTGATTGATTACTTGATAAGCAAGTAATGTACATAAGCTTGTATATAAGTATGATGTAAACACACTTTCAATGCTAATTAGAATAACAAGTTTAGAATCAATACTTCATTTCTTCTTCTCTCTCGATTTCTCAATTCTCTCTTTGAAAACGGATTACTTGCAGTACAAGTTATCATTACTGCGCTATCAGGTTGCACTACTAACAAAGGATCATGTATCTTCCTATCAATGGCGACATAAATGTGGTTAAACCAAACTGTCATATGGAGAAACTTTGGTTTTGGTAGATTCAAAGGGATCTAAAAATATTAGCTATAGGTAAACAACATTCATGTTGGGTCTTCATTGTCGGAGCAGTTACCCTACCTCTCAAGTGAATATATAATTACAGTTGCTAACTCATGCAGATGATTGTGTGCATTTATAATTAAATAGTTTGAAGCCTACTCTGTATAAGGTAGGGGCTGTTTGAAATAGCTTATGTAGGGCTTATTTAAGCTTATTTTATGACACAAGATGCTTATAAAATCCCCTGTGAAATTTATCTGGCTCTCTAGCTATGTTGTGGAAAATCCAGCCTTTCTGTGTATTTTTCCGGCTCACGGTTTAGATTCTGGATCACTATCAGGGTATTAAATTTCTGGTAAGCATGTTCATGTTGTTCAGTTCAATCTTCTAGTTTGTTATCATTTACCTCATTTATCGAGCTCAGTAAGTTGTGCTTGTGGAAATACTACTATTGACTTAATATAACTTCTCTTACCAAGTTTTTAATTTAGAAAACATTAGAAACTTGATACAAATTTTACTACATCATTCGACCTGTTCTCAATTAATGCATAACTGCAGACACGTATGTTATTCTACTTATTACTTTGGCCCAACTACTGCATTTTCGGTGTCAAAATGATGTTATTTGTTCGCATAACTCTTAACCTCATTTGCTTGCTATATTTCATGATGAATATACCTTTTCTCTTCAATTTGTATTATTCACAACCATGCTTGGTGAATTTTTCTGTATATGCTATGTACTATATAACTGGTCAACATGAATAACGCTCGCACAACTCGTGTGTTTGCAACAAGTTTCTCATAGATCTTACCTTAAAAAATATAACTAGTTATCTTCTCTATGTTGTTATCCACTGTAAGTATAAAGTGTAAAGTATTCTTCATATACTTTGTACACCAGTGTTACATATATATTGAATCTCTTGTAAGTTTTATGGTCTAGAGATTTTCCGAGTTTCTGATAAACTAGTGGATTACCGGAATCAATTACCAACAGATAGCAACCATTCGGACACAATTTCAATCTCATTTCTAGTGCAACATATGGAAAGGATAAAATACTATAAACCCTATAATATAAAGTGGAACCATATAAAATAAACTAGTTTCGTGAGTAAGATTATTCAATCAATAAAATCTATCACTAAAAATTTGATATAATATTCTTGAACAGAAAATTGCATCACAGTGATAAAGAAGACACAAACTGTGGCCTTTAATATCCTATACAAAGGTATTCACAACAAGTTCTGTACATGTTTAAGTATCAAATCAGCATTAATCATTGGATGCTATATTAGTCTAAACATTAATTGGTTTGAAACTTCACATTTTATCTGGCCTCAAAAGTTGTAATTGACATCTCATTTGAAGTTGGCGATATCGTTTTAGGTAAGCCCCTTCCAGTATAAAATCCCGGAGCTTTTGGCTGAGACAATAATTTCTCACCATTCAACATAAGAGTTACAGATGACATGTCTGGTCTATCTCCCGGTTTTTCTTGTACGCACAACAACCCAACATGCATATATCGTAAGAGTTCTGAATAATTGATTGTTTCAATTAAGTGCATATCAACTAGATCCATTGCCATGTTTTCAATCCAGAGTCTCCATGCCTATGGAAATGAAATTTTTAGAAGTCACTTACTTTGAATCTATTATGATTTGACACAATTCAAATAGGTAAATGTAAATTGATTGCACTTACATGGCCAAGAAGGTTGAGAGAGTGTTCTGGATCATAAAACACCTTAATCTTTTTCCCGCTTATTATCTCCAATACTATTACTCCGAAACTAAACACATCTGATTTCATGGAGTAACGACCATGCACGGCATACTCTGGAGGCATGTAGCCACTGAAAGCGTTGATGCATAAGGATATGAAAGGGGAAAAAAATGACTGTATATACGCTCTACAAAAAGATGGTAACTTACTATGTTCCAACCAATTTCCTTGTTTTGGCTTCAACTTGATCTCCACAAAATGTCCGAGCTAGGCCAAAGTCTGAGATTTTTGGATTCATTAGGGCATCTAGTAAGATATTGCTTAACTTTAAATCTCTGTGAATTATTCTAAGTCTGGAGTCTTGGTGAAGATAAAGAAGTCCTCTAGCAACGCCAGCAATAATATGGGAACGCTTCGACCAGTCCAAGAGTTTGCTTCTAGTTTCATCTGGTTAATTTCACTTATATGTTTAGCATACAAATTGCTTTAATGAAAATAAGATAAAGATATTTTAGGGCAAAGTCGAACAACAAAGGCACAAACCGAAGATGAAGTAGTCTAAGCTCCGATTGGGCATGTATTCATAGATCAACAATTTTTCCTCTCTGTGAATACAACAACCGAGAAGCTTCACAAGATTACGGTGCTGAAGCTTTGCAATCAACAAAACTTCATTTTTAAATTCCTCCAACCCTTGATCAGACATTTTTGAGTTCCGTTTTATGGCTACCTCTTTTCCGCCTATCAGGGTACCCTGAAAACCATCATTTGAAACATTTAATGAATCATATTCTTTTTAAAAATTAACATGTTAATGGAATAAGGCAATATTACCTTATAAACCGGTCCAAATCCACCTTCCCCAAGTTTATTTCTGCTAGAAAAATTACCAGTTGCTTTAACAATGATTGGAAAACTAAATATTGGCAGATCAGGCTCTTCTTTCTTTAACCTAAAATATTTTTTCCGCCATTGAAATGATGCTAGATGATATACTCTCGGCGCCACTGAAAATGCAAGATGACAATATCAAGAAATTAATCACTATTACAAACACAAGTGTCAATATTTTCTTTCTGTCTATTTTCGCAAACTAAAATATTAGAATACGTACAAATACCAGATCAATTTTGAAACTTTTCAATACATAAGTTTACCTATCTTTATAGATATTATTATGCAAGCACATGTGAGGAATCCTGAAATTATCACGGAAACTGTGATCCGTATCAACTGCTGCCTCTGGTTTTTGTTGCCATTAACATTAACATCATCTGAGAAATGCAATAAACAATTGATCAATCATCAACTATTTCTACAACTAAAATAAAGTATATAGCAAGTTTCTTAGAAGAAGTATATATGTAGAGCTAAAGGAAAATGCGAATGAATAACCAAAGAGTAGATGAAAAAAAATCAAATTTACCCAATTCTGAAGAAGGGACTTTGATATAGAGATCTTGTCCCCACTGAGAGAATGTTCTCATGTCAATCAGATCATCAATCCAAAGCAAACAACCACTTCCTCCATTTCGGATATCCGCATTTGTATAAGCCGTACACGAACAGTTTTTCATGCACGCTTTTTGACATTCCAGCAGGCTCATGGTTTTATTGTACCTTGATGAAGATGTGTCCGGCAATTTCATTTCTCTGTACTTCAAGAAGCCAATTGTGGAATTGTTATCACAAAAAGACTTAATTTTCGGAACACAACCACTAGACCAATATGATATATTCCACTGTTCGGGAAACTTAGGAACATAACCTTTTAAGCATTCACATTTAGGAACATTTTCGTCCATATTGCATACTGAATTAGCACCACACATTGCATAACTATCACACGAATCTTCCATGCCAGTTTCGATCACTATCCTATCGCTTGTTTCACTTGTCCAAGCTAAAGCATGCAAATTTCCCAAAGGGGAGAGTGCATAAATTTGCACACCAGAGCTATCAATGAGTTCATACCAATGATACACTTCTTTGTCAGTCATGACAAATTCATATCTTTGCTTTTGTTTTAACGGTTGTATTGGATATCCGGTAAAAGTTTGACCATTCCATGATCCTATTCTCAATCTTATCACAGATCCCTTCATAACAACTATTTGAGGATATCCTCTAATGTCAATATTTACCGAATAATCTCCCTTAGCTGGATCATTTGAACTTTTCCACGACGAATAGAACTTGTTTTGACCGGTTACTAAGTTCCATCCAAGCTTCATTCCTGGCAAAAATGTATCACTTGGATAGTCAAAACTCTGCCACAAAATATTGTTTGCCGAATTTTTCAACACAAGATTTCCATTGTCCAATAGCTGTGCAGATATTGAATTATTTGCCGGTCTGTTTGATGCATTCGAGGACCAAATGGCGTAGTTTTTGCCATTGAGAATCTCAAGAACACCATTTTCATTGAGCTTCAAGACTCCTAAATTATTGTGCAGTGGTGTTTCTCTGTTGGCAACCCAAACAACTGTTAAAGGGGTTAAATTTTTGTACCACATACCTAAATATCTTCCTCTAGAATTTCCGGGACTGAAGAAACCGACTTCAAAAGTTCCTTTAGCTGAAACCAAACTCTGGCCATGATGGATAGATTGATTCAGAGATAAAGTGTCAAGTGAAGTGGTTGTTCTCAAGCTGGAAGATAAAAAGAACAAAATGATTAACTTTTTGAAGCTAATATCAACCATTTTATTTGATTCTAGACAGGAAGATGAGTTTACTGGACATGATAAGAGTACAAGAATGCTTCATGGTGAAGCCATTTTGTTAATTCTTTGTGCGACTTAGTCACAAATTTGATGTTCACCACAAATAAATACTATTCCATTCGTTTCAAAATACATATCGCAAATTAATTACAATCATAGTTCTCAATGGATTAAATTGTGTTCAACAAAGTAACACTTACCATGGTTGACCAAAGAAAAAAAAAACCATAGCTATGAGAAAATTATTCTAGGGTTAGTAGTGTTTTTCACCCCTGTAATATATATCATTTTCGATTTTCGCCCCTATAAACTTTTCGGTTTGATTTTCACCCTCGTAAAAATTTTATTTTTTGGAAAACACCCTTAATAGGCCATTCAAAAACCAAAAATTTCTTGAAAAAAAATTCTTAAAATGGCCTATTAAGGGTGTTTTCCGGAAAATAAAATTTTTACGAGGATGCAAATCAAACCGAAAATTTTATGGAACGAAAATCGAAAATAACATGTATTACAGAGGTGAAAAACATTATTAACTCATTATTTTTAGTCAACTATAGAGACCAAAGAAACTGTCATGTTAGAATTCCAGCCGCCGGGTCTCTATTTCAACGTTAGGTAGGACTTATGAGTATGAAAATATGAGTTTTGCTTTCCTCCTCAAATTATATGTCATCATACCAATTTCAGATACATTAAAAAATAAATTAATATTGTATATACAAGAATAATTTATTAATTGTTTTACAAAAATATATTTTATTAATGATAAGAAAAACAAATTAAACTTGACCAAAAAAAAATGAAAAAAAAATTAAAAGAATTGAATAAAGATAAATAATAGTATAAATGTATATAACATAGTGGGAAAGTAAGCATTAAAGATTTATTGATGTTAATTTAAAACTGAACCAACTCAATAGAAAAGTCGTAAATTAAATCAACTCAATAGAAAAGCCGTAAATTAAACCAACTCAAAATGTAAAAAATTGAATTTGGTTCGGATGTATTCGAACAATTTATTAATTCAACCACACGATTTGGTTAAGTTTACCGTTTTTATTTTATCAACCGAAATAAACCGTACTAAATCATTTTGTTAAGTTGAAGGGAAATATTCAAATACATGTCTTATTTTTTTTTGAATAATGCATATTTGTAAACAAATATTAATTAAACTTATATCACACAATTCAATACTCATAGAAACTCAACGAAAGAAAATTCTTGCATTAGTCACATAAAAATTGCCTTTCAAACGTGACACGTGCCTTTCTCATTTCATTTTACAAATGTCAACAAAATCAGCATACCAAATGAAAATGGAAAATTATTCTTCTGACAATTGACACAATGACACTAACAATTGTTCTTCAACCAACAATCAAATCATTCAAACATATATTTCTGATTTTATTATTTTAGTACACAGTCATTCCATTTCTGATTGCATTTGTCATATTTGATATGTTACCAAAAGTAGCAATTTAAAAACACGTTGCTTTGAATATACATGTCACATGTGTGATAGTAATAATGTATATTTTCAGAATCTTACATATTTGGTTTTCTTTTTTTACAAAAAAAGAAATTGAAAATAAATATTTGAGTTTTTTTTTATTCTCCTACCTAAGAACATGCACATCATTAGATACTTTAGCACCAAACAAATCTATTCAAGATGGTGAGACTTTACTCACCGAAACCATTTCTGAATTTATTCAGGGTGCAGGATTTTCTTATGCACCATAACCGCAATCTTTAGTTTCATCAGATGGAATATTTGAGGTTGGTTTCATCAGTCCAAGAGATTCAACAAATCTATATTTTAGTATATAGTTAAAAAATGTGACCCACACCACTTCAGAAAAATTCAGAAGGATTCTTGAAACTGAACTCAAATGGTGTTCTTATGCTTCTTCGAATGTTACAACCAAACAAGGGAACAACCCAATTGCACGTGTGATGGATTCTGGTAATCTTGTGGTACAAAATCAAAATGATTCTAATGCGGAATATTTACTTAACAACAACATAGATTTAGGTTTCTTTTCAAGGAGAAACAAGTTTACTTTATAAGTGAAATCCTCGATATATCGGTAATATCCATTTACCGACTCACCCCTTTAGGCCATGGACAACGTTTAGTTTGGACAAAAAAGGCAGGAAACTGGAAAGTCATTTCTGTTGGAACAAAATGTGTTTCACAATAAACCTTAATAAGTTTTGATGATAACAAGGTATTAAAAATTGTCAATTGGTTATTGCTAATAATTGTTCAAGTGTACAGGACCATAGGCAAAGTTAATCAATTTCAATAGGTCTTGGAAGAACAATAGAGAACAAAGGAATCTAAAGCATCAGAAGAAAACTGCGTCTGAAGCTATGAAGTGCTTCTGAAGTTTCAAGTGCCTCTGAAGTGATGACGTCATCAGAAGCAGAAGATCATCAGAAGCAAAGTTCATCAGAAGCAAGATTTCATCAGAAGCTATATCATCACCAGAAGCTACAGTTGATCAGTAAATTTAAACTGAAGTTTCAAAGGAGCTGTTTTTTGGTTTATCCTCGTCTGAGAAAACGAAGAATTAAAAGGGAGGTACCAACGGTCATTTGAAAAGCACTGGGTGCTTGTCCTTCTTTGAAGAGTTGACAAAGTACAAGTGTACAACCACTACCTCCACTACTCTGTTTTTGTCTATGCTACAAGACAAGACAACAACTCTGCCTGCAGAAATGTTCCTTCAAGATAGGAATGAATTCAAAGTTGATCCTTCATAGGACTACACCCAAATCAGGCAAAAGATTACTGGTGGATGATCAAAGGAACTCAACGACTCTTTAGACGTGCTAAAAGTCTCAACGTCTCTCTACTCACCTCTATATAAAGGAGTGAAGACTTGAAGATTGAAAAGAGATATCAACACAAGTTAAAAGCGCCAAAACTCTGCCAAATTTGATTCTATAAAGCACTTTGAATTTCTGCACTGATTTGATACATCTTAAAAATTCTTAAGTCTAGAGTCTTTATTGCATTGTATTGTGAACACCACTGATTGTATATCAAGTGTTCAAAGTCAAACATTTTCTGTGTAATTTTGTTTGATTAGAAGCCTCTCGCCTGCGTGCTTGAGCATTAGAAGACTTTTGCTTTTGTGCTTGAGCATTGGAAGTCTCTCGCCTGCGCGCTTGAGCATTTGAGAAGTCTCATACTGAGAGAGTATTGAACATTTGTAATCTGTGTGATTATTTTTAGTGGAAATCTCCTTGGAAGTGCAAGGGGGACTGGACTACTTCCGGTTTGTGGAAGGAACCAGGATAATTGCTTGTGTCTCTCTTTCTTTTCTCTGCTCTGTTTTTATTCCGCTGCATATCTGATTCTGAACATCACATCAGAAGCATTCCTAACCAGCTTCTGAAGTGATACCAGAAGAAGAATTTTTAGAGAAAAAGAAAACGCAATTCAATCCCCACCCCCCCTTCTTGTGTTTCTCTCACCTTCAATTGGTATCAGAGCTTACTCTGTTATCAAAGCACTTAACCGTGTGACAGATCAAGATCCGAGAAAAACATGTCTGCTGAGGAAGCTGAATCTTCTACAACTACAAGGTACAATAATGTTAGTCATGGCTATGGTACATCTGACAAGAAATCAGATTCTGGAAAAGCTCCAAAGTTCAATGGAGATCCAGAAGAGTTTTCTTGGTGGAAAACCAACATGTACAGCTACATCATGGGATTAGATGAAGAGTTGTGGGATATTCTTTAAGATGGAGTTGATAATTTGGTTTTGGATGAAGAAGGAGCTGCTATTGACAGAAAGATTCACACTCCTGCTCAGAAGAAGCTATACAAAAAGCATCACAAGATCAAAGGGATCATTGTTGCTTCTATACGTCGCACTGAATATATGAAGATGAGTGATAAATCCACTGCTAAGGCAATGTTTGCATCACTCTGTGCTAACTACGAAGGTAGCAAGAAGGTTAAAGAAGCAAAGGCACTAATGCTAGTTCATCAGTATGAGCTGTTCAAGATGAAGGATGATGAGAGTATAGAGGAGATGTACTCAAGATTTCAAACTTTAGTATCTGCACTGCAAATATTGAAGGAGAGTTATGTTGCTTCTGATCACGTAAGCAAGATTCTGAGAAGCTTGCCTTCTAGATGGAGACCCAAAGTAACTGCCATTGAGGAAGCTAAGGATCTAAACACCTTGAGTGTAGAAGATCTTGTCAGTTCCCTCAAGGTACATGAAATGAGTCTGAATGAGCATGAATCCTCTAAGAAGAATAGATCTATTACTCTACCATCTAAAAGAAAGTCTTCCAAAGCTTACAAGGCCAGTGAATCTGAAGAAGAGTCACCAGATGGAGATTCTGATGAAGATCAATCTGTGAAGATGGCTATGCTGTCTAACAAGCTTGAATATCTGACAAGGAAGCATAAGAAGTTTTTGAGCAAGAGGGGTGGTTATAAGAACTCCAAGAAAGAAGATCAAAAGGGATGCTTCAACTGTAAGAAGCCTGGACATTTCATTGCTGATTGCCCTGATCTTCAGAAGGAGAAGTCAAAGAGCAGACCTAAGAAATCAAGTTTCAGCTCTAGCAAATTCAGAAAGCAAATCAAGAGGAGTTTGATGGCGACCTGGGAAGATCTGGATAGTGAATCTGGTTCTGATAAAGAAGAAGCAGATGATGATGCAAAAGCAACCATGGGGTTAGTAGCAACAGTATCGTCAGAAGCACTATCAGAAGCTGAATCAGATTTAGAAGATGAAAATGAGGTATATTCCAAAATTCCCAGACATGAACTTATTGATTCTCTTAAAGAACTCTTATCACTATTTGAACACAGAACCAATGAGTTGTCTGATTTAAAAGAAAAATATGTTGATTTAATGAAACAACAAGAAACAACTCTATTGGAACTGAAAGCTTCTGAAGAAGAACTCAGAGGGTTTAACTTCATATCAACCACATATGAAGACAGACTCAAGATTCTTTGTCAGAAGCTACAAGAAAAGTGTGATAAAGGTTCTGGCAATAAACATGAAATTGCCTTGGATGATTTTATAATGGCTGGCATAGACAGAAGCAAGGTAGCTTCTATGATCTACAACATATACAAAAACAATGGCAAAGGGATTGGATACTCTGAGGAGAAATCTAAAGAGTACAGTCTCAAAAGCTATTGCGATTGTATTAAGGATGGATTGAAATCCACATTTGTACCTGAGGGTACTGATGTTGTAACTGCTGTTCAGTCAGAACCTGAAGCTTCTGGTTCTAAGGCTAAGATTACATCAAAGCCAGAAAACCTCAAGTATAAGATTATGACAAAATCTGATCCTAAGACTACAAAGATCAAAATTCTGAAAAGATCAGAACCTGTTCCTCAGAGTCTGATTAAACCATATTATCGCGATTTTCGGGTGTCAAGTCATAAATTAGGCTTGAACCTTTCAATCTTTGATATTCTCTATTTTTTCTTGGGAAGGGCAAAATTGAGAAAAAACCCTTAGATTCTAAGTTCGGGGGTCGTTTTCACTACGGGAAGGTG
Organism: Medicago truncatula; assembly: GCF_003473485.1. Taxonomy (NCBI): domain Eukaryota; kingdom Viridiplantae; phylum Streptophyta; class Magnoliopsida; order Fabales; family Fabaceae; genus Medicago; species Medicago truncatula. Next base: position 25,623,865 of record NC_053049.1, on the reverse strand, counting down.
TTAGGCACCCGCGGTGACTATAGTACTCTATAGGAGCCGTTTTCTTAGTTTATGTCTACACTTTATTTTTTAATGCTATTTATGAAAAAGGAAATTTATTTATGTTAAGAATGGGGGGAGAAAGTGTTTGAGGTTTTATTTTAGTGGTCTTGGAGAGGTTTTGACCTCATGCCTACATACCCATTTAAGGGATCAAACTCCATGTAGTTCTCTCTCAAAAATGTTTTTTGTGTGTTTGGTTGATTTTAATTTTTGTTGGAAAATGGTTTTGAAGAAAAGAAAGAGGCCTTAAAGGCATAAGAGAAGAAAATGGTGAATGGTTGGTTCAATTGTTATTAAAAAAAGTCTAAGTAGGGATTAGGATTCATTTGGATTTGTTTAAGAAAATAAAGGAAGAAATTCAATGGAGTTTTGACTCCAAGGTTTGTTTGGAAAAATTTGAGTGATGGAATTGGTTTATTATTTTTGAAAATTGACATTTGTCTAAAAATCGCGTTTCCTAAGCATACATCTAAACGGTAATCATGCAACGTGTGTGCGTGTCGGTGCTTGTGTCGGTGTACATCACTTATAGTGTCCATAGTCCTTTACATCGAGTCATAGATACATGCTATGGTCTTGCAAGAATGTAAACTAAACTAAACTAACTAAATTTATTACAAACCAGTTGGCATAGAAATGAATACAAAAAGAAAACCTAAATTAGGAGCAATGAGGGTACAAAGATTAGGTGCTTATGGAACGAATGAGATATGAAGCATAAGAGTTAGTAACACAAGTACAAAATGATAATAATAAAAAAAAAATGCAAGCAATATAGAATTGAATAGCACAAGAGAAAGAAAATAATGCAACGAAACAAAGTAGTAAAAATAATGCAAGCAATGTTGAATTGAATAGCACAAGAGAAAGAAAATAATGCAATGAAACAAAGTAGTAAAAATACACCTAGAATTTAGGTATAACACTCATACATGCATATGAACTATAATTCCCTCATTATAGCCATTTTTGAAAGGTTTGAATTTAAGCTACAATGTGAGGATCATAAGAGTACACACAAGCAAAGCATTATATCATATTCCTAGAGATATTTTCACACATTATTTCACATGCAAAAATATCATAATATGTAAAAAATGCATCAAGAACATATATGGAATTTAATGAACAAGAATTAAAAGAACAAAGTAAAGAAAATAAATGCAAAAATAAGCAAATAAATTCTAACACTTAGAGGAAAAATTAAAATGATAGGGAAATATTTTTAGAAATTTTTTAGAAGCATAAAACGCCAAGAAAGTGTAAAAAAGTAGTTAAAACACAATTAAAAAGCAATTAAAAAGAGGCTCAGCAGGATTTAATCTGGTCCGCTGGATGAATCCAGAGGTCCATATCTAACTCCCAAGATCACATCACAGCCACTGGATCAAAGATCCAAGGGTCCAAAAAAAAGCACAAAAGATAGTGTAAAATGCAGGAAGCATAGTGACCGTTAGATCAAAGATCTAACGGTTCAAACAGAAGATATACCATATTTCACACAGAATGTCACACACATGATTCAAGATCAAAACACACAGCAGCCATCAGATCTTGGAACGATCCAGATCTGATGGTTCACAACACGAGGGAGCACAACAAGAGCACGCGCGCGCGCGCGTGGGAACAGAGGAGCTATATAAAGGAATTTTCACACAAAAAACACATAAACCTCTTCTCCTTCTCTCTCTAAGTCACACTTAGAGAGAGAAGCTCTCCCCTCTCTCTAAAACAGCTCGCCGGAGAAGAAGGAGGGAGAAGCTCCGGCGCGGCGGCCGGCCGGTTTCCGACGGCGGCGCCACCGCGCCGGAAAAATCAAACTATTTTTTTTTTCAAAATTTTTATACCAAAAGCTTCGTCTCCTCCTCCTCTACACAAATCCGGCACTAGTTTTAGAAAGGGCTGAGAGATTTGGGCTAGATCTACACTTGAACTTCGAAAAAAATTTCACACTTTTTTTGAAAAATAACTACGGATCTAGATATCCTTTTCTTTATAGAGTCCGAATTCGGTCTCGGAATTTCTAAAATCCGAACGTACAAGCCTAGATCTACAAATACATATCCGTAACAAACTTTTTCACACTTTTTCTACACTATATGCGCGCGCGAAAATGAAGAAAAAGAGGAGAGAAATGCGTTACCTCTGTCGTAGAACGGAGAAAAATCTTCGGAAAACTTCGAATCTCCCTTTTTCCCCCTCCGTGCGCGCGCGTTTCAACTCCGTTTGTGGTTGTTTTTGCTCAAAAATCCGGTACGTTTTGGTGTTGATGTGATGATTCGCGGTGGTTTTGAGTGAATCCGGTTCGGATTTGTTGATTTTGTGGTGATTGGAGTTGATTCTGAGCAGATCCGGTTTAGATCTGTTGATTTTGGTGATGATGTGTTCTTGGTGTTCTTCCTCTTTTTTATGAGATTTTTTCTGTTTTGATTCTGTTATGGATGAGAGAGAGAAAAAGATTCTGTTTGAGACTGATTGTGATTGATTCTGATTTTTTTTTCTGACTGATTGTGATGGATCTGACACATTTACTATTTATAGCCTGCCATGTGTATTGGAGAACCAATGAAAAAATGACATCTGTTTTGGGACTGATGTGGATCGAAAATCTGGACTAAAATGCCCCTGGGACCTTTCTGCAAAATAAAAAACTTGAAGGACTGGACAGCAATAAAAAAAAAACTAAAATGAATTTTTTAAAAGTTTTGGACCAAAACGTGATTAAAAAAATAAAATTGGACTAAAAAGTAAATTTGACGCAACGTAAAGCGAAACCAAAAATAAAATTAACAAAAGGACTAAAATGAACCAATTACTGACATGAGGTATTTTAAAATACCTCCCTGTCGAAATTTTGACAGAAAAGACCAAAATGCCCCTAGGGACTAAACTGACCCAAACTGACTCAGATGCAATTTTTGAAATGATTTTTAAACAAAGACTCAACAATGATTCGTACAGACAGGTTGAAAAGACTCAGGGACTAAAATGGGTTCCACTGCAGGAAATAACCAAAATACCCTTTTGTATGATTTCTAAAATAAAAATGCAAGAAAAGTAATGCGACGTTTCAGAGAGTTCTTAAATGACTTGTAATGTCAGAAAAGACAGAGGCAGTAAAATACGTTTAAAAAGAGAGTAAAGATTCAGAGTAAAATAACAGAGAATTGACAAATATCAGTGTTAGAAAAGAAATTTGAACGAGTATTTTTAGGTCCAAAATCAGGGTACAACAGCTGCCCCTATTTAAGTTTCTTTGTCCGGAGGGTCAAGAGACGGAGTCTTTGGCTTGACGGGACGAAGATACTTAAATATTAACATTTGCACTGTGTTTGGACGTAAAAATACGCTTGTACATTTTCAAACATCATGAATGCCATGCAACATTTGGATTATGAATGCGAGACAAACGAGAGTTGGAACTAACAAAAGATGTTGTATCCATTGCGGGATTGGTAGACATTGGTAAGTTAGCAGATAACAGGGTAGATAGGAGACTAGGAACAAATTGACGGGTACAAGCTGCTCTTGGATTGAGCTGGGCACTTGACCGAGGATAAAAGCAGACAAACAGGTGCGAGTTGTTCTTGGATTCGAACTGGTCACTCGACCGGGGACATGGAAAAGATGGACAGGTACGAGTTGTTCTTGATTCGAACTAGTCACTCGACTGAAGGCAAGGCAAATAGACAGGTGCGAGCTTGTTCTTGGATGCGAACTGGTTACTCCACAGGAGACAAAGACAAATAGACAGGTGCAAGCTGCTCCTGGATCGAGCCAGCCACTTGACCAAAATCATAGACACATAGACAGGTACGAGCTGTTCTTGGATTCGAACTGGTAACTCGACCGGGGTCATGGAAAAGTAGATAGGTACGAGTTGTTCTTGGATTCGAACTGGTCACTCGACCGAAAGCAAAGGCAAATAAACAGGTGTGAGCTTGTTCTTGGATGCGAACTGGTTACTCCACCGGACAGAAACAGATAGACAGGTACAAGCTGCTCTTGGATTGAGCTAGCCACTTGACCAAACGGAAACATATTGACAGGTACAAGCTGCTCTTAGATTGAGCTGGGCACTCGACCGATAACATAAGCAAATTGATAGGTACAAGCTGTTCTTGGACTTGAACTAGCCACTTGACCAAACAGAAACATATTGACAGGTACAAGCTGCTCTTGGATTGAGCTGGGCACTCGATCGGGAATAAAGGCAGACAGACAGGTGCGAGTTGTTCTTGGATGCGAACTGGTTACTCGACCGATAACATTGAAAAGTAAACGGGTGCAAGTTGTTCTTGGATTCGAACTGGTAACTTGACCAAACAGAAACATATTGATAGGTACAAGCTGCTCTTGGATTGAGCTGGGCACTCGACCGATAACATAAGCAAATTGATAGGTACAAGCTGCTCTTGGATTGAGCTGGGCACTTGACCAAAATCATAGAAACATAGACAGGTACGAGCTGTTCTTGGATTCGAACTGGTAACTCGACCGATAACATAAGCAAATTGATAGGTACAAGCTGTTCTTGGACTTGAACTAGCCACTTGACCAAACAGAAACAAATTCACAGGGTATTAGTTTTTTTGACAAAATATAGATTGAGATTGACTTGACGTTGATTTGATTTGAAAGGTAGAAATTGACCAATATTATTGGCTCACAAGGTTTTGACGGAGAACCTGACATGAGTATTGAACTGAGACTGATGTTGACATTGGAAATGCGATATGCATGGATGATATAACAGTTTCATTAAATGCATGGGCACGTAATATGCATGATTATGCATGTATGAATGCTTGTAATGCATGACTGTTGGCAGTTTGTAGACACAGTTTCGCAGAGACAGACAAGACATTGGAGTATTGGGCACGTAGTGGCTCGTGCTATGTTACACATTCCTGGAAATCCTCTTTGGAGATAACGTCGTTGGGAGACGTATCGGAACCATGGCTGAGGGCAGGTAGCTATGCAACTTGCTGGGGATAGAATCTCGGAAGACTCTACTTGGGATAATGCTGTCATTGCCGAGCATTTCAGTGCTGGGTGTACCGTGGATGTCGCACCTGTGGTCAATGCTTTTTGCATGTCATTTTCTCAATTTTCATCATTCATTTTTTTTGCATCCCATTCTTGCCTGGATCGCCCTTTCGGGTTTTCGATCCACCGGGGAAATCAATTCTTTTCAATGCCCCATTTTTGCCTGAACTGCCCTTTCGGGTTGTCAATCCAGCGGGGTGCTCATTTTTGCCTAAGCCGCCCTTCCGGGTTTTCAACTTAGCGAGCCTATTCATTTTCATGCATTTTCATTCTGTTTTTTCATTCTTGCCATTGACCACAGACTATCCTGGGGAAGAGCCTGCTTGTAACACATATTGAAATAGACATCAACATACACTCGCTCATGCATGTTTCATTTGAATGTACCCTGTTGCTCAGGTTTGCTTTCAAAAATAGACAAAAACTTTTTCAATTTTCAAGATGTTTGTTTCAAGCATTGTCATTATCAAAATAGAAAGAAACTGTTTTTTGTACATAGCTTTGAAAGTAAAAAGGAAATAGAGTTTTAAACAAAAGCACAGGCTCAATTTGATGTATAAGAGTGGTAGTCAGCCGAAGGCGTGACTCCACGGATTTACAAAGCTTGGAAAATGGTAATTTTATTGGTTGGTGGTACATTGAACACAGTAATCACTACATTTCCTGGAAATTTTGAATTCACAAGCACAGAAACTTCTGATGAAGACGGTCATTAACAGCTGCAGATGCCCCAAGGGGATTGTGATTTGCCAGATATAGTTACTTGCCTTTTGTTTCAATCTCATTTTTGCATGAACCGCCCTTTCGGGTTTTCGGCTCATCGAGACGCTCATTCTTGCCTGAGTTGCGTACAATCTCAGCGAGCTTTTTCATATTTGTTTTTTTTTTGGTCCCTTATTTTTGCCTGGATCGCCCTTTCGGGTTTTCGATCCACCGGGAAGCGCATTTTTGCCTAGGCCGCCCTTTCGGGTTTTCGACCTACCACGCTGTTCTTTTCATATATCTAGGCGAAGTATTTCTTGACTATATCGGCATTCACTGGATTTGGAAGTTCTACACCATCCATGTGTGTAAGGATTAAAGCACCACCGGAGAAGGCCTTCTTGACAACATAGGGACCTTCATAGTTAGGCGTCCACTTGCCCCTTGGGTCGGGTTGCTGGCTTATCCTCCTTTTCAATACAAGTTCCCCTATCTTGAATTCTCGAGGATGGACTTTCTTGTCAAAGGCAGTCTTCATTCTTGCTTGATATGACTGTCCACGAGCCATGGCATCCATACGTTTTTCCTCAATCAAATTCAACTGATCATACCGGCTTTGGCACCATTCAGCCTCAGATAACTTTGCTTCCATGATCACACGGAGAGACGGGATCTCCACTTCCAAAGGAAGAACTGCTTCCATACCATATACAAGAGAGAAAGGGGTTGCCTCGGTTGAACTGCGCACTGTAGTACGGTAGCCATGCAGAGCATAGGGTAACATCTCATGCCAGTCCTTGTAAGTGGTTACCATCTTCTGGACAATTCTCTTGATATTCTTGTTGGCGGCCTCAACTGCACCATTCATCTGAGGTCTATAAGGAGAAGAGTTATGATGCTTAATTTTGAATTCTTCACAAAGAGCTTGCACCACATTGTTGTTCAGGTTTGTACCATTGTCGGTAATGATCTTGCTGGGAACACCATATCGATAGATGATGTTGTTCTTGATGAACTTAGCTACCACTTGCTTGGTCACATTGGTATAAGATGCTGCTTCAACCCACTTGGTGAAGTAGTCAATTGCCACTAAGATGAAACGATGACCATTTGAAGCCTTCGGTTCAATTCTCCCAATCATGTCGATGCCCCACATTGAAAACGGCCATGGGGATGAAATAACATTGAGAGCGTGCGGGAGGCACATGAATTTTATCAGCATAGATTTGACATTTGTGGCACTTTCTGGCGTGCTGGTAGCAATCATGCTCCATGGTCATCCAGTAGTAACCTGCTCGTAACAGCTTCCTTGACATAGTATGCCCTGTAGCATGGGTCCCGAAGGTACCGTCATGTACATCATGCATTAACTGCTCTGCTTCATGTTCATCAACACATCTTAACAATATCATGTCGTAGTTTCTCTTGTACAAAATGTTTCCATCTAGCAAGAATCTACTGGCCAATCTTCTCAGGGTCTTCTTGTCTTTGTTGGAAGCACCCGACGGATACTCACGGCTTAGCAAGAACTGTTTGATGTCGTGGTACCACGGTTCATTGTCAACCACATTTTCACCAGCCTGATCGATCACATCCCCAATAGCGAACACATGCGAAGGTCTTTCAAGGCGTTGCACTTTGATTATTGGCACATCATTCCAATGGTTTACTCGAAACATGGAGGATAGAGTAGCAAGAGCATCAGCCATTTGGTTCTCATCACGAGGGATATGGTGCAACTCAACCTTTGTAAAATATGTCAGCAAACGCCCCACATAATCACGATAAGGAATCAACTTGGCATGGTGGGTCTCCCATTCACCTTTTATCTGGTTGATGACGAGTGCAGAATCTCCATAGATGTCGAGGTGTTTGATTCTCATGTCAATTGCTTCCTCGATCCCAAAGATACGTGCTTCATACTCAGCCATATTGTTTGTACATTCGAACAGGATCCGGGCGGTAAAAGGAATGTGATGCCCCTGCGGGGATACAATGACTGCCCCAATTCCCTTACCATAAGCATTGACAGCACCATCAAAGACTAAACCCCACTTGCTATTGGGATCTGGACCTTCATCAATCAACGGTTCTTCGCAGTCTTTTGATTTCAAATACATGATCTCTTCATCGGGGAAATCGAACTCAATTGGTTGATAATCATCAAGAGGTTGGTAGGCAGGATGATCGGCAAGAATGCTACCTTTGATTGCCTTTTGAGTTTTGAACACAATATCATATTCAGACAAGAGCACCTGCCAGCGTGCAATCTTCCCAGTAACAACAGCTTTCTCAAAGATATACTTTATCGGATCCATTCTGGATATCAACCAAGTTGTATGATTCACCAAATAATGACGCAGGCGTTTAGCGGCCCAGGCCAGAGCACAACAAGTCTTCTCAAGCATTGTATACCGAGTTTCACAATCGGTGAACTTCTTGCTTAGATAGTAGATAGCAGTCGGTATACCCAAGTTGATGATCTCGATCTCTTCCTGGTGAGGCTGAATGGCTCTTCCCTCTTGTTCAAGCAGTCGAGTGATCTCATATGGTATATCATCATCCTCTTCATTTTCGGCTTCATGCACAGGGAATTCAAAATTTGGAGGAACCGTAGGGTTATTGTGTTCAACGGGTTTATTATGGCTCAATCTGCGTAAAATGGTTGGATGATTTTAGAAAGAGGCTTTTATGCAGATTTTTTGAAATTAATAAGAAAATACAGATTTTTGGTTTTTTCTGGCATTACCATTATTTCCAAGGAAAAAAGCACTAAAAAAAATAAAAGTCGTGAAAGAAACGACAATTTTTATTAATAACGGCGATGCCGAAACAAACATGCCCTTATAGAAAATATCACTGTCGCTTCGGGCAGAGCGAGAGGATTGTTATTTTTGAAAAACAAAACACTTAAGCAACAAGACACATTACTCGGAAACATGCATGATTGAAGGAATGATGATGGCATCCCAATTTCTCGCAATGCCTCCTAGTATAACAAACATAGGCCTAGGATCAAATCCAGTCGCCTTTTCAGTAATTGCATTGACAAACCCAGCACTGTAGAAGGTTCCTGTGGAGACTCCTGAAGTTGGGGAATATCCGAGACCCTCTTTGTGCTTATTCTCAAGGAGTTGTATTAACTTGCCCCAGCCAGCAGCTTGTCCTTCTTGGATGTCATTGACAGTCAGATAATTGTCGTTCATCAGGCTCTGGATGTCATTCTGAACAACGTAGCAACCCCAAGGATTATGGAAGCATTCTGGGCAACTGGCATGATCATGGTCAAACAGAGAGGCTTGGCATAACTTGATGTGTAGTGGCACCAGAGGAGTTGCAACGTTACGAACGTCCGGTCTGGGAGCTTCCTCACATACCTCAATCATGTTCACAGCAGCATGATTCGGAAGAGGATTGTCGACGACATGAGGGACGTTATTCTCAAAGGTCAATTTTCCTTGGTCTATGAGTTTTTTTACAATGTACCTCAACGCGTAGCATCCTTCGACATCATGACCCAGAGCACCTTGATGGAAATCACACTTGAGGTCCGAACGGAACTTGGGAGGCGACGGGTCAGGTGGAGGCTTGCCCTGTCTGGTTGTGCAGCGCCCTTTGAGAAGTAGAGTCGGGAGTAATTCAGCATATAACATTGGTATCAGAGGAAAGGTAGGTCTAGCCTGTTGCTGCTGTCGTTGTTGAGCTGGAGGCTGTTGTTGCATTCGCTGGACGACGGCATTAACGGGTACTTGAGGTTGACTCGATGGCAAAGGATACTGATGATAGAATGGTGGAAAGAAGGGATGCTGAGAGTATTGCGCATACGTGTACGACAGAGGTAGCTGAGCAGCATTGATGTCCATGACCTGGAACGTGATCAGAAAGGTTTCGGGACAGATAGTTATTGGCAGATCTATATCCCCAAGAATGTTCTTACGGGATCCGTCGAAGGCTTTAACCAGAAGGGTGCTTCTTCCCAAGGGAGTTCCCCAATAGCTCAATTGATCCAGAGTGGCCGTTGTCTGAGGCAAGGTGGTATTGACAGAGACAGGGTTCTTCCCAGGAATCTGGCCATTATTGACAGTACCAGAAACGCCAGCTGCAGTACTAGGAGTGAAAAACGGTGGAAGTTCATAAGGGAACCCAGTTGGCATAACGAAGCGGGCATCAGTAGATGCAGTTGGGATCACACTTGTAGCTATAGGGATAGCTGTGGCTGATTGCTCCTGGGCGGCTAGCAGAGCAGTCATGGTATCATTGGCCTTAGCCAATTCTTCCCTCAGAGAAGCTAATTCGGTACGGAGCTGAGCATTTTCCTCTTCCATAGCTACCAAATTCTTCTTTCTGTATAGTCTAGTCTGATGTATTCTGTCAGGTTCGTAGACTTTCCGAGCACGAGCCACCTTTCAAACTGTGGCAGAAGAACCAGGAGGCAGTGAGCACTAGGAAACCTTTTGTGACCGATGAATGATGCATATGGTGCATGATATGTACAAATGCAAATGCAGAAACGACTCTTTTTGTCATCGAAGGGTTTTAGACAAATTAGAAATTTTGTAAACATTATGTGTCAGCTAGCAAAGTAGGAACCGGATTCTTGGAATGGAAGATCTCAATAGCATTCATATCCACAAAGTTGTCGAGATTCGGAAAGAGAATGAGCCCATAGATAAGCAATGCAAGAATAGCCTCGAGCGTGTCCTGACAAGTAGTTTTGAGATTAGCCTGTTCAAGTAGATACTTCGAAGTGAATCCTCGGATGTGAGACCAAAGGAGTAAGAGAAGTCCCGGGACCGGTGAAAGGCGTCTTCTCGGCTATAGGTGAATCCAATAAGTGGGAATAAGCCTCAAGAGTAGGGACCAACTGGAAATCCGGGAAAGTGAAGCAACGGAAACTCGGGTCATAGAATTGCACTAGAGTGTGCACGAGCTTCTCTTCGACATTAGTCCGGAGAATAGTAAGCAAACCACCATATCGGAGTCGGAAACCCGTTTGATTCTTAACCTTGAGTGCCAATTCTCTCAAACTAACCAAATCAACTTCCTTGAACTTGTAGGACTTAGTCTTCTTCATACCTGTAATGTTTACAAAGTTTTTAATTTGTCCAATCCTTCGATGAATGCATGAGAAAAATTTATGCATGAATGCATGTATGCATGATTTTTTTTTTTTTTTTTCAATTACAGAGAAAACATGGAGGGTTGAGATTAAAAGTCAAGGAGCCATGGGCGGACACGGTGCCCGATAAACTAAAGTTTAGGATAATAGTAACCAAGGTTCTAATCAAGTTCCCAAACTGCAACCTCTCTTACGTATATCATGGTAGCACGGGACAACGTCCGTTCCATGTTTATTCGCAAGAAGGTCTAGCTTGAGTGTAGTATCGCGTGATGACTAAAACTCGAGACAACACTCGGTTTAGCCACCGCACTACGTCCTAAAAAAGGCCAGGGATGGGTTTGGTAACTACGGTCCATAGCATCGTCGAACAATTGAAAGCAAAGTGCCTAAGCATGACAACACACGCCGACAATATTACTTCCAAAATGCCTCAGCTATGTGAGATTGATCGCATAACCCAATACACGAGGCAACCCTCGGATCGAATTGTCGATTATATCTCTACCTATTCATAAGTTCACTCAGCCCGGGTATAGGACTTTTGATATTCTCACCCCACACGTCAAATGAAAATAAACAAGTATTCACATATGTAAGCAATAAAACAAAGCGTAAATATAAACTAAGGAAAACTAGGCGTGACCCGCTTAAAATGTCCCCAGTGAAGTCGCCATTTCTGTTATCGCGATTTTCGGGTGTCAAGTCATAAATTAGGCTTGAACCTTTCAATCTTTGATATTCTCTATTTTTTCTTGGGAAGGGCAAAATTGAGAAAAAACCCTTAGATTCTAAGTTCGGGGGTCGTTTTCACTACGGGAAGGTGTTAGGCACCCGCGGTGACTATAGTACTCTATAGGAGCCGTTTTCTTAGTTTATGTCTACACTTTATTTTTTAATGCTATTTATGAAAAAGGAAATTTATTTATGTTAAGAATGGGGGGAGAAAGTGTTTGAGGTTTTATTTTAGTGGACTTGGAGAGGTTTTGACCTCATGCCTACATACCCATTTAAGGGATCAAACTCCAGGTAGTTCTCTCTCAAAAATGTTTTTTGTGTGTTTGGTTGATTTTAATTTTTGTTGGAAAATGGTTTTGAAGAAAAGAAAGAGGCCTTAAAGGCATAAGAGAAGAAAATGGTGAATGGTTGGTTCAATTGTTATTAAAAAAAGTCTAAGTAGGGATTAGGATTCATTTGGATTTGTTTAAGAAAATAAAGGAAGAAATTCAATGGAGTTTTGACTCCAAGGTTTGTTTGGAAAAATTTGAGTGATGGAATTGGTTTATTATTTTTGAAAATTGACATTTGTCTAAAAATCGCGTTTCCTAAGCATACATCTAAACGGTAATCATGCAACGTGTGTGCGTGTCGGTGCTTGTGTCGGTGTACATCACTTATAGTGTCCATAGTCCTTTACATCGAGTCCTAGATACATGCTATGGTCTTGCAAGAATGTAAACTAAACTAAACTAACTAAATTTATTACAAACCAGTTGGCATAGAAATGAATACAAAAAGAAAACCTAAATTAGGAGCAATGAGGGTACAAAGATTAGGTGCTTATGGAACGAATGAGATATGAAGCATAAGAGTTAGTAACACAAGTACAAAATGATAATAATAAAAAAAAGATGCAAGCAATATAGAATTGAATAGCACAAGAGAAAGAAAATAATGCAACGAAACAAAGTAGTAAAAATAATGCAAGCAATGTTGAATTGAATAGCACAAGAGAAAGAAAATAATGCAATGAAACAAAGTAGTAAAAATACACCTAGAATTTAGGTATAACACTCATACATGCATATGACCTATAATTCCCTCATTATAGCCATTTTTGAAAGGTTTGAATTTAAGCTACAATGTGAGGATCATAAGAGTACACACAAGCAAAGCATTATATCATATTCCTAGAGATATTTTCACACATTATTTCACATGCAAAAATATCATAATATGTAAAAAATGCATCAAGAACATATATGGAATTTAATGAACAAGAATTAAAAGAACAAAGTAAAGAAAATAAATGCAAAAATAAGCAAATAAATTCTAACACTTAGAGGAAAAATTAAAATGATAGGGAAATATTTTTAGAAATTTTTTAGAAGCATAAAACGCCAAGAAAGTGTAAAAAAGTAGTTAAAACACAATTAAAAAGCAATTAAAAAGAGGCTCAGCAGGATTTAATCTGGTCCGCTGGATGAATCCAGAGGTCCAGATCTAACTCCCAAGATCACATCACAGCCACTGCATCAAAGATCCAAGGGTCCAAAAAAAAGCACAAAAGATAGTGTAAAATGCAGGAAGCACAGTGACCGTTAGATCAAAGATCTAACGGTTCAAACAGAAGATATACCATATTTCACACAGAATGTCACACACATGATTCAAGATCAAAACACACAGCAGCCATCAGATCTTGGAACGATCCAGATCTGATGGTTCACAACACGAGGGAGCACAACAAGAGCACGCACGCGCGCGCGTGGGAACAGAGGAGCTATATAAAGGAATTTTCACACAAAAAACACATAAACCTCTTCTCCTTCTCTCTCTAAGTCACACTTAGAGAGAGAAGCTCTCCCCTCTCTCTAAAACAGCTCGCCGGAGAAGAAGGAGGGAGAAGCTCCGGCGCGGCGGCCGGCCGGTTTCCGGCGGCGGCGCCACCGCGCCGGAAAAATCAAACTATTTTTTTTTTCAAAATTTTTATACCAAAAGCTTCGTCTCCTCCTCCTCTACACAAATCCGGCACTAGTTTTAGAAAGGGCTGAGAGATTTGGGCTAGATCTACACTTGAACTTCGAAAAAAATTTCACACTTTTTTTGAAAAATAACTACGGATCTAGATATCCTTTTCTTTATAGAGTCCGAATCCGGTCTCGGAATTTCTAAAATCCGAACGTACAAGCCTAGATCTACAAATACATATCCGTAACAAACTTTTTCACACTTTTTCTACACTATATGCGCGCGCGAAAATGAAGAAAAAGAGGAGAGAAATGCGTTACCTCTGTCGTAGAACGGAGAAAAATCTTCGGAAAACTTCGAATCTCCCTTTTTCCCCCTCCGTGCGCGCGCGTTTCAACTTGTTTGTGGTTGTTTTTGCTCAAAAATCCGGTACGTTTTGGTGTTGATGTGATGATTCGCGGTGGTTTTGAGTGAATCCGGTTCGGATTTGTTGATTTTGTGGTGATTGGAGTTGATTCTGAGCAGATCCGGTTTAGATCTGTTGATTTTGGTGATGATGTGTTCTTGGTGTTCTTCCTCTTTTTTATGAGATTTTTTCTGTTTTGATTCTGTTATGGATGAGAGAGAGAAAAAGATTCTGTTTGAGACTGATTGTGATTGATTCTGATTTTTTTTTCTGACTGATTGTGATGGATCTGACACATTTACTATTTATAGCCTGCCATGTGTATTGGAGAACCAATGAAAAAATGACATCTGTTTTGGGACTGATGTGGATCGAAAATCTGGACTAAAATGCCCCTGGGACCTTTCTGCAAAATAAAAAACTTGAAGGACTGGACAGCAATAAAAAAAAAACTAAAATGAATTTTTTAAAAGTTTTGGACCAAAACGTGATTAAAAAAATAAAATTGGACTAAAAAGTAAATTTGACGCAACGTAAAGCGAAACCAAAAATAAAATTAACAAAAGGACTAAAATGAACCAATTACTGACATGAGGTATTTTAAAATACCTCCCTGTCGAAATTTTGACAGAAAAGACCAAAATGCCCCTAGGGACTAAACTGACCCAAACTGACTCAGATGCAATTTTTGAAATGATTTTTAAACAAAGACTCAACAATGATTCGTACAGACAGGTTGAAAAGACTCAGGGACTAAAATGGGTTCCACTGCAGGAAATAACCAAAATACCCTTTTGTATGATTTCTAAAATAAAAATGCAAGAAAAGTAATGCGACGTTTCAGAGAGTTCTTAAATGACTTGTAATGTCAGAAAAGACAGAGGCAGTAAAATACGTTTAAAAAGAGAGTAAAGATTCAGAGTAAAATAACAGAGAATTGACAAATATCAGTGTTAGAAAAGAAATTTGAACGAGTATTTTTAGGTCCAAAATCAGGGTACAACAAACCAGAACCTAGAATCCTAAAGTCAAAGGGTCAAAAGAACAAAGCAGTTACTGCTTCTGAGAAAACAATACCCAAAGGTGTAAAACCTAAAGTATTGAATGATCAGAAGCTACTCAACACTCAGCCCAAGGTACAAGGGAGGAAAAGTAAAACCTCCAGAACTAACCAAAAAGGACCGATGAAGATATGGCTACCTAAGTCTGAATTGATCAAAACTGCAGGTATGCCTAAGGGCAAGAGAGAAACAAAGGTCCTGGTACCTAGACAGCGGGTGTTCAAGGCATATGATAGGAGAGAAAGCTTTGTTCCTCACCCTTACCATGAAAGATGGAGGAGAAGTGAAGTTTGGTGGCAACCAAACTGGAAAAATCATTGGTATAGGTACTATTGGTAATTCCTCAATTTCAATAAATAATGTTTGGCTAGTAGATGGTCTGAAGCATAACCTATTGAGCATCAGTCAATTTTGTGACAATGGGTATGATGTTATGTTCAGTAAGACCAACTGCACTCTAGTCAACAAGGATGACAAATCCATTACTTTTAAGGGAAAGAGAGTTTAGAATATCTATAAGATTAATTTCTCTGATCTGGCTGATCAGAAGGTAGTTTGCCTTCTGTCAATGAATGATAAAAATTGGGTATGGCATAGAAGGTTGGGACATGCTAATTGGAGATTAATTTTTAAAATCAGCAAGTTACAACTTGTCAAAGGTTTGCCTAACATTGATTATCATTCAGATGCACTATGTGGTGCATGTCAGAAAGGAAAAATTGTTAAAACTTCTTTCAAATCCAAAGACTTTGTATCAACCTCCAGACCCTTAGAGTTACTCCATATTGATCTGTTTGGACCAGTTAACATTGCATCCTTATATGGAAGTAAATATGGATTGATCATTGTTGATGATTACAGTAGATGGACTTGGGTAAAATTTCTAAGAAGTAAAGATTATGCATGTGAAGTGTTTAGCAGCTTCTGCACTCAAATACAATCTAAAAAGGAGATGAAAATTTTGAAAGTCAGAAGTGATCATGGTGGAGAATTTGAAAACGAGCCATTTGAATCTTTTTGTGAAAAACATGGGATTCTCCATGAATTCTCTTCTCCTAGAACTCCACAACAAAATGGGGTTGTAGAGAGAAAGAACAGAACTTTACAAGAAATGGCCAAAACCATGATCCATGAAAATAATTTAGCTAAACATTTCTGGGCAGAAGCAGTTAATACTTCATGTTATGTCCAAAATAGGATCCATATCAGACCTATGTTGGAGAAAACTGCATATGAACTCTTCAAAGGAAGAAGATCCAATGTCTCTTACTTTCATCAGTTTGGATGTACTTATTACATTCTAAATACTAAAGACTATCTAAAGAAATTTGATGCCAAAGCTCAAAGAGGAATCTTTTTAGGTTACTCTGAAAGGTCAAAGGCATACAGAGTGTATAATTCAGATACACATTGTGTTGAAGAATCTATGCATGTTAAATTTGATGATAGAGAGCCTGGAAGTAAAACTCCAGAGCAAGTTGAAAGTAATGCAGGTGCAGATGATTCTGAAGATGCATCAGAATCTGATCAACCTTCTGATACTGAAAAGAGTTCAGAAGATGAATCAAGTCCAGAGGCTGAATCAAATCCAGAAGCTGAGTCAAGTTCAGAAGCTGAACCTAATCCAGAAGCACAGACTGAAAATGCTTCTGAGAATATTCAAGATAACACTCATCATGTAGTTCAATCAAAATTCAAGCACAAATCTTCACATCCTGAGGAGCTAATCATTGGAAGCAAAGACAGTCCTAGAAGAACAAGATCTCATTTCAGACAAGAAGAATCTTTGATAGGATTACTGTCAATAATTGAGCCAAAAACTGTTGATGAAGCTCTCTTTGATGATGGATGGATATTAGCTATGCAAGAAGAGCTAAATCAGTTTCAAAGGAATGATGTGTGGGATCTGATACTCAAACTTAATCAGAAGAACATTATTGGAACAAAATGGGTATTCAGAAACAAGCTGAATGAACAAGGAGAGGTAACCAGAAATAAAGCTAGACTTGTTGCACAAGGTTACAGTCAACAAGAAGGCATTGATTACACTGAAACATTTGCTCCAGTTGCACGATTGGAAGCAATCAGGTTACTTCTATCCTATGCAGTTAATCATGGCATAATATTATATCAAATGGATGTCAAGAGTGCTTTTCTTAATGGTGTCATTGAAGAAGAAGTATATGTCAAACAACCTCCTGGGTTTGAGGATCTTAAGCATCCTGACCATGTTTACAAACTTAAGAAATCACTCTATGGCTTGAAACAAGTTCCCAGAGCTTGGTATGATAGACTAAGTAATTTCTTAATCAAAAATGATTTTAAGAGAGGTCAAGTTGACACAACACTCTTCAGAAGGACTCTTAAGAATGACATTCTGATTGTGCAAATATATGTTGATGATATAATATTTGGTTCTACTAATGCATCTCTTTGCAAGGAATTTTCTAAGTTAATGCAGGATGAATTTGAAATGAGCATGATGGGAGAATTAAATTTCTTTCTTAGAATTCAAATTAATCAAAGCAAAGAAGGAGTATATGTTCATTAAACAAAATATACAAAGGAGCTTCTGAAGAAGTTCAAGCTAGAAGATTGTAAAGTGATTAACACTCCAATGCATCCAACCTGCACCTTGAGCAAAGAAGATACTGGAACTAAAGTAGACCAGAAGCTATACAGAGGTATGATTGGTTCTCTGTTATACCTCACTGCATCTAGACCAGATATTTTATTCAGTGTATGCTTGTGTGCAAGATTTCAATCATATCCTAGAGAATCTCATTTAACTGCTGTTAAGAGAATCTTCAGGTATCTGAAGGGAACAACTAATCTTGGACTCCTGTATAGGAAATCCTAAGATTATCAGTTGGTTGGATTCTGTGATGCTGACTATGCTGATGACAGGATTGAAAGAAAATTAACCAGTGGAAATTGTCAATTCATGGGAGAGAATCTGATATCCTAGGAAAGCAAAAGACAAGCAACAATTACTATGTCTACAGCAGAAGCAAAATACATTTCAGCTGCAAGTTGTTGTACCCAACTACTTTGGATGAAACATCAGTTGGAAGACTATCAGATTAATGCTAACAGTATTCCCATCTTTTGTGATAATACTGCTGTTATTTGTTTGTCTAAGAATCCAATTCTACATTCAAGAGCCAAGCATATTGAAATCAAACACCATTTTATCAGAGATTATGTTCAAAAAGGAGTTTTAGATATACAATTCATTGATACTGAGCATCAATGGGCTGATATATTTACAAAGCCTTTAACTGTTGAAAGATTTGATTTTATCAAGAAAAATTTGAACATGCACTTTGTGTCTGATTAAGATTTGCTTACCTCTGAATAAGAAGTTTGGTTCTGAAGTGTATTCAGAAGCTTTTGTCCATCAGAAGCTCTTAACTGAGGTTCTGAGGAAAATGTGCTTCTGAAGATGACGTCAGCACTAAAACTTCAGAAGCTGTGTTCTTTACTTCTGAATAGCAGGGTTAGTGGGATCGTTCGCATTTACGTCTTAGTAACACCTGCCCCATTAACCAAGGTTATTAGTCAGAAAAGTTTCTGACGTGGTCTATTTGTATTGGAGTATAACAAAGAGGGCAATGATGATTTATATGCTTTTAAACGTACTAACACGCGCCCCCAATTTGTCATTAATGCTATGTTTGTTTGTCCCCTTATGAATTGCAATCGTTTTTACTAAAAACACTTAGACAAACACACACTACTCACTTCACAACCAACACTTTTGTTTTTCAACTTCCTATGCGAAGTAAGCGCATTTCTTCTAAA
This sequence comes from Medicago truncatula, assembly GCF_003473485.1. Taxonomy (NCBI): domain Eukaryota; kingdom Viridiplantae; phylum Streptophyta; class Magnoliopsida; order Fabales; family Fabaceae; genus Medicago; species Medicago truncatula. Next base: position 25,604,991 of record NC_053049.1, on the reverse strand, counting down.
AACCCTATAAACCCTGTTATCGCGATTTTCGGGTGTCAAGTCATTAATTAGGCTTGAACCTTTCAATCTTTGATATTCTCTATTTTTTCTTGGGAAGGGCAAAATTGAGAAAAAACCCTTAGATTCTAAGTTCGGGGGTCGTTTTCGCTACGGGAAGGTGTTAGGCACCCGGAACGATTATGGTATTCCATAAGAACCGTTCTCCTAAGTTTATTTCTACGCTTTATTTTTTATTGCCTACTTATTTAAAAGAGAAATTTTATTTGAGTGAAGAATGGGGGAAGAGAAGATGATTGGGATTTTATTTTACTTGGCTTGGAGGAGTTTTAGCTCATTGCCTACGTACCCTTTTAAGGGATCAAAACCAAACGTAGTTCGTTCTCGAAAATTGTTTTTGTTTTTGTTGGTTGATTTTAAGTTTGAAAAGAAAAGAGGAATTTTGAAGAATGGAGGTGAGAGGCCTCAAGGGCATGAGATTTGGAAAAAGTGAGGTGGAAGTAGTTATTTTGCAAAATAAAGTCTAAGTATGGTTAAAGTTCATTGGGATTTTTTCTTAAGAAAACAAAAGGGAAATGAGGAGTTTTGACTCCTGTTTTAGAAAAAAAGTTTTCAAGTGAGGTTATTCATATTTTTGAAAAAATGACTTTTTGTCTAAGCGTCGTAAAACCTAAGCATACATCTAAGCAGTAATCATGCAACGTGTGTGCGTGTCGGTGCTCGTGTCGGTGTACATCACTTATAGTGTCCATAGTCCTTTACATTGAGTCCTAGATACATGCTATGGTCTTGCAAGAATGTAAACTAAACTAAACTAACTAAATTTATTAGAAACCCAATTGATATAGAAATGAATAGAAAAATGATGCCAAAACTATGGGATGAATGAAATGTGAGATGAAATGGTTAGTATCGTAAAGCATAAAAATAGTAGAAAAGTAAACAAAATTGAATAGAATAGCAAGAGAGGAAAAAAGGTAATGAAATGAAATAAAGTGGCAAAATATACCTAAAATTGGCTATGAAACTTAGACATGCATATGACCTATAATCCCCTCATTATAGCAATGTTAAAGGGGTTTGATTTTGAGCTATAATGTGGGAACAAATAGAACATATTCAAGCCAAGAATCATAACACATTTTCAAAGATATTTTGCACTTTATTTCTTGATAAAAACACACATTGCTTGCAAAACAAGAAAGACATGAAAATCTACATCCACAATCAGCAAGACATACACATGATCAGCAACATATTCATCATGAAATTACACACCAATCATCCACATCACATGCCAACATTTTATGAGAAAATATACCACAAAATACACAAACTTAGATCAAACACAAAATTAATCAAGAAAAATAACACACACATTTTTACCATTTTTTTTAAACCACTGGAAAATATCACAAAAGTGTTAAAATGTATTAAGAAACATTCAACAATTTTTTGGAATTTTTAGAGAAAAGATTGAGCATGCAGAGGTTCAATTAGCAAAAAAACAGGGTGCAGATAGCACAAAAAGAGCAAAAACGCATAGGAACCTTAGGCCCAAACCCAAAGTTCAACACCAAATCACAGGAAAGCACAGGGACCGTTGGATTGATCCAGGAGATGGAACCCTAGATCCAACGGTCTAGATTGAGGGAAAACGAACCAGAATTGGACCGGTCCGGTTCAGTTGGTTATAAAAGGGTTGGGGGACCGGTCCAGTTCATTCTTCTTTCTCCTCTCTCTCTCTAACCTAAACCTAGTGAGAGAAGCTCTCACCTCTCTCCTCTCTTCCGGTTGTCTTCTCCGGTGAGCTTCACCGCTCCGGTGTGGTGGCTTGCCGGCCCAACAGGGCGGCGCCGCCGCACCGGAGATGAGAAACTCCTCCGTTTTCAAAGTTTTTTGCAGATTAAGACATCCTTTTTCGTTCTAAACAAGAATATGGCATTAGATTTTACATGCAAGGTCTGAATCGTTGTAGATCTGAAGTTTTGTGTTACGGTTTTGAAAATTTTTTTAGGTTTGAAACTTTCTTGGCTCAAATCCTTTTTATCTTTCTCGATCTGTAACGATTCACTTGCGTTGATGCTTTTCGAGAAGGAAAGATGAAATTTACGTGTTTACCTCTGGTTTAGTTGGAGATTTCGAACTGGAGATCTTTGAGAAACTTGAATTTTTGGTGCTGCTCGTTGATTTCTTGCTTTAAACCGAAAATAAATCGGTGCCGTTCCTTCTTCTTCTTCACCGGTCCAGATTCTGCTTCTTTTCCTCTTCTTCTCAGACCTTCGTGATCGTGCTTGAGTTCGTCACTGATGGTGATGAATTCGCACTGGAATTGCGAAGGGAATGGTTCAGTGATGATGATTCAGTAAAGAATCACTGAGAACCGTAAGAAAATCCACAAAAAAACGGTTGAATCTGGATGAATTTTGATGAATTTGCGAATTAGGGTTTGTGATGATCTGTGTTGGTTTGTGACGATCTGTGTTGGTTTGTGATGATCTGTGTTGGTTTGTGATGATTTGTGTTGATTTTGGTGGAGTTTGGAAACGGTTAGGGTTTGGAAGATGATGAATGTTCTTGAGTGTTCATCGTGATTCCTGGAAATTGTTGAGTTTTGATCTTTTTGATCAGAAAAAGAAAGTTGAAAAGTGTTTGTTGAGGTGGCGTGTGATTAATGGATCTGTGTGGCACTGTGCACTATTTATAATCTGACAAGTGTGCTTGAGACCTAATGAAAAAAGGACACCTGTCTTGGACTGAAATTTTGAATTAGGGACCTTTCTGCAAAAAAGAAAAATTGAAGGACTAAACTGCAATAATAAAAAAAGGACTGAAAGAGTAATTTTAAGAATTCTTGGACTAAAATGCAATTTATAAACTATTCAGGGACTAAAATGAAATTAAAAATAAAATTGGACTAAAATTGGTAATTTGAAAAAAACGTAAAGTGAAACCAAAAAATAAAATCAACAAAAGGACTAAAACGAACCAATTACTGACATGAGGTATTTTAAAATACCTCCCTGCCGAAATTTTGACAGGAAAAGACCAAAATGCCCCTAGGGACTAAACTGACTCGAATTGACTCAGATGCAATTTTTGAAATGATTTTTAAACAAAGACTCAACAATGATTTGTACAGACAAATTAAAAAGACTCAGAGGCAAACACAGGGACTAAAATAGGTTCCACTGCAGGAAATGACCAAAATACCCTTTTGTATGATTTTTGAAATAAAATGCAAGAAAAGTAATGCGACGCTTCAGAGAGAGTTCTTAAATGACTTGTAATGCAAGAAAAGACAGACAGAGGCAGTAAAATATGTTTTAAAAGGAAAGTAAAGATTCAGAGAAAAATAACAGAGAATTGACAAATATCAGTGTTAAAAAGAAATTTGAACGAATATTTTTAGGTCCAAAATCAGGGTATAACAAACCCTTTTTCACTTCAATCATCTCAAATGGCTTCATCAACTTCTGTTCCTGGATCATCATCTAACAAGCAACAGCAGGAAACTCCAGCCTATGAAATAAAAGGAAGAACCATGTCTCTGGAGGAATGGGATTTGAAAATACAGACTGAAAGTCAAGTGGATTTCATTTCACTAGCTGCTCACAAGTGTGACATCGGGAAGTTCTACGATGTTCAAGGTTTAGGGAGCTATTTCAATTTCTTGAATGGTCCAACATATCAAACACTGGTGCGTCACTTCTGGGTCAGGGCCAGTATTTATGATAGATTAGCAGTAAGGACTGAGGAAGATGAGAAGTTCTTCTTAATCCAGGATTGAAAGGAAAGTCTAGAAAAGAAATGGGTTTGGAACCTTTCTTAAGGACAGAGATAAGATCAAGTGTAATGGGAATTCCGGTTCACATTTCTGAGGATGTGATAGCCTTTGTTCTCAGAAGGCCAGCTACAGGGGAATACAAAACTGGTATTTCAAAAGTCAAGAACAGTCCATGGAATGAAGTTGTAAATAAGACCCTCTACAACAACGAAGCTAAGGGTGCTTATGCTGATATGACAACTCAAACCAAGATGATGCTGAAGATTCAAAATGAAAATCTGCTACCAAAAGGTGGTGGTAGTGATCAGCCTTCATTGGAGAAAAAAAAACCTTCTCCACTTCTTCATAACAGGTGTAAATGCAAATGTGCCTAGATACATCTTCAGACATATGGTACAACAGCTTAGAGAAAGCCAGTTGAAAAATAGGTGCTGGGTACCCTATGGGAGGCTACTCTCTGAAATCTTTCATCAAGGAGGTCTTCTTATTCTTCTCAAGGATGTAAATTTCTTCACTGATGAACAGTTGGGCACTGTAACTGGAAAAATCATCAATGGAGAAACTCTGAAGTCCATGCATCTGATTAAGAAAGAGGATTATAAGAAGCTAAGCACAGATATGACAGAATCTGATTCTAAATCAGCTTTGATGAATGATTTTCCTCCAATTTGCAAACAAGACCCTTTGGATGTTCAGATGCACTACATGAGGGAGCATTTTGAAAGAACTAATGTCAAAATTAGCTTGAAGGAAGTACCAGAAGAGATGTATGGAGAAGTGTAACGCCCTAGTCGTTATTTTATTATTTTTAGAATTAGTTAGAGTCTTTTGTGTGTTTTTAATTAGTATATGTGATATATGTGGTGTGTAGTATTTATTTATATAATTTATTTAATATAAATAGAATAATATGAATAATGGAATTAATTAAGAGTTTGGGGAATAATTAGAAATTAATAGTAATAAGGGAGGTTTTAATGAAAAAGGAGAACTTATAGTTTTAGGAAGTTAAGGAAAGAAAAGTCAGAAAACAGTTTAACGTGAAAACAAGTGGAGAAGAGAAAAGCTAAGGCAAGGAGAGAAGACCAAGAGAGAAGAACTTAGGAACTGATTTTGCTGTGCTATTTGTCTTTACAATTCTAAGGTAAGGGTGGGATTATCTCTCAATAGTCATAATATGTAATTTCTGAAAATTAATCAATTAAACTGTTCTTAAGGTAAAATTGGGAAAATAAGGGTTAATGATGATTTTGAAAGAAAAGGTGTAAGAATCAGGTTTATAATGTTGTATTTGATGATTGGTATGATTTCTTAATCCATGTTGTTGATATTGATTGTAATTGAAATGAAAATAGAATATGATGGATGAATGTTGGAAGTTCTGTATGAATGCTTGATTGGGCTGAATTGTTGTTGTTGATGTTTAGTTGCTGTTCCTTTTGATGTCTGATTGTATATAGGACTTGTAAACATTTATGGAAAACGTTTTGGGTGATCAGGGGATTAAAACTGGGTTTTTGGAGTGAGGAGAAGTCTGAAAATCGTAACTTTTACCCTGCCCAGATGAGTGGTCGCTTAAGCGAAGCACCCGTCGCTTAAGCGAACATTCATGTAGCTGCCCAGGAATTAGATTTTACCCGTTCACTTAAGCGAACAGTGAGCAAGCTGGTAAGCGAAAATTAAGTTTGATTCTGCCAAGAATTCGCCTAAGCGAGCCGTGAGCGACCCGTAAGCGAACTGAACCCAGACCTACTGTAAGATGGTCGCTTAAGCGAGCGAGCCATCTCTTAAGCGAACTGAGTGTTAGTCAGCCTTTTTCTGAACCTTGCTTCGTGCACTAAGGGATCCTTTTGAGTACATCCAGGTGTTCCTTCTAGCTTGTACAACCCTTGTATAGACATAAAATCCTACTTAATTTATGATGATATTTAGTTGGTTAACTTTTATGAATTTTGAAGATGTTGAAATACTTGAATCAAGTGAATGAAACATGTTGCATTAAGGGGTGGTGAGTCATATGAGTACATATGCATTTGTCGTTGAGTTGTATGCAGATATACACAAGTGGAGTCAGTTGCATAAGCATAAAAATGATGTTATGATGAGGACTTCGGTCCTGGAACACTTTGTCGTTCAAAAACGATGGAACACTATGTTGTTCAAAACGATGTTATGATGAGGACTCATGTCCTGATAAAAGAATGCTTTAACCATTCTATAAAGATGAGGGCTTCGGCTCTGTTATGGTACCACATGCATAGTTGCATTTGTTGAGGAGTCTTAGTAGAGTTGTCATGTCCTGCATGAGTCGTAGAGGTGAAGTCGGGTTGTCGCATGAGTCATTGTTTAATGTTTCTATACTGTTGGATGATGAAGATGCTAATGATGCTATACTATAATTAATGAATGATTATGATGATAGGGTGTTAGATTCATTTATGATATTATATATTATTATTATTGTTTGAGAATCTCACCCCTTCTGCTTGAAAATGTTGCCCTTCCTATGGGTAACTTGCAGGTGATCCTGAGTAGTAGGTGGTGGCTCACAGTATCTAGGGCTCTGATACGTGGGATGGGATTTTATTGCTTGAATTCTTTCCTATGTATCAATTTTGAAATTTTGCTGATGTAGCCCTTTGTGATTGAATTTTATGTTGAAATGGTTTTTATGCCAAGAATAATTATTGTAGACTTATTGATGTTACAAATATTCCGCTGCAAGTTTAATGACAATTTTATGAATGATGTTTGATTAAATAGATTTTTATATACACTCTATTTAGAAGATTTTAAACGAAGAACTGTGGCATGCCCGTTGTGATTACTCTGATGATTGATGTATTCTTATTATTTTAATTGATTTTGGGAAACGGGGTGTTACAAGGAGCTCTTCCTGTTGCCAAGAGCAGGAAGACAAAGAGTAAAACATTAACCAAGAAAGAATACTTGGAAGAAGAAGCTTCAAGAAAATCTTCTAAGAGATCAAAGAATGCTGATAAAGATGGTGTTGTAGCACCCAAACCCAAGAGAGCTAAAACTGCTAAGGCTGAAGGTTCAACTGCTTCTGCTTCTGATGAAGTTATTCAGAAGAAGAGAAACAAAGAGCCAGAGGTTCAAGATGCTGCTAAGGAAGCTGCTCTTCGTGAAGAAGTAGCTAGAAAGGAAGCTGCTATTCGTGAAGAAGCTATCAGAAGGAAAAGAGCTAAGGGAGAAAGAAGTGTTCAAGAGTGTATCAAGGAAGCTGCTGAATAGTTAAGAAGAGAAGAGGAGGAGCCTCATTTGAAGAAGGCTAAGAAGCCTGCGTCATTGGTGTCACCATGTTTTGAAGTTACTCCAGCAATGGAACGCATGGTCAAGGAATACTCTAGAGATCGCATCAATGAGCAAAAGGAGCTAGCTGAAATCTACAGACAGCAAAGAGATGAAAAGCTCAAAGCAGCAGGGCTTGATGATTTTGTGGATGCTGAGAAAGCTGCTGATATCGCATCTCTAGCTGCTGAAGTAGAAGAACAAACAGTGAAGGAAGCAACTGTTTTGTTAAAAGAGGCTCTGAAAGCTAAGAATGTTTCAGAAGCTAAATCTTCAGAACCTACTTCAGAAGCTGTTGCTTCACAATCTGCATCAGAAGCTGCAAGATCAGAAGCTCATCCTTCAGGTAATTCTACAGATCCAAAAGCTCACATTAATGTTCAGACTTCTACCCTTCCATCATCACCCTCTTCATTATCATCCTCTACTGACTCAGATGACATTTCTCTGAGTTAGCACATCAAACAGAATCTACCAAACTTCAAATCTTCAAAATCAACCTCTTCTGATACCTTAGACTATGATCAAATGCAAATCAATTTCTCTAAACAGAGGATAAAACTCTGTGAAAAATTGCTTGCTGATCATTTCCTCCAACCACCTATTATCCAACCTTTAAACATTCAACACCCATAAACCAACCCTAAACCACAAAAAGGCTCTGAAGTCGTTTCAGAAGAAGCCACTTCAGAAGACCCCCAACAACATCAACCATCAATCCTTCATTCCTTAGAAAAACACTTAGGTGGTGAGATGCAACCAACCCCTACAAAGACCTCTAAAACAGTCCCTGAAAAGACTGTCTTAGAAAATCAACAACCAGATTTCCAACCTGAAACCTCAACCATAAACGAGCAAAGTGTTCCTAAACAAACTGTTCTTGAACAAGTTGCTTCTGACCAGACCCAAACTAACCCTGAACACCAATCTGAGAATCTTAACCAAACACCAACTCAGAATGAAACAATTCCTGAACAACACACTACCTCTGACCAATCATCTCCATCTCATACAACATCCATCCTAGAACCTCCACCAAACATTCTAGAGTCTGAATTTATTGATGAAGAGCTTCAACGGATCAGTGATGAAATACAAGGACTAATTCTTCTCAGAAAAGTGCCTTCACTTTCAATTCACTATGAAGATCAATGGATGGACCTGAAAGCTGGATTGCTGAAAGACATGGCTGAATTACTGGATCAGATAAGTGAGAAATGCATAAGAACTCAAGCGGAAGTGCTTAAGAAGCATCTGGAAGAGCTTCACTCAGCTGAGAAAGGGAAAAGTTCTCCACTTCTTTTAGCTAATGCTCCTTTCTTTCCAGAAAGTGACTATGTCTCAAGAGGTGACAGGCTTTTTCAAGGGATGAAAAAGAAGCTAAAAGCTAAAGATGAAGAAGTTCAGAAGGTGAAGCAGAAGTCTGAGACTTTGGAAGAAGTTGTAAATAAGCAAGCAGAAGAACTGAAGAAACAGCCTGAGCAAATCAAATACTTGATGGAACAAGTCTCTAAACTAGCCAAACCTTAGTTGCACACCAAATTTTTTGCTTGTTTAGATTTTGTTTTTCAATTTAGTATTCTGAAACAATTTTGTCTCTAATTGTTTATCTTATCTTGGTGATTTTCTATCATTCATTTGCTTCTGAATCAATCTTCTTTTAATCTTATAAATGCTCTGATACTTATATTTATTTTGCTCTGATACTTACCTTTGCTTTAATACTCTTTCTTTTGTTTTACTTACTTTTTGTTGATGACAAAAGGGGGAGTAGTTGTATAGTATTTTTAGGCTCTGAGCCCCATTAATTTAATCTAGTTAAATTAATAGAACCATTTTCTAAACTCTTGGTATTTCTTAATTCTTTCGAAATTTTATTAATTACCTTGTGCGCATTTATTGAAATTTAATTAACGAGTATAGAACTTAGGGGGAGCTTACAAACCTCACCTTAAAGGCCTATTAGACTCAGGGGGAGCTTACAAAACTCATACCTAGTAGTCAACTTGTTAATTAGATCAACAACAATTGAACATTTTAAATACTATTGTTTGTCATCATCAAAAAGGGGGAGATTGTTGGAACAAAATGTGTTTCACAATAAACCTTAATAAGTTTTGATGATAACAAGGTATTAAAAATTGTCAATTGGTTATTGCTAATAATTGTTCAAGTGTACAGGACCATAGGCAAAGTTAATCAATTTCAATAGGTCTTGGAAGAACAATAGAGAGTAAAGGAATCTAAAGCATCTGAAGAAAACTACGTCTGAAGCTATGAAGTGCTTCTGAAGTTTCAAATGCCTCTGAAGTGATGACGTCATCAGAAGCAGAAGATCATCAGAAGCAAAGTCCATCAGAAGCAAGATTTCATCAGAAGCTATATCATCACCAGAAGCTACAGTTGATCAGTAAATTTAAACTGAAATTTCAAAGGAGCTGTTTTTCGTTTTATCCTCATCTGAGAAAACGAAGAATTAAAAGGGAGGTACCAACGGTCATTTGAAAAGCACTGGGTGCTTGTCCTTCTTTGAAGAGTTGACAAAGTACAAGTGTACAACCACTACCTCCACTACTCTGTTTTTGTCTACAAGACAAGACAACACCTCTGCCTACAGAAATGTTCCTTTAAGATAGGAATGAATTCAAAGTTGATCCTTCGTAGGACTACACCCAAATCAGGAAAAAGATTACTGGTGGATGATCAAAGGAACTCAACGACTCTTTAGACGTGCTAAAAATCTCAACGTCTCTCTACTCACCTCTATATAAATGAGTGAAGACTTGAAGATTGAAAAGAGATATCAACACAAGTTAAAAGCGCGAAAACTCTGCCAAATTTGATTCTATAAAGCACTTTGAATTTCTGCACTGATTTGATACATCTTAGAAATTCTTAAGTCTAGAGTCTTTATTGCATTGTATTGTGAACACCACTGATTGTATATCAAGTGTTCAAAGTCAAACATTTTCTGTGTAATTTTGTTTGATTAGAAGCCTCTCGCCTGCGTGCTTGAGCATTAGAAGACTCTTGCTTTAGTGCTTGAGCATTGGAAGTCTCTCGCCTGCGCGCTTGAGCATTTGAGAAGTCTCATACTAAGAGAGTATTGAACATTTGTAATCTGTGTGATTATTTTTAGTGGAAATCTCCTTGGAAGTGCAAGGGGGACTGGACTACTTCCGGTTTGTGGAAGGAACTAGGATAATTGTTTGTGTCTCTCTTTCTTTTCTCTGCTCTGTTTTTATTCCGCTGCATATCTGATTCTGAACATCACATCAGAAGCATTCCTAACCAGCTTCTGAAGTGATACCAGAAGAAGAATTTTTAGAGAAAAAGAAAACACAATTCAACCTCCCCCCCCCCTCTCGTGTTTTTCTCACCTTCAATTTCAACTGGCGAGGAAGATAAGTGCGAAAAGCCGAAAACTATTCTTTGTGTGGTGGTTATTCTATATGCAATATGGATGGAAATGTTCCCACTTGTGAATGTGTGAAAGGCTATGTTCCTAAGTTTCCTCAACAATGGCAAATATCATATCAGTCTAATGGTTTCTTGAGGTATTGTAAAATGAAATTTCCAGACACGTCTTCATCATGGTTTAGTAAGATCATGGATCTTGAGGAGTGTAGGACGTGTTCGGCCTATGCAAATTTGGATATCTGTGGTAGAGGAAGCGGTTGTCTGCTCTGATTTGATGAACTGGTTGACGTAAGAAAGTTCTCTCATTGGGGACAAGATCTTTATGTTAGAATCCTGCTACTCAACTAGTTATATTTATTTATTTAATTGATTATTGTCAGGGTCAATGTGTTAGTGTCAGTGTCATGTCGAGTGTCTATGTGTGTAAGTACTTCATAATAGTATATGAGATTACAAAACTTTTCTAAACACTTATTAATCTAGTAGGGAGTTATTTTCTTTATAGTGCTTAATTTGCTTTCTGACTTGTTTAATCTCTAGGGATCCAAAAATTTCAGACTTCCGTCTAGCGCAAACATTGTTGGGAGATGATGTTGAGGCAAATACAAAGAGAGTGGCTGGAACCTAGTAAGTGAGTTTCTTATTATGGTATATGAGATTGTATTGTTACCAATCACCATGTCATATCTAGAAATTTTATGTCCTTAGAAGATTACTTTGTCACCAATTTTAGTTTCAACTTCATATTTTTCAGTGGATAGATGCCTTCCGAGTATGCTATACGTGGAAGTTTCTCGATGTAATCGGATGTCTTTAGTTATGGAGTGATAGTTCTTGAAATAATAAGCTGAAAGAATAACGAGGAGTTTTCCGACCCAGAACATTGCGAAAATCTTCTTGGACATGTAAATGAATTGACACCTAAAGGATTAATCAATTTTGAATAGATTTGAACTTGCTTTATCTGATTTCCTTAATTTTACGCATGGAGGCTGTGGACAGAAGGAAGGCAACTAGAAGTATTGGATGAAATGTCGTCGGTAATTTTGATGTAGGATGGTGGGAAAGAGATCTTACTCCTGAGGATTTCCAAAGCCAAAGGTTCCAGTTTCTGAGTTTTGATGTTTCTAGATTTTCTTTGTTGTTTATCAATGCCATGCTGAAAGAACACATTAACCCCCCTCCGTAAAAAAAAGCTGCATAAATCTTGTCGGACACCATTCTCCTGATCACCTAAGATCATTAACATTTATATATCGATACGCATTATCAGAAAACAAGGAAATATAACATTTATTATAGGATCAAGATTGAGATAATTTTTTTCGACTGAAGTTACTATACAAGTACAGAAAGTTAAAGCAAAACATTACATATTCATATATTTAAAGGACACATCTCAAGTTTATCATCAATATCCATGGAGAAATACAAAACATTTTCTCTATCTAGGTTCCAACATTGTTATAGATACTTCATTTGTTGAATAAGAAATCTTCTGTTCAGAAGTAAATTCATCAGTTAAGAAGATAGGCTCTTTTGGTTGGGGGAGAGTGCTATCACTAGTTAGCATTACAAGCACAGATGTCATAGTTGGTCTGTCATTTGCATACTGCTGCACACATAGAAGACCAATATGAATGCATCTCAATACTTCAGATTGAATATATGAACCATCTTCCAAACAAGTATCCAAAAATTCCATTGGGATGCATTCTTTCCACAATCTCCATGCCTACAATAATCCAAAACAATAATTAACAACCATTATTGTATTAACCCACTTGGGTTGACCTGGTGGTATTGACTTGGGATATGGGAGTGTGCTCCTCCTCAAGGTCTCAGGTTCAATTCTCTCTGGTGTCAATTTAGGTGGGCTAATTTAGAAATATAAGTTACTTTTGTTACTTACATGCCCAATAAGATTGTAGCTGTGATTTGAATAGGAAAGTCCTTTATTTCTCTTTCCATTTATAATCTCTAATAATAAAATTCCAAAGCTATATACATCAGATTTGATGGAGAATATCCCATCGATCGCATATTCAGGTGCCATATAACCACTGAAAGAAAATAACAAATGTATTAATTTGAGGTTCTATTTATGTATAATATAGTTGTAAAATCACTTACATATTATAATATATACTTACTATGTACCAACAACTCTACTTGTAGTTCCTTGAATCTGATCACCTCCACACATTCGAGCTAGGCCGAAATCAGATATTTTTGGACTCAAATCATTATCTAATAAAATATTACTCGCTTTTAAATCTCGATGTATGATCCTTAATCTAGAATCCTGGTGAAGGTAAAGAAGTCCTCTAGCGATACCACCTATAATGTTGAACCGCGTATACCAATCTAAAACTTTACTTCGAGACGAATCTGTAAAGTTATATACTCATGTTATCCATTATAATAATCAAATAGAGAAAAATGAAATGGTAAATATTTAACAATTTTTGAATATAGATACTTACCAAAAAGAAAGAAGTCTAAGCTTTTATTGGGCATATATTCATAGATGAGTAATTTCTCATGTTCTTCAATGCAAAAGCCAAGAACCTTAACTAGGTTCCTATGTTGGAGTTTGGAACAAAATACAACCTCATTCTTAAATTCATTGATTCCTTGAGTAGAGGTATGTGAAAGTCGTTTAACTGCTATATCTTGTCCATCTGGTAATGTGCCCTTAAAAAAATTACATTTGTAAAGTAATTTGATGACCATGTCTTCTTTTCTTAATTAACCTTAGAATAAAGCTAAAATATGATTTTAATCCCTGCAAATATGTTTTGTTTTAGTTCTAGTTCCTGTAAAAAAAATTTGTTATTTTTGGTCCTTGTAAAATGTTATGTTTTTTAAAATAGTCCCTCCAAGAACTATTTCCAAAAACAAAGTATTTTGCAGGGACCTTTTTAAAAATCAAAATATTTTGCAAGAACTATTTTTCTACAAAATAGGTTCAATCATCATATGCCACATGTGCAAATCATCACAAAAGTGAAGCCAAGGACCAAAACCAAAACAAGGCATATTTGCAGGGACCAAAAACTATAAAATAGTTTTACATGGACTAAAATTAAAACGAGACATATTTGCAGAGACCAAAACCATATGTTAAACTTAAAATAACAAGTTGCATGTTAACTTAACTTACCTTATAAACAGGACCAAAACCACCTTCACCAAGTTTGTTGTCATTTGAGAAGTCATTAGTGGCAAATGTTACTGTACCAAAGTCAAACAAAGGAAGTTCCAAATCTTCTTGTTTCATTTCATTTCTCTTCACTTTTGTCTTCATGATTCTTGTTTCCTCTAAAAAATAAACAAGATTAGAAAAACTTTGTTACACCTGTATAATACTAGCTATGCCCTTTGTTTCAACTCTCAAACATGGAATCAATGATGAACACAATATACGAACACAACAAATTAAAATCATGTTAAATATATGGAAAATGCTGAGCATAGCGACAAAAAAACACGAGAACACCTCGAAGAAAATTAAATGCTACACAGTTGAAAATTTAGCCTCAACTATACCCATCCACCCCATGTTTTCCGATCAATATCTTATTTTATTGGATGGAAAAGAATTCGTGAGGAATTCATTAGAAAAAATGTCGCTACAAATAACATTACTCTAAATATAACGTAACTTTAAAGTGTTAAGTTCAAATTCAACTATCGTGAAATTATCATTAATAACACTTTAACTAATTCCCTAAAAAACACTTTAACTAATTCCCTAAAAAACACTTTAATTAATAAAATATTTATTTCTCCAATGTTAAGAAAAACAGAGTGAATATGTAATATGCATATAACAATTGTAAAAATTACCTCGTAATTTGGATTTGGTTTTTCTCCTCCAACAAAAAAACGTGATGAATATCAAAAGCATCGCAATTAATGAAGTGGTACATGAGACCACAACTACCATTTTCCTTGAACCATATCGATTTCCTTGAGTCTTAGCTACTTTATCTTGGTTTGCTTGATAGGAAATAAAATAAATAAATCAATAAATAATATATTTTTTTGAAATATCAATAAATAAATTTTAAAAAGAACAAAATATTCTACATTATTATACAAAGATCAATTTGAAGATGAACAAATCTCACCTTAATAATATACATAACAACAAGAATTGAAAATAAAAAGTTATATATTTATGAGGATTAAAAACAAACGTAATATTTAATAACGTCTAAAAGTAAAAAAACTATATTTTTGTGGACCTAAAGCATATTTAAACTTAAGTCACGCAAAGAATACGACGTGCGCAAGTTTTGTCAGGCAGTGTGACTTAACTTGCGCAGGGGTAATTTGGGTCATGTTGCAGGGTGCGAGTGTTTTGTGCAGGAGAAAGAGCAAAATTCAAATAAAATTCCATACCTGTTTCGGAGACAGGAGATCTAACATATAGATCTTGTCCAGCATCTGGTAATTCTCTCAAGTCCAAAAGATCACCAAACCAAAGAATGCAACCACTTCCATTTCCAAGGATGTTTGTGTTTGCATAAGCTGTACATGAACAATTCTCCCAACATTTGCCCTTACATTTCTCAAGTGTCATACTTCTATCTATCCAAACTTGCTTTGTGTCTGGAACCTTCACATGTTGAAATTTTATGAAGCCATCTTTATTTTTCTCTCTACACCTCCAAGTTTCATTATGCACACATCCTTGACTCCAATCCTTTTCACTCCACTTTCGAGGCGATTTTGGAGTGAAGCCAGTTAAACAATCACACATTGAGGACTTACCTGTCATAGCGCAGATCCCAAATGAACTACATCGATTGTAGATATCGCATTCCTCCCTTGGAACATTCAAATAAAACATCCATCTTTGATTCTCTTCGGACCACGTTAAGCGTTGAAGAGTAGAAATTGTTTGGTTGATGACAATTCTCGAAAGTAATGACCGATTTTTGGGTTCGTAAGAGAAATAATACTCATCCTTTTTGTACACAAAATCGACGTTGAATAATGGAACATGTTTTAATTTTTGTGTAGCAGCGAAACGAATACCATTGAAAGGTCCACTTCTGTATATCATCGACGAACCATTCCTTATCTCCGATTCAGGATTGTCACTTCTTATGTAGCCATAAGTCGTTTGACCCGAAGAAGGGTCATCCCAATTCTTCCAAGCTGTTAGTTGCCTATTAAGACCGCTCGTAAGGTTCCAACCAAGCTTCATTCCTGGAAGAATTGTATCACTAGGATAGTCAAAGCTCTGCCACAAGTAAAAGCCATGATCACTATGGTCTTTCTCATTATTTACAACCAAGTTTCCGGTACCTAAGAGCTTTGCTATGAAGCTTGAGGTTGAAGGTTTGGTTGTTACATTTGTTGACCAATGAGTTGTGCCATTTTTGCTGAGAAGAACAAGGTTTCCTTCTTTGTTTACGCTCAATATGCCGGATTTGTCACTGATTGGATTGTCGCGATTTGCTACCCAAACAACTGTTTTTAAAGGGATAGTTTTGAACCAAATTCCTACATAGCGGTTTGTGGAACTACCAGGACTGAAGAAACCCAGTTCAAATGCTCCATTGACCAAGGTGCTTCCATCATGTAGTGGAAGAAATTGTGTTATGATATCTGTTTCAGAGGAAATTTTGATGGAAAAAAAGAGTAAATTAACAACAAAAAACATGATAGATAGAATGGCCATTTTTTGTGTAAGTAAGAACCACACGAAATTGAAGATAACACATTAAGTAGGAGCAAGGTTTTAAATAAAGGTCCCTTACAGCGAAATGACCATGATCAGAAGGTAAACCGTTTTTCACGGTTTTAACATAGCGAGTAAACTAGACATGATGATATTGATTTGAAACTTGAGAGTGTGACCCTCTTCAAAATTTTAAAAAAATAAAAAATAAACAAACTATTGCGACAAAATACCGTGCAGCAAACGGGAGGTAACAAACTTTTGTTTAATTTGATTTTTGTATGCTCTTGTCTCTTCTAAAAATATTAAGGGATATTAATCACTTTAGTCGCTGAATGTGTAATGAGTAGTCACAATAATCTCTTAATGTATCTAAATTTCAAAAGAGTGCTTAATTGTGCACTCTGTTAGTCAAAATAATTTTTTACGCTAAAATAATCTTTCAATTCTCACAATAATTTTTTGAGTTTTTCTACTTGCACCCTAGTTAATCATGGTTGCACCCCAAAATGACAAGATTACCTTTTCATAAAATTTGATTTTCAAAAAGCCTATTCCTTCTTTTTTGGTTACACCCCAAAACCCTTCTTCCAAAACCATAATTCTCCAATCGATCGATTGTGTTCTGCGAAGATTTTCAAAACCATACTTTCTCACGTTCATTCATGATTTCAAAGAAAATTCGAAGCAAATCAGGTTAGCAAGTGTTGTTCTTCAATCGATTGTGTTTTTCTTGTTATGGGTTCTCAGTTCTGATTTTGTGTTTTCCTTGTTCTGCGATTCACAGTTCTGCGATTTTGTAAACTCAGTTTAAGTAGGTTCATGTAAACTCAGTTTAAGTAGGTTCATGTAAACTCAGTTTAAGTAGGTTCATGTTAACTCAGTTTAAGTAGGTTCATGTAAACTCAGTTTAAGTAGGTTCATGTAAACTCAGTTTAAGTATGTTCATGTAAACTCAGTTTAAGTAAGTTTACATGAACCTACTTAAACTGAATTTAAGTTAACCTTGCCAATGTAAATTAAAACTGTAATCGTACAATGGATCAGTGCAGTTGAAGGAAAAAATTGAAACTAGCAAATAGAAGAAGAAATTCACTTACTTATATCCAATTGAGTATGGATGAAAAATATTTTGATTCAGATCGATCGCTTTGTGGGGTGAAAGAGGGTGAAACTCACTGACAATGAATAAAATTAAGGTTTTAAGAAAATTTATATAAAAGGGCAATTTTGGTATTATAAAAAAAATTAAGAAAATTTGAGTGTAACCAGAAAAACATGGGGTGTAAATAGAAAAATTCTAATTTTTTTCATATAAGGACTAAAATAACAAAAAATAAATATTTATAAAGACTGATATAATAATAACTAAGTATATTGAAGGAATAATATAACAGTATTAATAAAACATTTTAACATTAAAAACTATTTTTTTTCAAAAAAAAAATTATCTGAAACTAATCCGATCAATGAATTGCACAATTAAATACAATTATTGTGACTACTTATTACATTCAGATCAAAAAAGACTCTTATCCCAATAATTTAAAGACCAAGAATTTTGTTCTTTATAGTTGACTGGGTGGGAAGAATTTCGATCTTTAGAGTTGACTGGATCGGTCTCCTACGTGTCATATCCGCGAAATGTACTTACTACGAAACACCATCCACATGAAATGAAGTAAACAGTATAATTCACCTATCAATTATTGCTATGACCTTGACAATCAACAAACTAGGGGAACCATATATTACAAACACTTACTTTTATACAAATCCAATGCTTCAATCAAATTATACATCTTTTCTTGTCAACTAATTATTATTTTTAAATAACAACCACTATATTGAAAACTAGCAGTATGTTTGGTTAATCAAGAGGATGAGAAATTTTAATGGAGGGGAGGGGAGAGACGAAGGTGTTAGTATGTAGTTTTGACAGGCTTAATTAATATGTACGGTCAATGTTTGTTGTTTTTTTTTTACTTTTCAGTATTTTTCTTCAACATGAGAGTTTTCGACGGAATATGGGCTTAGCGTGTGAAAAAGTACAAGAGCTTTGGAGTTCGACAAGACGTAGGCCAAGTGCGTAAAATCGTCAAAGTCAAGTAGTTATTGTTGAGGTGGGAATAATTTGAATCCAAAAGCAGGAGTTTCCTTAGTGAAAACGTGAAGGACATGCACTTTTCGATGGAAGGTGTGCTAATCAGATAGCATTTTTCTAGTTATTTTACTATGTATAAATAGTAGTTTTGCAAATGGAAAAGAGTTTATAGATTGTTTATAGAATTCTAGCCCTCAAAGTACCGACATCTAGAGAAAAGAGTCATACAAAATGTATGTAATCTGATTTGTCGAACCACCTTTACATTAATGCAATGCAATTTACGTATTCTTTAAGTTTATGCGTTTTTAACTTTTAAGTGTTTTTTGTATTTACTTTCATTTGTTCCTAAAGTTCTCCTCGTTCATAAAGCAACCTATGAACTCACGCTCATTTTTTGGAAAAACTTTGCGCAAAATGTCCTAAGATTTCTGATTTGATCCTGCTTGTAATAATCAAAATCATCCCTTCTTGTTTACCAAAAACAAACACCAGTAAACAAATTGGCACGTTCAGTGAGACCCTGTTTATGCAAAACTTTGGAAGCAACTTCCATAACTTTTCAAATTATTTTTATGTGTTCATGTGAAAACCGTTTTTAGAAATTGTTAACTGTTTTGGTGAACATTTTTATGAAAATGCAGTTGTTTGTGCATGAATTTAAGAAGTGGTAAAGCTTTGAAAGAAATGGCTAGACCAACCAATAGTGGTACTTCTACGACATCACAATCATCACAGTCTTCTTCACAAGCACAATCTACACAAGCATCTGCCCCTATAAATCAACTCTCATGGGAGCAACCATAGATATGTCTGTTTCGACGAAAATGGGGGTAACCTCTCCTCCTACCGTTTCAACAACGGCTGCTGCAGTGACACAACCAAAAATGGGGATCTTTGTGCAGCCATTTACTGTTGGTGTACCCGTGTCTACTAGTATTTGTAACACTTTGGACCCCAAAAGCAATAATCGATCATGCAATAAGTTCAATAGCTCAAGAGTTTAGATGCTACGTCTACATTTTTTCAAAACATGCATAACTTGGTTTTCCATAAAAATTTGCAGCGGAAGACAATCTACATACATGATAACTCATCACCAAGTAATAATCTTCAAATCAAGAGTAATAAATCTCAACATGTCATTTGTTACTCCACATAAATACATCATCATGATACAGTTATCCACATCATATAATTAACATAACACAACAAACGGTATCAAAAGACAAGGTCATAAGACTGACACTCCTACATCAGAACCTATTTAGACTCTAAGTGGAAATAAATAAAACGAGGAAGCATCCATGCTAGTCCTCAAACATCAAAGAAAACCAATCACCTCAATCCTGCAAATCATCTACACCATATCGACAATAAAGGAATCGTAGATATTTCACTACATCATGGAGATTATGATGTAACTGTTACACATCCTCTAATCCAATACTCCAAAAAATTGAATATAAGTGTAAAGAAAGGATTTTCACCGGAACCTATTATCAATGTAAAAATGCATGCCTAAAGAGCAACCAACTATTATAACTCCTACTGAAGCTAGCAATATTTAATTGTGTCAATTTTGAAAGATTATTATTGTAATAAAAGGGTTTTGAAAGATTATAGCAACATTTGTTTTTGTTAATATTACACTTTTCATCTAAATTAGAACTGAACTTTCTTTGTTAAATATTTACCGCAAAATGCATCAGAATTTTGCAATCTATATAAAAAGGTGGAAGAAACATTTCAACAAACATTTAAAGGGCATCATTTCAACAAACATCAAAGGTGGAGGAAAATTATTTAAATAAAACATTTTACATGTTGAGGTTAAGAATGAGCTTTTTTTTAGGTACATAATATAACATTAACATATAATTTTTACAAAAGAATGAAGTAACATTTTGTCAAAAAAAAATAAAAAAATGAAGTAACATACCAATAATATAACATTGACATATAATTTTAACAAAAGAATAAAGTAACACACTATTGATAAAAATTAATATTTTTAAGGTGAATAAGTGTGGTGTCTGAGGTTCGAATTCCAACATCTGCATATATTTGGGACCACATATTTCATTCTCTTTGATATGCATTGAGATTTATTTTTGTCTACTACATCTACAATGTATATGACCCGTACGGCAGCACAAGTCGAAAGTCTAGTATTAAAGTTAACCCGTAAGCCCTAATTTTAACCTAAACCCTATTGCATAATTTTAACCTAAACCCTATTGCATAATTTTACTGTTTTAACCCTAATGCTCACACCTAATCTCCTATTTTCATGAACAACCCTAATGCTCACAACTAATCTTCTTATATATTAAAGTTAACCCGTAAACCCTAATTTTAACCTAAACCCTATTGCATAATTTTACTGTTTTAACCCTAATGCTCACACCTAATCTCCTATTTTCATGAACAACCCTAATGCTCACACCTGGTGGTGTTTGATTTTCATGAAGTAACACACCATTGATAAAAATTAATATTTTTAAGGTGAATAAGTGGGGTGTCTGAGGTTCGAATTCCAACATCTGCAATATTTGTTGTCTACTACATCTACAATGTATATGACCCGTGCGGCAGCACGGGTGGAAAGTCTAGTATATAATATAGAGTTAAATATATATACCAATTTTTTTTTAATCTAACTAGTAAATGACTTTTGCGTTCGCACGGGTGGCGTAAGATTGCGATAATTGTATAAAAAATTATGAGTATTAATTTAATGTTTTTATTAAAAAAAATTCTCTTGTATATTAATAATTTGTTAAATAGTTGAGTCACATCAGTTTTGAATTTTATTTATATGCGAAATCAAAATTTTATGTACATATATGAGAAAGTTAATATGATAAAATTTTGAAAACACATGACTATTTTCAAAATCAAAATTAATGTAGTGTTTCTATAAAAATAACTTTTTTATTTTAGACCATTTACAATGGTGAAAAGCAATCAACAACACTCAACGTCCACTTTTTCAATTTCCAACACTCCACATCCCTTTCTCTCTCTTATTTAACATTCATTCAACTGAATTAGCCGTTGATCCAGGCTTTCATTCCTTCTGCGATCACATGAACGAGAATAACAACTTTTAACAAACTCTAAAGCTTCAGTCTTTCAGTTTCTAATGAACTTCAGCTTCTGATGACGTCAGCTTCTTACGAGCAACTTCTGATGAACAGCTTCTTACGAGCAACTTCTGATGATCTACTTCTGATGAGTTGTTTCAAATGTCTTTAGATGTTATCTTCTTCCAACTTTATCTTGAAAGCACAAGCTTCTTTTTTGTAGATTCCATTGCTTGATATAAAGACACTTAAAATTAAGAACTTATGCTTGATATAAAGACATTTAAATTTTTTGTCTATGGTCATGCATACTTGAACAAATATTAGCATATCCAATTGACATTTTTTAATACCTTGTTATCATCAAAACTCAAAGGGTAATGTTAAGCACATTTTGTTCCAACAATCTCCTCCTTTTTGATGATGACAAACACTTGTATTAAAAAGGCTCCATTGTTGTTAATCTAATTAACAAGTTGACTTTTAGGGTCTGAGGTTTGTAAGCTCCCCTAAGTCCAATAGCTTTTTAAGGTGAGGTTTGTAAGCTCCCCCTAAGTCCAATAGCTTTTTAAGGTGATGTTTGTAAGCTCCCCCTAAGTTCTATACAAGTAATTAAATTCATCTTTAAAAACGTAATAACACTAAAAAAAAATTCACATGAAGTTAAAGACTAAGAGATGAGAAACAGGTTCTCCTAATTCAATTTTATTTAGAATTAAATTAGTGGGGCTCAGAGCCTAAATAAATACTATATCTATTCCCCCTTTTGTCATCAACAAAAAGTATAAAATGAAGATCGAAACATGGAAGTAAGAAAAACATGAGAAAATTCTAAGCAACATCAATCAAGGTAAAAAGAAATTAGGGTTAATAGTGTTTTTCACCCCTGTAATATATGTTATTTTCGGTTTTCGCCCCTATAAAATTTTCGGTTTGATTTGCACCCTCGTAAAATTTTTATTTTCCGGAAAACACCCTTAATAGGCCATTCAAAAACCAAAATTTCTTGAAAAAAAATTCTGAAAATGGCCTATTAGGGGTGTTTTCCGGAAATTTTATTTTTTACGAGGGTGCAAATCAAACCGAAAATTTTATAGGGGCGAAAACCAAAAATGACATATATTACAGGGATGAAAAACACTATTAACCCAAGAAATTATATAAGGACAGTCAGAAGCAACTAGCAATGTATCAGAAGCAGCAAAAATAAAATAACAGTTCATCAGAAGCTAGCGTAAGACATAATAAATTTTTTTGATGAAAAACAAGATAGCGTGTGCAATCTAAGGCTTGGCTTGTTTCTTCATCATTTCCATCATCTCTCTCATCATATTTGTCATATCTTTTGATTGCTTCTGTATAGCTTCCTTCAGCTCATTGTAACCACTGGCTTGAGCTTCTTCTCTGGCTAGAAATTCTTTTCTCTGAATAGCCATATTCCTCTTGAGATTCTCATACATCATCTTCTGCTCACAGAGTTCCTTCTCAAGCTTCTTAATCTTCTTCTCTTGTTCAAAATCAGATTTCAGCTTGGCAAGAATTGGAGCATCAGTGTGAACTTTCAGCTTTGTTAACCAATTCATACTAAGATCTTCATGAACACTTGTAGTGATTATTGATGAAGCATCCAAATAGAATGGAAAATCTGAGATGTAGAGCTTGCTTCTAGCTTGATTCCTATTATCTTCCACTTCTTTCATGCTGTTTACAACTTCTTTGAACCAATTGTTCAGAGTGTTAATGGACTGATGGCGAGCTTCTAGAGACAGCTTCTGAAGTTCACACATGACTGTATCAACTCTTTCTCTGAGTGCAGTTCATTTCTCTTCATAGTTTTCATCATGAACAAAGTTGTTTCTTGACTTCAACAATTTGTCTAAGTCCTCAAATATGTTCTCACATACCTCTTTTAGTATAACAAAATCTAGTAAAAGGGTAGGTGTGGGTGAGACATTTATGGTTTGTGGTTGAGGAATGATTTGAGTTGAGGAGCTAGGAATGTTTGAGTGTATGATTTCAGGTAATTTTCGAAGGCGAAAATTCTTTTTAGGGGGAGAGTTGTAACAGCCCGATTTTCGCTAGATTTATTTTTAATTGTTTTAATATGTGGTTATAAGTGCTTGTGTGTGATTATTTGTCATTGGGTGCATTTTGATGGATTTTCGTGTTAGAAGGGTGATTTAGTCATTTTGGATTCAAGGATATTTTGGTCATTTTACGAGTAAGGGTAAATTAGTAATTTTTGGTGAGGATTATTTTTAGTGTTTTAGTGAGAACCATTATTTTACTAAGTTACTAGTATAGTAATTAGTTGAGAACCGTTAAGTGACTGTTGTTAGTATTTTACCGTTAAGTGATCATTATTAGTATTTTACCATCGAGTGAATAGAAACATTTTAGAATTGTGTTTGAGTGGATTAAGTCCACTAAGGTATTAGGGTTGAGCCCATTAGAGGAATAGCCTATATAAGCCTTGTCTTAAGAGAAAACCTCATTCATTTTTCATTACATAGATATTTTGAGAGAGGTAGAGAGAGAAAGTGCAAGAGAAGAGGAGAATGGAATGGGAGATAAAATCATGTGATGTTAGTATTTTAGGAGGGATGTGTATGTATATGTGTTATCCATGAAGTCCTTGAATGCTTATGTTTGTTTTCATATGTTGATTATGATTGATGTGAAGCTTACCCCCAATGCTTTTGAGCGCCTACCTTTTTTATGAATGGGTAGACGGTGTGCAGGAGTAGTTTGCTTGGTGAGTGCTTGGATAACGGAAGCTATCTCCGTTATCGTTTCTGTTGAGTCTTAGAGTAGGCTCTGATTTAGGATGTCTATCCGTATGATATTATGGATTTATTTATGTTATGGAGATTTTGCCCATTTGTTGGGTTTTGGAGATTTTATTTATGGATGTATGTTGATCTTACGACATGTATATTTTGGAGACATATGAATTATATCCGCTGCTACTGTTGAGAATTTTTATAAATGTATTTTTTTGGATTTTTAATTGTTGCTGTTGACGACATAGCGTCTATTTCTTGAATAAATATTTTATTCGCGTATTTTATCACTTTATTATAAGTAGGGCATTACAGATGGGACTAAAGATTTATCTAAAGTTTGGTAGACTCTATCCAAGGGAATATGTGAGGATGAGGTAGAGTCTAGATCTATTATATTATTAGAAGTAGTGTGAGATGGACTTTTACCCTGATTACAAACCAAAGTGAGCACTTAAAAAAAAAAAGATGTAACCAATAACTATTTTCAACCACACAAAAAATGATAGACAACATTCCTTCAAAAAAAAAAAAAAATGATAGACAACATCAATATTAAAACCCACTTCATATATATTGAATAGAAAACGGAGAAAGCACTTAAAAAAAGATGTAACCAAAATGTAGAAAGAAACGCAAAGAATGCAGTGAGGTCAATGACAGTAACAAATTGTCGTAAGAAAAAAAAATCAACAAAGAAAAAGTCTAGATAAGAACTCAAATTAATTAAGAACTATTTGTTCAAAAAAAAAAATTAATTAAGAACTATAATGTGTTTGTTAATATATATTGTATCTAAAACATGATATATGAAAAAGAGATGAGATCCTGTCTAGCTAATTCTAGTAATTTTATTATAATATACACGTTTGATATAATTTTTTCTATAGATCAAATTAGAAACATGTCCACCATCTTCATCACTCAATAATATTTTCATGGAGTTATATGGACAATGTATCTTTATCTTCAATTAAAGTCTCTTGCTATATTTTTAGTTGCTAGTGAAATACTTTACAATTGAACTACAATTCGTTTTATAAATTACAAAGAAGAAAATTTCAAATTCTACATTATGATCTTCATGTATATTTGTTATGGACTGGCCATGCGTAAAATTAAGGAAATCAGACAAAGCAAGTTCAAAGCTATTCAAAATTGACTAATCCTTTAGGTGTCAAATCATTTACATGTCCAAGAAGATTTTCGCAATGTTCTGGGTCGGAAAACTCCTCGTTATTCTTTCAGCTTATTATTTCAAGAACTATCACTCCATAACTAGACATCCGATTACATCGAGAAACTTCCACGCATAGCATACTCAGGAGGCATCTATCCACTGAAAAATATGAAGTTGAAATTAAAATTGGTGACAAAGTAATCTTCTAAGGACATAAAATTTCTAGATATGACATGGTGATTGGTAACAATACAATGCCATATACCATAATAAGAAACTCACTTACTAGGTTCCAGCCACTCTTTGTATTTGCCTCAGCATGATCTCCCAACAATGTTCGCGCTAGACGGAAAGTCTGAAATTTTTGGAACCCTAGAGATTAAACAAGCCAGAATGCAAATTAAGCACTATAAAGAAAATAACTCCCTACTAGATTAATAAGTATTTAGAAAAGTCTTGTAATCTCATATACTATTATGAAGTACTTACACACATAGACACTCGACATGACACTGACACTAACCCATTGACCATGGCAATAATCAATTAAATAAATAAATATAACTAGTTGAGTAGCAGGACTCTAACATAAAGATCTTGTCCCCAATGAGAGAACTTTCTTACGTCGACCAGTTCATCAAATCAGAGCAGACAACCGCTTCCTCTACCACAGATATCCAAATTTGCATAGGCCGAACATGTCCTACACTCCTCAAGATCCATGATCTTACTAAACCACGATGAAGACTTCGTGTCTGGAAATTTCATTTTTACAATACCTCAAGAAACCATCTTTGTGACTATTTTTGCAATTAGATTTATTCTTCGGAACACAACCATTAGACTGATATGATATTTGCAATTGTTGAGGAAACTTAGGAACGTAGCCTTTCACACATTCACAAGTGGGAACATTCCCATTCATATTGCATATAGAATAACCACCACACAAAGCGTAGTTTTCGGCTTTTCGCACTTATCTTCCTCGCCAGTTGAAATGACTCTCCAGTTTCCTGCCTTTTTTGTCCAAACTAAACGTTGTCCACCTAAAGGGGTGAGTCGGTAAATGGATATTACCGATATATCGAGGATTTCACTTATAAAGTAAACTTGTTTCTTGTTGAAAAAAAACCTAAATCTATGTTGTTGTTAAGTAAATATTCCGCATTAGAATCATTTTGATTTTGTACCACAAGATTACCGGAATCCATCACATGTGCAATTGGGTTGTTCCCTTTTTTGGTTGTAACATTCGAAGAAGTATAAGAACACCATTTGAGTTCAGTTTCAAGAATCCTTCTGAATTTTTCTGAAGTGGTGTTGGTCACATTTTTGAACCATATACCAAAATATAGATTTGTTGAATCTCTTGGACTGATGAAACCAACCTCAAATGTTACATCTGATGAAACTAAAGGCTGCGGTTATGGTGCATAAGAAAATCCTTATGAACCCTGCATAAATCCAGAAATGGTTTCTGTGAGTAAAGTCTCACCATTTTGGATAGATTTGTTTGGTGCTAAAGTATCTAATGATGTGCATGTTCTTACGTAGGAGAATAAAAGAACTCAAATATTTATTTTCAATTTCTTTTTTTTTTTTTGTAAAAAAAGAAAACGAAATATGTAAGATTCTGAAAATATACATTATTACTATCACACATGTGACATGTATATTCAAAGCAACGTGTTTTTAAATTTCTACTTTTGGCAATATATCAAATGACAAATGCAATCAGAAATGGAATGACTGTGTACTAAAATAATAAAATCAGAAATATATGTTTGAATGATTTGATTGTTGGTTGAAGAACAATTGGGTTTATGTTGGTGAGGCATATCTTACCCTCTCTTGTTTAAAGGGTAATTTATCCTCTCATGATAACAATCAATTAAAATGTAATATACATAGGTAACATTAAATGTCAAATAAATGAGTAGATTTTTTCTAAAAATAAAAGAGTTAATCTTAATCATAAGGTAACTTTTAATACTTTTAATTTTTATTTAATTTTTTTTTTTGAAACAACAAATGATTTAATTTTATTTTTTTTATATTAAGGTGTTCAATCTTAATTAATTTACACTACAAGACTTATAACAAATAAAATTTTACATCAAATTTCTTTCATCTGGATGTCCTTAAATTCATCATTTACATTCATAAAGTTTCTTCCATTCCAGAATCCCGAACGTGAGAACAAAAACATCTCCTTCTTTCAAATTTATTGTTTTTTATTCTTCCATATTGATCAATTTTTGTTTCTTTTTCATTCTTCTTCCTATTTTAATTGTTCAATTTTGTCGTTCCAAATTGCCACAATTTCCAATTATCGTGAGAATTGTCGTTGTTTCTAGAACCGCATCAGGTATCGTGACTAATTTTCTTTTATTTTAACCGGCTAACTTAATAAAATCTGTTAACACGCATAGACCTATCTCACTATCAGCAAAAGCCTTTAAGTCCAAATAAAAGAACAAAAGCCTCATCACATAACCATTTCAGCAACAACAAAAAAAATGCTAGGAGACTCCCACAACATCAGAGCGGCAAAACCTGCTAGCAGCCCTCAAAGTACAACTGATGATTTACTCAATTGTTATAATTAACTAACTCACAACCAAGAAAAATCAAATCAAAAAGAAAAATCAAGTCATCATATCCGACGTTGTACTGGAAATAATGACAATTCTCATGATATTTAAAATCATGACGATTCTCACGAAAATTGAAAAATGCGGCAGTTGGGAACGACAAAATTGAACAATCAAAATGGGAGGAATAAATTTTATGAATATAACTGATAAATTTAAGGACATTCAGGTGAAAGAAATTTGATGTGAAATTTTAATTGTTATAAGCCAGTCATGTAGTGTAAATTAATTAAGATTGAACACCTAAATATAATTAAGACAGTAATACATTATGAGTCATTTATCTTATTTGTTTGTAACACTTTGGTCCTTTGTCTTTATTTTTTCCCGGTTAGGTCTTTTATCTCTCTTAAAAGCACATATACATCTTTTTTCGCATTTTTTTATTAAGAAATACATAATTTTATTTTTCAAAATATATTTTTATTAACACTGGAAAAAAAAATCCAAAAATATGATGAAGTTGTTCATCATCTTCATCTTCTTCTTTTGAATCTTCATCATCTTCTTTAAATAAATAAAAAATACTAAAATATATCTCTAAATATCGTGAATTAATGTTATATTCACCTCAAATCTTATTTCAAACACAAAAATCAAAACCTTAATTTCACAAATGTTGCAAGGCGGATGGTGGAGGCTTAGTCACTGGCAGAAGGGTTAGGCTTTACGAAAGTTAAGATTGTTCTGGAAACAACAAAATTGATGTGCAAAGCTGCTATCAATTTTGGGGTTATTTTTATGTCGGGCTTGAATATTAAGTTAGAAAATAATAATAATAATAATATACAGCGTGACAATTTATATATCTAATTTTTTTTTTTTGTGATGAAACTAAATCTCTTTCTCTATAGGGGTTTGATTTTTGTGTTTAAAAGAAGATTTGAGATGAGTATAACATTAATTCATGATATTTTCTGTAGATTTTTTTTTGATTCAATGAAGATGATGAAGATTCAAAGGAAGAAGATGAAGATGATGAACATCTTCATCATATTTCTGAATTTGTTTCATTTTTAATAAAAGAATATTTTAGAAAATAAAATTATGTATTTTTTTAATAAAAAAATGAGAAAAATGATGTATATATGCTTTTATAAGAGATAAAAGACCTAAGCGGAAAAAAATAAAGATAAAGAACCCAAGTGTAACAAATAAATAAGATAAAAGATCTCATGTCTATAATTAAATAAAAATTAAAAGTATTAAAAGTTACCTTATGATTATAATTGATTCTTTTCTTAGAAAAAATTGACTCATTTATGCCATTTAATGTTGTAAATGTATATTACATTTTGATTGGTTGATATCATGAGAGGATAAAATACCCTCTAAATAAGAGAGGGTAATCTAGAAAAAACCGTTTCTGTTGAATGATGTTAGTGTCATTGTGTCAATTGTCAGAAGAATAATTTTCCATTTTCATTTGGTATGCTGATTTTGTTGACATTTGTAAAATGAAATGGGAAAGGCACGTGTCACGTTTGAAAGGCTATTTTTTATGTGACTAATGCAAGAATTTTCTTTCGTAGATGGTTTACTAAAACTTTCCCCTTAACGGTAAGTGGGATCTACTCGTTGAGTTTCTATGTGATATAAGTTTAATTAATATTTGTTTTATGTTGTGGTTTAGTGCGGTTTATTTCGGTTGATAAAATAAAAACTATAAACTTAACTAAATCGTGTGGTTGAATTAATAAACTGTCCGAATATATCCGAACTAAATACAATTTGAGTTGGTTTAATTTATAAATTTTCTATTGAATTGATTTAATTTACGATTTTTCTATTGAGTTGGTTCAGTTTTAAATTAACATCAATAAATCTTTAATGCTTACTTTCCCACTATGTTATATACTATTTATACTAGTATTATTTATCTTTATTCAATTCTTTTAATTTATTTTTCATTTTTTTTGGTCAAGTTTAATTTGTTTTTCTTATCATTAATAAAATATATTTTTTGTAAAACAATTAATAAATTATTCTTGTATAATACAATATTAATTTCATTTTTTAATGTATCTGAAATTGGTATGATGACATATAATTTGAGGAAAGCAAAACTCATATTTTCATACTCATAAGTCCTACCTAACGTTGAAATAGAGACCCGGCGGCTGGAATTCTAACATGACAGTTTCTTTGGTCTCTATAGTTGACTAACATAGAATTATTTTCTCATAGCTATGGTTTTTTTTTCTTTGGTCAACCATGGTAAGTGTTAATTTGTTGAACACAATTTAATCCTTTCTGACTTTTTCGCGGACAAGTTTAGTCGTAAGAAAAATAAATACTCACGTTAGTCTTTGACATTTTGAAACGAATGGAGTAGTATTTATTTGAAGTTAACATCAAATTTGTGACTAAGTCGCAGAAAGAATTAACAAAATGGCTTCACCATCAAGCATTCTTGTAATCTTATCATGTCCACTATATTCCCATCCTACGATCGATTCGATCATCCTTTTTCCTTCTACCATAAATTAAACTCATCTTCCTGTCTAGAATCAAATAAAATGGTTGATATTAGCTTCAAAAAGTTAATCATTTTGTTCTTTTTATCTTCCAGCTTGAGAACAACCACTTCACTTGACACTTTATCTCTGAATCAATCTATCCATGATAGCCAGAGTTTGGTTTCAGCAAAAGGAACTTTTGAAGTCGGTTTCTTCAGTCCAGGAAATTCTAGAGGAAGATATTTAGGTATGTGGTACAAAAATTTAACCCCTTTAACAGTTGTTTGGGTTGCCAACAGAGAAACACCACTGCACGATAATTTAGGAATCTTAAAGATCAATGAAAATGGTGTTCTTGAGATTCTCAATGGCAAAAACGATGCCATTTGGTCCTCGAATGCATCAAACAGACCGGCAAATAATTCAATATCTGCACAGCTATTGGATGATGGAAATCTTGTGTTGAAAAATTCGGCAAACAATATTTTGTGGCAGAGTTTTGACTATCCAAGTGATACATTTTTGCCAGGAATGAAGCTTGGATGGAACTTAGTAACCGGTCAAAACAAGTTCTATTCGTCGTGGAAAAGTTCAAATGATCCAGCTAAGGGAGATTATTCGGTTAATATTGACATTAGAGGATATCCTCAAATAGTTGTTATGAAGGGATCTGTGATAAGATTGAGAATAGGATCATGGAATGGTCAAACTTTTACCGGATATCCAATACAACCGTTAAAACAAAAGCAAAGATATGAATTTGTCATGACTGACAAAGAAGTGTATCATTGGTATGAACTCATTGATAGCTCTGGTGTGCAAATTTATGCACTCTCCCCTTTGGGAAATCTGCATGCTTTAGCTTGGACAAGTGAAACAAGCGATAGGATAGTGATCGAAACTGGCATGGAAGATTCGTGTGATAGTTATGCAATGTGTGGTGCTAATTCAGTATGCAATATGGACGAAAATGTTCCTAAATGTGAATGCTTAAAAGGTTATGTTCCTAAGTTTCTCGAACAGTGGAATATATCATATTGGTCTAGTGGTTGTGTTCCGAAAATTAAGTCTTTTTGTGATATCAATTCTACAACTGGCTTCTTGAAGTACGGAGAAATGAAATTGCCGGACACATCTTCATCATGGTACAATAAAACCATGAGCCTGCTGGAATGTCAAAAAGCGTGCATGAAAAACTGTTCGTGTACGGCTTATACAAATGCGGATATCCGAAATGGAGGAAGTGGTTGTTTGCTTTGGATTGATGATCTGGTTGACATGAGAACATTCTCTCAGTGGGGACAAGATCTCTATATCAAAGTCCCTTCTTCAGAATTGGGTAAATTTGATTTTTTTTCATCTACTCTTTGGTTATTCATTCGCATTTCCTTTCCGATATACTTTATTAAATTCTGATATTGCAGTGAGAACTTTCTAAAGAAACATTCTGATATTGCTGGTGAAGTGTTATTCTCAACTGGAAAAGTTAAATACTGTGACTTTAGCTCTACATAGATACTTCTTCTAAGAAACTTGCTATATACTTTATTTTAGTTGTAGAAATAGTTGATGATTGATCAATTGTTTATTGCATTTGTCAGATGATGTTAGTGTTAATAGCAACAAAAACCAGAGGCAGCAGTTGATACGGATCACAGTTGTCGTGATAATTTCAGGATTCCTCACATGTGCTTGCATAATAATATCTATAAAGATAGGTAAACTTATGTATTGAAAAGTTTTAAAATTGATCTGGTATTTGTACATATGCTAATATTTTCGTTTGCGAAAATAGAGAGAAAGAAAATATGGATACTTGTGTTTGTAATAGTCATTAATATCTGATATTGTCATCTTGCATTTTCAGTGGCGCCGAGAGTATATCATCTAGCACCATTTCAATGGCGGAAAAAATATTTTAGGTTAAAGAAAGAAGAGCCTGATCTGCCAATATTTAGTTTTCCAATCATTGTTAAAGCAACCGGTAATTTTTCTAGCAGAAATAAACTTGGGGAAGGTGGATTTGGACCAGTTTATAAGGTAATATTGCCTTATTCCATTAACATGTTAATTTTTAAAAAGAATACGATTCATTAAATGTTTTAAATGATGGTTTTCAGGGTACCCTGATAGGCGGAAAAGAGGTAGCCATAAAACGGAACTCAAAAATGTCTGATCAAGGGTTGGAGGAATTTAAAAATGAAGTTTTGTTGATTGCAAAGCTTCAGCACCGTAATCTTGTGAAGCTTCTCGGTTGTTGTATTCACAGAGAGGAAAAATTGTTGATCTATGAATACATGCCCAATCGGAGCTTAGACTACTTCATCTTCGGTTTGTGCCTTTGTTGTTCGACTTTGCCCTAAAATATCTTTATCTTATTTTCATTACAGCAAGTTGTATGCTAAACATATAAGTGAAATTAACCAGATGAAACTAGAAGCAAACTCTTGGACTGGTCGAAGCGTTCCCATATTATTGCTGGCGTTGCTAGAGGACTTCTTTATCTTCACCAAGACTCCAGACTTCGAATAATTCACAGAGATTTAAAGTTAAGCAATATCTTACTAGACGCCCTTATGAATCCAAAAATCTCAGACTTCGGCCTAGCTCGGACATTTTGTGGAGATCAAGTTGAAGCCAAAACAAGGAAATTGGTTGGAACATAGTAAGTTACCATCTTTTTGTACTCAGCGTAGAGCGTATATACAGTCATTTTTTTCCACTTTCTTATCCTTATGTATCGACGCTTTCAGTGGCTACATGCCTCCAGAGTATGCCGTGCATGGTCGTTACTCCATGAAATCAGATGTGTTTAGTTTCGGAGTAATAGTATTGGAGATAATAAGCGGGAAAAAGATTAAGGTGTTTTATGATCCAGAACACTCTCTCAACCTTCTTGGCCATGTAAGTGCAATCAATTTACATTTACCTATTTGAATTGTGTCAAATCATAATAGATTCAAAGTAAGTGACTTCTGAAAATTTCATTTCCATAGGCATGGAGACTCTGGATTGAAAACATGGCAATGGATCTAGTTGATATGCACTTACTTGAAACAATCAATTATTCAGAACTCTTACGATATATGCATGTTGGGTTGTTGTGCGTACAAGAAAAACCGGGAGATAGACCAGACATGTCATCTGTAATTCTTATGTTGAATGGTGAGAAATTATTGTCTCAGCCGAAAGCTCCGGGATTTTATACTGGAAGGGGCTTACCTAAAACGATATCGCCAACTTCAAATGAGATGTCAATTACAACTTTTGAGGCAAGATAAAATATGAAGTTTCAAACCAATTAATGTTTAGACTAATATAGCATCCAATGATTAATGCTGATTTGATACTTGAACATGTACAGAACTTGTTGTGAATACCTTTGTATAGCATATACGGTTCCACTTTATATTATAGGGTTTATAGTATTTTATCCTTTCCATATGTTGCACTAGAAATGAGATTGAAATTGTGTCTGAATGGTTGCTATCTGTTGGTAATTGATTCCGGTAATCCACTAGTTTATCAGAAACTCGGAACATCTCTAGACCATAAAACTTACAAGAGATTCAATATATATGTAACACTGGTGTACAAAGTATATGAAGAATACTTTACACTTTTTAAGGTAAGATCTATGAGAAACTTGTTGCAAACACACGAGTTGTGTGAGCGTTATTCATGTTGAACAGTTATATAGTACATAGCATATACAGAAAAATTCACCAAGCATGGTTGAAATGTTAAATCTTACATCTGATATTGATATGATTGAAATCTTTGAATTTACCAAAACCAAAGTTTCTCCATATGACAGTTTGGTTTAACCACATTTATGTCGCCATTGATAGGACGATACATGATCCTTTGTTAGTAGTGCAACATGATAGCGCGGTAATGATAACTTGTACTGCAAGTTATCCGTTTTCAAAGAGAGAATTTAGAAATCGAGAGAGAAGAAGAAATGAACTATTGATTGTAAACTTGTTAGCAATGAAAGCGTGTTTACATCATGTGTGTTTACATATACTTATAAGATGTTAAAACCATTAAAAAAACATATTATATTTGAACATCCATTATTTGTAGGGTTAAATATGTTTACATCCCGTGAGCTTAACTCAGTTGGTAGAGATATTGTATATTATATGTAGGGGCCGGGGTTCGAACCCTGGACACCCCACTTCTTCACAATTAAATTGTGTGAAATATGTTTTTGCTCCCAATAAATATATCAACTTTTTGTTTCAATCCTTCTAAAATTTTAGTCCCTATAAAATTTTCAATCACTACTTTTGGCCCCTAATTTTAAGTAAATTTTTGTATTTTTTTAATGAAATTGTGCAGAAATGTATGAAATATTTTCAAAATCACTCCCAAATTTTTTTTTTATTTTTTTTAATAAAACATAAATTAAATATGAATTTTTTACCACAAAAAATATAAATATTCATGTTTTGGTAAAAAATTCTAGTTTTTTTTGGAGAGAACCTTATGTTGGAACAAAATGTGTTTCACAAAGAACCTTATTAAGTTTTGATGATAACAAGGTATTAAAAATTGTCAATTGGTTATTACTAATAATTGTTCAAGTGTACAGGACCAAAGGCTACTCAAGTTATTTCAATAGGTCTTGGAAGAACAATGGAAAGAAAAAGAAATTCTGAGCATCTGAAGAAAACTGCTCCTGAAGCTAAACTGCTCCTGAAGAGATGACGTCATCAGAAGCAGAACGTCATCAGAAGCAGAAAGTCATCAGAAGCAGAAAGTCATCAGAAGCAAAAGTTTTCATCAGAAGCAATATTTTCACCAGAAGCTACATTTGATCCTTTAATCAAACTGAAGATTCAAAGTTGCTGATTCTCAATTCAGTCTTATCAAAGAAGAACGATGAATTGAAAGGGAGGTATCAACGGATATATGGAAAGCACTGAGCACTTGTCTCTCTTTAATAGAGTTGACAAAGTACAAGTGTACAACCACTACCTCCACTACTCTGTTTTCTGTCTACGCTACAAGACAAAACAACAGCCATGCCTGCAGAATTTGTACAACTCAAGATGGGAATGAATTTGAAGTTTATTCTTCAAAGGACTACACACAAATCAGGCAAAGGATCACTGGTGGATAATCAAAGGATTTCAAACGACTCTTTAGACGTGCTGATTATCTCAACGTCTCTTTCACGCCTCTATATAAAGGAGTGAAGACTTGAAGATAAGATAGAGATATACATAAGTTCAAAAGCGCCAAAACTCTGTCAATTTGATACTACAAAAGCACACTGAATTTCTGCACTGATTTGATACATCTTAGAAATTCAAAGTCTAGAGTCTTTTCTGTATTGTATTGTGAACACCACTGATTGTATATCAAGTGTTCAATTCAAACTCAATTCTCTGTATTTTTGTTTGATTAGAAGTCTCTTGCCTGCGTGCTTGAGCATTAGAAGTCTCTTGCTTAGTGCTTGAGCATTGGAAGACTCTTGCGTGTGTGCTTGAGCATAGTTTTGTGAAGTCTCATACTTTGAAAGTATTGAGCAGTTGTAATCTTGTG
Organism: Medicago truncatula; assembly: GCF_003473485.1. Lineage (NCBI taxonomy): Eukaryota > Viridiplantae > Streptophyta > Magnoliopsida > Fabales > Fabaceae > Medicago > Medicago truncatula. Next base: position 25,568,952 of record NC_053049.1, on the reverse strand, counting down.
ATTATAGTGAAATCTCCTTGGAAGTGCAAGGGGGACTGGACTACTTCCGTGTTGTGGAAGGAACCAGGATAACTGCTTGTGTCTTTGTCTTTCTTTTCTCTGCTCTGTTCTTTCCGCTGCATATCTGATTCTGATCATTTCATCAGAAGCACTCTCAAACTGCTTCTGAAGTTTTATCAGAAGAAGAATTTTCTAGACAGAAAAAGAAAACACAATTCAACCCCCCCCTTCTTGTGTTTTTCTCACCTTCAATTGGTATCAGAGCTTGCTCTGTTATCACAGCACTTAACCGTGTTACAGTTCAAGATCTATTAGAAAAACATGTCTGGAGATGAGGAATCAACTACTACAAAATACACAAGTGTCAAGCATGACTATGATACTGCTGACAAGAAAACAGACTCTGGAAAAGCTCCAAAGTTTAATGGAGATCCAGAAGAGTTTTCATGGTGGAAAACTAATATGTACAGCTTTATCATGGGATTGGATGAAGAGCTATGGGATATACTGGAAGATGGAGTTGATGATCTGGATTTGGATGAAGAAGGAGCTGCTATAGACAGAAGAATACATACTCCTGCTCAGAAGAAGCTTTATAAGAAACACCACAAGATAAGAGGAATCATTGTGGCTTCTATACCTCGCACCGAATACATGAAAATGAGTGACAAATCTACTGCGAAAGCTATGTTTGCTTCTCTTTGTGCAAACTTTGAAGGCAGCAAGAAAGTAAAAGAGGCTAAAGCTTTGATGCTAGTTCATCAGTATGAACTTTTCAGAATGAAGGATGATGAGAGTATAGAAGAAATGTACTCAAGATTTCAAACTTTAGTTTCTGGATTGCAAATACTGAAGAAAAGCTATGTTGCCTCTGATCATGTTAGTAAGATTTTGAGAAGCTTACCTTCAAGATGGAGACCCAAAGTAACTGCTATTGAGGAAGCTAAGGATCTAAATACTTTAAGTGTTGAAGATCTTGTTAGTTCACTCAAAGTGCATGAAATGAGTTTAAATGAGCATGAAACCTCTAAGAAGAGTAAATCCATTGCTTTACCATCTAAAGGAAAGACCTCAAAGTCTTCCAAAGCCTACAAAGCCAGTGAATCTGAAGAAGAATCACCTGATGGAGATTCTGATGAAGATCAATCTGTAAAGATGGCTATGCTGTCCAACAAGCTTGAGTATCTGGCAAGGAAGCAGAAGAAATTTTTGAGCAAGAGAGGTAGCTACAAGAACTTCAAGAAAGAAGATCAGAAGGGATGCTTCAATTGTAAGAAGCCTGGTCATTTCATTGCTGATTGCCCTGATCTTCAGAAGGAGAAGTTTAAAGGCAAATCCAAGAAATCAAGCTTCAACTCCAGTAAATTCAGAAAGCAAATCAAAAAGAGTTTGATGGCGACCTGGGAAGATTTGGATAGTGAATCTGGTTCTGATAAAGAAGAAGCTGATGATGATGCTAAGGCAGCCGTTGGGTTAGTGGCAACAGTATCATCAGAAGCAGTATCAGAAGCTGAATCAGATTCAGAAGATGAAAATGAGGTATATTCCAAAATTCCTAGACAAGAACTTGTTGATTCTCTAAAAGAACTTTTATCACTGTTTGAACACAGAACCAATGAGTTGACAGATTTAAAAGAAAAATATGTTGATTTGATGAAACAACAAAAATCAACTCTATTGGAACTGAAAGCTTCTGAAGAAGAACTCAAAGGGTTTAACCTCATATCAACAACATATGAAGATAGACTCAAGAGTCTTTGTCAGAAGCTACAAGAAAAATGTGATAAAGGTTCAGGCAATAAACATGAGATTGCCTTGGATGATTTTATTATGGCTGGAATAGACAGAAGCAAAGTTGCTTCTATGATCTACAGCACATACAAGAACAAAGGCAAAGGGATTGGATATTCTGAGGAGAAATCCAAAGAATACAGTCTCAAGAGCTACTGTGATTGTATTAAGGATGGATTGAAATCCACCTTTGTGCCTGAAGGTACAAATGCTAAAACTGCTGTTCAGTCAAAACCTGAAGCTTCTGGTTCACAGGCTAAGATCACATCAAAGCCAGAAAACCTTAAGATCAAGGTAATGACAAAATCTGTTCCTAAGAGTCAAAAGATTACAATTCTGAAAAGATCAGAAACTGTTCATCAGAATCTGATTAAACCAGAATCTAAAATCCCAAAACAAAAGGATCAGAAGAACAAAGCAGCTACTGCCTCTGAGAAAACAATACCAAAAGGTGTCAAACCTAAAGTATTGAATGATCAGAAGCCACTCAGCATTCACCCTAAGGTACAAGGGAGGAAAAGTAAAACCTCCAAAACTAACCCAAAAGGACCCATAAAGATATGGGTACCTAAATCTGAATTGTCCAAAAATGCAGGTGTGCTTAAGGGCAAGAGAGAAACAAAGGTCATGGTACCTAGACAGCGGATGTTCAAGGCACATGACTGGAGAGAAAGCTTTGTTCCTTACCCTTACAATGAAAGATGGAGGAGAAGTGAAGTTTGGTGGCAACCAAACTGGAAAGATCATTGGTACAGGTACTATTGGTAATTCCTCCATCTCAATTAATAATGTGTGGCTAGTAGATGGTCTGAAGCATAACCTATTGAGCATTAGTCAATTTTGTGACAATGGGTATGATGTAACGTTCAGTAAGACCAACTGCACACTAGTCAACAAGGATGACAAATCCATTACATTCAAGGGAAAGAGAGTTGAGAATGTCTATAAAATAAATTTCTCTGATCTGGCTGATCAGAAGGTAGTTTGCCTTCTGTCAATGAATGATAAAAAATGGGTATGGCATAAAAGGTTGGGACATGCTAATTGGAGATTAATTTCTAAAATTAGCAAGTTACAACTGGTCAAAGGATTGCCTAACATTGATTATCATTCAGATGCACTTTGTGGTGCATGTCAGAAAGGGAAAATTGTGAAAAGTTCTTTCAAATCTAAGGACATTATATCAACCTCCAGACCCTTAGAATTACTCCATATTGATCTTTTTGGTCCAGTTAACACTGCATCTTTATATGGAAGTAAATACGGATTAGTCATTGTTGATGATTACAGCAGATGGACTTGGGTAAAATTCATTAAAAGTAAAGACTATGCATGTGAAGTGTTTAGCAGCTTCTGCACTCAAATACAATCTGAAAAAGAATTGAAAATTTTGAAAGTCAGAAGTGATCATGGTGGAGAATTTGAAAATGAGCCATTTGAACTTTTTTGTGAAAAACATGGGATTCTCCATGAGTTTTCTTCTCCTAGAACTCCACAACAAAATGGGGTTGTAGAAAGAAAGAACAGAACCTTACAAGAAATGGCCAGAACCATGATCCATGAAAACAATTTAGCTAAACATTTTTGGGCAGAAGCAGTCAATACTTCATGTTATATTCAAAATAGGATCTATATCAGACCTATGTTGGAGAAAACAGCATATGAACTCTTTAAAGGAAGAAGACCCAATATCTCTTACTTTCATCAGTTTGGATGTACTTGTTACATCTTAAACACTAAAGACTATCTGAAGAAATTTGATGCCAAGGCTCAAAGAGGAATCTTTTTAGGTTACTCTGAAAGGTCAAAGGCATACAGAGTGTATAATTCAGAAACACAATGTGTTGAAGAATCTATGCATGTAAAATTTGATGATAGAGAGCCTGGAAGTAAAACTTCAGAGCAAAGTGAAAGTAATGCAGGAACAACTGATTCTGAAGATGCATCAGAATCTGATCAACCTTCTGATTCTGAAAAGTATACAGAAGTTGAATCTAGTCCAGAAGCTGAAATCACTCCAGAAGCTGAGTCTAATTCAGAAGCAGAACCTAGCCCAATAGCACAGAATGAAATTGCTTCTGAGGACTTTCAAGATAACACTCAGCAGGTTATTCAACCTAAATTCAAGCACAAATCTTCACATCCTGAGGAGCTAATCATTGGAAGCAAAGAAAGTCCTAGAAGAACAAGATCACATTTTAGACAAGAAGAATCATTGATAGGACTGCTTTCAATAATTGAGCCTAAAACTGTTGAAGAAGCTCTCTCAGATGATGGATGGATATTAGCTATGCAAGAAGAGCTAAATCAATTCCAAAGGAATGATGTGTGGGATCTGGTACCCAAACCTTCTCAGAAGAACATTATTGGAACAAAATGGGTATTCAGAAACAAGCTGAATGAACAAGGAGAAGTAACCAGAAACAAAGCCAGACTTGTTGCTCAAGGCTACAGTCAACAAGAAGGCATTGATTACACTGAAACATTTGCTCCAGTTGCAAGATTGGAAGCAATCAGGTTACTTCTATCCTACGCAATTAATCATGGCATAATATTATATCAAATGGATGTCAAAAGTGCCTTTCTTAATGGAGTCATTGAAGAAGAAGTGTATGTTAAACAACCTCCTGGGTTTGAGGATCTTAAGCATCCTGACCATGTTTATAAACTTAAGAAATCACTATATGGCTTGAAACAAGCTCCCAGAGCTTGGTATGATAGACTAAGTAATTTCTTAATTAAAAATGATTTTGAAAGAGGACAAGTTGACACAACACTCTTCAGAAAGACTCTTAAGAAAGATATTTTGATTGTGCAAATATATGTTGATGATATAATATTTGGTTCTACTAATGCATCTCTTTGCAAAGAATTTTCTAAGTTAATGCAGGATGAATTTGAAATGAGTATGATGGGAGAATTGAAATTCTTTCTGGGAATTCAAATCAACCAAAGTAAAGAAGGAGTATATGTTCATCAAACAAAATATACAAAGGAGCTTCTGAAGAAGTTCAAGCTAGAAGATTGTAAAGTGATGAACACTCCAATGCATCCAACCTGCACCTTAAGCAAAGAAGATACTGGAACAGTAGTAGACCAGAAGCTATACAGAGGTATGATTGGTTCTCTGTTATACCTCACTGCATCTAGACCTGATATTTTATTCAGTGTATGCTTGTGTGCAAGATTTCAATCAGATCCTAGAGAATCTCATTTAACTGCAGTTAAGAGAATCTTCAGGTATCTGAAAGGAACAACTAATCTTGGACTCCTGTATAGGAAATCCCTAGATTATAAGTTGATTGGATTCTGTGATGCTGATTATGCTGGTGATAGGATTGAAAGAAAATCAACCAGTGGAAATTGTCAATTCCTGGGAGAGAATCTGATATCCTGGGCAAGCAAAAGACAAGCAACTATTGCTATGTCTACAGCAGAAGCAGAGTACATTTCAGCTGCAAGTTGTTGCACACAACTACTTTGGATGAAACATCAGTTGGAAGACTATCAGATCAATGCTAACAGTATTCCCATTTATTGTGATAATACTGCTGCTATTTGTTTGTCAAAGAATCCAATTCTACATTCAAGAGCCAAGCATATTGAAATCAAACACCATTTTATCAGAGACTATGTTCAAAAAGGAATTTTAGATATACAATTCATTGATACTGAACATCAATGGGCTGACATATTTACAAAACCTTTGTCTGTTGAAAGATTTGATTTTATTAAGAAAAATTTGAACATGCATTTTGTGTCTGATTGAAAAATTGCTTGCCTCTGAATAAGAAGTTTGGTTCTGAAGTTTATTCAGAAGCATTTTGGTTCATCAGAAGCTCTTAATTGAGGTTCTGAGGAAAATGTGCTTCTGAAGATGACGTCAGCACTAAAACTTCAGAAGTGTTATTCTTTGCTTCTGAATAGCTTGGTTAGTGGGAACGGTGGAAGTTACTTTATGTAACAGCTGTCCCATTACCCAAAAGGTAGTTTTCTGAAGAGTCTCTGACGTGGTTTATTTGTATTGGAGTATAACAAAAAGGGCAATGATGTTTTTATTCGCTTTTTAACATACTTACACGCGCCCCCAATTTGTCATTAATGCTATGTTTGTTTGTCTCTATTGAATTGCAAACGGTTTAATAAAAACACTAAGTCAATTCACACACTACTCACTTCACAACAAACACTTTCTATTTTTCGTCTTAACCCTCTACGAAAGTAAACGCATTCTCTCATCCTCTCAAAAACTCTTAGAACCCTAAAACCACTTCATATCAATGGCTTCTTCAAGTTCTGCATCTGGTTCATCATCAAACGAACAACAAGAAGAAGCTCCTGCTTATGAGATAAAGGGAAGAACCATGTCCTTGGAGGAATGGGAATTAAACATTCAATCAGAAAGTCCGGTGGATTTTGATTCTTTGGCTGCTCACGACTGTGACATTGGCAAGTACTACGAGAAACAAGGTCTGGGAAGGTACTTCAATCTTCTAAATGGACCAACTTATCAAACACTGGTTCGTCATTTCTGGGTTAGAGCCAGCATCTACGACAGGGAAGCCGCCAAGATTGAAGAAGATGAAAAAGTTCTTCTCAATCCTGAACTCAAAGGGAAGTCTAGAGCGGAAATGGGTTTGGAAACTTTCTCCAAAACCCAGATAAGATCAAGCATCATGGGAATCCGTGTCTGGATCACTGAGGACACTATTGCCTTTGTCATCAGAAGACCAGCAGAAGGAGAACATGAGGCTGGGATTTCAAAGCCAAAGGACAGCCCCTGGAATGCTATTGTTAACAGAACTCTCTACAACAAGGTAAAGGACTTTGCCTATTCTGACATGAACACCAAGACAAAGGTTATGTTGAAGATTCAGAACGAAAACCTACTACCAAAAGGTGGTGGTGGTGATCAGCCCTCTCTGGAACATAAAATCCTCTTACACTTTGTCATAAAGGGTGTAGAGGCAAATATTCCCAGATACATATTCAGACATATGGTTCATCAACTCAGAGAGAGTCAACTGAATAAAAGGTCTTGGGTACCCTATGGAAGACTACTCTCTGAGATTTTCTATCAGGGAGGAATTATTGAGATGCTGAAAGAAGCTCAAATCTTCACAGATGAACAGTTGGGAACTGTTAGAGGGAAGATTATCAATGGTGAGACTCTAAGGGCTATGCATCTGATTAAAGCAAAAGATGTGAAGAAGAGTCCTACTGACTTGAAACCTTCTGATGCCAAATCAGATCTTATCCCAGACTTTCCTCCCATCTGTAAACAAGATCCCTTGGAGGTTCAAAGGGCATATATCATGGATCACTACAAAACCTATAACCAGAAAATCAGCTTGAAGGATGTTCCTGACCAAATGTATGGTGGTGAGCTGCCTGTGGCCAAAAGCAGAAAATCTAAGAAGAAGCAGATCACCAAGGAAGAATACCTTGCTGAAAATGCTACTGAGGTGGGTGCTCAGAAGCATAAGAAAGCAAAGAAGGAAAAATCTGCTATGTCCACCATTCTTGAGGAAGTGGAGGATTTGGATGATGTCCCTCTTATCAAAAAAAGGACAAGGAGTACTCAAGAAACAGCAGAACAGCCTGCTTCTGAACAAGCTGGTTCAGAACAAGCTGCTTCTGAAAAGCCTCCAAGTCCCAAAAATAAAAGAGAAGCTGCTCTTCAGACCATCAAAAGGAAGAGGTCTAATTTAACAAGAAATCTGAAGACAGCTGAAGGAAGAAGGGAACAAATGTTGGAAGAACTGGAAGAGAACTGGGATGAAGACTCAAGCCCTAAGAAAGCAAAAAGGACTGCAACTTCTGAGCCCATAGTCATGCCCAGTTTCGAAATGACTGAAGAAATGAAGCAGTATACTAGGGAGGTTGCTGCATCCAAGATAGCAGAGAAGAAAAGGATGAAGATTTTGTATGAAGAAGAAAGGGATGAACGTCTCAAGGCTGCAGGGTATGTGCCTACTCCTGACATTGCTGCTTTAGCATCGGAGTTAGAAACTGTTAAGTATGGAGCAACTCTGCTTTCTCAAGCTTTGAAGAATAAGCAAGCTTCAGGAGCAACTTCATCAGAACCAGCTTCAGAAGCTCCAGAAGCAGTTCATCCAGAAGCTCAGTCTTCAGGTAATCCATCTAACGCTCCAACTAATACTCAGATTCCATCTCTACCCTCTTCACCCTCTTCATCATCAACAGAATCAGATGACCAACCCCTTAGCCAACACATAGACAAGCTTCTAAAAACCAAACCTACCAAACTAACAGATTTAGGAACACTTGACTGGGAGCAAACTCAAATAGAATTTTCTAAGAATAGAATTAAACTTTGTGAAAAATTCAATTTGCCTCCTACTCATCCACTCTTTCCAGATAATCCTGAACCTGTTAGTGTACAACAACCTCAACCCAACCCAGAACCTACAACAAACTCACCACATAACTCAACCACACAAAAAGCCTCTGAAGTAGCTTCAGATGCAACTACTTCAGAAACCCCCCAACACCAAGAATCCTCAACCCTTCACAACTTAGAAAAACATCTAGGTGGTGAAATGCAACCAACACCCACTAAGGCCTCTAAGACAGTTCCTGAAAAGACTGTCTTGGAAACCCAAACAGAAACCCAAACCATCCCTGAGCAAACTGTTCAGGAGCAAACTGCTTCTGAACAAGTTGCTCCTGACCAAACAACTTCTGACCAAACAACAGAACAACAACAACAACCAGATTCACCCACTATAATAGACTTAACCCCTGACCAACCTTCCACATCAAATACAACTCAAACTGAACCTTCACCCATCCCTGACCATATCCTAGAGTCTGAGTATATAGAGGAACAACTGATCAGACTTAGTGATGAGATTCAGGCACTGATTCTTCGCAGAACAGTTCCTGCACCTCCTATTCACTATTTTGATCAGTGGATGGATCTACAGAAAAGCTTTGATGAGCTGCTGGATCAGCTTAGAACTAAATGTGTGTCATCTCACTCTGCTATGCTGAAGAAGCTTTTGGATGATATGCATGAAGCAGCTAAGGAGAAAGAGCTGAATTTTGTGCCTCTGCTGGACATCACTCCTTTCTATCCAGAAGAAGAGTACATCACTAGGGCTGCTAGAATTCAGGCTGGATTTAAACGAAGAATGAGGGAAAAGGATGAGCTACTTCAGAAGAAGGATGATCAGATCAAGTATCTCTTAGAACAGTTGTATAAGCAAGCCCAACCTTAGTTGCACACCCAACTCTAGCTTGTTTTTTACTTTTGTTCTTAGTAGCTGTGTCTTTGTATCTCAATCTTTCTTTCTATATATATATTATCATTGTTTCTGAATCTTGTGCTTTTTCACCTTCAATATGTTTTACAAGCTTTAATTCTGATAGTATTTACTGTTTTCAATGCTGCTTGCTCTGAAAGATTATATGTTTATTCTTTTGTTTTGTTTTGGCTCTGTTATACCCTGTTTTTGGACCTAAAAATACTGGGCCCAATTTCATTTCAAACTTTGTCAATTATCAAATTTCGACTGCACAGTTCAATTTGTCTCTGCCTCGCAGTATTTTCAATCACAATTTTACCTATGTTTTTCTTGCATAAAACCTTTTAAAATGTCTTTACTTGTCTTGTAAGTCATTTAAAAGTGTCTCTGAATCATTACATTGCTTTTTTCTACAGTTTATTTCAAAATTTGCAAAAAGTCATACAGAAGGGTATTTTGGTCATTTCCTGCAGTGGGACCCATTTTCATCCTTGTGACTGTCTCTGAGTCTTTTCAAATTCATTTTTAACTTTCCATCAGTAAACTTTGTTAAAATTCATTTCAAACTTGCATCTGAGTCAGTGTCAAGTCAATTTGATTCAGTTTAGGTCGTTTTTAGCCCTAGGGGCATTTTGGTCATTTCACATGAAATTTTGGCATGGGGAGGTTACTTTGAAGTACCTCATTTAAGCCATTGGTTCGTTTTAGTCCGTTTTGTCAGTTTTATTTTTGTTTCACTTTACGTTTGGTCAAATTACGTTTTTTATTCAATTTTATTTTTTAATTACATTTTGGTCCCTCAATTGAGGTCCCAAAATTACATGTCAGTCCAGTTTCTTTTCCAATTTTCATTTTAGTCCTTTTTTGGTCAATTACAGTTTAGTCCTTAAGTGTTGTTTTTTGCAGAAAAGTCCATTTTTTGTACAAGGCCGTGTCACTCTTTTTTTTTCAGGTCCAGGTGTCACTTTCTCATTTGTTCAGAGGCACACATGTCATGCTATAAAAGGTGCACAGTGCCACGCAGAGCCACAATCACACGCCAACTCATAAACACATTCCAAATTTTCTCTTTCTCAGCAATTAGATCAAAAACAGAAAATTCTCAGAATTTCTCAAGAACACCAAGAACATTCAAACCCTAACCGTTTTTCAGAATCACCAGAATCATTGAATCATCAACAAATTCATCAAATTCTCTGCAATTCTCAGAGATTCAATACTGAATCTTCATCATTGAATCGCCTCCTTCACAATACGAGTGCGAATCCATCGCTGTTAGCAACGGACTCAAGCACGATCACGAAGGGGACAGTGAGAAGAAGAGGGAAAGAAAACGAAGAAGACTGAACCGGTGAAGCAGACAAAGGATCACTGATTTATTTTCAGTGTCAAAGCCAAGAATCAACAACACAGAAAGCACAGAATCAAGTTTCCCGGAGAAACTCAACAGAATCTCCATCACAAACATCAGGTAAAACTCAGAACCTCATTTTCAAAATAAAATCATAGTTAAACCTGTAAAAATCACGCAAGCATATCAAATTTTTTCCAGAATCACAAACCGTAACCGTAACCGTAAACGCGTGAACCTCGCTTTTCCCTTTTCAAAAAGCATCAACGTAAGCGAATTGTTACAGATCAAGAAGGATAAAAAGATTTGATCCAAGAAAGTTTCAAAGGAAAAAAGGAGTTTCAAAACCGTGACATAAAACCTCAGATCTATAACGATTCAGACCTTGCATGCAAAATCTAACGCCATATTCTTGTTTAGAACGAAAAAGGATGTCTTAATCTGTAAAAAAATTTTGAAAACGGTGGAATTTCTCGCCTCCGGTGCGGCGGCGCCGCCCTGTTGGGCCGGCAAGCCACCACACCGGAGCGGTGAAGCTCACCGGAGAAGACAACCGGAGGAGAGGAGAGAGGTGAGAGCTTCTCTCACTAGGTTTAGGGTTAGAGAGAGAGAGGAGAAGGAAAAATGGACTGGACCGGTCCTGTAATCCTTTTATAAGCAGCTGAACCGGACCGGTCCAGCTTTGGTTCGTTTCCCTCAATCTAGACCGTTGGATCTAGGGTTCCATCTCCTGGATCAATCCAACGGTCCCTGCGTTTTCCTGTGTTTTGACTTTGGGCTTTGGGTTTGGGCTTAGTCTGTTTTCACGTTTTTTTTGTTTTTTTGCTACTTGCACCACTTGCCTGCTGTTTGCACCCGTTGTTCATGCTAATTTTTACCAATAAATTCCAAGAAATTTACTACGTCATTTTACTATTTTTCTTGATAATTTTCAGTGGTATTTTACTTGGAAAAATTGATAAAAATTTTAGTGTTGTTTTGTCAAGGGTTTTTACTATTTTGAGTCACTTTTCTCGCATTTTTACCTGTTACCTCGTATGCATGATGTTCGTATTCGTCATGTTTGATTTGCATACTATTTCATATGAATTTTGCTACTGATTGCTATGCATATGTCACTGTTTTGGCGTGTTGGGTTCTATTCTTGCATCATACGCATTATTCATCACATATTTCCGGCTTATTTTCATCGTCACTCTACCGTCTTATGCCATACTTTCTTCCATCACTTTATGCCATATTCTTCTTTTACCATTTTCTACTAACATTTCCTTTCATGTTGATCACTTCATAGCACTTCATTATCTTCACTATTGTCTTCTTTAGTTTAGTTTTCTCTTTTACAAATTGTAATTCATTTGGTGATGTAATATTTTACCATTGGTTTGTAGCTTGGCAAAGGGGCCATAGAATGTATTTAGGCAATGTTGTAATATGGACTATGGACACTATGGCGCACCGACACGCACACACTCACCTTAGATGTATGCATAGGATTGTATGGTTAGATAAGCGCTTAGGTTTTAAACACTTAGAGAAAATCCATCTTTTTCCAAAAAAAACAATTGAACTTCACTTCAAAATTTTCATAATAAATATGAAGTCAACACTTCATTTTTTTCTTTCCTTTTTTCTTAAGAAAAATTCAATTCATCTTAACCATTTAGACTTTCTTTTCAATCACTAATCAAACCTCACTTTTTGCTAAATCTAATGCCCTTGAGGCCTCTCGTCTCTATTCTTCAAAATCTCTTTTCAAACTTAAAATCAACCAACAAAAACAAAAACTATTTTTGAGCAAGAACTACGCCGGTTTTGATCCCGTAAAACGGTACGTAGGCAATGAGTCAAAACTCATCCAAGCCGAAATAAAAAATCAAAGTCTTGCAACTTCTCTCCCCCCATTCTTAACTAAATAAACCTCCCATTTTCAAAAGTAAGTAAAAATAAGCGTGAATATAGACTTAGGAAAACGGCTCCTATAGAGGACTATAGTTACTCCGGGTGCCTAACACCTTCCCGTAGTAAAACCGACCCCCGAATTCGGAAACTCAAGGGTTTTTCTCCTTTTACCCTTCCCAAGAAAAAAGAGAGATATCAACGGTCGAAAGGTACAAGTCCAATTAATGGCTTGGCACCCAAAAACCATGATAACAGAAATGGCGACTTCACTGGGGATTTTTTTTTAAGCGGGTCGCGCCTAGTTTTCCTTAGTTTATATTTATGTTTTATTTTATTGCTTACATATGTGAATATTTGTTTACTTTCATTTGACGTGTGGGGTGAGAATATCAAAAGTCCTATACCCGGGCTGAGTGAACTTATGTTTAGGTAGAGATATAATCGACAATTCGATCCGGGGGTTGCCTCGTGTATTGGATTATGCGATCAATCTCACATAGCTGAGGCATTTTGAAGGTGATATTGTCGGCGTGTGTTGTCATGCTTAGGCACTTCACTTTCAATTGTTCGACGAAGCTATGAACCGTAGTTACCAAACCCATCCTAGCCTTTTTAGGACGTAGTGCGGTGGCTAAATTGAGTGTTGTCTCAAACTTTAGTCGTCACGCGATACTACACTCAAACTAGACCTTCTCACAAATAATCATGGAACGGGTGTCGTCCTGTACTACCATGATATATGTGAGAGAGGTTGCAGTTTGGGAACTGTGTTAGAACCTTGGTTACTACTATCCAAAGCCTTAGTTCACCGGACGCCGTGTCCATCCGTTACTTTGAATCTCAACCCACCTTGTCCTTTGTAAACTAAACAACACCATCATGCATACATGCATTCATGCATAAACATTTTTCATGCATTCATCGAAGGGCTTAAACAAATAGAAATTTTTTGTAAATAATCACAGGTATGAAGAAGACTAAGTGCTACAAGTTCAAGGAAGTGGATCTGGTTGGTTTGAGAGAGTTGGCACTCAAGGTCAAGAGTCAAACAGGGTTCCGACTCCGGTATGGGGGATTGCTTACTTTGCTCCGAACCGATGTGGATGAGAAGCTAGTGCACACTCTAGTGCAATTTTATGATCCGAGCTTCCGTTGCTTCACTTTCCCGGACTTCCAGTTGGTTCCTACTCTCGAGGCTTACTCCAATCTAGTGGGTTTACCTATAGCCGAGAAGACGCCTTTCACCGGTCCCGGAACTTCTCTTACTCCTCTGGTTATTGCTAAGGATCTCTACCTCAAGACTTCCGACGTCTCCAACCATCTTATTACCAAATCTCACATCCGGGGGTTCACTTCGAAGTATCTTCTTGATCAGGCTAATCTCGGTACTACTCGTCAGGATACACTCGAGGCTATTCTTGCTTTGCTTATCTACGGGCTCATTCTCTTCCCGAACCTCGACGACTTCGTGGACATGAATGCTATCGAGATCTTTCATTCCAAGAACCCGGTTCCTACTTTGCTAGCGGATACCTACCACGCCATCCATGACAGGACTCTCAAGGGCCGTGGGTATATTCTTTGCTGCACATCTCTTTTGTATAGGTGGTTTATTTCGCACCTTCCGAGTTCCTTCCATGACAACTCGGAAAACTGGTCCTACTCGCAGCGGATTATGGCCCTCACTCCTAATGAGGTCGTCTGGCTCACTCCGGCCGCTCAGGTGAAGGAAATCATTATGGGTTGCGGAGACTTTCTCAATGTACCTCTTCTTGGTACTCGTGGAGGAATCAACTACAATCCCGAGCTTGCTATGAGACAGCTTGGTTTTCCTATGAAGTCGAAGCCCATCAATCTTGCCACATCTCCAGAGTTCTTCTTCTACACGAATGCTCCTACCGGACAAAGGAAAGCTTTCGTGGATGCTTGGTCCAAGGTTCGAAGGAAGAGTGTGAAGCATCTAGGTGTGAGATCCGGTGTCGCTCATGAGGCCTATACCCAGTGGGTGATAGATCGAGCTGAGGAGATTGGTATGCCTTATCCAGCTATGAGATATGTGTCTTCATCCACTCCGTCTATGCCTTTACCGCTACTTCCCGCAACTCAGGATATGTATCAGGAGCATCTAGCTATGGAGAGTCGTGAGAAGCAAGTGTGGAAAGCTCGGTACAATCAAGCCGAGAATCTAATCATGACTTTGGATGGTAGAGATGAGCAGAAGACTCATGAGAATCTGATGTTGAAGAAAGAACTAGCTAAGGCCCGGAGGGAATTGGAAGAGAAAGACGAGCTGCTTATGAGGGATTCCAAGAGAGCTCGAGGACGACGAGATTTCTTTGACAGATACTGTGATTCAGATTCCGAGTCCGATGATCTTCCGACTACTTCCTATGCTTGAGAGCTTTATTTGTTTACCTTGTTGAAAATGTTGTGTAATTTTGATTATTTGCAAGATTTCTAATTTGTTTTAAAATCCTTCGATGAAAAAATAAGTCTTTTGCATTCGCATTTGCATATCATGCATCATATGCATCATGCATTGGTCACAAAGGCTTCCAAGTGCTCACTATCTCCTGGTTCCTCTGCCGCAGTGTGAAAAGTGGCTCGTGCTCAGAGAGTTTACGAACCAGATAGAATTGATCGAACCAGAGAATACAGAAGAAAGAAAAGGGCTATGGAAGAAGAGAACGCTCAGCTTCGCACCGAGTTAGCCTCTCTAAAGGAGGAATTGGCTAAAGCTAATGACGTCATGACTGCTCTACTAGCTGCTCAAGAGCAATCAGCTACAGCTATCCCTACAACCACAGCTGCACCAGTAACTACAAGCGTGCTCCCTACCACTTCTGCAGACAATCGCTTTACTATGCCAGTGGGGTTTCCGTATGGGCTTCCACCGTTCTTCACTCCCGTTGCTACAGCAAGCACCTCGGGCACTGCTAACAATGTTCTGATCCCTGCAACAAATGCCGCCTCCATCATTGCTACTTTGCCACAAACAACAGCAGCTGTCACTGAGCCTCTGGTACACACTCTGCCTCAAGGTATTAACATCAACACACAGCACAGAAGCATCCCCGTAACCAAGACTATGGAAGAGATGATGGAGGAACTTGCTAAAGAACTCCGTCACGAGATCCAGGCCAATCGAGGGAATGCAGACTCTGTCAAAACTCAAGACCTTTGCTTAGTGTCAAAAGTGGATGTCCCTAAAAAGTTCAAGATTCCGGACTTCGACCGGTACAACGGGCTAACTTGCCCTCAAAATCACATCATCAAATACGTCCGGAAGATGGGCAATTACAAAGACAATGATTCCCTTATGATCCACTGTTTTCAGGATAGTCTGATGGAGGATGCCGCAGAGTGGTATACTAGTTTGAGTAAGAATGACATCCATACCTTTGATGAGTTAGCCACCGCTTTCAAGAGCCATTATGGGTTTAACACTCGACTGAGGCCAAATAGGGAGTTTCTCAGGTCCCTATCTCAGAAGAAGGAGGAAAGTTTCCGTGAATATGCGCAAAGGTGGAGAGGGGCAGCTGCCCGTATCACTCCTGCTTTAGATGAAGAAGAAATGACCCAGACATTCTTAAAGACCTTGAAGAAAGATTATGTTGAGAGGATGATCATCGCTGCCCCGAACAACTTTTCGGAGATGGTCACTATGGGAACCCGTCTTGAGGAAGCCGTCAGGGATGGAATTATTGTGTTTGAGAAAGCTGAATCTTCTGCAAGTGCGTCGAAGAGGTATGGTAATGGACACCACAAGAAGAAAGAAACTGAAGTGGGGATGGTATCAGCTGGAGCCGGTCAATCAATGGCTACTGTTGCTCCTATCAATGCAGCTCAAATGCCTCCGTCATACCCATATATGCCGTATTCTCAGCATCCTTTCTTCCCGCCATTTTATCATCAGTACCCTCTGCCACCGGGTCAACCTCAAGTGCCCGTCAATGCAATTGCCCAACAGATGAAACAACAGATGCCGGTTCAACAACAACAACAAAATCAGCAAGCTAGGCCTACTTTCCCTCCGATACCGATGTTATATGCTGAGTTGCTTCCAACTTTACTCCAGAGAGGGCATTGTACAACTAGACAGGGTAAGCCCCCACCTGATCCGTTGCCTCCAAGGTTCAGGTCTGATCTCAAATGCGACTTTCATCAAGGTGCCCTAGGTCATGATGTCGAGGGGTGTTATGCTTTGAAGTATATCGTGAAGAAGCTCATCGATCAAGGGAAGCTGACTTTTGAGAATAATGTCCCACACGTCCTCGACAATCCTCTTCCAAATCATGCCGCTGTGAATATGATCGAAGTGTGTGAAGAAGCTCCGAGGCTTGATGTCCGCAATGTCGCAACTCCTCTGGTGCCTCTGCACATCAAGCTGTGCAAAGCTTCTCTGTTCAGTCATGATCATGCCAAGTGTCTGGGATGTCTCCGTGATCCTTTGGGTTGTTATACTGTTCAAGAAGACATCCAAAGCCTGATGAATGATAATCTTCTGACTGTCAGTGATGTTTGCGTGATTGTGCCGGTTTTTCACGATCCGCCTGTCAAGAGTACACCTTTGAAG
This sequence comes from Medicago truncatula, assembly GCF_003473485.1. Lineage (NCBI taxonomy): Eukaryota > Viridiplantae > Streptophyta > Magnoliopsida > Fabales > Fabaceae > Medicago > Medicago truncatula. The sequence goes on along the minus strand of NC_053049.1, from coordinate 25,552,061 downwards.
AAGAATGCTGAGCCTTTGGTGATAAGGTTACCAGGACCAATTCCTTATGTTTCGGATAAGGCTGTTCCATACAAGTACAATGCTACTATGATAGAAAATGGAGTAGAGGTGCCTCTAGCCTCCTTTGCCACAGTAAGCAATATTGCCGAAGGGACTTCTGCAGCACTAAGAAGCGGGAAGGTTCGTCCGCCGTTATTTCAGAAAAAGGTAGCTACACCGACCATTCCACCAGTTGAAGAAGCAACTCCAACCGTTGTTTCACCCATTGCTACAGATGTGAACCAGCCTGGCAAATCTATAGAGGATTCGAATTTAGATGAGATTCTGAGAATAATAAAGAGGAGCGACTACAAGATCGTTGATCAGTTGCTGCAGACTCCTTCGAAGATATCTGTCTTGTCATTACTCTTAAGTTCTGAGGCTCACAGGAATACTTTGTTGAAAGTGCTGGAGCAGGCTTATGTTGACCACGAAGTTACGGTAGATCGTTTCGGTGGCATAGTGGGAAATATTACTGCTTGTAACAACCTCTGGTTTAGTGAAGAAGAGTTGCCGGAAGCGGGAAAGAGTCACAATCTGGCTTTACACATCTCGGTGAATTGTAAATCAGACATGATATCAAATGTGTTGGTGGATACCGGTTCCTCTCTCAATGTAATGCCCAAGACAACTCTAGATCAGTTGAGCTACCGTGGGACCCCGTTGAGGAGAAGTACTTTCTTGGTCAAAGCTTTTGATGGATCTCGAAAGAATGTGCTGGGAGAGATAGACTTGCCGATAACCATCGGCCCTGAGAATTTCTTGGTTACTTTCCAAGTGATGGACATTAATGCATCCTACAGTTGCCTGTTGGGAAGACCATGGATACACGATGCAGGTGCGGTTACTTCCACCTTACATCAGAAGTTGAAATTTGTGAAGAATGGAAAACTCGTTACAATCCATGGTGAAGAAGCGTACTTAGTCAGCCAATTGTCTTCTTTTTCTTGTATTGAAGCAGGGTCTGCTGAGGGAACTGCTTTCCAAGGTTTGACCATTGAAGGTGCAGAGTCAAAGGAAGCTGGGGCTGCTATGGCTTCATTGAAGGATGCTCAGAGAGCCATTCAAGAAGGTCAGACTGCCGGCTGGGGCAAGGTGATACAGCTCTGTGAGAACAAGCGTAAAGAAGGTCTCGGGTTCTCCCCGTCATCAAGGGTTTCCTCGGGAGTCTTCCACAGTGCAGGGTTTGTTAATGCTATCTCTGAAGAAGCCACTGGATCTGGTCTCAGGCCTGCATTTGTTACACCAGGAGGCATTGCGACAAATTGGGATGCCATTGACATTCCTTCAATCATGCATGTTTCTGAGTAATGTGTCTTGTTGCTTAAATGCTTTGTTTTCAAAATAACAATCCTCTCGCTCTGCCCAAAGCGAGAGTGATATTTTCTGTAAGGGCATGTTTGTTTCGGCATTGCCGTTGATTAATAAAATTTTGTCGTTTCTTCCACGACTACTTTTTTAGTGCTTTTTCCCTTGGAAACAATGGTAATGCCAGAAAAAACCAAAACGTCTGTATTTTCTTATTAATTTCAAAAATCTGCATGAAAAAAAAAACTCTTTCTAAAACCATCCAATCATTATATGCAGGTTGAACCATAATAAACCCGTTGAACACAGTAATCCTACGGTTCCTCCAAATTTTGATTTCCCTGTGTATGAAGCCGAGGATGAGGAAGGTGATGATATACCATATGAGATTACTCGGTTACTTGAGCAAGAAAAGAAAGCCATTCAGCCTCACCAGGAAGAGATTGAGCTTATCAACATAGGTACCGAGGAAAACAAGCGAGAAATCAAGATTGGTGCTACTCTAGAGGAAGGGGTTAAACAGAAGATCATCCAACTCCTCCGGGAATATCCGGATATTTTTGCATGGTCCTATGAAGATATGCCAGGTCTAGACCCTATGATCGTGGAGCATCGGATCCCTACCAAGCCTGAATGTCCTCCCGTCAGGCAGAAATTGAGAAGGACTCATCCTGACATGGCCCTCAAGATCAAGAATGAAGTTCAAAAGCAGATTGATGCGGGTTTCCTCATGACGGTTGAGTACCCTGAATGGGTTGCTAATATTGTGCCTGTGCCAAAGAAGGATGGTAAAGTCCGGATGTGTGTTGACTTCAGGGACTTGAACAAAGCCAGTCCAAAAGACAACTTTCCGTTACCTCATATCGATGTGCTTGTTGATAATACTGCTCAGTCTAAGGTGTTCTCCTTCATGGACGGTTTCTCCGGTTATAATCAAATCAAAATGTCTCCTGAAGATAGAGAAAAGACATCTTTTATCACTCCATGGGGTACTTTCTGCTACAAAGTGATGCCGTTCGGCCTAATCAATGCTGGTGCTACCTACCAAAGGGGAATGACCACTCTGTTTCATGACATGATTCACAAAGAAGTCGAGGTATATGTGGACGACATGATTGTGAAGTCAACGGATGAGGAGCAGCATGTTGAATATTTAACAAAGATGTTTGAAAGGTTGAGAAAATACAAGCTGCGATTGAATCCCAACAAATGTACATTCGGTGTCAGGTCCGGAAAGTTATTAGGCTTCATTGTCAGTCAAAAGGGCATTGAAGTCGATCCTGATAAAGTCCGGGCCATCCGAGAAATGCCAGCTCCACAGACAGAGAAGCAAGTCAGAGGTTTCTTGGGACGTTTGAATTACATCTCCCGATTCATATCTCATATGACTGCAACCTGCGGGCCAATCTTCAAACTACTCAGAAAGAATCAGCCTGTTGTATGGAATGATGAATGCCAAGAAGCTTTTGATAGCATCAAGAATTACCTGCTGGAACCACCTATCCTTGTCCCACCCGTGGAAGGAAGGCCTTTGATTATGTATTTGGCAGTGTTTGATGAATCCATGGGATGCGTGCTTGGTCAACAAGATGAAACTGGAAAGAAAGAGCATGCTATCTACTATCTAAGCAAGAAGTTCACCGATTGTGAAACTCGGTATACAATGCTTGAGAAGACTTGTTGTGCTTTAGCTTGGGCTGCCAAACGCCTGCGTCATTATTTGGTGAATCATACAACTTGGTTGATATCCAGAATGGATCCGATAAAGTATATCTTTGAGAAAGCTGCTGTTACTGGAAAGATTGCACGCTGGCAGATGCTTTTGTCAGAATATGATATTGTGTTCAAAACTCAAAAGGCAATCAAAGGTAGCATTCTTGCCGATCACCTTGCTTACCAACCTCTTGATGATTACCAACCAATTGAGTTTGATTTCCCCGATGAAGAGATCATGTATCTGAAATCCAAAGACTGCGAAGAACCGTTGATTAATGAAGGTCCAGATCCCAACAGCAAGTGGGGTTTAGTCTTTGATGGTGCTGTCAATGCTTATGGTAAAGGAATTGGGGCAGTCATTGTATCCCCGCAGGGGCATCACATTCCTTTCACCGCTCGAATTCTGTTCGAATGTACCAACAACATGGCTGAGTATGAAGCATGTATCTTTGGGATCGAGGAAGCAATTGACATGAGAATCAAACACCTCGACATCTATGGAGATTCTGCGCTCGTCATCAATCAGATAAAGGGTGAATGGGAGACCCACCATGCTAATTTGATTCCTTATCGTGATTATGCGAGACGTTTGCTGACATATTTTACAAAGGTTGAGCTGCACCATATTCCTCGTGATGAGAACCAAATGGCTGATGCTCTTGCTACTCTATCCTCCATGTTTCGAGTAAACCATTGGAATGATGTGCCAATAATCAGAGTGCAACGCCTTGAAAGACCTTCACATGTGTTTGCTATTGGGGATGTGATCGATCAGGCTGGTGAAAATGTGATTGACTATAGACCCTGGTACTATGACATCAAGCAGTTCTTGCTGAGCCGTGAGTATCCGCCAGGTGCTTCCAAACAAGATAAGAAGACCCTGAGAAGATTGGCCGGTAGATTCCTGTTAGATGGAGATATTCTGTACAAGAGGAACTATGACATGGTATTGTTAAGGTGTGTTGATGAACATGAAGCAGAGCAGTTAATGCATGATGTACATGACGGTACCTTCGGGACCCATGCTACAGGGCATACTATGTCGAGGAAGTTGTTACGGGCAGGTTACTACTGGATGGCCATGGAGCATGATTGCTACCAGTACGCCAGAAAATGCCACAAATGTCAAATCTATGCTGATAAGATCCATGTGCCTCCGCATGCTCTCAATGTTATGTCATCCCCATGGCCGTTCTCAATGTGGGGCATCGACATGATTGGAAGAATTGAACCGAAGGCTTCAAATGGTCATCGTTTCATCTTAGTGGCAATTGACTACTTTACCAAATGGGTTGAAGCAGCATCTTATACCAATGTGACCAAGCAAGTGGTAGCTAAGTTCATCAAGAACAACATCATCTGTCGATATGGTGTTCCCAGCAAGATTATTACCGACAATGGTACGAACCTGAACAACAATGTGGTGCAAGCTCTTTGTGAAGAATTCAAAATTGAGCATCATAACTCTTCTCCTTATAGACCTCAGATGAATGGTGCAGTTGAGGCCGCCAACAAGAATATCAAAAGAATTGTCCAGAAGATGGTGACCACTTACAAGGACTGGCATGAGATGTTACCCTATGCTCTGCATGGCTACCGTACTACAGTGCGCAGTTCAACCGGGGCAACCCCTTTCTCTCTTGTATATGGTATGGAAGCAGTTCTTCCTTTGGAAGTGGAGATCCCGTCTCTCCGTGTGATCATGGAAGCAAAGTTATCTGAGGCTGAATGGTGCCAAAGCCGGTATGATCAGTTGAATTTGATTGAGGAAAAACGTATGGATGCCATGGCTCGTGGACAATCATATCAAGCAAGAATGAAGACTGCTTTTGACAAGAAAGTCCATCCTCGAGAATTCAAGGTAGGGGAACTTGTATTGAAAAGGAAGATAAGCCAGCAACCCGACCCAAGGGGCAAGTGGACGCCTAACTATGAAGGTCCTTATGTTGTCAAGAAGGCCTTCTCTGGTGGTGCTTTAATCCTTACACACATGGATGGTGTAGAACTTCCAAATCCAGTGAATGCCGATATAGTCAAGAAATACTTTGCCTAGAAATGTGAAAAGAACAGCGTGGTAGGTCGAAAACCCGAAAGGGCGGCCTAGGCAAAAATGCGCTTCCCGGTGGATCGAAAACCCGAAAGGGCGGTCCAGGCAAAAATAAGGGACAAAAAACAAATATGAAAAGCTCGCTGAGATTGTACGCAACTCAGGCAAGAATGAGCGTCTCGATGAGCCGAAAACCCGGAAGGGCGGTTCATGCAAAAATGAGATTGAAACAAAGGGCAAGTAACTATATCTGGCCAACCACCGTCTCCCTTGGGGCATCTGCAGCCGTTAATGACCGTCTTCATCAAAAAGCTTATGTACTTGTGGATTCAAAGTTTCTAAGAAATGTAGTGATTACTGTGTTCAATGTACCACCAACCAATAAAATTACCATTTTCCAAGCTTTGTGAATCCGTGGAGTCACGCCTTTGGCTGACCACCACTCTTACACATCAATTTGAGCTTGTGCTTTTGTTTAAAACTCTACTTTTCTTCTACTTTCAAAGCTATACACAAATCATTTTCCTTCTATTTTGATAATGACAATGCCTGAAACAAACATTTTTGAAAATTGAAAACTTTTTGTCTATTTTGAAAAGCAAACCTGAGCAACAGGGTACATTCAAATGAAACATGCATGAGCGAGAGTATGGTGATGTCCATTTCAGTATATGTTACAAGCAGGTTCTCCTTCAGGATAGTCTGTGGTCAATGGCAAGAATGAAAAAACAGAATGAAAATGCATGAAAATGAATGAGCTCGCTAAGTTGAAAACCCGAAAGGGCGACTTAGGCAAAAATGAGCACCCCGCTGGATTGACAACCCGAAAGGGCAGTTCAGGCAAAAATGGGGCATTGAAAAGAATTTATTTCCCCGATGGATCGAAAACCCGAAAGGGCGATCCAGGCAAAAATGGGATGGAAAAAATGATGAATGAAAATTGAGAAAATAACATGCAAAAAGCATTGACCACAGATGCGATGTTTACAACTTACCCAGGACTGAAATGCCCAGCACAACGGCGTTTTCCCCAGTAAAGTCTTCCAAGATTCTATCTCCAGCAAGTTGCATAGCTACCTGCCCTCAGCCATGGTTCCGATACGTCTCTCAACGACGTCATCTCCAAAGAGGATTCCCAAGAATGTGTAATATAGCACGAGCCACTACGTGCCCAATATTCTGATGTCTTGTCTTCCCCGTGAAGTCGTGCCTACAAAATGCCAACAGTCATGCATTACAAGCATTCATACATGCATAATCATGCATATTACGTGCCCATGCATTTAATGAAACTGTTATATCATCCGTGCATATTGCATTTCCAATGTCAACATCAGTCTCAATTCGATACTCATGTCAGGTTCTGTCAAAACCTTGTGAGCCAATAATATCGGTCAATTTCTATCTTTCAAATCGAATCGACGTCAAGTCAATCTCAATCTATACTTTGTCAAAACAAACCAATCCCCAGTGAATATGTTTCCGTTTGGTCAAGTGGCTAGCTCAATCCAAGAGCAGCTTGTACCTGTCTATCTGTTTCTGTCCGGTGGAGTAACCAGTTCGAATCCTTAAGAACAACTTGTACCTGCCAATTTTACATGTTTTCAGTCGAGTCACCAGTTCGAATCCATAAGAACAACTCGTACTTGTCAATTTTCTCTGTTTTCAGTCGAGTCACCAGTTCGAATCCGTAAGAACAACTCGTACTTGCCAATTTTCTCTTTTTCCCAGTCGGGTCACCAGTTCGAATCCATAAGAACAACTCGCGCTGTCCAATATCCCCAAGTGAGTTACCAATTCGAATCCATAAGAACAACTCATGTTTGTCCAGTAACCTCTATCCCCTGTGAAGTGACCAGTTCGAATCCATAAGAACAACTCGCAGTTGTCTGTTTGTTTCATCCCCGGTCAAGTGGCTAGTTCGAATCCAAGAACAGCTTGTACCTGTCCAACTTGTTTCTAGTTTCCCGTTACTCTGCTATTCACTATCTTTGTCAATGTCTACCAATCCTGCAATGGATACGACATATTTTGTTAATTCCAATCCCCATGAGGTCTTGCATTCATAATCCAAATGATGCATGGCATGCATATTATTTGAAAATGGGTAGGCGTATTTTTACGTCCAAACACAGTGCAAATGCTAATATTTAAGTATCTTCGTCCTGTCAAGCCAAAGACTCCGTCTCTTGACTCTCCAGACAAAGAAACTTAAATAGGGGCAGCTGTTATACCCTGTTTTTGGACCTAAAAATACTGGGCCCAATTTCATTTCAAACTTTGTCAATTATCAAATTTCGACTGCACAGTTCAATTTGTCTCTGCCTCGCAGTATTTTCAATCACAATTTTACCTATGTTTTTCTTGCATAAAACCTTTTAAAATGTCTTTACTTGTCTTGTAAGTCATTTAAAAGTGTCTCTGAATCATTACATTGCTTTTTTCTACAGTTTATTTCAAAATTTGCAAAAAGTCATACAGAAGGGTATTTTGGTCATTTCCTGCAGTGGGACCCATTTTCATCCTTGTGACTGTCTCTGAGTCTTTTCAAATTCATTTTTAACTTTCCATCAGTAAACTTTGTTAAAATTCATTTCAAACTTGCATCTGAGTCAGTGTCAAGTCAATTTGATTCAGTTTAGGTCGTTTTTAGCCCTAGGGGCATTTTGGTCATTTCACATGAAATTTTGGCATGGGGAGGTTACTTTGAAGTACCTCATTTAAGCCATTGGTTCGTTTTAGTCCGTTTTGTCAGTTTTATTTTTGTTTCACTTTACGTTTGGTCAAATTACGTTTTTTATTCAATTTTATTTTTTAATTACATTTTGGTCCCTCAATTGAGGTCCCAAAATTACATGTCAGTCCAGTTTCTTTTCCAATTTTCATTTTAGTCCTTTTTTGGTCAATTACAGTTTAGTCCTTAAGTGTTGTTTTTTGCAGAAAAGTCCATTTTTTGTACAAGGCCGTGTCACTCTTTTTTTTTCAGGTCCAGGTGTCACTTTCTCATTTGTTCAGAGGCACACATGTCATGCTATAAAAGGTGCACAGTGCCACGCAGAGCCACAATCACACGCCAACTCATAAACACATTCCAAATTTTCTCTTTCTCAGCAATTAGATCAAAAACAGAAAATTCTCAGAATTTCTCAAGAACACCAAGAACATTCAAACCCTAACCGTTTTTCAGAATCACCAGAATCATTGAATCATCAACAAATTCATCAAATTCTCTGCAATTCTCAGAGATTCAATACTGAATCTTCATCATTGAATCGCCTCCTTCACAATACGAGTGCGAATCCATCGCTGTTAGCAACGGACTCAAGCACGATCACGAAGGGGACAGTGAGAAGAAGAGGGAAAGAAAACGAAGAAGACTGAACCGGTGAAGCAGACAAAGGATCACTGATTTATTTTCAGTGTCAAAGCCAAGAATCAACAACACAGAAAGCACAGAATCAAGTTTCCCGGAGAAACTCAACAGAATCTCCATCACAAACATCAGGTAAAACTCAGAACCTCATTTTCAAAATAAAATCATAGTTAAACCTGTAAAAATCACGCAAGCATATCAAATTTTTTCCAGAATCACAAACCGTAACCGTAACCGTAAACGCGTGAACCTCGCTTTTCCCTTTTCAAAAAGCATCAACGTAAGCGAATTGTTACAGATCAAGAAGGATAAAAAGATTTGATCCAAGAAAGTTTCAAAGGAAAAAAGGAGTTTCAAAACCGTGACATAAAACCTCAGATCTATAACGATTCAGACCTTGCATGCAAAATCTAACGCCATATTCTTGTTTAGAACGAAAAAGGATGTCTTAATCTGTAAAAAAATTTTGAAAACGGTGGAATTTCTCGCCTCCGGTGCGGCGGCGCCGCCCTGTTGGGCCGGCAAGCCACCACACCGGAGCGGTGAAGCTCACCGGAGAAGACAACCGGAGGAGAGGAGAGAGGTGAGAGCTTCTCTCACTAGGTTTAGGGTTAGAGAGAGAGAGGAGAAGGAAAAATGGACTGGACCGGTCCTGTAATCCTTTTATAAGCAGCTGAACCGGACCGGTCCAGCTTTGGTTCGTTTCCCTCAATCTAGACCGTTGGATCTAGGGTTCCATCTCCTGGATCAATCCAACGGTCCCTGCGTTTTCCTGTGTTTTGACTTTGGGCTTTGGGTTTGGGCTTAGTCTGTTTTCACGTTTTTTTGTTTTTTTGCTACTTGCACCACTTGCCTGCTGTTTGCACCCGTTGTTCATGCTAATTTTTACCAATAAATTCCAAGAAATTTACTACGTCATTTTACTATTTTTCTTGATAATTTTCAGTGGTATTTTACTTGGAAAAATTGATAAAAATTTTAGTGTTGTTTTGTCAAGGGTTTTTACTATTTTGAGTCACTTTTCTCGCATTTTTACCCGTTACCTCGTATGCATGATGTTCGTATTCGTCATGTTTGATTTGCATACTATTTCATATGAATTTTGCTACTGATTGCTATGCATATGTCACTGTTTTGGCGTGTTGGGTTCTATTCTTGCATCATACGCATTATTCATCACATATTTCCGGCTTATTTTCATCGTCACTCTACCGTCTTATGCCATACTTTCTTCCATCACTTTATGCCATATTCTTCTTTTACCATTTTCTACTAACATTTCCTTTCATGTTGATCACTTCATAGCACTTCATTATCTTCACTATTGTCTTCTTTAGTTTAGTTTTCTCTTTTACAAATTGTAATTCATTTGGTGATGTAATATTTTACCATTGGTTTGTAGCTTGGCAAAGGGGCCATAGAATGTATTTAGGCAATGTTGTAATATGGACTATGGACACTATGGCGCACCGACACGCACACACTCACCTTAGATGTATGCATAGGATTGTATGGTTAGATAAGCGCTTAGGTTTTAAACACTTAGAGAAAATCCATCTTTTTCCAAAAAAAACAATTGAACTTCACTTCAAAATTTTCATAATAAATATGAAGTCAACACTTCATTTTTTTCTTTCCTTTTTCTTAAGAAAAATTCAATTCATCTTAACCATTTAGACTTTCTTTTCAATCACTAATCAAACCTCACTTTTTGCTAAATCTAATGCCCTTGAGGCCTCTCGTCTCTATTCTTCAAAATCTCTTTTCAAACTTAAAATCAACCAACAAAAACAAAAACTATTTTTGAGCAAGAACTACGCCGGTTTTGATCCCGTAAAACGGTACGTAGGCAATGAGTCAAAACTCATCCAAGCCGAAATAAAAAATCAAAGTCTTGCAACTTCTCTCCCCCCATTCTTAACTAAATAAACCTCCCATTTTCAAAAGTAAGTAAAAATAAGCGTGAATATAGACTTAGGAAAACGGCTCCTATAGAGGACTATAGTTACTCCGGGTGCCTAACACCTTCCCGTAGTAAAACCGACCCCCGAATTCGGAAACTCAAGGGTTTTTCTCCTTTTACCCTTCCCAAGAAAAAAGAGAGATATCAACGGTCGAAAGGTACAAGTCCAATTAATGGCTTGGCACCCAAAAACCATGATAACAGGCTCTGATACTCTTTCTTTTGTTTCTAATCTTTTTGTTGATGACAAAAGGGGGAGTAAATGTATAGTATTTGTTAAGGCACTGAGCCCTGCTATAACCACTTCTAAACTTCTTTTAAATACCTCTGATTTGATTTTTATGAGTATTTTATTGAAATTTAATTAATAAGAATAGAACTTAGGGGGAGCTTACAAACCTCACCTTAAAGATCTATTAGACTCAGGGGGAGCTTACAAACCTCTGTCCCAGTAGTCAACTTATTAATTAGATCAACAACAATTGAACATTTTAAATACTATTGTTTGTCATCATCAAAAAGGGGGAGATTGTTGGAACAAAATGTGTTTCACAAAGAACCTTATTAAGTTTTGATGATAACAAGGTATTAAAAATTGTCAATTGGTTATTACTAATAATTGTTCAAGTGTACAGGACCAAAGGCTACTCAAGTTATTTCAATAGGTCTTGGAAGAACAATGGAAAGAAAAAGAAATTCTGAGCATCTGAAGAAAACTGCTCCTGAAGCTAAACTGCTCCTGAAGAGATGACGTCATCAGAAGCAGAACGTCATCAGAAGCAGAAAGTCATCAGAAGCAGAAAGTCATCAGAAGCAAAAGTTTTCATCAGAAGCAATATTTTCACCAGAAGCTACATTTGATCCTTTAATCAAACTGAAGATTCAAAGTTGCTGATTCTCAATTCAGTCTTATCAAAGAAGAACGATGAATTGAAAGGGAGGTATCAACGGATATATGGAAAGCACTGAGCACTTGTCTCTCTTTAATAGAGTTGACAAAGTACAAGTGTACAACCACTACCTCCACTACTCTGTTTTCTGTCTACGCTACAAGACAAAACAACAGCCATGCCTGCAGAATTTGTACAACTCAAGATGGGAATGAATTTGAAGTTTATTCTTCAAAGGACTACACACAAATCAGGCAAAGGATCACTGGTGGATAATCAAAGGATTTCAAATGACTCTTTAGACGTGCTGATTATCTCAACGTCTCTTTCACGCCTCTATATAAAGGAGTGAAGACTTGAAGATAAGATAGAGATATACATAAGTTCAAAAGCGCCAAAACTCTGTCAATTTGATACTACAAAAGCACACTGAATTTCTGCACTGATTTGATACATCTTAGAAATTCAAAGTCTAGAGTCTTTTCTGTATTGTATTGTGAACACCACTGATTGTATATCAAGTGTTCAATTCAAACTCAATTCTCTGTATTTTTGTTTGATTAGAAGTCTCTTGCCTGCGTGCTTGAGCATTAGAAGTCTCTTGCTTAGTGCTTGAGCATTGGAAGACTCTTGCGTGTGTGCTTGAGCATAGTTTTGTGAAGTCTCATACTTTGAAAGTATTGAGCAGTTGTAATCTTGTGATTATAGTGAAATCTCCTTGGAAGTGCAAGGGGGACTGGACTACTTCCGTGTTGTGGAAGGAACCAGGATAACTGCTTGTGTCTTTGTCTTTCTTTTCTCTGCTCTGTTCTTTCCGCTGCATATCTGATTCTGATCATTTCATCAGAAGCACTCTCAAACTGCTTCTGAAGTTTTATCAGAAGAAGAATTTTCTAGACAGAAAAAGAAAACACAATTCAACCCCCCCCTTCTTGTGTTTTTCTCACCTTCACCTTATAATATTATAGATTATTATGCAAAATTTTATTCAAAAATATTAATTCTACATATGAGTTTACTTTAAAGGAGGGACCAAAAATGAAGATGAAGTTCTTTTGGAAGACTAGAAGTTGAAGAAATTTTTTAGAGGGACTAAAATAAAAAGTTGATATATTTATAGGAACTAAAATAATATTTAACCCTTATTTTAATACTCTTATTCAACATATAATTTTCTTTTTTGGTTACTTTCTTTCCATCACATCATCAAGTATCGCATTTCACTTTCTATGTTGTTTTTCTCTCTCAACGGCGTGAAAACATTTTCTAAAAAATGAAAGTTTTTTAGGGAATCAAAATTGAAAGTTTGTGATACTTCGGGGTCAAAACTGTCGTCAACCATAAAATTAAAACTATATACTTAGAAAAACTTTGTTAAATTGTGTTGTCAAATCACAACTGATCACGTAATCACAACAGCGTTGATTGTCCGATCTTAGTTAAACGTTTCAAAAAAAGCATATATAATTTTTACTTTAAAATTTAAAAAATCAAACTAACAAAACCATCTAATCTTGATCAGAAGACCACAACCTTGGGAATTAATGAGAGCCACCTAGCATCTTTCAAGTTGCCAAAGTTGTCCCTTCTCTACAAACATTTAGTTGGCCACACGTTACTTCAGAAAAAAAAATTGGTGTTACTTTGTCGGGCCGTTTGTACTTGCCTTATCCTTAGCATTTTGTTTGCATTTAATTAGTAGATTAGTAGATGTTTTCTTAAATGGTTTGCAGATATAAATAGGTTGGAAAAGTATCAAATCTTGCTGCAAATATAGTCAATGATGGCTTATGGAAACGGACTAGAACCATCCCTCTAACTCATGCATTTTCTTTCTACAAAGAAAGCAATATGACAAATCGATCATCATTTATTTATACTGTTAGAGACTATAATATTATAAACATGTCACATTTAATATTGATCACACGTCAATACAATCATCTAACTCATTTGGATTGGTATGGTGGTGTTGTAGATGACTACATATTGCGTCATAAACTCGAACCTAAAAGCTAGCATACGGATCATTTGGACTCATAAGAGTTAAAGGGTTAATATATGTTTGCCCCTGTAATATTAGTGATTTTCGGTTTATCCCCTGTAAAAAAAATTGTTTAGATTCCAACCCTGTAATTTGAAGATTTTTTAACTTTGGACCTTCATGGCATCAAATTACAAAATTTAAGGTACTTTCGTCCCCTGTAATTTGAGAGAATTTCTGTTTAATCCCCCCTGTCATATCATCGATATTTCGGTTCACCCTCGCTATATCATTGATTTTGTACGGTCAATATTCATGAAGTTCTAAAACCAAAAATCTTCAAATTACAGGATTGAAATCTAAAAAAAAAAAATTACAATGGATAAACCGGAAATCTCTAATATTACAAGAGTAAACATATATTAACCCAGAGTTAAATGTACCAACTTGCCTATTCGGTCAAAAAATTTGGACGCAACTTGGCTTTCCCTTTCTTTGTAATGTGGTTGAGATTGAAAAAGACCGGCGCTGACTTCTTAAATGTCATTTCTATTTAATATGGTCTCTAACTAGGTAAGGAAAATTTGGTCACAGCAATAAATGATTCAATAATTTGAACCTATCACATTATTGTTTCAATTCTAATCCAGGTCCACTCTCTGTCTTCTATAACAAGAAACAGCACATTTGCACCACCTTGTCTGTCTACTTGAGTACAGAAAAGTTGCTAAGAAATAAAAATATAAAAAAATGACTCATACCATCAAAGTGTTATTTCGTTTGTTCATTTTAATCTTCTACATGAGAACTAGCACTTCACTTGACAGTTTAGCCGTCAATCAATCTATCCGAGACGGCCAGACATTAGTTTCGGCTAATGGGATTTTTGAAATAGGTTTCTTCAGTCCTGGAAATTCAAAAGGTCGGTATTTGGGTATGTGGTACAAGAATTTAACACCTTTAACAGCCGTATGGGTGGCTAACAGGGAAACACCGGTGCACAATAACTCCGGAGTCTTAAAACTCAATGAAAATGGTGTTCTTGTTATTCTCAGTGGCGCAAACAGCAATGTTTGGTCGTCCAAGATATCAGAAACAGTCTTCGTCAATAATTCAATAAATGCTCAGCTCTTGGACACGGGAAATTTTGTGTTGAAAAATGGGAAGGACTATATTTTGTGGCAGAGTTTTGATTATCCATGTGATACATTACTGCCGGGAATGAAGCTTGGATGGAACTTAGTAACTGGTCTAAACAAGATTCAATCATCGTGGAAAAGTACAGATGATCCAGCAAAGGGAGAATATTCTAGTGGTGTTGACCTCCGAGGATATCCACAAGTAGTTATAATGAAGGGGTCCGCCATAAAATTGAGAGTAGGATCATGGAATGGTCGCTCTTTTACCGGATATCCAACACAACCATTGAAAGAGAAGCAAATATTTGAATTTGTCATAACTGACAAAGAAGTGTATCATCGATATGAAGTCGTTGATAGATCAATGATTTGCGTATATAGACTGTCCCTTACAGGAAATTTGCAGGCTTTATGTTGGACAAGTCATTCGAGCTCAAGGATAGTTATCTACACCGGCGCGGAAGATTCATGTGATAATTATGCAATGTGTGGTGCTAATTCTATATGCAATATGGATGGCAATGTGCCGAAATGTGAATGCCTGAAAAGTTATGTTCCTAAGTTTCCTGAACAATGGAATATATCATATTGGTCTGGTGGCTGCGTTCCGAAAATTGAATTAGTTTGCGGAAACAACAACACAAGTGGCTTCTTGAGGTACAAAGAAATGAAATTGCCAGACACTTCTTCATCGTTGTATAATAAGACTATGAACCTTGTGGAATGTCAAAGAGTGTGTACGAAAAATTGTTCGTGTACCGGTTATGCAAATATGGATATCCGAAATGGAGGTAGTGGCTGTCTTCTTTGGTTTGGTGATCTGGTTGATATGAGAGTAATCTCCCAATGGGGGCAAGATCTCTTTATCAAAGTCCCTTCTTCTGAACTAGGTACAAACTTTATTATTTAGTCTTTCTTTCTTTCTTTAGTTATTTTTCCTTTCTGTTGTTGAGTTAACTCTATTATTATTCGAAGAAGCGGGAGGGGAGGGTAATCGTGAAAACTCCCAATAAAATGATTTGGCATTGCAGCTACGACAATTGCAGAAGAGATATGAGAATCACCAGATTTTGCTAGCAACTTCCAACAAAGTTATAAGTGATTCTTTTTAAATGTGACAATGACGCTGCTTTTATTTTCCAACTTACCTCCTTTTGTTATTTACATACAGGAACTTCTACGGTACACCCGCAAATTAAGGTGTACCGGTACTCTCGCTTACATTTTTATAAATTAACTATCATTTTTTTATGAAAGAAATATGTGTTTATTGACATATATATTTTAGAAAATATCATTTTATAAGAAAAAACATCATTTCATTTTTTAGAAAACTCATACTAAATTTTTCTACATTTTATTGTAAAAAATAATCAAAATTCTCTATTATGAGTGATAGGAATTCAGAAAAATCAAATTTTATTGTGTTGACGTTTTTGATAAATAAGATTTAGTTATTATAATTATAGGTGATAGAAAATATTTTTTTCCTACAAAAAATAACTCATTTAACTATTAATTTAAGGATTTGGTGTACCAATACACGCAAATTGTTAGGTGTACCATAGAATTTGCCTTACATAAAAAGTGCCAACTGTAACTACTATTTAAAGACTAGTCATATACTTTTGTGAGATTAAATTGAATAGTTGTACATGTTTTTGATGAGGGGTAACCTTGTCGCAACTGGTAAAGTTGTTGTCATGTGACAGCCTCTTGTGTAAAACAGGGTAAAGCTGCGTACAATACACCAAATGGTGGGACCCTGCATATGCGGGAGCTCTAGTGCACCGGGCTGCCCTTTAGTTGTACATGTTTTTGATGATTAATCATGCTTTGCATCTTTCAGATTACATTAGTGTTGATGTCCCTAGAAGCATGAAAAAGCGGCTGGTGCGGATCACAGTTGGCCTGATTACTGTTGGATTTTTAACATGTGCCTGCATAATAATATTTATAAGGAAAGGTGAGTTTTGAATTAGATTTAGTAACAATTAAAATAGTATGCAAGCATCCATATTTAAATTTACATTCTAAAGCCTAAACTTGTTTGTTGTAGTAACTAAATACTTGATGTTGTTATGTTGCACATTTCAGTGGCACCAAGGTTATATCGTCGTGCACCATTTCAGAAAAGGCAAGTATATTCGAGATTGATAAAGGAAGACATGGATCTACCGATATTTGATTTTTCAATCCTTGTTAAAGCCACTTATAACTTCTCTAGCACAAATAAACTTGGGGAAGGTGGATTTGGACCAGTGTATAAGGTAATATAGCCATATTCAATGAAGACCTTTACCTTTTTCAATAAATTTTTGTTATCCTAAATTATAGTATTCAGGGAACACTCGTAGACGGGAAGGAGGTAGCCATAAAACGACACTCAAAGGTGTCAGATCAAGGATTGGAGGAGTTTAAAAATGAAGTTGTGTTGATTGCAAAACTTCAACACCGTAATCTTGTGAAGCTTCTTGGTTGCTGCATTCATAGAGAGGAAATGTTATTGATATATGAATACATGCCCAACAAAAGTTTAGACTACTTCATCTTTGGTCTGTGCCTTTGATATTTAACTTTACATTAAAACATTTGTATATAGTTATTTACTAAATAAAAAAACCTATAGATAAATAAAGCAAATTGTATGCTAAACAGTTTTGTGGAATTAACTAGATGAAACCAGAAGCAAGCTCTTGGGCTGGACGCACCGTTCCCACATTATTGCTGGCATTGCTAGAGGACTTCTTTATCTTCACCAAGACTCTAGACTCAGAATTATTCATCGAGACTTGAAAACCAGCAATATCCTATTAGATGCCCATATGATTCCAAAAATCTCAGATTTTGGCTTGGCTCGGACATTTGGGGGAGATCAAGTTGAAGCCAAAACAAAAAAGATGGTCGGAACATAGTAAGTTATCTTCTTTTTGTACTTAGTGATTAGCTTGTGTGTAATCATTTTCTTTTTGTTCTAATTACTCTCCAATCAATATTTCTAGTGGTTACATGCCTCCAGAGTATGCAGTGCACGGTCGTTACTCCATGAAATCCGATGTGTTTAGTTTTGGCGTAATAATATTGGAGATAATTAGTGGGAATAAAATTAAGGGGTTTTACGACTCAGAAAACTCTCTCAACCTCCTTGGATATGTAAGTATAATTGTTATAATTACCTATTTGAATTGTGTGGTATCATGATAGATTCAAAGTTTGTAACGACATCAAATTTAATGGCTATAGGCTTGGAGACTCTGGATTGAAAACATGCCACTGGAACTATTAGATACGCATTTATTTGAGATGTGCATTTCTTCTGAAGTCATAAGAAGCATACATGTTGGGTTGTTATGCGTACAACAAAAACCCGAAGATAGGCCGGACATGTCCTCTGTCATTCTTATGTTGAATGGTGAGAAATTATTGCCTCAGCCGAAGGCTCCTGGATTTTATTCTGGAAAGAGTTCACTCGAAGCCACGTCTCTATCCTCAAATCAGATGTCACTTACAATTTTTGAGGCAAGATAGATTATGAAGAATCAAAGCAATAAAATCTGTATTCTGATATAGCTTCCAAATTTATAGAGTGAACCTGTAAATGTATATGTAGCTTCCTTTTGTTGATATGAATCGTTCATATCTCCTTTGATAAATTATTACAAACTTGTTTATTGATTCAAAATATAGTTTTTTTCTCTTTACACAACTTCATGAAGATGGTAATTTCTAAGCAAAAAAATTCAGTTATTAACCATAATATATTGATATTTTGCAATTTCAGCTCACATATATAATGTTTAAGTTTATGTTGGATTTCATTTACTATTCTTTTATAGAGAAACTATTGTAATAAAACTAAATCTGATTTCCTCAAAAGTAAAACAAAATCTGGTGTGTGCAAATAAGAACCGTGAAGAATGGCCAAATATGTTGGAAAAATATTCATAAATTTGTTTTGATTGGACAAATATTCATAAATTTGTTTTGTGTGTTATTGAACTTTTGACCAAATGACCACATCCTAATACTTCATATCCACTATGCTTCTAATGTGTAATGTGCAGTAAACATGTATTTTGTTTACTTAACATAACACATCTTTAATTCTTCATCGTCGCTTGCCACCAAAGACAAAAAAATGAATGAATTTGACATAATAGACGTTAAATAAAAAAATTCACATTAAAGAGAATGACATTCAAAAACAAAATTATTAAAAAAAAAAATTAAACAAATAACATCCAAAAACTAAAAAAACAATTCTTTATGATATGACTTTCGGAGTTTCTAATTGAGTTTGATCATCATATTATACTAAGATAATCCACACAGTTGGGTTTGACACCACATCTTCACCCTAAACATTAAGGTAATAGGTATATTGGTCATATCATTTATATGTTGCTCAATATTTGCTCTAGCATCCAATGTGAAACTTTAACTCACTTGACACATTAACATTTCTCCCGCAAGTTTAAAATTCTTCGCATCCGCAATCTACCACCTAGAACCACTCCTCCTTCCCCACAAAATCAAACTGGGATATGATTTCATCACTGGACCTTATTGGAGAACCAACATTTCTGTGGGATTAATCCATTGGACAAAGAGCAACCACACAATAAGAATGATACGACATTTTCACCTAATATTCTAAGGATGACAAAATTATAGTCCGTGCATGAGTCAAATATCCATACTAGTCGCTTAGATAAAAGAAATAGTTTTTGATAAATAAAGAAAACTATAGAAATAGTATTTGGTTAAAAAAAAAACATGAATTTTTGTTTTTTTACCAAGAGACGGGAAAGAAAGAAGAAAAAAGAAAAAAATTACTCTGAGGTAGACAAACCTAAGGCAAATTTCATTCATATTAAACTTGAACTCACAGACACTTGATGTGTCTTTGGATTATGGTAAAAAAAAAAAATTGAACTTGAATAGTAAATGTAGCTCAATTGATAAGCTATATGAAGTGGGGTTTGAATATGGATTCTCCATTTCTTCATACTTAATTAAAGTGCGTAACTTTAATCACTAAGCTACTTGATCAAAAATGTAAATAAAATTAAACTTGAATAAACCAATGGTATAACTAAAAAATTTAGAGACAAAGGTTCCAATAACTAATAATTTTTGGTCACGTTTTACTTACCTCTAGTTGAACTCTAAATTATGAATAACTCAACTGATTTGACTTTAAGAGTTAAAGGATTATGTTCAAGTCGAGTGGCTTTAATAGATATACACATATTAGAGTATAAAGTTATGTTATATATACGATATGTTGCCTATGATGCATTGAGTTCAAATCTCTATCGTTATTTTTTTAATTTCTTATGTGCTTTTGTTAATAAAATTATATAAAAAACATTCAAGGGGGATTGAACCGGTGCAACCCTAGCTTAGAGATTAAAAGTATTCCTAACCACACCAAGGCAACAACACTAAAATAGTTTTAACTTGCTTTTAATTTTTATATCTCACCTATATTTTGTGTGGATAACATATTTTTTTTTTAAAATTTTCAATTCAAAATATATGTGTAACATAATATAAATTACATAATATTTATGTTATAATATCTTTATCACCGGTTTAAATTATGTTTTATATAAAAAAAACTAATAGTCAATCGAATTAACTAATAAAAAAATTTAAATTTACACAATAATTGGCCCATCCATAAAATTATTTCTGACTCCGCCATTAGTTCCAATCTGAACGTAAGGAAAACAAATTCTAACAACCAATTACTAATCATATAAAATAAAAAAAAAATAAAAAAAATAAAAAAAAAACCTTCATCTAAAAAACACACAAGGTTAAAACAAAACAAAGCAGACAAAAGCATTTTAACTTGTTAAAGTCAACTCAACCTTTTAAGGAGAAAAGTCACTTCTACATTTATTACCAACTAACATCATGACGAACATTTCATCTTTCCTCTTTTATATATGGGTTATGCTACCAAGTGTTTTAAGGGCACTTGTTAAGAATTTAATTGATAAAATTATTTGTAATTCGTACGTAAAAAATGTTTCTTTTTAAAGTTTCAATCCATTGAATATAAAATTTTCAAGATTTTTTTTTTCTTCTTTGGACAGACTGGGTAGTATCATGGGCTAATTCTGAGATAATTATAAATAATTGGTAAAATGTAACGGTATAATTATAAATTTTGATTTGATAAAGAATAATTGGTAAGCGAAGGGAAAAATTAAGGGTATAATGATAAAGAATAATCGCTCACTAATTATTCTTAATTCATTACTTTTTTCAAGATTTGGTAAATTAAGGGTATAATGAGAATTGAAAATTTTGATATGTGAAGATGATAAAAATGTTTCAAGTTTATTGAAGATGATTTTGATTGTTGGGATAAGCTTCTAATGTATTGTAAATACCCGTATTCGTGCGGGTAGTTTATATACGGGTAATCCACAGGTATTTAGATACCCACAGATATTCGCGGGTACCCATGGATTTTTGAATTAATTTTTTTTTTATACAAAGAAAAATACTTTTTTTATTACGTATAAACTTCAACTTTTAAAGATCCATACATAACATATTCCATTCAAATTTTATAATCCATACCATAATCCAACAAAAATCATGATTCTTACATAATACCAAGAAAATTCATCATACCATAATGCATATGATTCTTAGATAATCCATACAAATTCTTGAAGTAAAATAAAAGGATAAAAACAACCAACATCCAAAAAGCATAAAAACCTCCAAATAAAAGCTAGAAAAGACTAAAATCTAAATAAACATCCAAATATTCATATGCATTCTAAGCAATTTACTTAATTTATTAACGGGTACGGAGACCCGCGGACACAGATATCATCAAATCTGTGTCAATAAAATAACGGGTAGTTAAATTCCCGTTTATTATACCCACGGGTATCCGTTTAGCTACCCGCATCCGTGCCTATGACGGATTTTATCCGTGGATATCCGCGGGCACGTATTTTTTTGTCACCTCTAGAAAGAACCAATAGTTGAGAAAAATTAAAACTAAGGGTCCAAAAGGCTGAATTTTAACATAGAAGGACCAAACTTAAATTGACTTCATGGAGCATTGATAAATTTAACAAATGAGATTTTATTGAGCCTTAGCAAAGCAAAGGAGCCAAATCAATAAAATCTTTGAAAAAAAACCTTAAAAAAAGTTATTTTTCTACTCCAAGATGGAAACCCTAACATAGTGGTTGTTTAATTATAGCTTATACTTCATCCATCTCTATATATAAGCACCAATTTTATTTTATTTTTGTTCCTAAATGTAAATCTATTTTCAAATTACTAAATACTTTTATTTTTTTCTTAAACGTACCTCTAATTAATACTACTAACTTGGCTTGTAATATGAAAAATCAAATTTAATAAACATACAAACAAAGGACAATTTAGTAATATTAACACAATTAATTACAGTAACAACTTTTCTTAAGAAATATTTTTCTTAAGAAATATGAAAAATGCAAAAGGTGTTTATATATTTAATGTCAAGTAAATTTATATATTTAATTATTTAAAATATATTTAAATTTTGAATTAATATTTTCTTTTTAATATATATCCGTGGGTCTTGCTTCTCTAGCAAGTTTCTTTGTTAAAAAAAGAAAAAAATAATAATTAAAAAGAAAAAAAGAAATATTTGTACTCTAAAAATGGAAACCAAACTTTACCATTTGTTTCATTTCCCGCGAACTCTAATGAACTAGAGAGAGAGTCTTCACTTCATCTTCTCTGTTCTGCTTATTTCTTTCCTTTCTTTTGCTTCTCTTTTCGTGGTTTTTGTTGCTTTTCGCGCCGTTTCTTGATTCCGATTTCATCACCTTTTGTGCTAAGTTCACAATTTATTCTCTTGTTTGTTATGATTTCACTGTTTTGATTATGTTTCATGTACTGATTTCGTTAATTTCAGTGGTGCTCATGTTTCCAATTTTCTGGATTCTGATTTCGTTGCCTTTTGTGCTAAGTTCGCAGTTTCTAGTCTCATTCATGATGATTTCACTGTTCTGGTTATGTTCATGTTGATTTCGTTTAGTTCCATGGTGCTCTTGTTTCTTGATTTGGTTTTAGTATCTTGTGATTCAAAAAAATCATCAAGAATGCACTTTTTTTTTTTTTTAATTCAAGGAGATCAGCATTGGTGTTTGCTTTGTAGATTAAGATATTTAGTGTTGATGGAAGCATCATGTTTTTTTGGTATCTCATTATTGATATGGTTGGTGTTGCTAGGGTTTAAAATGCAAACCGGATAATAGTGGATGCGACATCACTTTTAGTGTATCAATTGCGTTTCGGTCGGAGTTTATGTACTTTGAATTGAAAGAGTATTATAGTTGTTGGTTATATCAATGTTGTTAAATACCAGCCATGGCGGCACTGTTGAATAGTGGAATCCAAACAAATCGCAATCGATACACTATTTAATATAAATATCGTGAAATGGCGGATATTATAAAACTGTTACGTATAGGAATTTGAACATACCGCTATTTGCCGCAATCTTCAATTACAGCACTAGGTTGTATTTCTTGTATAAGCCTCAGGGCTCTAGATAATTGCTAATTTTGGATCTTTCAGTCCAGCATATGCTACTAATGTTCTATTTTCTTTTACCTCGAATTTTGTTTAGTAACTTTCATTATATGGTTAATTTGATTTCCAGAAACAAAGATATGACGAATTTTTGCCCAATGTGCCATAGTCTGCTGATGTTGGAACCTGCTACGGATGATGGTGGTACAAAATTCTACTGTAATGTTTGTCCTTATGTTCGCCGCATACAGGAATCAATAGAGGAGAATGTTTTGCTGGTCAAGAACCCTCCCACATCTGCAAAAAAATTTACCCCTGGTGGATGGTGCTTTTCACTCTCTCTTTCTCTTGTCCTCATATTATCATATTAACTAATTAATCTCTATATAAGAAATTATCTTTCTTTTTTCACTTTTGCAGTAGTGATGTATGCATGAAGGAGCATGTTGAGCATGAAAGGGCTTATGCACAACATTATGCAAATGAGAGAGAGAGAGAAGAGCTGAAGAAGAAAAAGAAAAGGCTTATTCTGAAGCCTTTTCGCTATTCATGTATATATATTCTATCTCTTGCTCTCTCTTAAATGTGGTTTCTTTTATTGTTGTGTTTTGATTATTGTTTGATTCTCTTTTATAGGAAAGAGGGTGGAGGTTCTTCAACCTCTGAGGCTATGGTAAGTTAAACTTTATAAATCAATATCATTTGGTTTTATTTAAGCTTGAATTAACATTCTTAATTAAAAAAATTTAGGGACTTGCAACTATGATGTGGCAGACTATGACTGATGTGGTGAGTCCCTTAGAAAGTTTTGATTGTTTCTCTTTTTTTCTTTATTGTTATATATAATTTAATTTAATGTAATTTTAATTTGATTTATGTGATCCCATTGGATTAGCAAAAGAATGCTTGGCTGAATAGGGTTGCTAGTGACAAGGCTAAAGGGAAGGCTCCTGCAAACGAGGTGGTGAACATTTCTGATGATGATGATGAGGATTAAACAGGTATTTCATCTATCACTCTGAATTCAAAGTTTATATCAGTAGGTTGATTCAAAATCTGATTTGTTTTCCTGCTTCCAACGTTCATGATTTCAAATTGTTATGTCCCTTTGCTTTGTTGAAAGATGCATATTTCCCTCTGCATTAAGTTAATCTTTTTATGCATTATGAGTCAATTAAGTACTTTTAAGTGTTTTATTATTATTATAGACTTATAGTAATATACATAGGTGAAATTAACCTTAACGAGCCAGCTTTCATATTGTTCTCAGAGTTGATCTTAGGGATGTTCCTTTATCGGTCACCACACTTTGTCATAAGAGTATTAGCAAATAAGCCATCTTTGGGAGAACTATAAGTATTAAAAAGTTTAGAACAATTTCCCGCTGTATTCTTATTAATTATATTAGTAGAAAATAATAATCGAGTAAGAGAGTGCATATTTTAAATTATTATATGGAAAACTGCGTATTTTAAACTGTTCTATGGAAAATCTGTAGCATCATTCCAATTTCCCTCAGAGTTTGATGTACATTCTACAACTACCGTTATCTGAGTATCTTTGTTTCTCTAATCTGTTATGTCAAATAAAGTACTATGATTCCACTTAGAGAGAATGGGACTGCTACTAACCATGCTTTGTGTGCTAAAGTAAAGTTGTACCTGGGTGTGGATAATTCTGTATTTCTGGTTATACATGCTTAGGATATTATAATGTTTTGAAGTCCCTAGTATTTATCTTGATCTTTGTGTTCCATTTGTTATTTGTTACTACTTTACTCAAATACTTTATGAAGCTAGTTTCAGCATTAGCATTTGGGTAGTCCTGCAATCTTTATAGGAACCTTGTGCTTGGATGAATGTCTATT
Source organism: Medicago truncatula (assembly GCF_003473485.1). NCBI lineage: Eukaryota > Viridiplantae > Streptophyta > Magnoliopsida > Fabales > Fabaceae > Medicago > Medicago truncatula. The sequence continues at coordinate 25,527,170 of NC_053049.1, read as the reverse complement.
ATCAGTATATTGTGCCGTGATTTGCTTTTGATCGTCGTCAATATCGATTTATAACAAAAAATAATGAAATTTAATCGAATGCCACATTACATTTCTTTGCTTAATTCTACTGATGTCAAGTGAAAAGTACTAAATTGAAGGTGCCACAACAGTTTTTTTATATAAGCAGGTGTCATAATTTCATATTTGTTTGTGTACAAACTGTTGGAAGTTTGAAACCAAACTTGATCTTCAAATTAAAAAAAAGAAACTGGTGTAGCAGATTTAGCATTCTTAATGGGGTTTATGTCTTTTAAACTTCAAATGCAAATGGAGGAATTTGTGAATTAAATCTACATTTGGTACGATTTACAATCTGTTGTGTTCAGTTTTATTAATTTAATAAGTGATATAGTTATTTTAACTATAAAATCTGATCAAATAAACAGACACACATCATTCATATGCATTAAAATTATATGACATTTTTGGTTTGTTTATGCAGGATTTGAGTTCTTGTGGGGTAGAATCGAAGTTTCAGGCTGCTATAGTTCTTACTTTCTTAAAGAAATGGATTGTTAAAGACAGATACTGTTATACATAGGAGTTTCCATCTAAAAATGTTCATGAGCCACAAGTGAAGTGGCATACATATATTCACATGGTTATAGTATAATTGTTCTTAATTAGGTGCTTTTCAGAGTTAACTGTTGATCAGACATATATTACAGTGATTTGATAAAAAATATTAAATGTTTTGGACGCAATTGTTTCTCCTAATTACCATTAGATTTGTCATTCTTGTTACCATAGAGTATAATATCATATTCAGGCTTCAAATTCAATGTTCAGCTACATCTTGTGACTTTGTCTCATTTATTTTAGACTAATCAAATCTCTAGAAGCTTTTCATTTTTTTATTTTTTTTCCCATTTTGTCACAACATTGTTGTCTATCTTAAGTCTTAATTGTTGAAGACTCCCTTTAATGATTAGATAAACAATTCCTAGCAAATAAGCACTCAAAGTTCACTCAAGGAACCTTTCAATCTCACGAACTCAGAAATTTCATTTTTAGTCTTTCAATTCCTTGTCTTGATCACTAATCTTCCATTCTTGATATCATTAGTTCTTATTTTATCGTATCATAATTATTGTCATATAATTATCTCTCTAGCTTTTCAATACTGGAATTTGTAAGCTATAACCAAAATATTGTCTCAAAATTGCAATCAGAATGAGTAAAAAAAAAAAACTTAACCTTGGCTTGCACTGATGCATCAAACTGTTGAGTGTAGAATAAGGTGTTACTTGTAACTGAGATGGCTATATATAGCCAAGTACCTAATGAAAGAAGCAATGTGAGTTTTACCATCTTAACAAGTGGTATTTTGGGCTCCTGTTAAGTCTCTATTTCCAAAAGAAAAATGCAGTTTTGTTTGGAGAGAGAGAAAGAGTTAGTTACAATGGAAAGAGTTAGTTACGGTGGTTAGTTACGACGGAGACGGTGGTTAGTTACGGCGGCGACGGTTATCTTCATCTTCTACCTCTCAATCCGATCCATTTCTTCATCTGTTCTTCACTGCAATGACCGAATCAACATCGTTTCTTCAGCCTGCAAATCCTAAATTCGATGGTTTCTATGATCATTGGTCAATGTTGATGGAGAATCTTCTTTGCTGCAAAGAATATTGGAAACTTATTTAACATGGTGTCATTGTTGCTCCACCAAATCCAACACCGGAACAACGAAGGCTTGCAGAAGAAAGAAAACTTCGCGATCTGAAAGCGAAGAATTATCTCTTTCAATCCATTGATCGCTCAATCATGGAGACAATTCTTGTTCCTGACACAACCAAGGATATATGGGATTCCATGCGTAGAAATTATCATGGTTCTATAAAAGTTAAACGAGCTCAATTGCAAAGTCTTCGTCGTGAATTTGAAGTTCTTGCCATGAAAAAAGGTGAATCACTGAACGAATATCTAGCAAGACTGCACATGGCGAAATATTGGAGAAAACTCTAATTGTGGAGAAAGTTGTGTTAAATAACTTCAAAGTTCAACTATGTTGTTTGTTCAATTGTGGAGCAAACTCTACAAGTCTTAGAGCCTCTTTGAAATAGTTTTTGTTTTCAGTTTTTGAAATATACAAGTCCTCTTTTTACGGTAGTTATTCTTTTACATGTTTTAGTTTTGGCCAAATACCTCTCTAGATCCTTTAAGTTTAACGTTTGTTTCATATAGGTCCTTTAAGTTTCTAAGGTTTCAGATATGTCCTTTAAGTTTCGAGTTTGTTTCGGATAGGTCCTTTAAGTTTCTAAGGTTTCAGATAGGTCATTTAAGTTTCGAGTTTGTTTCAGATAGGTCATTTCTATTAAATCAACTTTGGCTTAACGAAGGTTAATAGGAAGAATTTGTTAATAGGAGTAGGTTTCAGATTGATCACTTGCAAACAAAATAGGAAGAATTTGTTAATAGGAGTGATTTTTTTTTTTTTTTTTTTTTTTTTTATGTTTATATGTTTAGTTAGTGGGAACTTCTACGATACACCCGCAAATTAAGGTGTACCGGGTACTCTCGCTTACAATTTTTATAAATTAACTATTATTTTTTATGAAGAAAATAGGTGTTTTTTGACATATGCATTTTAGAAAATATCATTTTATAAGAAAAAATATCATTCATTTTTTTATAAAAATCATACTAAATTTTTTTACATTTTATTGTAAAAAATAATCAAAATTCTCTATTATGAGTAATAAAAATTCAGAAAAATCAAATTTTATTGCGTTGACGTTTTTGGTAAATAAGATTTAGTTATTATAATTATAGGTGATAGAAATTTTTTTTTTTTCTAAAAAAAATAACTCCTTTAACTATTAATTTAAAGATTTGGTGCACCAATACACTCAAATTGTAGAGTGTACCGTAGAATTTGCCTTAGTATGTATCTATACGATTTTTGTCTTGCAAACAAAATAGGAAGAATTTGTTAATATGAGTGATTTTTTTTTTTTTTTGATGTTTATCTGTTTGCTAGGAAATGGTTTTTTTTTTTTTAAATAGGAGATTTCTGCAATTTGATATTTTAAATAGGGGTAATACGGTAAAAGCAAATACTGAATTTAGGTTAAAATTAGGACAACAATTATAATACAGGTTAATTTTAATAAATAAAAAATTATATTTTAAACAGATAATACAGTAAAAGTAAGCATTGAATTTATGTTAAAATTATGACAACAATTAACATGTTAACTTTAATAAATAAAAAGATAAAGAAAACAAACTTCTTTAGAAAAGAAAAAAAAAAAAAAAAAAACAAAGAGAGCACGCGTACAACATTATACAATTTTTTGAAGGGAAGTATAAATAACATTGCGCAACTTCTCTCTCTCTCACATACCGCCGTACCAAAAAAGCAGAGACACCGACTGGCGACTGGATCATCCATCCGTCCGATAATTGAAGGTGAGAAACTGTTATTTCGTATCTTTAATTTCATTTGTTTAATTTATGGTTGCTTTTGAAGATTGAATTCTTTTTCTCTATTACTAGTAGTAATCTATGCACTTCTGTTTCTTGATTTTTTGAAACAATAGCGATTTTAGATATATGATTTAAAAACAAGTGAGTTTCACAAGTATTTGTGTTTTTTTAATTTATTATTGATGGTGTTCAGGGCCGTCCTAAGGGCCAAGCAACCCAAACAAGGGTTTTAGGCCTCAAAATTTTGGGTGAACTTTGTTATATGTTTTTGTTATTCATGGAACTTTGTTAGGATACGGCCCTGATGACCCTGATGCTGTTTTTGTTATCATGTTTTACTTATTCGTGGAACTTTGTTAGGTTACCGAAGATAAAGAAACAAAGGAGTATTGAAGATGGAAAGACAAAATAAACACGTTGTAGACACAGACAGACTCAGTGACCTTCCTGACCATGTCCTTCTTCATATCATTGAATTTATGAACATAAAACAATCTGTTCAGACTTGCGTTCTGTCTAAACGATGGAAGAACCTTTGGAAACATCTCACTAATCTAAAGTTGCATCACTCCTACCCTGACAATAGTGAAATCTTTTTCAAATTCGTGTCCCAGATTTTGAGTGGTCGCAATGACTCTATTTCCCTTCATAGCCTAGATTTTGAGCACGAGGATCACGTAGATCCCCCTAAAACTACACTCCTAGAGGTCATGAGATATGCTGCATCGTCACATAATATGCAGCAACTCACAGTCTATGCCAAAGTAAGGCAAATTAGTGATCTTGAATTGCCCCCTTCGATATTTTACAGTCGTTCTTTGACATATCTTAAGCTTGGCTTTTGGCAGATATATGGCTCAAATAGTGGTAAGACAATGTTTCCAAAATCCTTGAACTTGCCATCATTGAAAACTTTGCATTTGTGGTGTCTCACTTTCACTACTAGTGATGATGGCCGTGCTGAGCCCTTTTCAGCTTGTAACATGTTGGATACATTGGTCATTATTTGTTGTTATTTACAGGAAAATGCACAAGTGCTATGTATATCCAATTCTAATGTTTCTAGTTTGACCGTAGGTAGTAACTACGTTTACGATGAAGCTCACAATTACAACGTTGTGCTTTGTACTCCAAAACTTACTTCTCTTACTGCCAGTGGTCATCCTACTTTCGAAGCACCATCTACACACGGTCTACCCTTTTTAGAAGAAATAAATATTGATTACACTTTTCCTTACAGACCGTGTGAATATTCCATCATGATTAGTTGGTTGCAATTACTTGCTAATGTTAAGATAATGACACTTCATTTTAAAACCCTTTTTCAGATACTATGTGTAAGTTACTTTAAAATCTTTTCTCCTCTTTATAATCTTTTCTTTCAAATATTCATTCATTAGAATGTATCCAATTAACTCTTTTTATGTAGATTCTCAAAATGGGTGCTCAACCTCCTTGCTTTGTTAGATTGAAGTCATTGAAAGTGGAATTGAAATCAAATGACGACATATCTAATGGGACAGTAAGAAAAATTGTGAAGATCCTACTTCGAAATTCTCCACCCGCCAGAGTTGATATCATTAGGAAGGGTTAACTGTTTAGGTATTGATTTTCTGCTTCATTTTAGCACGTCCGGTGGGACCTTTTTTGTGCAAATCTATTAATAAATTTAATTTAGAAAGTTTTTAATTATGTTGGTTGGTGTGTTTGTTTTGGCCTAAAAATTTCTGAAAATTTCATATGTGTATGCGTTTAAGAAGTGGTAAAGCCTTTTATGAAATGGCTCGTCCAAATACCAATAATGCTTCCGCATCTAACACACAAAGTAGGCTTCAAACTACGCAAGAACAATCAACCCAAGCGTCTCAAATTATTATCGATGTAGGTGTTTCAATTGATGTTTTTCTACAAGTCGAAGCTGAAGCTGAACTGTTCAGAAGACCAATCCCACGTTGACACGAGGCCTAAACTTGCACCTCCTAAAGGCCCCGCGCCAGAAGGAACACACCGACTTTAGTGCACTATGAAGGTGAGAAAAACACAAGAACGGGGGGTTGAATTGTGTTTTCTTTTTCTCAGAAAAATCTTCTTCTGATATCACTTCCGAAGCTGTTTGAGAGTGCTTCTGATATGATGTTCAGAATCGGATACGCAGCGGAGTAAAAACAGAGTAGAGAAAAGAAAGAGAGACACAAACAATTAAACTAGTTCCTTCCACAAACCGGAAGTAGTCCAGTCCCCCTTGCACTTCCAAGGAGATTTCCACTAAGAAATAATCACACAGATTACAACTGCTCAATACTACCTAGTATGAGACTTCACAAATGCTCAAGCACGCAGGCAAGAGACTTCCTATGCTCAAGCACTAAAGCAAGAGACTTCTATTCAAACAGGATTACACAAAAAATTGTTTGAGTTTGAACACTTGACATACAATCAGTGGTGTTCACAATACAATGCAATGAAAGACTCTAGACTTAAAAATTTCTAAGATATATCAAATCAACACAGAAATTCAAAGTGCTTTTTGTGAAACAAATTTGCCAGAGTTTGGGCGCTTTTAACTTGTTGTAATGTCTCTACTGATCTTCAAGTTTTCACTCCTTTATATAGAGGTGGGTAGAGAGACGTTAAGATCTTTAAGCACGTCTAAAGAGTCGTTGAGAACCTTTGATCATTTACCAATGATCTTTTGCCTGATTTGGATGTTGTCCTATGAAGGATCAAATTCAAATCCATTCCTATCTTGAAGGAACATTTCTGCAGGCAGAGCTGTTTATCTTGTCTTGTAGCGTAGACACAGGCAGAGTAGTGGAAGTAGTGGTTGTACACTTGTACTTTGTCAACTCTTCAATGAAGGACAAGCACCCAATGTTTTTCAAATGAACGTTGGCACCTTCCTTTTAGTCTTTCGCTTTCTTAGACGAGGTTAAATCCAAAAGACAGCTCTTTGAAACTTCAGGTTGAATCTTCTGATCAACTGTAGCTTCTGGTGATTCATAGCTTCTGATGAACTTTTGCTTCTGATGACGTCATTAGATGCATTTTGGCTTCAGACGCACTTTAGACTTCAGATGCAGATTTCTTCAGATGCTTCTAGGTTTCTCTTCTTGTTGATTCCTTTGCTCTCCTATGTTCTTCCAAGACTTATTATGTTGATCAACTTTGACTATGGTCCTGTGCACTTGAACAAATATTAGCAATATCCAATTGACAATTTTTAATACCTTGTTATCATCAAAATTCATTAAGGTTTATTGTAAAACATGAAGGTGAGAAAAACACAAGAAGGGGGGGTTGAATTGTGTTTTCTTTTTCTCTCAAAAAATACTTCTTCTGATAATACTTCAGAAGCATTTTGGAAATGCTTCTGATGTAATGATCAGAATCAGATATGCAGCGGAAAAGATCAAAGTAGAGAAAAGAAGAATAAGACACAAGCAGTTATCCTGGTTCCTTCCACAAATCGGAAGTAGTCCAGTCCCCCTTGCACTTCCAAGGAGATTTCACTATAATCACAAAGATTACAAATGCTCAATACTCTCTAAGTATGAGACTTCTCAAAATGCTCAAGCACACATGCAAGAGTCTTCCAATGCTCAAGCACTAAGCAAGAGTCTTCTAATGCTCAAGCACGCAGGCAAGAGTCTTCTGATCAAACAAAAAATACAGGGAAATATGTTTGACTTGAACACCTGATATACAATCAGTGGTGTTCACAATACAATACAATACAGACTCTAGACTTTGTGAATTTCTAAGATGTATCAAATCAGTGCAGAAATTCAATGTGCTTTGTAGAATCAAATTGACAGAGTTTTGGCGCTTTTTAACTTGTATATCTCTATCTACAATCTTCAAGTCTTCACTCCTTTATATAGAGGCGTGAAAGAGACATTGAGATGATTAGCACGTCTAAAGAGTCGTTGAGTTCCTTTGATCATCCACCAGTAATTCTTTGCCTGATTTGGGTGTAGTCCTTTGAAGAATTAGCTTCAAATTCATTCCCATCTTGAAGGAACAATTCTGCAGGTATGGCTGTTGTCTTGTCTTGTAGCGTAGACAAAAACAGAGTAGTGGAGGTAGTGGTTGTACACTTGTACTTTGTCAACTCTGTTAACGAAGGACAAATACTCAGTGTTCTCCAAATGACCGTTGATACCTCCCTTTCAATTCTTCGTTCTTCTTAGACGAGGTTGAAATGTTAAACAGCTACTTTGAATCTTCAGTTTGAATTTTACTGTTCAAATGTAACTTCTGGTTATGATTTCGCTTCTGATGAAAACCTTGCTTCTGATGACCTTCTGCTTCCGATGAGCTTCTGCTTCTGATGACGTCATCACTTCAGAAGCACTTCAGCTTCAGAAGCACTTTAGCTTCAGACGCAGTTTTCTTCAGATGCTTCGAATTCCTTTGCTCTTCATTGTTCTTCCAAGACCTATTGAAATTTATTGACTTGCCTTTGGTCATGTACACTTGAACAATTATTAGCAATAACCAATTGACAATTTTTAATACCTTGTTATCATCAAAACTTATTAAGGTTTATTGTGAAACACATTTTGTTCCAACAAAACACATTTTGTTCCAACACACTAGACCGTATCTAAGCACGCTTCTGCGCGAGGATCACTCTGACCGCTCCCTATTCACACGCTGCAAAACTCGGAGACGGTTATCCTCAACACGCGCCTATATATGGGTGACATTGCTTCACCCTCAAGGTACGATTCACTTTCTACACACTCTTTATCAGTTCCATTACTGACTTAAGTGTTGGAGTGCTAACTTGCCTGTAGACACCTTTCGTTCCACCGCAAAGACTCATCGCCACCGTACCAGAGCATTTTCCGCAACTATTGCCTCTTATCCATACTCACTGGGAAGATCATATGCACTGAGAAAAAATGTTTGTAGAAGAACCATCTTCTTTGAGTGCATTAGAAGCGGCTCCTACAAGTGACCCTACATTGACTTGCCTAATTAACTTTCTTGATTCCAATTTCCTACAATGCTTAAATTCTTTGATACAGATACAATGAACTTTCCTATCATTTGACTGGTGACAAGTCACAACAACATAGCATGGATGTACAAAGACACTCAATGCCCTTTTTAAAGGTAGTAACATTTTTCTCATCCACAATGGACGACCCAAAAAGATAATAATGTTTAATATGGAAAGTGGACAACTTTAATGCATCATAATGGAAGACTTGGAAGTCATCATTAATATCACCTGATAGCAAAAATATGCTCATGTTCCACGAAATTTCTCTCAAGACTTTTAGCTTGTTCCACTTCCACAAGTATATGCATATTTCTGAAACTGTACAAAACAAACCATTTGTTCTGTTGTTTTCATTCAGAGTATTAATCAACAATGAGATCAATTACATTACTTTCATTGTTTTCCTTCCTTTTCTGCCACTACTGCATTTTTTTCTTTTTCCAAACTTCTCTTTCCTCTGCTAAATGTCTTGAGGATCAACGAACTCTGTTGCTTCAATTAAAAAACAATCTCACATTTCATCCTGAAAATTCCACAAAACTAATATTGTGGAATAAAAGCACTGCTTGCTGCATACTAATAAATAGTGACCACTAATAAATAGAGAAGGGAAGAAGAAGAAAAAAAGAGACCATGTGTACCTCAAAAAATATAAAGCCATCGCTACAGTCACTTGGCTACATACTGTTACCAGTCATCACCTTTATAAACCACTGTCATATACAATTAGATATACCTTCAAAAGCATGAATGAAATTGTTACAATTATGTTGTCATGAAAGATTAAGAGGTAGAATATCGATGCTTAATGGCTAGCCGAGATACATGATACGGGAAAATTTTAAAATTCAAGATATGATACGGCTGGGATACTTCAATAAAAAATTAAATTTAAACTACATATTAAAACTCAAACTACAAATTATGGACCAAAATTCAAAAGCAAAAAAATTAACATAAAACCTAGACCATAAAACATAGAAAAATGATAAGGCACGTCAATGAAATTGTCTTCACACAACAATCAACAATAACATCGTTGTCATACCCCAAATTTTGACCTAAGGTCCCACTGACACACGTCTCCGAACTCGGATCAGACTCACATTTCAGTGAAAAATTCGGCAGGGAGGTATTTTGAAATACCTCATAAAATTCCGAATCGGACCCTCTTCTCTCAGTCTTTAATTATTTTTTTCATTTATTTATTTTATTTTAGAATTCTAATTTTAATTTTAGTCCAAGATTAGATTAAATTTTTCTTTTTTTATTTATTTTATTTTAAAACCAAAAATATAGATATTATCCTTTTATTATTAGTTTTTCTTTTTTATTAAATCCCAAAATTGTCCAAAGTCCCAAAAAGTCCAAAAAGTCCAAAAAGTGTCCAGGTCCAAGATAACTTGTTCTAATCCAAATCCGGATTCACGCTTCCTCTGAAACAAATCCAGTAACAAACAGACGCATTTCCTTTTTTCTCCTCCACAAGCCACTGATTTTGTGCTCATCAGTAACAAATTCAAGCTTCAAACTCACTCTATAAATAGAGACCTGCACAACAATCAAAAACACACAAAAAAAACACAGCAAAACACAAGAAAAACAGAGACGCCAACACACACGCACCAGTCCAAACCGCAACACCAACACACACGCACCAGTCCAAACCGCAACACCAACACACACGCACCAGTCCAAACCGCAACACCAACACACACGCACCAGTCCAAATCACAACAGCGACAAACACACACGCACGGAACCGCAATATCAACGACACTGCATCACACAACAACACACGCGCACGAACATCACAAAACCGGATCCACAAAAAGGTATAAGTTTCTTTCTTTTTTAGATCTAGACGTTTGGGTAAAGGTTTTGGGAATTTGAAGGCTAGAAGTGAACAGAGGGAAGGAAATAGAAGAGAAAGAGCGAAAAAAAACGAAAAAAAGGAGCTTTTTAGCTCCGGCGCGGCGGCGCAGCCGCGATGGCTCGCCGGCCACCGCGCCGGAATCCTCCCGGTCACCTCACCCCCCGCCGGAGAAGAAGAAATGGGAAGAGAGAGAAGAGAGAGTTTTAGGGAAGAAGAGAGAGAAAGGGAAAAGAAAAATGAAAGAAAAAGGGTTTACAACCCTTATATACCTCCCCCAAACGGGTCAACCCATGACCCATGACCCACGACCCGGTTCGTTTCCTTAAGCCCAATTCTTTTTTTCTGCTTTCTGCACACCCCTGTTTACCACTGCACCCCACCATGTGTTTGGACCTTTTTTTATTCTTTTTCGTATTTATTTATTTTTAGCATTTTAATTTTATTGCAGACCTTAGAATGTAAATAGGCTTTTTATGTAATAGTCATAGATTTTATATTTCTAACTTAGGGTAGCCACGCTTTTATTCTTTATGCTCCGTTAGTTTATATATTTATTCAAAAATCACAAAAAACATGCAAATAACCAAAAAATCACAAAAATATTTTCATAAACAAACCTTGATCCTAAATCAAGCGATCGTCCTTTTATTTTATTTTCTTAATCAAATATCAATCAATTTAATTATACTTTGAGTCATCTTTCTTTTAATAAAAAACACAAACAAAATCACTTTGCCACTTGGCTTTTCATTTTAAAATCTTTTTTTCAAAAACTAATAAAAAACACAAAACCAATCAAACGTCGTTTTCTACCCCGAACTACGAGGTTTTGATCCTTCACGGGTACGTAGGCAGAGGACCATGTCCTTTCAAACAATAAAAAATGTATATAAATTAGGTCTCACTTTATTTTCTTTTTCATCACATTAACTTCTTTTTCAAAAGCAAGCAAGTTATAGCACATTAAATTAAATAAAACCAAGAGGTTCCCGTAGAGTACTACGGACATAGAGGGTGCTAATACCTTCCCTTTATGTAACTAACCCCCGAACCCTAAATCTTTTCAAATAGGGGTAGTTTGAACTTTTTTTTTCCCTTTTCTTAATAAAATTAAATGTTCAGTCGTGAAATAAATTAGTGAGTCAAAAGCTAATCAAATAGCCTTGACCTCCAAAAAATGACGCGACAGAAATGGCGACTTCACTGGGGATCCCCTAAGAGGGTTGAGCCTAACTTGGCCTTATTTAATTCTCTATGCTATAACTTGCTTAAAACAAAAAAAACAAAAACAAAAAACAAAAAGATGGAAATAGTTGTACATATCTTCTCTTTTCTTTCTCCTCTTTTCTCTTAAATATGAGTGGTGAGATAAAGCCCTACACCCGGGCTTGAGAGAAACATAAGATAGGACGGTGGTATAACCAAAGTGCCTTTCCGAGAGTCAAGTCTCGTGTTTAGGTTCATGTGGTACAACCCCACTCAATGGAGGGATCTTGAAAGTAATTTATGTTGGCATGAATAGTCGTGTTGGCATTATATTTTCAAGTGACCGTCGAAGTTGAGGACCTTTAGTTACCCTTAACCCATCTTAGCCTTTTAGGACGTAGTGCGGTGGCTAACCAAGAGTAGTCTTGAATTAGTTGATACGCGATACTACACTCAAACGAAACTTTCCTACGAATCTTATTGGATCAAGAGTAGTCTTGTAACCCGATAATATTCGGAAGTGGTTAATGACTTTGGGAACTTGGTAGAACCCGTGATACAGGTACAAATGAAACCATAGTCCTTACCAAATGGCGTTGTTACCTTTAAGCTCCATCGTTATGGACCTAACATCACCATGCATTCCATGTTCTTTAGCATAATCATGCATACATGCATTCATTCATAAAAACTTTTTTCCTCTCATTAATATCAAAGGACTTAGATAAGTTCTTGTAAACATCAAAGATATGGATCTTGTAAGAAGGAACACCAAGAAATACAAACTCAAAAACCTTAACTAAGCTTTAGTTAAGAACTTTTTTTCCTTGGTTTCGTTCTTACTTTTGAAAGGGAACCAATTGCAACGTCTTTACAATTTTTAAATAAAACAATGTTCCTTATCAAGTTTACAATTACTTTGACAAGTCCTTCAAAAAAAAACAAAAAAAATGTGTCTATTTTTGCATAAGCATGACATGCATCATTTTGCATTCATAATTTCCAGTCTGAGTCTTACACTGTGTCATTTTCTGCTAGAGGTCAATTCATCTCAAAAGAGTCATGGCGTCCTCGTCTGAAACCCACTCGCATTTACAACACTCGAACAATCATGAGGAAAAGATGGAGTTCCTCGAACAAGAAAATCAATTGCTCCGTAAGGAAGTGGCAGTCATGCGAACTAAGATGGATGAAATGACTGAATTGATGAAAGCATTGACGGCTGCACATAATCAACCGCCACCTCCTCCTCCTATCAGCACTCAGGCCGAAGCAACTGTCTCTATTGTCCCTGAATGGACGATACCTGTCAGTACTCCACCAAATTCAATGCCAGAAGGTCGTCCTTGGGGTGTCCCTATTTGTCTCAGTGAAGTATTCTGCCCTGTTGCTTCTGAAACTCAGATGCCTACTCATCAATATGCAGCTCATGTTCCTCCGCTTCCTGTAAGAGCTCCTCCAGTTGTCATGAATTATTCAACACCTATGATGCATACCGTTCCACAAAATGAAGAACCCATCTTCCATTCAGGGAACATGGAGCCCGACGATAGAGTGAATGACTTGCGGGAAAAATATGATGAAATGCATCGAGAAGTGAGGGCTCTCCTCGGGAAAGAAAAATTTGGAAAGACCGCTTATGATCTCTGTTTGGTGCCGAATGTCCAGATACCTCACAAGTTCAAGATTCCAGATTTTGAGAAGTATAAAGGGAACTCCTGCCCTGAGGAACATCTGAAAATGTATGTAAGAAGGATGTATGCATATGCTCGGGACGATCAGGTCCTAATTTTCTACTTCCAAGAAAGCTTGACTGGCCCCGCCTCAAAATGGTACACGAATCTAGACAAAGCAAAAATCCAAACTTTTCGGGATCTATGTGAAGCTTTTGTGGAACAATACAGTTATAATGTGGATATGGCTCCAGACCGAAGCGATCTTCAGGCAATGACTCAGGGAGACAAGGAAACATTCAAGGAGTATGCCCAGCGATGGAGGGATACCGCTGCCCAAGTCATCCCGCGTGTAGAAGAGAAAGAGATGACCAAGCTCTTCTTAAAAACTCTCAATCAGTTCTACTACAAGAAGATGGTCGGAAGTACGCCCAAGAATTTTGCTGAGATGGTTGGTATGGGTGTACAGTTGGAAGAAGGGGTCCGAGAAGGACGATTGGTCAATGAAAGTGTCCCCGCAGGCAGTTCAAAAAAGAAAGACCAAGAAGTAAATATGGCGAAAGGTCATCCTCGACGACAGGCTCATCCGCAATTAAATCCACCTCATCAGGCTCAGAAAACACCGCAGTATGATCCGATTCCTATGAAATATGCGGAGCTGCTTCCTTCATTGCTTGAAAGAAACCTTGTCCAGACCAGACCACCTCCGCCGATACCTAAAGAATTACCGGCTAGGTGGAGACCTGACCTCTTTTGTGCCTTCCATCAAGGGGCACAAGGTCATGACGTTGAGCATTGTTTCTCCTTGAAGATTGAAGTCCAGAAACTGATTGACGATAATGTCTTGCCTTTCAAGAATTTGAATCCGAGTGTGTAACTGCAATTGGGTTGATGTTTATGTCTTCTTCTGCTACTCAACTTGTTTCCGGTAATATGTTGTTTGTTTACTATCTTTTCAAAAAACATCCTTTCGTCCCGCCTGAGATGAAAGTGAACTGGTGTAGGGCTTTTTACTTTAAGAAATTGTCATCATTAATAAAAAGGTCGTTTTTGATCCCGACTTTGCTTTTATTTTGTGCTTTTTTCTTGGAAAATGGTAATACAAAAAAAAAACCAAAAAAATCTTTCTTTAATCATTCTCAAATATCTGCATAATCATAACTTATACTTACTTGTCAAAATCAACAATAAATCATGCATTAATAAACCCGTTGAACACATTTACCATGTACTCTCTTCCAACTTTGAGTTCCTTGTATCCGAAGCTGAAAGAGACATGAATGAAGAGACTCATGACAAGATCTCTCGCCTACTGGGGCATCTAGCCATCAAAGCTACCAAACAAAAATCATGAAGATAATCCAGAAGATGGCACTCACTTACAAAGACTAGTTCGAGGTGCTACCATTCGCTTTGCTCGGATATCGTGCTTCAGTACACATTTCAACAGGGGCATCCCCCCTCTTTCCCTCAAGTATACAACAGGGAGGTGATGCTTCCCGCACGATCAAAGTCCCAACAATAGGAGTTATGTCAAAGTCCAAGCTTAAACAAACTTAAAATGCATGACGACCTTGTACAATCATGTCAAAAAAAGTTTGAAAACAAACTTCCAACAAGAAGGTTCGTCCCCGTGAAATTCAAGAATGAGACTTTGTGCTCAAAAGGATACTATATTTTCAATCAGACTCCAGGGGCAAGTGGGCGCCTAACTATGAAGGATCGCGTGCAATAACTTCTCCAACCATGGATGACAAACTCGCACTTCCTATGAATGTCGGTGCGGTCAAGAAATACTTTGTCAAAAAATAATAAAGCTCGATAAGTCGCAAACCTTAAAGTACGGCTTAGGCAAAAATGAGCGTCTCGGTGGACTGAAAACCCAAAAGGGCGGTCCAGGCAAAAGTTAGAGACATGAACAAAAATGATTATCCTGATAGATTGAAAACCCGAAAGGGCGATCTATGCAAAAGTTAAGGATCAAAAAGACAAAGTAACTACATCCGGTCAAGCACAATCCACTTGGGGCATCCAGCTATCAAAAGACCTCCGACTCGAAGCATCTGCAGATCAAAGACTCGGAACAGGGGCATTCAAAGTTGTTAGGGAGAATAATGGTTACTGTGTTCAATGTACCCTCCCCATTACATTTACCATTTTTCCAAAATTTTCAAAAAAAAATCCGTGGAGCCATGCCCTTGGCAGGTCACCACTCAATTCATCAAACTTGAGCCTGTGCCCATTTATTTGGAACTCTCATTTATTCTATTTGCATAATTTCTTCTTAAGGCAAAAAAATTTCAAAATACAAAACTTTTTTTTACATCTCTTGAAAAGTGTGAACAACAAACACATTCTCTTTGAACTCGTGAGTAGGTGAAGTATACATCAGCATCCGCCTCGATAACGGTTACACTCCGGAAGAGAAACATGGCTAAGCATTGTGGAGAGGACCTCTGTCTTGAGCAAAATGTTGTCACAGTCCAAAAATAAAAATACAAAAAATATAAATGCAAAAAAATCAAAGCTCGCTAAGTCGAAAACCTGAAAAGGCGACTTAGGCAATAGAGAGCGTCCCGGTGGACTGAAAACCCGAAAGGGCGGTCCAGGCAAAAATTAGGGGCACACAAAAAGGATTATATTCCCGATGGACTGAAAACCCGAAAGGGCAGTCCAGGCAAAAGTTAGGGATTTTTTTTTAAAAAAAAAAAAAAAAAAAAAAAAAAAAAAAAAAAAAAGAAAAAAGCATGACTGCTGAAGCATACTAATGGAAGGACACTCTGTGCCGGTTCAAAAATGGCGACTTCTTCCAGACTTTTTTATCAACAATGGACTTACCCCTGGGAGGCGTCAGTTGCTACCTTGTGCCGGATCTTACACCGTCAACGGCTCGATTTGTTCACAATAGTATCATCTCCAAAGATGTTTGCCGAGTGTTTGTACTGCGATGTTAGTCCACCTCCCATCTTATCTGTCTTGTCTCGGTTCATCGAGTCATCTGGCATATACGGTCTATACAGTCATGCATTCGCACATTCATACATTCAAATCCATACAATCATACAATCATGCATTCATCAATCTTCTCACATATTCATACGTTTATACGTACATAGCATATGCACAACATCAATTCACACATAATTGCATCAATCATCCGGAATCTCGTTTTGGTCGTATCTCTTCAGTTCGGTCTTAACTTATCGTTTTGTGAACCCGCAAGTTTCTAACAAATGAACGTCTTGTTTTACTTTCTTTATCAAAAGTGTCATCCCCAGCGTAGCTGTTCCAGAGATGTCACCAATCAAACATTTCAAGTGGCAAGTCCCAACCAACGGACAACTTGCATCTCACTTTTACCTTATTTCAAGTGGCAAGTCCCAACCAACGGACAACTTGCATCTCCCTTTTACCTTATTTCAAGTGACAAGTTCCAACCAACGAACAGCTTGCATTTATCTCTTTACCTTATAACAAGTCACCAAGTCCACCAACGGACCGCTTGAGGTTACCCTTTTATCTAGTTTTTTCCATTTGTCTTCGTACGACTATCTTACGGATAGTAGACAACGTCTGGTTTCGTCTTACCTTTTTACGACTACCATACGAGTAGTAGGTAATCTATGTCATTTGTCTTCATACGACTATGTTACGGATAGTAGACAATGTCTTCTGTGTCTTACCTTCATACGACTATCTTACGGGTGGTAGGTAATCTCATTTATTCGTCTTTATACGGCTATCTTACAGATAGTGGACAATGTTTTCTTTCATCTTGCCTTCATACAACTATCATACGGGTAGTAAGGTAATACAACTCTTGTCTTCTTACATCTACCATACAGATAGTAGACAACCTTTTTCCCCCAGTAAAACTACAATATTCCCCTAGCAGAGTCGGATCCCTTTCTCAAAGAATTTGGATATCCGTTATCATTTCTCATTCGAGTCGAATCATCTTGCATTCATCACATCAACGCTTCCATGCACTCATACAACCACAAACTCATAACAATCATGCATTTACTGATAATCATGCATTCGTGCGTACACAACATGTGCACGACATCAATTCATACATAAACTCATCAATCGATTCGGTCATGTCACTTCGGTTCAGTCTTAGTTTACCATGGCATCAAGCCGCAAGTTTCTACGAGTAAAGCGTCTTCCATTTCAAATTTCAAAGGTGTCATGCCCGGTGAAAAACCGTGCTAGGTCATGTCACTAATCAACGTCAATTTCAACTTTAGTTTCGAAGTGTCATCCCCGGCGGAAAGCCGTACTAGTCATGGCGCTAGTTAATCTCAATGTCAACTTCAACTTTAAGTATCATCCCCAGCATAGCTGTTCCAGAGATGTCACCAATCCAACTTTTCGAGCAACTAGTTCCAACAAACGAACAACTCATGTCAATCTTTTATCTTTATGCCCAGCGACCGATTCCAACAAACGAATAGCCTATGCCAATATCTCTTACCTTCCGAGCAACTAGTTCCAACAAACGAACAACTCATGTCAATCTTTTATCTTTATGCTCAGCGACCAGTTCCAACCAACGAACAGCCTGTAACAAGTGGCCAATTTCAACCAACAAGTAGCTTGCACCCTTCTATTATTTCATTTTTCAAAACCAAGTCCACGAATGGACATTGAAGTCTGAACCTTTGCACTTTGTTTCGAGATGTCGAGACAATGAGGAACAACCATCTTCCCCAGTGAAACCAGATTCCCCAGTAAAGTCGGATCCCTTTCTTCGAAGAATTTGGGTATCCTAGGGTCTTTTCATTCCAGTCAAGCCGTCACTGTCATCATGCATTCATAATTAAATCATGAGCATTCATAAAACATCTTAGGTCAAAATTGGTGCACTTTTGTATTTAAGTCTCTTCGGCTCGTCGAGTCAAAGATTTTACCTTCGAATCTCTGAGCGAAGAAACTTAAATAGGGGCATCTGTCATACCCCAAATTTTGACCTAAGGTCCCACTGACACACGTCTCCGAACTCGGATCAGACTCACATTTCAGTGAAAAATTCGGCAGGGAGGTATTTTGAAATACCTCATAAAATTCCGAATCGGACCCTCTTCTCTCAGTCTTTAATTATTTTTTTCATTTATTTATTTTATTTTAGAATTCTAATTTTAATTTTAGTCCAAGATTAGATTAAATTTTTCTTTTTTTATTTATTTTATTTTAAAACCAAAAATATAGATATTATCCTTTTATTATTAGTTTTTCTTTTTTATTAAATCCCAAAATTGTCCAAAGTCCCAAAAAGTCCAAAAAGTCCAAAAAGTGTCCAGGTCCAAGATAACTTGTTCTAATCCAAATCCGGATTCACGCTTCCTCTGAAACAAATCCAGTAACAAACAGACGCATTTCCTTTTTTCTCCTCCACAAGCCACTGATTTTGTGCTCATCAGTAACAAATTCAAGCTTCAAACTCACTCTATAAATAGAGACCTGCACAACAATCAAAAACACACAAAAAAAACACAGCAAAACACAAGAAAAACAGAGACGCCAACACACACGCACCAGTCCAAACCGCAACACCAACACACACGCACCAGTCCAAACCGCAACACCAACACACACGCACCAGTCCAAACCGCAACACCAACACACACGCACCAGTCCAAATCACAACAGCGACAAACACACACGCACGGAACCGCAATATCAACGACACTGCATCACACAACAACACACGCGCACGAACATCACAAAACCGGATCCACAAAAAGGTATAAGTTTCTTTCTTTTTTAGATCTAGACGTTTGGGTAAAGGTTTTGGGAATTTGAAGGCTAGAAGTGAACAGAGGGAAGGAAATAGAAGAGAAAGAGCGAAAAAAAACGAAAAAAAGGAGCTTTTTAGCTCCGGCGCGGCGGCGCAGCCGCGATGGCTCGCCGGCCACCGCGCCGGAATCCTCCCGGTCACCTCACCCCCCGCCGGAGAAGAAGAAATGGGAAGAGAGAGAAGAGAGAGTTTTAGGGAAGAAGAGAGAGAAAGGGAAAAGAAAAATGAAAGAAAAAGGGTTTACAACCCTTATATACCTCCCCCAAACGGGTCAACCCATGACCCATGACCCACGACCCGGTTCGTTTCCTTAAGCCCAATTCTTTTTTTCTGCTTTCTGCACACCCCTGTTTACCACTGCACCCCACCATGTGTTTGGACCTTTTTTTATTCTTTTTCGTATTTATTTATTTTTAGCATTTTAATTTTATTGCAGACCTTAGAATGTAAATAGGCTTTTTATGTAATAGTCATAGATTTTATATTTCTAACTTAGGGTAGCCACGCTTTTATTCTTTATGCTCCGTTAGTTTATATATTTATTCAAAAATCACAAAAAACATGCAAATAACCAAAAAATCACAAAAATATTTTCATAAACAAACCTTGATCCTAAATCAAGCGATCGTCCTTTTATTTTATTTTCTTAATCAAATATCAATCAATTTAATTATACTTTGAGTCATCTTTCTTTTAATAAAAAACACAAACAAAATCACTTTGCCACTTGGCTTTTCATTTTAAAATCTTTTTTTCAAAAACTAATAAAAAACACAAAACCAATCAAACGTCGTTTTCTACCCCGAACTACGAGGTTTTGATCCTTCACGGGTACGTAGGCAGAGGACCATGTCCTTTCAAACAATAAAAAATGTATATAAATTAGGTCTCACTTTATTTTCTTTTTCATCACATTAACTTCTTTTTCAAAAGCAAGCAAGTTATAGCACATTAAATTAAATAAAACCAAGAGGTTCCCGTAGAGTACTACGGACATAGAGGGTGCTAATACCTTCCCTTTATGTAACTAACCCCCGAACCCTAAATCTTTTCAAATAGGGGTAGTTTGAACTTTTTTTTTTCCCTTTTCTTAATAAAATTAAATGTTCAGTCGTGAAATAAATTAGTGAGTCAAAAGCTAATCAAATAGCCTTGACCTCCAAAAAATGACGCGACAATCGTTCTCAAACAAATAAAGAGACATAAAACAGACGGCGACAACAATAGAAATACAAATATAATTAATATTGACAATAAAGAAAGCGACAATTAGTCAACTACATATATGATATATCATAAATAGAAAACATTATTACTTAGTCAATTACCAAATATAATAGAAACATCAGGTAACTCGCACATATCGGTTTTCCACCGCCTATCCAACGTATCTCATATCTGTAAAGTATCGGATAATTGTTTAAAAAAAAAAATTAATCTTCGGATACTCTCCTGATACGTATCGGGAAATATTGGACAGATATCAGTGCAGAATACGCAGGAGATACGGTATGTCGTCTATTTTAAAGTATTTGGGCTTCATATCGTCAGATTTTTCCCTTGAGTGACTTTTAAATTGCAACTTGGAAAGGTTTGACGTTTAAGGGAGAACTCTTTGCATTTGTCCTGATTGATTTCGTCGGCTTGTTCTTTTATTTCCTGGTGAGATGTCTCCTGTCATCTCAATAGCAACGAGGGTCTACCATTTTTAAGACAAAGTTTTATGTGGTCACTATCATTTTTTTTTTTAAATAAGGTGGTCACTATTATTTTTTTGAGAAATGATATTTGTATAACTATTTTTATACAACTTTTTCTCTCATACTCACATTATCTTCTTATTCTCTTTCTCTTCATTTTCTCTGTTCATTGTTTTTGACCAATAAAAAGAGAGCACAACAAAATTGTCGCAAAAGTTGTAACAAAAAAGTTGTTTAAATATCATTACTCTATTTTTTTTTTTTAGGAATGCTGGTGATTTAATTATTCTAATAATGCTAAGATTATTATTCCGTTGTGTTTTCTAATAATGCTAAGATTATTATTCCGTTGTGTTTTCTTTGGAAGAGACAAAAGAAAGTAAATTTTATTCAAATAATATACAATACCAAACGGCACATGTTATATATATATATATATATATATATATATATATATATATATATGCTGGGAGGCTGCTACCATCAACGCAAATGAAACAAAAAGCATGACAACATATCGGCAACTCCTTCGAAAAACGAAACAGAATACATCACAAAATTTATTGCGAAAAATCAACAACACCGTCAATTTTCCATTACCACCAACGGAGTTCAATAAAGCAGCAGACAATGATTTGTTGCTTCAAACGATCAGATTCGACCACCACTTAACTTCCGATATGTCGGAGGAGACACCAAAAAAGCCTAAAAGTACTTGAATCAAACAAACTGACTCCCGATCTCGAATCAAAATTGATAGGTCCATCAGACTTCCGACACAAATTAAAAAGCACCCCTCAATTTGCAAACCGCCAGAGCAGACATCTAAACCTATCCAAAAACTCGACCCACCAATTTCTCGATGCCAAACTCTTCTAGACAATTGGCGAACATAATGAAGGTGAGAAAAAAACACAAGACATGGGGGGTTGAATTGTGTTGGCTTTTTCTTCCTTTTCTCCTAAGCTGAAAACACTGATCAGAAGTAGATAGAATTCTACTTCTGAAGTGATGTTCAGGACTAGATGCAGCGGATTAAAACCTAGAGAGAGAGAGAGAGAGGAAAGACATAAAACAATTATATAGGTTCCATCCACAAACCAGAAGTCAGTCATGTCCCCCTTGCACTTCCAACGAGAGTTCACTATGTAATATCTGATTACAATTGCTCACTGCTAAAACTAGCAAGAGACTTCAATGCTCAAGCACAACTGCAAGAGACTTCCTATGCTCTTGAACACAATGAAGAGACTTCTAATGCTCAAGCACAACTACAATAGACTTCTTAATTCAAACAGAATTACAAAGAAAAATGTTTGTGGGTTGAGCACTTGATATACAATCAGTGGTGTTCACAATACAAATCAGATACAGACTCTTAAGACTCTAGAATTTCTAAGATATGAAAGTTGATAAGAAATTATAAGTGAACTTTTGAATGCAAAACAATTTCAGTAGAGTTTTGGCACTTTGTAAATTGTTATTGAGTCCTTTTTACTGCATTGCCATTCTCTAAGTCTTCACTCCTTTATATAGAGGTGTGAAAGAGACGTTGTGAATTGCCAACACATCAAATTAGAGTCGTTTGAAGTTTTGATCAATCACCAATGATCTTTTGTATGATATCGTTATTGTCCTATGATGGATCAATTTCAAATCCATTCCAATTGAGAGGGAACATCGTTGCAGGCAGAGCTGTTTTTCTTTTCTTGTAGTAGAAACAAAAACATGGTAGTGGAGGTAGTGGTTGTACACTTCGTACAACTGTACTTTGTCAACGCTCTTTGAAGAACAAACATCCAATGCCTTCAAATCCTTTCAAAATAGTCATTGTTTCACTCTTCTAGTCTTCTGCATTGTTTAGACGAGATTAAATCTATTGAACAACCTTTGAAGTTCTTAAGTTTTGCATCTCCTGATGAACTTCAGCTTCTGATGATCTTGCTTCTGATGAGGTGCTTCTGATGAACTTGCTTCTGATGACGTCATCACTTCAGGAGCGCTTTTACTTCAGGAGCACTTCTCTTCAGAAGCACTTTAAGCTTCCTTTTGGTTTTCTTTTTGTTGATTTCATTGCTCTCTTTTGTTCTTCGAGAACCTTTTAAGATAACAAACTTTTGTCTATGGTCCTGTACACTTGAACAAATATTAGTATCCAATTGACAATTTTTAATACCTTGTTATCATCAAAACTCTTAAAGGGTAATGTTAAACACATTTTGTTCCAACACATAATACCGGCCACGGATAGAGAAGAACTTCACCAAGTATACCAAGCTCGTACGTAATACATCTAGCATGAAAACTGACCAAGGGACTACCGATAGAACAAAAGACTACACATCATTGGATCTCGCTACAAGTCACAAACAAGCTACCAGAATTCGAAGAAAATGCAAGGAACATCTTCAACTAATCCAAAATAAAACGGACGAGGATTTTGAGATACAACCACGATGATACCTTTTGCAAAAAGTTTAAATGGATACACACTTCACCCACCTAATAAATTCATCGAGAGTCAACACTTATTTAAATATGTGTCGACAACAAAACCAATGGTAAAAAAGAAGTTCTTATGTTCCTTAATAAAGATAGAGGAGTGATATTTTTACAACCAATTTTGTACAACTTTTGTGATAACTATTTTTCTCCTCTTTTTATTAGACAAAAATAATAGAGAGTGAAAGAAGAAGAGAGAGAATAAAAACACATATGAATATATAAGAGAGGGTTGTTTCAAAAGTTATTAAAACGTAGATGTACAGATATCATTTCGAGAGAGTATATTCATCAAATATAAAAATCATTTCAACATCTATCTATCTATCTAATCAGTTGATTAGAGCCACATAGTCCCCACCAACGCTATAATCTCACTGACATTTACGAAAAATGACAAAAAGTTGGATGTGAAATAAACAATAATATTGATAATTATAATAGTGTAGGAAACTCAATTTTAAACCACTATATATATCCCCATCTGCCTCTTGCTTCTCTTATCTCACAAACACTACAGGAAAATGGTTAATCTATTATCTGGTCTCTTTCTTTTTACGGTTGTTCTGCATCATTTTGTGGCTTGCTTTGCTGCAAATACAAAAAACATCACCACAGATCAATCTGCTCTTCTAGCATTCAAATTCCTAATTACTTCGGACCCCAATAATCCGTTGGTAAATAATTGGTCAACCACCTCTTCAGTATGCAGTTGGGTTGGTGTAACTTGTGACGACCGACACGGTAGAGTTCACAGTTTGAATCTCACAAACATGGGTCTTAGAGGTACTGTTTCCCCAAACTTGGGGAATCTATCTTTCCTTGTTAAACTTGACCTCTCCTACAATACCTTTGTTGGTCCGTTTCCTAAAGAGATATGTCGGTTGCGTCGATTAAAGTTTCTTGCAATCAGCAATAACGAATTTAATGGAGGAGTTCCTACAAGGTTGGGGGACTTATCGCAACTTCAACTTTTGTCTATTGCCACTAACAATTTTAGTGGTTTAATCCCTCAATCTATCGGTAACCTTCGTGGGTTGACAATACTGGATGCTAGTAGCAACGGATTCTCTGGACACATACCTCAAACAATTTCAAACATGTCTTCACTTGAATATCTTCGTTTAGATATTAACTACTTTTCAGGTACTCCTAATTTCATTGTTTAACATCACATGTAATTTAAGAATCGTAATATATGATTTATTATTACTTTTTTTTAAGGAATGATTTATTTATTTATTTTTGGTCAAGTTTCAGGGGATGATTTATTATTACTTTTTTAGTTTCACAATAATTGTTGCACATTTAATCATATGTCACATATTAATGTTTGATATTCACGTTTTAGCCACTATGTTATTTTTTTATTTTTTTAGATGAGCCAGTAGATTACCTAAGAAAAAAGAAATGATAAATGAACGAACAAAAAAGAAATGTCATTTTACTAAATTATTCAAATAGTTTTCAACCAAAAATTGAGGATAACCACCCATAACTCCCACTATCCATATTTTAAGGGATGCAAGTTCCGACATCAATATAACGGTTTTATTTTTTTTATCAAGTAGTCTAGTAGGTAGAGCTCACACAATTTAATTGTGGAGAAGTGGAGTGTCCGGGGTTCGAACCCCGGTCCCTGCATATGAAATGCGATATCCCTACCAACTCAGCTAAGCTCACGAGGATATCAATATAACGATTTTAAGTTGGAGCAGCAGGAAATATTTTTCAAAAGCAGTACCAAAGTTTTGTTTTTTTACAGGAAAATAAATTTCATTCAAGTGATAAAATAAAGATAGTACAATGGCATTGATAATGCGTTGCGATATTTATACCATCCACAATTTGAAGTCAATTTTAGTGACTAAGAAAACCAAGAACGTTACACATAAATGGTGAAAAAGTCAATGAAAATTAACAAACCAAAACCTTAATAATCTTAAATACCCAATAAATTTCTTCCACATAATATCAATGGTCAATAAGATTGACAGATCCTAAGTCTTTAAAATCATCCATCTTTGAAAAAATATAGTTGCTGGTGTTTGAACTATCTAACTATAAGTCTATGTTTTTCCTTTTATATTGTTGAATTAAAGGAGAAATTCCAAAAGGGATCTTCGAGGATCTTACACATATGAGAACAATGGTACTGGGAAATAATAATCTTTCGGGAAGTCTTCCGTCAAGTATTTGTCAAGGGCTTCGAAATATTAGATATATTGATCTTAGTTATAACGGCCTTTCTGGTGACATGCCGAATGATTGGCATCAATGTGAAGAGATGGAAGACTTGATTCTATCAAACAACAATTTCAACAGAGGACTCATTCCAGGTGGCATCCGAAACATGACCAAACTTCAATATTTATATCTTAACGGAAACAACTTGGACGGTAAGATATTTTTCATTAACAACATTGTTTGCTTAAGGGTATAATTTGAATAATGAAAAGTCTAGTAAAAAAAAAACAAATATTCCTTTATATATTGTTATAGATTATACGAGCACGGAAGTATTCCGGTAAAACAACCTATGAAATTATAAAAAAAAAAACGGTTGTGTCATTTTTTATCAGAAGTCTACTAATAACCCATGAATATAATAACATTGTTTCTTATCCAATTTCAGGTCATATACCTGAGGAGATTGGTTATCTTGATAAACTTGAATTTCTAATCTTGGAAAACAATAGCTTGAGTGGATCCATTCCTTCTAAACTCCTCAACATGTCATCACTGACATTCTTGAGTCTTGCCCTAAATTACCTCTCAGGCATGATTCCGTCGAATAATGGATATAACCTTCCTATGCTGCAATACCTACACTTGAATCATAACAGTTTTGTTGGCAATGTTCCAAATAGTATATTCAACTCTTCCAATCTCATTGAATTTCAATTGAGTGACAACACATTCAGCGGAACTCTGCCCAATATTGCTTTCGGAGATTTAAGGTTCCTCAGAACACTTATCATAAATAACAATGATTTTACAATAGATGATTCTCTTCAATTCTTTACTTCTTTGGGAAATTGCAGACATTTGAAATATCTAGAACTTGCAAGAAATCATATACCATCCAATCTTCCAAAGTCAATTGGAAACATAACTTCGTCAAAGTTTATTGCAGATTTGTGTGGAATTGTTGGTAAAATTCCCCTAGAAGTCGGAAACATGAGTAAATTGCTATATTTTTCTGTTTTTGGGAATAATATGACTGGACCAATACCTGGTACATTCAAAGGGTTGCAGAAACAACTTCAGTATTTGGATCTTGGAATAAATAAATTACAAGGATCATTTATTGAGGAGCTTTGTGAAATGAAGAGTTTGGGTGAGTTGTCTCTAGACAGTAATAAGCTTTCTGGAGCTTTACCAACATGTTTCGGAAATATGACTTCTCTTATAAGAGTACACATAGGATATAACAGTTTCAACTCTAGAGTACCTTTATCTCTTTGGAGTCTTAGAGATATATTAGAAGTAAATTTTACTTCTAATGCTTTAATCGGTAATCTTCCTCCCGAGATTGGGAATCTGAAAGCAATTATAATACTCGATCTATCAAGAAATCAAATTTCAAGCAACATTCCAACGTCCATCAGTTCGCTAAATACTTTGCAAAATCTCTCCTTAGCACACAATATGCTAAATGGATCAATTCCCACATCACTTGGTAACATGATAAGCTTGATATCCTTAGACATGTCCGAAAATATGCTAATCGGTATTATTCCAAAATCATTAGAATCACTTTTGTACCTTCAAAACATTAACTTATCGTATAATAGATTACAAGGAGAGATTCCTGATGGCGGACCTTTTAGGAATTTCACAGCTCAATCTTTTATGCATAATGGAGAACTTTGTGGAAATCTTCGCTTCCAAGTATCGCTTTGTCGTAAACATGATAAGAAAATGTCAATGGCAAAGAAGATATTACTCAAATGCATAATTCCCATAGTTGTGTCAGCCATTTTGGTTGTTGCATGCATCATATATTTTAGACTCAAGAGAAAAAATGTTGAAAATATTGTTGAAAGGGGTTTATCAACCTTAGGAGTTCCAAGAAGAATATCATATTATGAACTTGTGCAAGCAACAAATGGATTCAATGAGAGCAATTTACTTGGAACGGGGGGCTTTGGCTCTGTGTATCAAGGGAAGCTTCCTGATGGTGAGATGATTGCAGTTAAAGTATTTGATTTGCAAACAAAGAGCTTTGATGCAGAATGCAATGCAATGAGAAATCTACGGCATCGAAATCTGGTTAAGATTATCAGCAGTTGTTCCAATCTTGATTTCAAATCATTGGTGATGGAGTTCATGTCAAATGGAAGTGTGGACAAATGGTTATATTCAGATAACCATTGCTTAAATTTCTTGCAAAGGTTAAATATAATGATAGATGTTGCATCTGCATTGGAATATCTCCATCATGGTTCTTCAATACCCGTGGTTCATTGCGATCTAAAACCTTCTAATGTCTTGTTGGATGAAAATATGGTTGCACATGTTAGTGATTTTGGTATTTCAAAGCTCATGGATGAAGGACAATCTGAAACTCATACACAAACTTTAGCTACTCTTGGATACCTTGCACCAGGTAATTTGTTCTCTTTTAATTTACATTTTCTTATTTTCTTTAGTTTAGGTAAATATGTGAAGGAGCTTCTTAAGTTTTTGAGTATGAAACTTACCATTCCTTATAGAAAAATTTAAAGTACGAAAAAGTTATTTCGTCGCTTTTAATGCTGGTTATTAAAGAGTAGTGATATTTGAACAACCATTTGAAACAATTTTTGTGACAACTTCTTTTTTCTCTCTTTTCATTGGTCAAAAACAATGGAAAGAGAAAAAGGAAGAGATAGAATAATAGTATAATGTGAGTATGAGAGAGAAAGTTGTCGAAAAGTTCTCACAAATTGATTGTACAAATATAATTTCTCGTTATTAAAACAACCTCTTGAATCCTTAAAAAAAAAAATGTTTGACAAATATTAAATTGTTTCAAACAATTTATTCATCTTTACTGTAGTTAAGAATATTTGATAACTAGGGTATATATTAACATGCAGAGTATGGATCAAAGGGAACTATTTCTGTCAAAGGAGATGTATACAGCTATGGGATTATGCTAATGGAAATCTTCACAAGGAGAAAGCCAACAGATGATATGTTCGTTGAAGAACTAAGTTTGAAGACATGGATCGATGGATCATTGCCTAATTCAATTATGGAGGTCTTAGATTCTAATTTAGTCCAACAATTTGGGGAACAACTTGATGATATTTTGACTCACATGTCATCTATTTTTGGTTTAGCCCTGCATTGTTGCGAATATTCTTCTGAATCAAGAATTAATATGACAGATGTTATTGCGTCACTCATCAAAATCAAGACTTTGTTTATTGGTGCACAGGCGGTCTAGTTTTTTTTATTTATCCAATTGGTGTGTTAATTGGATGGAATGTATTTCTAAGTTTTTTTTTTTTGTAATGTGTAACACCCCGATTTTATTATTAGTATTATTAGAATTGTTTATTTATTTAATTAATTATTTGATGTGGTTGAATTGGTGGGTTAGTTGACTTTTAAAAAATAAGGGTATTTTGGTAATTTAGGAGTGGAGTGTATTTTTGTGAAGTTATTTGTAATGAGAGTTTTTTGTGGAATTAAGATAATAGAGGTGTATGAGTAAAATGGAGGTTTAAGTGAAGTAAAAAATAGTGTTTCATTTATGGAGAAGAATATAGACTAAGCCCATTAGTGTGAGAGAACAAAACTCAAGAGTATATATAAGAATAAGATGTAGTGTCTGTTTGGATCCACGGTGGGATATGGGTCAAACCACGTTTTTTCTAATGCTACAAGTTGTAGCTTTTCTTTTTTACTGTTACTTTTTCCACCCTATGCATTTCCTCGTGCGCCCAATTTTTTCCAAAATTATCCTCGGATCATTCCGGATTATGTAATCTGAACGCGTCCGTTGGATATGGGCCAAACCACGTTTTTTCTAATGCTACAAATTGTAGCTTTTCTTTTTTACTGTTACTTTTCCCACCCTATTCATTTCCCCGCGCGCCCAATTTTTTTCAAAATTACCCTCGGAGCATTCCGGATTATGTAATCTGAACGCGTCCGGATTGTATATTCCGGAATCAACCAGTACACAGAACTGAAACAGATTTGCATGTCATTGTGGGTTTTATCATTGTTTTTCAATAAATCATTATATATGTATGTATAAAAGGCAATTAACTTCAATATTATATCAAAAAATGATTATATATATATATATATATATATATATATATATATCATTATACCAAAAAAGAGTTGAATTTATATCATTACACATTTCACCTAATGATATACATTTCAACTAAACCAATGATATATATCTAATCTATGGCGCCGAAAGATCAATGGAGCTATCATCATTTTCAGCCTTCACACCAGGACCAGGACCAACCCTCTCATCGGGATCAAGATTTTCAATAATGTACAATTCTTCATCATCTTCTACCACCGCTTGACTCGCCGCCCGACTTAGCTCATTATAATCTACCATCCGGCTGGCATATCTATCAGGCCAGCTGTCTGCATCCTCTCGATGATGTCGTCTCCATAGATTGCAAGTGGGAGGATTTGGACAACCATCCTTCAAATCCAATGTCATAAAATGGTTGTCATTTACATATGCCAGAAACATCAACAAAGAGATACTTGGCGGCGGCGGTGGACCACATAGAGGGAAATAGGTTGCCGATGGCCCTAACCCAGTGGACAACACAACAATCGGTTGGTTGAATTTTTGTGCGATGAGGAAATCCATATCCAGCATTGTCATCCATTTATACCTTGGTGCATTGCCAATACCGGCGTAGGATAGAGCGTCTAAGACCTCTTTATACCGCCTATCATCATTAATCATCGTCCGATAGCGGCATTTTGTACACCGATAAGCTCTTTGTAAAGGTTGTATCGGACTAATGTGCGATCATCAACAGTCAAGTTACGTAGGACCGCAACTGCTCGGAACCAACAATGGCCATCACCGGGTACATCTGTAACCTTTTCAATAAATTTAGGCATCCAAATCGGGATTTGGTCTTTGTGCGGTATGTTGACTTTAACCGGTGTTGGCTTGTTCGGATTTTTTGGAGTTGGCTTAGGAGGAGTAGGTGACATGTTGCTTTTTCGTGCACTCTTCCTACTCGTCCCTGTTGATCTTGTCTGTGAACCCTGTGTCTCTTGCTCTTGGGAGTCAACAATCTCCCATAGCGAAAGGGACTGCCTTGTCGATCGAATTCTTTGCTTATCTTTCTTAGGAGCTCCTTTGGTTGTGACCTTATTTGGCGGTGGACGCATAGATGTGGTCTCTGGTAAAACAAATTGTCGAAATTGTTCCTTCAAATTCAACTTCATGTTGTAATCGGCGTCCTTGAACTGAGCCTGCAATATTGTAAGAAAACTGTCATTCTGATCTGTGCACTGATACATTTCGGATTTTAAAATTCGGAACTAACTTATCTAATTCGGAATATTAAATCCGGAACTTTCCTATACACCCTTTGCATGAGCTTTAAATGCGCTTGCATGGGACGTAAATGCTACATTTCGGATTTTATAATCCGTAACGCATTAACATTGTCTGGATTATAAAATCCAGATTTCACCAGTATAGGAAATTAAAATAGAAATCCTGGGCAAAACCAAAAGTAACACAATTTTTTTTTAAAAAAATCTCCTGAAGAATATCTCATTATGGCAATAGAGAGATGTCTTCTTTTTTTGGCAGCTTCGGGTCAACCTCGTACTCGAACCTCAACCTCTTCCAGTGGGTGTGAATTTCTTCCAAACGAAGGGTGGTTCCGTTCTTGATCTTCAAACCAATCATACACGCACACGGTAATCCGTAAGTGATCAAACTCAAACAACCACATTTTTATTTATCCGCACCAATTTCAAGTGTTTTATTGTACTCCACTACGAGATGATGTAATGCTTCCCTTGAAATGTTCCGGATCAAATTACACCACAACATCTTTCCTTTGAACCTATATATGTTCAAGCATTATTATGCTCATCTAAAATGAAGCATGTTTTGCGGTATGATGCAACTCTAGCATGTTATGAACGGATTGCCAGTTTGTACTCAAATCATCTATACTACTACTCAAATACTTTCTCAATCGAGCGTCTACAGATTCAGCTCTGTTTGTTGTAGTATTCCCCATATGAAGGTTTTTGTCAACCCAAAACCTCACAAACTTCTCCTTAACCGGATCCAAAATTATCTTTTCAACATATTCCAAAAACTTGGGAAATTTTGCGCATAGAACTTTGAACCGGGTCCAATTATCAATGTATGCTTCCTCCTTTTCGGAGTCCACAATATCCATCCATGCAGCCGTCACAGTCTTCACCACCGAACCAGGCTTAATCGCTTTTGTAACACCCTGTTTTCCCAACGTAAAAATTTCATTTAAATAATCAGAGTTTTCACATAAACGGGATGTCACATTCTTTTCTTAAAATCATAAACTGAATAAATAACTATTTATCCTTTAAAATTCAAATACAAAATCTTTAATACTTCGCAGCGGAATTTATTCAATAACTAAAACAGTCTTTGGCACGAAGGCCTCTTCATAAATCTTCAAAAACAATACGTAAGGAATAGAAAAGCAATAACAAAGTTCCCATCCCATTACGTATCAGAGCACCTAAAGACACACGTGAGAGAATCGACTCACTTCACAGCTAAACTTGATTACCTGCAAGTTACTCATACGAAGAGCAACATTTCCAAGCAGAAGGGGTGAGATTTCACAAAACAATAATATCAAGCATATAATTCAATAATTATATTTAACAACATAAATGACTTCATCCATTAGTAATGATAATTCTTCATGTAATAATTCTTAATAGTTCAACCAACTTCTAATTATCATTTACTTCATATTCATCATATTATAAACATCATCATATAACACATAATAACCAAATCATAACCAACATAGATCATCACATCATAATCATAGTTCATATACAACATAACAACATCTTAATTCTAATTCATATACAACCTAACAACATCATTAATTCATAATAATGATTATTCATCAAACATCTCATTATCAATTCATGAATAAAAGACAACTTATCAACTTACATAACCATCATCAAGTACATTTAGCAACTCATAGATAACATCATGTAATCATCATCACTAATAACTTAAACAACACAATATAATCATCACTTAATAATAATAATCATATATAATACAACAGAATAATAATCATATACAATACAACATAATCATCACTTAATAATAATAATTATATACATCACAATATAAACATCATCTTATAACAACATATTCATCATTTTATAATAATATAACAACGTATTCATCATCTTATAATAATATAAACAACACATAGTAACATTATAATCAACATCACAAATCTTCAACATAAACATCTTAAACATCATCATCTTAACATAATCATCTTAACATAATCATCTTAAACATCATAGCATCATTAATAATAAAATATCAAGCAATCATTTCATTCTATCATCGTAATTAACATAACAACATTTGACTCGACAAATGCGACAATGCAACTTAGACACTCTTTATGCATGTGGTACCAATCTTCATCATAGTATTAATATACTTTAATCGTGTGGAGGACAAAGCTCAAATCGTGGTGAGGACAAAGCTCAATGTATGCTAATGCATGGACTCTATCAACAAAACATCTTAATCATCAAATCTCTTATACATCCATTAATTTGGAGTTCATCATCAATAACATAACATCTTAGACTTGACAAATGCGACAATGCAACTTAGACACTCTTTATGCATGTGGTACCAATCTTCATCATAGTATTAATATACTTTAATCGTGTGGAGGACAAAGCTCCGATCGTGGTGAGGACAAAGCTCAATGTATGCTAATGCATGGACTATATCAACAAAACACCTTAATCAACAAATCACTTATACATCCAATAATTTGGAGTTCATCATCAACTTATTCAGACTCATGCAACATAGTTAATTAACAATTGCAGCATAATCAGATCATATCAATATCTTAATAACAATTCATTTTCAACAATTTCTTGATCATTCAATAATAATTCAAGTAGTGGAATCAATCAATATATCACAACATAATCACTTAGCATTTTCATAAAAGCTTCACAGTTCTCAATTATTATCTTAAATAGGTCTCAGTAGTACCTAAAGTTCCTTTTCTAACCAATCCAAACAACTTAGGTCTCACAATCTTCAAATGCACTAAGTTCTGGAAGTGCTCGCGAGGCGAGAGCATCTGCTCGCCACGGCGAGTACAAGCCAGATTCCCAACTAAGGTCGTTCTAGGTTCAATCTCGTTCTAAATCATCTTCTAATCTTTAGTAGACACCTAAAGGTACTCAAAGGCATCTAAGGTTCAACTCAAAAGTCAAAAACTCAGAATTCGACATGCTCTCTAGTCATGCTCGCTATGGCGAGTAGGGTTGCTCGCTGTGGCGAGCTACGACAAGTAACTCGCGAGGCGAAGCGTTAAGACTCCCGTGGCGAGCGATGAACTTAGGCTCGGGCAGAATACGGTTCTTCTAAAAAATCCATCTAATCTTATGGTTTCAAGCCTAATTTCGTTTTCAGAATTCATCCTAAACATATTCTAAGGTTATAGGACAGTTTCTACATCAATCTAATCCAGTTTTATCGTTTGATCATCAAATTTAGGGATTTGACCTAATTACAAAACTTTTCTAAATCAATCCTAACTTTGTCAATTAATCATCAGAATTATAGCAATCAATATTACTGAATTATTAGTCTCACCCTTACCTTAATGAATGAAAATCGCAGCCTCTAGGTCTTCTCCCTCTTCTCTTGGCTTTTTCTCCCTTTTCTCCAAAAACAGTCTTACGTTATGTTTTTTCTAAACTAGGTCTTCTCCTATTTATATCCCCTCCTATCTATTTTATCTTATTCCACTTACACCACTAAACTCTCTAAATTCACAAAACAGCCCTTAACTAAATATTTTATTTTATTTTCAAATCTTATTTATTAAACAATATAATAAGCTACCTAATAAATCATATAATCATATAAACAAACAACATATATATCTCTATAACATATATATATTTCTACACTAAATAACATATATTTCTACAACAAATTATATATATATTTCTATAACAGGTCATATATATTTCTGCAACAAATAACATATATTTCTATAACAAATCATATATATTTCTATAACAAATCACATATATTATACTAATAAATATCAACATATAACATAACAAAATACCACTCATCAAAATAAATTATATAAATCATACAAATCATATAAGTATATTCTAAACTCATTAAAATAATCAAATAATTAAAGAGGGCGTTACAGCTTTCCCATTCTTGCCTTTGAGATCCGTCACTTTGCAATCCAATTTACACTTTGCTCTCACATTTTGTCCAATGTCATATGAACACAACAAAGTAATAGCTTTAGGGAAAAAAGTATTTTGCCTTTGATGATCATTTCGGATTATAGGATCCGAATTCTGTCCGGATTGTATTATCCGAAAAAAGGTTATTTTTTGTCAAAATCATAGGACGCGCGAGAAGGTTGTAGGGTGGGAAAAGTAACAGTTGATTTTGAAACATCTGGCCTGTTTGAAGTGTTTGAAGTTTTCTGTTTGCATGTGAAGTTTTCCTGGGGTTTTCTGATTCAAAGAATTTTTTGTTATTGTATGCATGCATGTATTCAGGGGGAGTATTAGAATATTGTGTCTGTTAGTAATCACTCATTGGTTGTATCTCTGAGGGGGAGTTATACTTGTTTATGTTCCTGGATGTTTGGTTGGATGTTGGAACATTCTATTAAGCTACTGTATGTTGTGTTGATTTTTTTTTTCCTTCTGTTTCCTTGAGTAGCCTGTTGTGACAGTTAACTGTATTTTATGGGAATTTATTTTTCCCTTTGGTTTTCGCTGCTGAAAATCTTTGATTTTCTATTGTGATACCTTTTTCCATGTGATGATTTTATGAAAATAATGGAAGTAGATTTTTGGAACTGTATTATACTTCTTCTTTTCTTGAAGATTATGATGTGACTGAAGAACTATATATCTGGTATATTTTAGTGATCCGAGTGTTGTGTACCTTTCTTCATGGTTGTTTGTTTGTGATGATTGAAGAAATGGTTGTGCGTTATCTCTCGTCTTTGTTTGGTTTGGCCTCAGTTTGTTTTAGCCAAAAATTTGCCAAAGGGGGAGATTGTGGGATATTTGTGTGTTGGCTGCACTTTTTCTACAACAAATATTCAAGTGTGATATTGGACACGATGTTCCAACATCCTGGCATGGTTCAGTGTGCCATGAACTTGTGGCACGTTTTACGCACGCATTATCTATTTAAGGAATCCACGCCTTATTTCTTGTTGGCCAAGCTGCGTGCTTATGAGACATGATCAAATGGTTTATCAGTTACTAAAGTTGTGTCAACAATTTAGGAAGCTTTGGATGTGTTTGGATTGTTCCGTAAGATGTTCCTACATTTTAGGACTTTCCATAATTGTTGTTGATTATTGTGAAACGGGTCACCGTTTTTTGTGGATTGTTCTGAAGCCCAACAACAAGTTATAACCCGTATTTCTTCAATATGTAAACAAGACTACAAGACCTAAATCAGAATTCAATCCGTCTTTGAAGTTTAGATCTTTAGGGTTTTGAGTCTCTGTTAATTGTGAGCCTTTCGTGTATCACCTTGATGCATGTTAAGGACTAAGTTTATTATGTTGTAAGTGTTCACTACTCCGAAGCTGTGAAGCAAGGAGTTGTGTACTACACCAAAGCTGTGAAGCACGGTGTTAGATAGTTTGTTTGAAGGTAACTTAATATGTTTGTTTGAGTTTGTAATCTAATAACCACAGGGGCTGTGATTGATTGTGGGAAGTGAGATGGGATCTCAGATCTAGGAGTTCCTAGGTTGAAGTCAATACAGGTTGGTCCTAGGTCTAGAGTTGCAAACAATGAGTTTGTTGATAAACTTATAATAAGGACTACACTAGTGGATTTCCTTCTTGGCTTGGTAGCCCCCAGAGTAGGTGACGTTGCACCGAATTGGGTTAACAAACTCGTTGTGCCTTTTACTTTCTTGTCTTTTATTTTACTTTATTATGTTTATATCTGTTTGCTTAATGTTCTAAACATCTTATTCAACATCCGTAATCTGTGTCTGGTGTTGGAAGATAACATAGAACATCTTAAGACTCACGTGTCAGAATTTCAAGACTCCGTGTATGTTGTTTCAAATACATGTATTAGATATTTTGCTTATAATTTGTTTTGATGTATATTTAAATAATTTCTCGATGCTTAACTTATCGAAAAAAGGTGTCAGTAATCAACACATTTAGTTTCTGCGCTGAAATAGCTTCATTTATTATAATCTATCAATTTACACACTATAATATGTCTTTAGAATGAATTTCTTTGCAGGTGGGGGGTGGCACATCTCAGATTATATTTAAAAGTTTTGGCCAACTAGAGGCCAAAGCAAAGTTCTGTTTATTTTTTTCCATGAATTTTAGAGGTTTTGGATTCCAAAAATCCTTAAAAAGGCATCAGATTGTATAATCTGAATAAGATATTTTCAAAACTTAAGTAAGGTGCGTGAGATAAAAGTAGGGTGGAAAAAAAATAACATATGTGAGGTCCTATAAAAAAAAAAGCCACTAAATTAATTACTCCCTCCGTCCCTTAATAAATGACCTAGTTGACAATATGCATTATTGACTTGATATACTTTGACCATACTTTTCTACTAATTCACAAAGATAAATAATATCATGTAAGATGTTGTTGGATTCGTCTCGATGAGTATTTTTAAAATATTAAATTTTTATAATTTTTTTTAGTAGAGAATTGAATATATCAAAGATAAAACATATGCATTGAT
Source organism: Medicago truncatula (assembly GCF_003473485.1). Taxonomy (NCBI): domain Eukaryota; kingdom Viridiplantae; phylum Streptophyta; class Magnoliopsida; order Fabales; family Fabaceae; genus Medicago; species Medicago truncatula. Next base: position 25,489,909 of record NC_053049.1, on the reverse strand, counting down.
ATATGTGTTAGAGTCAACTAGGTCATTTATTTAAGGAGGGAGGGAGGGAGTAACATTTAAGGCACAATCACCTATGATAGGAAGAGTACTCAATTCGATAGAAATTGTTTTGATTGGTCAAAGTTTCCAAACTTTGTTACATTAGGCATGCCTGTACAAGTTTGACTGTCTCAATCAATAGATTCAAAACTAGTCTAACTACTTACAAAAATGATTTGATACTTATTTTTTTTCTTTGTAAATCACAAATGTTAATATCAATATCCTTAAAAAAAAAAAATGTTAATATCAATAGTTTCTATGCTTTCTGCTTGTCGGAACCATTCACCTATCAATTACTCAAATTTTTTAACTCTCAAGATCTATGTGATCCACCAAACCATTCTCGTATATTCTTAAAAAAATAAAAAAAAAATAAAAAAGCCACGTGGTTGCTCCAAAATATAATTTTAGTCGCCCTTGATTTTTTTTTTTTGTTGAAAGAATTGATTTAATTTTTGTTGATATGGACTAGTCACGGTTGATTTAATTGCTAACATAGTTTCCAATTATAATAAAAGTTAACGTATAAATAATAATAACAATAATATTTAAGTTCCTATAAAATTTTCAATAACTACTTTTAGTATCTATTTTTAAGTTAATTTTAATATTTTTTAATGAAATTTAGCAGAAATGTGTAGAATATTGTAAAAATCTTTCATAAAAGAAAATAGAATTTTTTAACAAAACATAAATTTAATATGAATTTTTATCCATCAAAAATATAAAAATTCATATTAAATTTATGTTTTGTTAAAAAATTCTAAATTTTTTTGGGAGAGATTTTATAATATTATGAATTTTTCTGCAAAATTTTACTAAAATGTAAGAATTCTACATATGAAAGAAGGGACCAAAAGTGAAGATGGAAAATTTTTTAGGGACTAAAAGTTGAAGGAAAATTTTAGAGGGACTAAAACGAAAAATTTTGTATATTTATAGGGACCAAAAACATATTTAACCCTAATAATAATAATAATAATAATAATAAAAGTTAGCAGATATTTTTTTAAGTTAGCTTGTTTTTATATTCATCTTCTTAATTTTACATCTAAATATGATTAAATATGAAAACAAAAAAAAATGCCATGCTCACCTCTTAAGCCGTCTAAATACTAGTTATTGTTTAAAATTATTATTATCTAATCAAGCTCACCAAGAGTTATTTCTACATTGTCTCTTCTCGTTAAGCAGGAATTGCAGCTTTAATTGGATCACTACCTCCACTGGTAAGTAATTAATCTCTGTTGCACACCTTGCTTAGATTTCAATTTTCTTAATTTATTTTGCCTATTAAAAAAAGCTATGGAATCTATCACATAATATAGGGAGAAAAAAATTGTCTGTCTTATCAAAATTTAATTGAGAGAGTATGGTGACTGAAAATCAACTCCAAGTTTCAAATGCAGGACATCAAAATGACGGAACCAATTTTTTCAAAACTTGTTTCAATGGACTCAATGCCTTGACAGGTTTCAAATTTTCTCATAAACTTGATTATTTTCAATTCTTATATTTTTCACCCACTTTTGCACACTTGAATGAGAGTTCTTTAGCTATGAATGCTTGGGTAGATATGTTTATACTATAGTTTTTTTTTTTTTTTTTTTTTTTTTTTTTTACGAAGAAACTTATACTATAGTGTTAAAGAGTTTTATATTGACAATGCATAATATGTGCAAGGTTCGAGGTTCAAACTTCAGCCACCACAAAAAAAAATCTTATATTGAATGAGATATAAACTGAATGTGTGTTTGTAAGTGGTGCATGATTTTGAATTTACAAGCAGATTTTGTATGGTTTAGTTAGTTCTAATTCAATTTTCTATGTCTTAATTTTTCATTAGGGCTTTAGTTTTTTTTTTTTTTGGATCGAGTACCTTCAAAAAATTTCCAAAATTTTGGTAAATCTTGTTGTTAAAAAAATATACAAGATCCATTAGATCATATACTATCGAACTATCAAGTAGCGTTCTAGACGTATAACCCTTACTAAGGATTGATTTAAGCCCAATTTCTTATTTTTTTTTATATAGGAAAGGGAAAATGATTATTAATAGCCTATGTGCTTAGATATAATTTGTGCTTAACTAGGAAAATATGTTTTTTCAGGTATTGGAATACTATCAATGCCATATGCAGTTTCTCAAGGAGGGTGGTTGAGTTTCATGCTACTAATTATATTTGCCATGATATGTTGTTACACAGCTTTACTTTTAGATAGGTGTATGAATGCACATCCAAGAATCAAATCTTATGCTGATATAGGAGAGGTTGCTTTTGGGTACAAAGGAAGAGTTGTAATGGCTACTTTTATTTACATAGAATTGTTTTTAGTTGCTGTGGAGCTTCTTATATTAGAAGGAGACAATTTGGAGAAGCTTTTTCCAAATATGAGATTCACAATCTTTGGCCTAAGAATTGGTGGTAAAAGTGGTTTTGTAATTCTCACTGCTTTGGCAATATTACCAACAACATGGTTGAGAAATTATGGAGCTCTAGCATATATTTCTATTGGTGGAGTATTTACTTCTATTGTGCTAATTGGTTGTGTTGTGTGGGTGGGTGAAGTTGATGGTGTTGGATTTAACGAAAGAGGAAAATTTGTGAATTTAAGAGGATCTTCTACTTCTATGAGCCTTTTTGCTTTTTGTTACAATGTTCATGCATTACTTCCCACAATACGCAATTCCATGAGTGAAAGAAAACAATTTTCCAAGGTATTTTTTCTTTCATTTAAAGAATTTATGTACTCTCTTTAAAAAAAAATATATATCTTTTTTCTTGAGGAAATAAATTTTCTCCTTTTATTTATATAGTTTCTTAATATATATGAATTGATCAACTACGTTAGTTATTTTAGGAGGGAGATAGTATGATATAATGAAATGTTTCGCTCATTTATAGAATGAGCGAATAATATTTAGGGTTGATATATGTTTACCCTCCTGCAATATTAGTGATTTCCGGTTTACTATTTAGTAAAAAAATTTGTTTCTATTTCAACCCTGTAATTTGAAGATTTTTTGATTTTGGACCTATATGGCATTAAATTTTAAAATTTAAGGTACTTTCGCCCCATGTAATTTGAGATAATTTCGTTTTACCCCTTGCCATATCATCAATGTTTTGGTTTACCACCCTATCATATCATCGATTTTGTACAGTCAAAATTCATGAAAGTCCAAAACTAAAAATCTTCAAATTACATGAGGTAAACCGGAAATTGCTAATATTACAGGGGTAAACATATATTAACCATGATATTTATTATAATTTTCAGTCTGTTTTCGAGGTATCTTTCTTATCAATGTGATGTTTCACCAATTGTAGGTTGTGATGGTATGTTTTGTGGTAAGCGCTACTATCTATGGAACTATTGCCATTTTAGGCTACATGATGTATGGAGATAATTTGAAGTCACAAATCACATTAAATTTACCCATAAGCACTATAAGTACTAAAATAGCAATCTATTCCACCGTAATTAATCCTTTCACAAAATATGCTATTCTTATCAGCCCAATAACAATTGCTATCGAGGATAAATGGCATCTATGCATGAGCAAACCTATTAGCATTATTGTTAGAACAACAATTGTAGTTAGTAGTGTAATTGTGGCACTATTCCTTCCCTTTTTTGCGTACATTATGGCCTTCATTGGTGCATTCTTGAGTGTTGCAATTTCATTGTTGTTCCCTTGCCTTTGCTACCTAAAGATAAACAAAGCTGCTATGAGACTTGGGTTAGAGGTGATAATGATTATTGGAATTGTAGTCATTGGTACGTTTATTGGAATACATGGTACCTATATATCTGTGGGGCATATAGTAAATCAGATGAAGCATTGAAGGGGTATGCTTAATGCTAACTAATATTAGGTTAGATTGCATTTTTGGTCCCTTAACTATTTAGATAGTATCGCTTTGGTCCCTTAGTTAAAATTCGATTTATTTTGATCCCTTAACTTCTCTATGTTACATATTTTGGTCCTTTCCGTTAGTTTTAATTCAAAAACGTTAGGTTTTCTTCATCTTCTTCTCCTCTTTTTCATCTTCATATCATCTCCATCAACCTTCAACAACAAGAATCCCAGAAAAATTCCATAAGAAAATGAAGAAAACCTAACGTTTTTGAATTAAAACTAACGGAAACGACCAAAATGTGTAACAGAGAGAAGTTAAGGGACCAAAATAAATCAAATTTTAATTAAAGAACCAAAGCGATACTACATAAATGGTTAGTGGACCAAAAATGCAATTTAACCCTAATATTAATATCTACCATCATCAACCCATTGTGAAACATGTAACTATGGTAAAAATACATTATTTTTTTTTTAATTATGATTTTTGCAACGTAATGTAATATAGATCTTATAAATAGAGGGTACACATGAGTTTAACACGACAGATTAGAATGAATATTAATTTTTCTCTAGTTTCTTAATCTTTGGAGTTATTTATAGAAAGAATTCGTATAAGTTGTTGATCAAAATGTTGTTATAAGTATTTTGTTGTCGTTCTTTTGTTTGCTATTCATTTTATAAACGATTGAGTTCTTTTGTGTTAGCAGTTACAATATGACAAAAAAATAGAAACACAATGTTTTCATATAGCATGACCAACAAAAGCATCGCAAGTGAACGTATTAACAATTTTGATATTGCTTGCTTATTCTGGTGCTATTCAGCTGTTTGATAGATGTTACATCTGGACTATAATACACCGCCTTAAGGCCCCGCATTCGAAGGAGCACCCTAGCTTGCCTGCACCGTGCCACACAAGAGAACGCCTCCAGCAGAGATCACGCTACACGTGTCTCGTAGCTGCGCTAATCACACGCCGCGTCTCAGAGAGACGGTTATGCTCAAGGCGCGTGTATATAAGAGTGAACTTGCTTCACCCTCAAGATACACATCACTTTTCACAACACTTCTTACACACTATCTTTCAGTTCCATTTTCAAAGCAAAACAAGTTAGAACTCAATGAAACCAATCACAACCATTTTTGGAAATCATATAATAAGTATACAATCTTGTCCCTACCCTTTTTACTTGAGAAAAACGAGTTTTAGAAAAATCGACGTGTTTGGACATTTTTCAAAAGTTTAGTTCAAAATCACAAAATCAAGTCAAATCCAACCCATAAGGTGTTCCGGTAGTTTAAAGAGCATAAACAGTGATTAAACAAGTTGAAAGAAGCATTTTAGAAAGCTCGGATTGGTCCCTGGATGCCCGGAACAAAAAACAAAAGGTGCTGAAACTGGGCTCGTTCGCTTAAGCGACTAAGGTCCAAAAACTACGAGTGGCTAGTCGCTTACAACTCGCTTAAGCGAACAGTCATCAGTTCTGCACACCTGCTCTCAGGTTCCAACCCTTTTTCACCAAAAAACCCAAATTTTGATCTTCCAAATGTCCAAACTTGTCCCTATGGTTGTTTACAGGTATATGTACATCAAAAGACACTCAAAGTTACACAAAATTTGAAATCAAAACATCATTTCAACACAATTCAACAATTCCACCAAGTTTTCCAAAAACTCTCAAAATCAACTCAATTCTCACCACAATTCCAAAATTAAAAAAAACTCATTGCATCAATTCATCAACAACACTTCTCATAACAATAACAACAACAATTAATCATGAAACCATCAACAATCCAACAACTACAACATCATTCCACATCAATTTTGAGCAAAACACAAAGTATACCCATATATACATTTCAAGCATGCAAATTCAACATCAAACTCACATTAATCACTTTTTCACAAATAAGCACTTATGAGGAAAGTGGAAAAGAGATTATACTAAGAGATTATGAGAGAATACTAACCCCCTTACCTTAATTCTCCACAAATCTAAGCTAGTGCTTCACTTTAACTCCAATCCCTTGAGTTTCTATCCTCTTCTTGCTCCCCAAGATCTTCTCTCGTCAAAACCCTCTCTCTAGCTCCTTCTATCTCTACCTCTCTCAAAATGTTTTATGAGAATGAACAAATGATACTAGGTGACCTAATTTCCTCAAAGACTAAGGTTTAAATAGGCTCACCACTACTGGGCTTAACCCTTATGTCTTAATGGGCTCAACTCACTTGCTAACTAACTCGCAAAGTATTTACTCTCCTACGGTTAAAGTTATTGAATACTTATCGGCTCACAACTAATTATCACACTAGTAACTTAGTAAAATAATGTTTCATACTTAAGCACTAATAATAATCCTCAACATGAAAATATTAAATTACCCTTACTCGCAAAATGACCAAAATACTCTTTTAGCACTAAAATACACACATAGGCAAATAATCACATACGAGCATAAATAAACACACATTAAAACAATAAAAAAAAACCTAGCGAAAATTGGGTTGTTACAACCGGTGTCTAGGGAAACGAGTTATACAGAATGTATGTAAACTAATTTGTATACCACTTTACTTTTAATCCAATGCATTTTAAATTTTCCTTTAAGTTTATGCGTTTAAACTTTTACTCTTTCCTTTGATTTTTTCTTGTTTTTACTTGCAATCTCATACCAGTGCCTTTTTATTTCAAAACTCGTCCTGCTCTTTAAGTAACCTGAGTGCATCTCGAGGCCTTTTTCAAACCGTTTTCGATCAAAACCTTTGCACAACATGTCCTGAGATTTCTAGTTCGGTCTTGCTTGTAATAATCAGAACAAGCCCGTAGTTTGCCAAAAACACCGGTAAACAAACCCATAATTGAAAAATAAGAGATTATGATTAATTAATGAAAAGAAACCATCCCCATTACCTCTAATTCTTCAATATTTCAAACCCTAGTTTCAATTTAGCTCATAGCCTTCAATCCCAAGCGCTCTCTCTCTAGCTCCTCTTTTCCCTATTGATCCCCTTTCTTTCTCTACCTCTATCTCAAAATATTTTTGTGAAATGAGTGAATGAATGTAATGACCTAATTTTCTCACAAGTGTTTATATACTATCCACATAATTGGGCTTTTTCTCTATTTGTTTTAATGGGCTCAACATTCTTACCAACTAATTCACCATAGTTACTACACACGTAAACCGTCAAAATAACGAATTATTACCGTCTCCAAATAATTACCCCAACTCACTAGTAACTTAGTAAAAATAATTATTCCCCCTTAAAACACTAAAATTAACCTCCCAAATAAAAAGACTATTTTTTCCTTGCTCACCAAAAGACCAACCCTTAAGTCTAAAATGACTACAATACCCTTCCAGGTCAAAAATCCATTAATTCAGATTAAAATACAAACAAAGACAATTAATCACACACAAGCACATGTAAATACACATAATAAATAAATAAAATAATTTTAGCCAAAATCAGACTGTTACACTGAAGACCAAGTTTGTGTTAGCCTCGAGGCATCTATAACTCTTGTACATCTTTATTCCTCTGATTCATGAGAGCAATGTCAAATATACTCATAATAAATTACCACCACCATGTAAATTCATTCTACATTAAACAATGTGAAAGTAACTCATAAATTCATAATAATCAAAACTTCATCAAAGTGAGCACATGCCTCACTATTGATTAAAGATACTAAGAATATTATTAAAGTTTAAATTCAATAACAGAAAATCAATATAGTTCAATCCTAATTTCTCGGTAATATCATTGCCATAAAATATTAAGATCACTAAACACAAATTGCAACGGATTTCTAAGGAGATACTCACGATTAGAGAGTCAAATTTCATTGAGTCAAATTATCAAACACTTCATATGCAACACAATGACAGTCAAATTAGACAAACAATTTGAAATACATAAAATCAACATAAATATATTATATCAAACACAAAACAAGCAATGTAACAAAAAAAAACACAAAACAATAGTTTGTAATCAAACACACCCAAAAATACCACCTAATTAACACAAAAATTACAACAAATGATCATATTAAATTAACACAAAAAATCAAGAAAAATCAATTACTACCAAATATTTTATTATACAAAGTAGAGGAAATCAATACCTTAGATTGCGGCAAAGCATGACAAATAAGCAAAATCAGTTGCAAAATTTGAGAACAAGTGAGAGCGATTTTGATGTGAGCGATTCAGATGAGATTAAAATCAGCAAGAGCAATAGTGCGAAGAGAAGATAGGGATTCAGTGAACGATAACATTGATTAGGGATTTGGTGATGAACGATTGCGATTATAAGGCACATCGATTAGGGATTCGTGATGAGTAAAATTGATGCAAAAACTTCAACCGTATGTGGAGATTTACTTCGATTAGGCCTTCCAATATGGAACTCGATCGATTTGGGATTCCAATTTTGAGGAATAACGATGAAGAATGAGAATTTTCTTGTAGTGCAAGTAACGTGGATATTGAGAAAGTTGTTTCTTTCTCTTGAGACAAGGTTTGCACCCCTCTTTGTGCAGGTGGTTTGGGTCTGAGAAGCCTCATAATGGAAGGTTCTCTCGAACCTTATACCCCATTGAAATATGTTGCAGCTTATGTGGGGAAATTATGAAACTGCACCTTATATTTTCCTCTAATATCTATATATTCTCATATATTGGAATTAGTTGTATGTTTTGTTAGGAACACACATTGGTTTATCTAACGTCGTCTCTATTGTTAGTGTTTATCCAACTGAGCTAAGCTCTCATGGATGTCAGATGTTACATTTATTAAAAAGTTTGCTATCTTGATGTGTTTTATTGTGAAATAAATATATAATTAAAAATGTTAATATCATAATTTGAAATACAATATTTTAGCTTCTTAAAGATTTAAGTTATATACTCATAATAAAGTAGTCTACATAGTATTTTTGAGAGATCCCAAAAAATAACTCAAGGCTAGATTATTAAAACCATCCTTGATGTCACAATATCAAATCCTTACAACATAGTTTAAACATAACCAATAATCTAACAAACTCTTAAAAACACAATAGTATGGGTGAGCGAATAATTCTTCACTTTATTTTTGTGAACAAACACCTTGATTCTTTTTTTCAGGCATGTCCTTTAGGCCCTACATATAATTCATTTATGATAAAGACAAATTAAATAAAGGTGACATATGTTCCAAGTCACTTAAAATAGTATTAAAATAACAATGGATTGAAACGAACACATAAACTATACAATAGATCTATATCGAATAAAATGTTCCTACATTTCTACCACACATTCATAGTGTACCAATATATCATGCTCAAAATAGTAGATTCTACATTTCTACTACACATTCATATTGGCCCTCGTAGAGTTTTACTAACCAGCGTCCTAAGGTGACTCGTCTCAATATTAGTTAAATTAATTGTTTATAATGAGTTGTTAAATATAACAACTTATTTCATAGGTTCTTATGGAGTCAACAAATTCCACCACACACACAAAATATTTAAGAATTTCTACAGCTATCAAAGAAATTAGAAAGTCTAAGAACTGCATGAAATTGAGAGAGAAATTATAAGAGCAAAAAAATGATGACGATAAAAGAAAATCAAAGGCTTAGACATAATAGATAAATATTTATTTATTTTTGTCAGGTAGTCTAGTGGTTAAAATTCACTTTATAAGGTGAATAAGTGGGGTGTCCGGGGTTCAAACCCCGACCCCTACATATAACAATAATGTCTCTGCCACTGAGCTATGCTCACGGGGACAAATATTTTTTACCTGAATTCAAAAAATCAGAATAACAAGATCCTTCAATGCAATAATTGGGTAGAAGACTCCAACGAGGATATCTTTTATAACAATCGGCAGCATAAGTACACTCTTCTATAATATAAAATAATAAAAAAGACACGTTACAAAAATTGGATGAAAGATTTCTTTTAAGATAAACAAACAAAAAATCAGAATGAGCTTACCCTTGGAAAAGGTTACAACAAGAAATAGGGAAACAAAAATGATCATAATATAAAAAATCTTGAACATTTCAGCCATTTTTCACCTTTGTGCGTAACAAATATAAACTCATTTATCACATTATATAGTAAAATACCTCATGATATGTTTATGTCAATTAAATAAGTTTTAATCATAAGGTTATTGCAAGAATTCCTTCATTAAAATTAGAACAATTGCTAAATGTATCGAAAGTGCATCAATATATCATGTTTGTCCCTTTAACTCATAGAATGTAGCTAGCATAAAAATATTTTCTGTCTTTATAACTTTTAATTATTTTTTATATTTCTTATCTAGCTTTTCATAGTTTTAAGTTATTTGATTTAGTTTATTGATTTCTAGTTCTTGAATTTGATAATGTGTTTCTAATTTCATTTATTGATTATCCAACATTTTTTTTTCTTTTGTTTCATTAGTTTAACATTGCAACAACTTGATTTTTAATAGCGCGACCGTATCTTTTTTAAACAACCTCACATCGAAGAAGAAACAATAATTATCACCTTTTAAAAATAAATTAGATTGCGAGATTTTTAAAGGTGAGCCCAATTAATTGAAATTTTAAAAATATAAAACAAGGTAACGATTAAATAGTTATTATTAATATTTTTTCTATTAGGCCAAGAGATAGATGAGGCATCAAGGTGAGTTTAAAAGACAGATACCCCTATTTAATGCCGCCTACTCGTAATATGTTTTATAAAAAGAGAAAATTATATGCGGGGGGGCAAACCAAAACCCTCAAAATAGGAGAAAAAAAAAAAGTAAGAAAACATAAAGTAAAGAAAGAATACCCTAGGAAAAAAAAAAAAGGGTGTTGCTCAACCACCCTTGTGTTCACGTTTAGATCTAGTGTTGTAGTAATTGAATTTGTTGAGTTGTTTCTTCTGCTTATTCGTAAGATAAGTAGTAAAATGGTGTTGCGTCAGTTGCTCATCATTTAATGTTGCAACCAAGTTGTTATCAACATGTTTAACTTTATATTGGCATAGCATTTGTAATGTTTTTAAATTATCGTTGGGATCAGTGGCACTTTGCTCATTGTTCTCCATATGTATAATATCCACGAGCTCCAATATTGTTGGTGGAGAAATGGTATTAAACTGGGCTTGCAATATCATATGTAACATTTTTAAATGCAAAGTGAAAAGATGAACTTCATTTATCTGGAAGAATTTGCTTGGGTTGTTGTAACTGTTCTACCTCAAATGAGGCACAACATTTTCTTGTTGTGCAATCTTATTGGTAGCCTCCAAAGAGGGTCGAATATGTACTTGTGCATGTGTTTGTCGCTGAGTGTGAAAGTGTTTACCTTGGTTTTGGGTAAACAAATGTTGTTTCAAAAAAAGGTTCGTTTTGAAGATCAACCAGTAAATCTCAGAGCATATTGTGTTAATGTTTTCTAGAAAAGCACGAATGTTCTTGATGTAAAATACGAATGTAATTGTCGGAATCAAACACGCGTTGAATCCGTTGAAGTAAATTGCTAGAAAGAAAAATTAAATTGCAAGGAATCTAAAGGATAAACTTAAATTGCATAAATGAATGTAAATTGGTACACAGATTCATACATTTTCAACTTGTTTACTCGTTTCTCCTAAAGTGCGGATAGTTTGAGTGTGTAAGTTTTGTGTGTATTTGAATTGTGACCCGTTTTTCATATGAAAAACTCTTATTTATACTAAGTAACTGCCTATACAAAAACCTTCGAACATAACCGCTAATAACTACTCTAGATATCTTTTGAATTTTAAATGACATCTCTTCGACATAACTGCTTCTCGGCTTGTTGATTTGGCACCAACTTCTCTTCGATATCCTGCTTGCTTTTCAAAGCTTCTCCATCGAACGGATAAATCTCTCTAAGTCCATAAACTCGATACAGCTTGTGTGTCGAACTCATTTAGATTCTTGCAAAACCTAAGTCAAACTTAATTGACTATATTTATTGTAGCCTGCCGAAAATACAGGCTAATAAATTGCCCCCCAAAAATGTCTTTTTCGTTTGTATCTTCAGATAGAATTAGAAAAAGACGTTTTTGAACTTCGTTGAACATATCTTTCCCGTCGAAATAGATAACATCCCTATATTCAGCATCCAAAGGCAGTTGAAAAAACTTTTACGATGTCATCAAATCCCACTTAGTGGGCTACGTCCCATTTTTTGGGAACTACCACTCTTTTCTGCTTTTATTAACCGTCAACCTAAGATGTTGACATTTGTTAACAATCTGAAATTATAAAAAGGTATGTGCCTTTTCTTCCTTCCTTTTTCAGTTCATTCGAACTTCGCACTTTCCTCTTTTTCATCATGAAAATCCATTGCCTCTTACCCTATGTCTTGAAATATTTCTAAATTTACCATTATCATCTTGGAAAAGGGATGCAACCGAAGGAGGAAGGTTGTCGAAGCTAAAAGCTGACGCTTCTTTGAAGAAAGCAAAGCAAAGTGAAGATGAAGCAAGTCCTTTGCATTTTACCAAATAATCCTACCACAGGAATGGTCAAACTAATTTTGAAGACCAAATTAAACGTTCTTAGTTTCAATGGAAGAATCTAAGAAGAATATTGACAGCATTGGAAAGGTTGATAATTCTGACAAGCCGGATGTCAACGTTATCAGATTTATCCCGAACTACGAGGTTTTGGTCCCTCACAGGTACGTAGGCAAAGGACATTGTCCTTCCAACTCATAAAAAATGTAAAAAAAAAAACATTTTTCTTTTTGTTTTAATCACTACTTCAATTCTATTCTTAAAAGCAAGCAAATTATACCCAAAAAGTAAATAAAATCAAGAGGTTCTCGTAGAATATTACGAACGTCTAGGGTGCTAACACCTTCGCTAAATGTAACTAACTCTCGAACCCTAAATCTTTTAAAATGTGGTGATTTAGAACTTTTTTCCCTTTCTTTTGAAAAATTAAAAGTTCAGTCGTGAATAAAATTAGTGAGTCAATGCTAACTAAATAGTTTGATCTCCGAAAAATGAACGCGACAAACAACACATCCATGGTTAGGATAGTTGTCTTTGATCTTTCTTCCCTTTGTTCCTTAATTTCTAATTCAACTAAATTCTTTTGCAAGACTAGGTTCATTTGATAGTATCTCTTTCCTACTTTCTTTTCTACCCAAATTAATTTGTCCTTTGACTCCCTTAGATTTCTGAAATCTCATAGTCCAAAACACTAGTTCGTTATGCACTGTTTGGCTACGAGATATTTTTCTTGCCTCCTCGATTTCTCGAAGTTCATGTTGTTTAGCAAGGAACTTGTTTGTGAACCTCAGAAAGATTGGTTTATGCTCAAGAGCACTAAAGGTAACATTGACATGTTCTAAGGTTTCTAAGAGTGTTTCATCCTATCAACCTTCACTTCTTTCATCACATATCACCATTTTGCACTCCTCATCTTCCTCATAAATAATTTTTCTTGTAGAATAAATAAATTTTCGTGCAATATCGAATAAGTCATTATCACGAAAAAATAACAACTCAATGTCATAATTTGAAATAAAATATTTTGGCTTCTAAATGCTTTAATTTATCATCATAATACAATAACCTACATAGTATTTTTTAAAGATAAAAAAAATATAATTCAACCCTAGATTATTAAAACCAGCCCTGACGTCACAATATCAGATCCTTAGAACATAACTTATACATAAATTATAATCCAACACACTTTCAGGAACACCATAGCAGAGGTGAGCGAATAATTTTCCACTTCTATTCTTGTTAATGATAGTGTTGTTCAGGCATGTCCTATAGGATACCCTACATATAATTAATATAAGAAAAACACATAATAAAAAAGGGAGTCATATGATTTTTTATGCTAAATTATATAATAAATGCATTTCACAAGCACGTGAAACAATCTATTATGATACATATTTAAAAAAAAAAATGAATATCCTTTAATTCTCATCTAAAAAATATTAATGTCGTCCTCGCTTCTCACAAGCTAGGTATGTAATAAAAAAAGGGTGTTGCTAACCGATGTCCCTGAGGCATTGGTTAAGAAGTAATAAATGAATAGATTACATTTATTTTACTTTAATTAAAGTGATAAATTAGTCAATTAATTAAAATAAAAGAGAGTTGTATTTAATACTATATCAAATTTCATTTCCTTTATTTTTTCTGTGATTTTAGTTTTGGTAATTTTTTTCACCTGGATTTTACTTCCTTATCCTATTAAAAATATGATTTCCTTTAAATAAGTCAACTAATTAAAATAAAAGAGAGCTCTATTATTGTCATTTCTTAACAATTTTTTTTTCACATGGATTTTACTCAAATCAATTTTCTTTTTTCCGTAAATTTTTTATGAATCATTTTTTCTCTTTCGAACCTCCGTGAATTTTTTATGAATCGTTTTTAAAAAGAAAAAAAAAAGGATTCAATGCTTGTATAAAAAAAAATAGGAAATTTGACAACGTATTGAATGCACATTTTCCTTATTTTAATTAGTTGATTTATTTTTCACTTTAATAGAGGTAAAATAAATGAAATTGATTCATTTATTACATGTTCATATTACTCCTTAACCAATGCCCGGGGCACCGGATAACATTGCCCATAAAAAAATTATCACCAGAGCATCATCCTTTCCTCTCTATAGCTAGGTGACTCGTCTCGATTTTAGTTAAATTAATTGTTTATAATGACTTAATTAAAATTACCAACTTATCTCATAAGTACTCTTGGAATCAACATATTCCACTCTCACACACACACACACACATATATATATATTATGGAGAAAAGAAAAGGCTTAATTGCACTTTTGGACCCCTATCTTTTCAAAAGTTGCGGTTATGGACCCCTAACTAATTTAAATACAAAACAGACCCCTATGTTTTGATTCTTTGGCAGTTTTGGACCCCCAGTCCATTGTTGACTCGGTCAACGCTGACGTGGCACCCTAAGTGAGGTGCCACGTGTCAAATTTTTTTTTTGTTTTGCCTTGGGGGTCCAAAACTGCCAAAGAATCAAAACATAGGGGGCCATTTTGTATTTAAATTAGTTAGGGATCTATAACCGCAACTTTTGAAAAGATAGGGGTCCAAAAGTGCAATTAAGCCAAAAGAAAATGAAAAGCTTAAACATAATAGATAAATATTTTTTACCTGGAAGAAAGAAAGTAAAAAAACAGATACCTTCAAAGCACCTAATGTGTAAAAGACTTAAATGGGGATATATTTTATAACAATCGGCGTCCGAAGTACACTCTTCTATAGTATAAAATAATACAAAAGACTTGCTCAAAAAAATAATACAAAAGACACGTTACGAAGATGAGATGAAAGATTTCCTTTAAGATTAACAAAAGAAAAAAATTGAACGAACTTACCATTAGAAAAGGATACAACAAGAAATAGGGAAACTAAAATGATCATAGTATAAAAAAACTTGAACATTTCAGCCATTTTTTTATCTTTGTGTGTAAAAAATATGAACTCCTTTATTACTTTATATAGTAAAATACCTCATGATATGTTTATGTCAATTAAATAATTATTAATAATAATGTTGTTGCAAGAATTCCTTTATTAAAATTAGAACAATTTCTAAATGTTTCGAAAGTACATTGATATATTATGTTTGTCCCTTTAACTCATAGAGTATAGCTAACATAAAAATATTTATTGTCTTTATAACGTTTCATTATTTTTTATATTTCTTATCTAGCTTTTCATAGCTTTAAGTTATTTGATTTAGTTTATTGATTTCTAGTTCTTGAATATGGTAAGGTGTTTATGATTTCATTTCTTGATTGTCCAAACATTTTGTTTTGTTTTGTTTGGTTTCATTGATTTAAAGATATAACATTTTGTTTTGTTTTGTTTTAAACAACCTCACGTTGCAGAAGAAATAGTAATTGTCACCTTTTCAAAATAAATTAGATTGTTATTTTAAAAGGTGAGCCATATCATTGACAATATAAAAAAATTAAACAAGGTAACAAATATTAATTGTTTTATATATTTATATAATAAAAATCTCCCCATATCATCATATCATCACATTGATGTATAATGTTTGTCCCTTTAATTCATTGGATATAGCTCGTCCAAGATTATTGCATGTAGTTAGACTTCATTATTGCTTTGATGTAACATGGTTGTCCTTTTAACTCTTTTTTTTTTTTTTTTGCTAAATCAAGTGCATGATGACATTAAAGAGGATACAAGACATTTTAACTAGGTTGACACCCCTTATATCCTATAATTCAACGCCAAGTGCTAGTATATATTCAGGGCCAACCCTATGCATATTTTGTTTTTTGGAGGGGTGTATATAGAAAAAATTCACTTAAAGGTCCAAAAAGTTGACATGATGAAAGGTTAGGCTGAAGTCTGTTAATGTTTTTGACCCTTTTGGCGTGATTTTCTATATATACACCCGTATTTCACAAAGATTTCTATATACACCCTTCATATAGAAAAATTTGGTTGTTCTTAATAATGTGTCAAAAAATTTATCATCGAAAAATTGGTGGTATTTTTTTGAGCCCTTTGTTTCTAATATTGTGCCTCGCCAATATTAAAAATATTGGTGATATTTATTATTGAAGAAATTAGGATAACTTTATAACCAAAATAAATTATATTTTAATTGAAAATGAGCCTACTGAAGAAATTAATTTTAATCTTTTCTTTCAAATGTTCCAAAAAATTAAATTATTGCAAAATTGAATTTGATAATGCAGAATCATGTGAAACACATTCATGATCATAAAACCGATGTGAGACGCATTTAGGATCATGTGGCCCTATTCTTCTCCGCTGTTAATTATTTTTTGGATCATGAGACACATTTAGTAATGTCAACCTTTTTTGTGTTATTATTCTTAGGTACTAAAATTTCAGTATACTTCGTAGGTGTTATTGTTCTCTACTTCTACGGTATTTTATTTTATTTTGGTGTCAATGAAATATTTGATTTATTTCCGGATGTTGCCTAAAAAAATATTTACTTGGTATTGAAAAGCGAAAAAAAAACGAAATGAAGACCTAATAAAATCATAATAATGAGCTAAAAAATTTATGATATACTATATAAGAGGTCATTTTCTCATATTATGTCTAAGACCTGTAAAACTCTAGGAACCTATTACAGAATTAATAGGAAACAATTATATACAAATACATCGGGACTTTACCCTTAACCCAAAATAAAAATAGTGAATTTAAAATAAAACATCAACAAGATCAAAAATCAGGGAGATTACAAAGATCCCTTAAATAAAACCTCTAAGAGGCAGGGTGGCATAGAATTCCAACCAGTAAAACATAGAGAAATATGCTATAGGGCAGCCAACTTTGAGAAGGAACATGTACACAAGGAAAGAAATGAAAACAAGAGAAGATGTGATTGATTCAAAAGAGCCACATACACAAAGAGTTGTAATTCATAGGTGGTGTAAATATAAAAATGATGAGATAGGAATCGGCCTATGTCACGTGACCTAAAAGGAGAAGAAAATTGTTTTTCTGACATAGAAAAGTTCACAATGACACAAGTAAATTACCTAATAGCCTCCAGCGGCAGTTAACAGCCGCTTCAGAAACCGACGGCAGTTGACAACCGCTGGCACCAGCGGCAGTAAACTGTCGTTCACACTAGTAAAAAAAAAAACCAGTGCATTGTGATTTCCAAGAACTTTGGCCTATTTGTACCTATAATTTCAAACGGCAATTCTGCATGAAATCAAAGCGAAACAACAACATCCAACAATCACAAACATCAACATTTCATAGTTTATCAATTATTCAGTAACATTACACAAAACCGATAATGCGTTAACGTTTCACAATTATTTGAAATTCGTCAAATTTTCCACACTATGCAACACATTAAACATAAAATACATTAATTTATAATAAATGCGAAACTCAAATATAATGATTTTATTTTTGACAAAAGCAAAACGATATTCATTCATTCAAATCGATAGAGTACATCAGATACAAACATCGCTAAAAGTGTAAATGGTGAATCTGCGAACAAACTCACAACACCCAAGTTAATAGCATACAACGACAAAATGCCTACAAATAATATGATAAAACCTAAGTCACCGAAATACCCATGCTTCCGGATCTGCAACGTTGACGCCCAAGTCATTGGTTGAATTTGTAATTGACTGATGTAGATCTTCCAATAGGAACTAAACAAACACCGCGACAAGACGCGAAATCAAACGCCGCACAAGACGACGAACAACAAATCGCCGCACTTAGACGACGAAATCACAAAAACACAAAAGAAAAAACTTGATAGATATGAAAACCACTTATTTAGATTGAAAGAAAAAGGGGAAAAAAGATGTAGAGGGGTGATTTTTGGTCAAAAATTGACCTAAAACACCCATCCTCGATGAACGAAGGAGAAAGAAAGTTTAGAGAGAAGTTGGAGTTTCTCTCTCTAAAGACCTAAGAGAATCATCAACTAACTCAAATCTAATGATATATATATATATATATATATATATATATATATATATAGTTAAAGGTTAGTTACATATTAGCATAAAAACTTGGTCATTACATTATATATCCCAAAAAATACGTCGGTGTGAATTGACCAAAAAACGAATTAAAACCAAATAAAAAGTGTCATATTTCATCTAATAAAAGTAAATCATCTAAATGTTCCAGAACATCTTCAAATTCGGTGTTTGCTTTAACGGGAGTGTCATTAAACATAATTGGATTTTCTTGATTTGTTGGTTTTTTTTGTTGGAACCGGTCTCTCTTTGTCCTCAATCTCCATGAGTGTTCGAAAGCGATCGTGTTGATCCAAGAATTCATGATCCCATGTTGCCGCCTCATTGCTCCTGTGATTTCTCCACTCCGTGGATGATGGAGGTAGTGGGCAACCATCTTTCAATGAAAGAAGGACAAAATGATTTGAGATTAAACCAAGGCAAATCATGCTGCTTTTTGGGTTAACCGGAGGCTAACCTCTAAGTGGGAAAAAAAGTCTCGGAGACTCCAATATCAAGGGTAGCCATCTCTACCACCGGCCTATTGTAACAAGATGCAACGATGTGTCCCATATCCGACAATGTTAACCATCTGTCGGGAGGTGCAAAACTACTAGCATTTTCGGGAGGATGCAATCCATCCAAGATGTAGTTGTAATGGCACTCGCTCGCATATATCTCGATGTATATGTTCCTATGCTCTTTCAACTCTTTAATAAGTGCTCTCCGCACCATAACATGACTTTCTTCTGTCAAACCCACGCATTCGGCTATAGCCTTAAACCCACAATGTCCGTTGTAATGTCATATTTCTATTAAAGCGATAAAACACACGAATAATAATAATATTCAAGAAATAGACGCTACGTCATCATACAAAATTCCAAACAATCATACATATATAAAATCTCAACAGTCGCAACGAATTATAAACCATATACTTCAAACATACATGCCGTGATATCAAAAATACATCAACATAAAGTTCTCCTAGTCCCGACAAATGGGAAGTATCCAACATAAATAAATCCAAACAGATGATCTAGAGTAAGCATAAAGAACACCTAGATCAGAGCCTATCCTAGACCCTAAAGACATGATAGCGGAGATAGTTCCCGCTATCCAGCAACCACCGAGCAACTCACTGGAGCAACTAATCCTGCACAGCGTCTACCCATCCATACACACAGGTAGGCGGTCAAAACCACTAGGGGTAAGCATTACATCATCATAATCCACATAAAAGTTTAACATGAATGAATTGATTCAAGTATCATAGGATTAATCGAGAGTAAACAACTTTCATAAACACATTCTTGTCATAAATCCAAATTCATAAATATGTAATTAACAAACACATTTATCACCCACAATCACCATTCACATACAACAAGTAAGACTCATGTCAACACGATATGCGCCTAAACCGACACCTACATGCATGCATGTGGTACCAAGCACAACAACGTCTAGGCCGTTACCCATGATGCCAACCGCACATCATATGTAAGAGTACACCTCCTGATGAGTTATTTATTATCTGTTTTTATATGTTATTTAGTTTAGTTTTAATTAGATTTTAGTTTATTTTATATTAATATTATTTCCCTTTTAAGATAGTTTACTACAAATTGCATTTTATTATATTTCAGGAATGAATATTGGATGGATTGAGTCTTGTAGCAAAAGAAAGGGACTTGGAGCTGATTCGGTACGAAAATACAAAGATTGGAAGACAAAATATGTCTCCCCTAAAGTCAGAAGCTTGGCGCGGCCCGTGCTAGCATTGGCACGGCCGTGCCACCCTCCAGAGTTGCTTTTGCTGCTTTTGCTTAGATTTTAAGCTACTCTATTTTTAGCCTGAATGTAATAGCTTAGATTTTAAGTCGAATGAATGCTATAAATAGAGTAGCCATCCATCACAAATATTCATCTTTTCTTGGAATGCAATATGTGACAATTGTCTTTCTAATAAAAGTTCATTTACTTTATTGTTATTTACTTTTACGCTTTCTCTCTTCTTCTCCTTGTCTACGATGAACATCAGTGAGTAGACTTCTCTTGTCTTGGGATTGTTGGATAAGTCTAATGACATAATCCTAATCAAACCAAGCTTTAAACCTTAATCTTATGTAACCCTAATTCCTTATCTAATTTCACCGTTTTAACATGGATCAACCATTATCAAACTGTGGAAACGAAAGTGGAGGGTTTGATAATTGTTTATCCATCATCTCAAATATCAATTCATAAAACGAAAGTGGAGCTTTGATATTCGAACAAGTGAATTTAGACAAAGATTGTAAAGGCAGCGAAATAGTCTTTACAATCTTTGAGACATATAGTTTCGATCTTCAAGGGAACTAATAATGATCAAGTCAGCGAAATAGGCTTGGTTGTTAGAGGAACCAAAATCTAATAGTAATCAAGTCAGCGAAATAGGCTTGGTTGCTAGAGGAACAAAAGAGAAACTGTCTTGAGAAATTAGGTCTAACATAAGGTTATAAGTTTAATAGTTTGGTTTGTGAAGGACTTGTCATTAGGATGAACCAATAATTCCAAGACTTTTATCTTTTCTTTTATTATTTAATTTCAATTAAAAATCCAAAACTTTCCGCCTTATAAAACTTTAGTCTAATCATTATCTAAAGTTAATTGAATTCATAACTCCCTGTCGGAACGATACTCATATTTTACTACTTCGCTAAGACCGTGCACTTGCGGTTTTATCCCATCACCTCCTCTTATGCACAACTATGTAAAAGTACACCTCCTTTTACATTTCACATATGACTCGATATGACGATAATGCATGGACATAAGAAAAGACCGAATAATGCAACTACTCAATTCATACACACCAACACAATGTAAAAGTACACCTCCAGTTACATTGTTCAACTCCAACAAAAATTGCATTATCAAGTATTTACATCCACACAATCAATTAGGTCATAATCCAATAAAAGTCATCCTCACATTATCAACAAACATTAATGATCATCAATATCATTCAACATTAACTATATCATATAGTTTCACCAATTCAAACGTTCCTCATATTGCAAATAACGAGAAAACACAACTTCTTATGATCAATATCACATCCAACATCTAACAATTCATCACACATCTTCATTTAATCACATAAGGCTAGTCACGAAAGGTTGTAAGACAATTGGCTAAAAAGGGTCATTTCCGGCAAAATCCATATCAAGTAGCAAACGGCTAACATTGATAATTTCCAAGATAAAATAACTTGTTTAAGTTTGAAAGCTCACAAGACAATCTTAATCAATCATTTAGTCATAAGCTCAAGCCACTTACAAACTATTGGACATTAGTTCAAAGAATAGCTTAAGTCCGTATGAGAAAACCCAAGTTCACATTTTCCACATTCCCATCCGAAATTCAAGTTTAACATGATTAAGACATTTAACTAGTATTAAAAGCCTTGCCTAAGTCTATAGGAACTGTAGAATCAACTTGTAACCTTAGTTAGTTCACAAAAGTTTGTTTCAACAAAATCAGATAATTCCCAAAATTTCAAGTTTCAACCCAAAGTGAAGAATTCCAAATTTGAATGAGCAAAACATGTTCCAGTAGGTTTAGGGGTTCAAATAGATGTTAAACAAGTTGAAAGAATCATTTTACAAAGCTCGGATTGGCCCCCTAAGACCCGAAACATGTTCCAGTAGCTACCAGACTTGCTCGCTTACGGCTCACTTAAGCGACCGGGCTTATGAATGCTCGCTTACGCGTTCGCTTAGGCGAACAACCATATTTCTTCAGAAAAATGATACGGGTTTCAACCCTTTTTCACCCAAAACCCCGAATTTTGATTCCCTAATGTCCAAATGTGTTTCCAAAGTTTGTTAACATGTCAAAACAACTAAAAGGGTTCACAAAAACACAATAAACATGGAAACAATGGTCATTTGAACACAATTCACCAATCAACCCATTTCTTACAAAACCAACAACAACAATCCATTTCTCATAATCAAATCATGAATTATGAATACCCAAGCCATGAATCATCAACAACAATATCACTTAGCAACAACAACATCAATTGAACATGGTTCTCATCATAATTCAACAACAACATAACATAATTCAATCATTTGAGCATAATTCATAAGTTAACACTTATACATACTTTTGACATGCAAATTCACCAACAACAACTCAATTATCATCAATTTCATGCATACAAACATATCATCATAGTTAGAGCACAAATTTTAACATCTATGAACAATTAATCATTCCAATTAAACACTTTTTCATACAATAATTGAAAAATTGCACTAAAATGATTATGATGAATTCTAACCCCTTTACCTTAATGAGCACAAATTCCTAGCCCAAGCTTCACTTTAGCTCCTAGGATCCTCACCTCTTCTTGAATCTTCAAGCTTCTCTTCTCTAACCCTTTATATAGGCTAGTCCCTCTATTGGGCTTAACCTAATACCTTAGTGGACTTAACCCACTCAAACACAAATATAAAATGTTTATACATTCTCAACGGTAAAATACTAATAACGACTACTTAACTGTAAAATACTAACAACGGTCACTAAATGGTTCACAACTAATTACTATACAAGTAACTTAGTGAAATAATGGTTCTCACTAAAACACTAAAAATAATTCTCACTAAAATTACTAATTTACCCTTACTCGTAAAAATAACCAAAATACCCCTGAGTCCAAAATAACTAAATTACCCTTCTAACCCGAAAATGTAACACCCCGTTACCCAAAAGCAATTAAATAACAATTATACATCAGAGTAATTCCACAACGGGCATGCTACATGTCATTTCAAAATTTCTTAAGTAGAAAATAAAACTATTTAATTTAACCACTTGATAAAATATGAAAACATAGCAGCGGAATAGTTTTCAAATCCATAACCCCCTGAACATCCAACAACAGTCTATGACATTAAAGGCCTTAGCATAAGTCAACAACATTGTTCATAAGACAATAAAAGGCTCCACAACACAATTCCAAAATTTGATACATGGAAAGGAAAAACAACAACAACATAAGCAATAAATTCTCATCCTACGTATCAGAGCCCTAGACACGACATTGAGCCACCACCAACTACTTAGGATCACCTGCAAGTTACCCATAGGAAGGGCAACATTTTCAAGCAGAAGGGGTGAGATTTACAACAATAAATATAGATATTAAAATCTTCAATTGAATCTAACACCCTAATCAACAAACACATCATCTTGCAAACATATATATGTATAAGTCACAAGCAACAACAACATCCTCAATATACCTCCATCACAATAAGTATATAAATACATATTCATCATCAACATCAATCATCAAGTAACAACCGCAATCAACAACTACGACTCATGCAAATGACATGACAACACTGCTAAGACACCATCTTAGACTTCTCAATGGATGCAATATGCATGTGGTACCAACAGGACCGAAGCCCTCACCGCTTTTGAATGGTTAAAGCATTCATCAGGACCGAAGCCCTCACCGCTGTTGAGCAACTAGTACTCCAGGACCGAAGCCCTCACCGCTGTTTTATGCATATGCAATGGACCTACTTGTGTATATCTACATACAACTGACCATGCAATGCAACTCCATGTGACTCCACTTAAACAACATGTATGATTCAATAATTAGCATACATTTCAATCATCATCAGTAATTATCAACTCAGCAATCCAATCAACCAAAATAATGCATAATTACATGAAACTATGCTCAACACATCAACATTAAATCACTACCATTCAGGCACGAAATTCCACACTCAGGAACTGTGAAACTCGCCTCGCGAGCACATCTGCTCGCCATGGCGAGTTCACAAAACTACTTGCTCGCCATGGCGAGTTCAAGGCGAACTCGAGGCGAGTGAAAATTAGGGGCTCTCGGGAAAAATGCCATTTTCTCATTCAAATCCCAATTCTAAGCTCCCTATTCATCTTTTTAACCTAAAACCTTCACCATTCATCATTTTAATCATCTAGGTACCTTAAACCATCCCCAAAACGTCTTATAACAACTTTTCAAAAATCAAGTTTTGATCTGGGCTACTCGCCATGGCGAGTTGGTCTGCTCGCGAGGCGAGCTATGAAGTTGCTCACTCGCCATGGCGAGCACAGCTACTCGCGAGGCGAGCGATGAACTTCTGTACGGGCAGAAAACTGGTTTTTCCCAAAGATCCCATTTTCCTTCCAATCACTCCCCAAATCAGTTTACAGATGAGAAATGAATGTTTCTATGCAACCAAAACCAAATTCTAACATCAGAACAGCAATATCTACCCCAAAACCATAAATTCAATTAATACCCAATTCTTCAATTTCACTCCAAAACCTGTTAAACTCAAAATCAGACTTTAAAATCTACACTATTGAAGTAAACCTCACCCTTACCTTAATTTAGAATGAAAAATGCACAGCAAAAAGGGTTCCTCTGATTCTTCTCTCTTGTTCCTGGTTTCCTCTCCCTTGGCTTGGTTTTACGTAAAACTGGTTTTCTGACATCCATCCTTTTCTTAACTTCCCATTAATTGTAACTCCCTACTAATTTCATTTAACTCCCTTTAATTATAATAAATAGTAAATAACTCCCCAAACTCCAAAATAACCAATATTTCATATTTACTCTAATTATTATTAAATAAACCATATAATAAAATAATACACCACATAAATCATCCAAAAATCACACACACACATATATATATATATTTACTCCGCATAAATCACCAAACATCATATATAAATATATATATATACTCCACATAAATTAAAATAATTAATTATAACAACTAGGGCGTTACAGAAAACATATTAAATGCACCCAATGATAATTAATCACACAAAAGCACATATAAACACATATTAAAACAATTAAAAATAAATCTAGCGAAAATTGGGTTGTTACATCTATCACCAATAACATCCACAATTCCCTCAATGTATAGTCTCATGAATTTTGGCATGTAATACATAGGACTCGATGAATCATAATTTCTTGAAACCAAGCTAGGCTTAGGAACCGGAACCGGAGAAATGCCAATTCGAACACCTTTTCGTTTAGTTTGTGAAGATTTTTTTGGTGGTGAAGATTGACTTTCTGGATGTTGAGAATCAATAGTCTCCACGAAGATGGGATCCTACGTGTGTTTTTGGTGTAGTTTTGATATTTTTGGGAGCTCCTTTGGTTGGCACCTTTCTTGGAGGTGGTGACAACATTGTGGTCTTCGGAAACGCTAACAACCGCAAACCCTATTTGATTTCTAGTTTCATTTGGAACGGAACTCTTTCGAGACGTTCTTGGATACCACGCAACTCCTCCGTGACCGAAAACAAATCTTCATTACTTTATTCTTCACCCATATAAAACTTATGCCAATGCGGGTGTATCTCATCCAATCAAATGGGTTTGTTGTGACGGATTTTGATAGTAATGAAGCATGCACAAGGTAGGTTATACGACGTCCTTTGAACACAACCGCAAGTTTTCTTCTCGATGCACAAGGTTTTCGTAGCACACTCTTCTTCCACAAAAATAAAGTTTATGGCTTGTCTAGACATGTGACCCCCCAACTCGGAGTACAAAGTGACATCTTTGTAACTATTTTCCAAGACCATAACGCTCCTACCAACCGATGATTATATCTCCCCAAATTGGTTTGCTAACATCTCATCTATTTTTTCCCAACAAGTACCGAAATCACCCTTAGAGGTGGATGATGAGTCAATAATTAGTGTTTTTAATATAATATTTGAGTCCGTTTTATTTAGATTTGATTTCGTTTTATTTAATAATATTTTCTTTTTAGAACTATTTTACTTCATTTGCAAGTTATTTAATTTCAGGAACGAATAATTGAAAGATTGAGTCTTGGAGCAAAATAAAGAGGACTAGGAGCTGATTCAGATTGAAAATACGAAGATTGACGAGAAAAATACGATTCCCCCAAGTTAGAAGCTTAGCACGGCCCGTGCCACCGTCGACACGGCTGTGCCAACTCCCATGATGCTCTTTTGCTGCTTCTAGAGATGTCAAAATGGGCCGGCCCGTATGGGCCGGCCCGAAAAAGCCTGGCAGCCCGCACAAAATTAAGAGTTCGGGCCACTGACCAGCTGTTTTTTGTTTTTGTTTATCTAGGCAGTACTTCATACGGGTGATTTTCGTTACAGTGAAGAAATGGCAAACAATCCTTTACTGCAGACATGTCCTATTCACACTTTAATTCTTGACACCACATACTGCAACCCACAGGTAAGTCCACATATGAATAATGAATTATCTCTTTCAAATCAAACGACACAATTGTCTGTATCAAGAATGGAAAAGGGAAGAAAAACATACGGGCCAGGGATGGCCCGTTAGCCCGGGAGCCCGTATAGGGCGGGGCTCGGGCTCATTTTTTGCAGCCCATATTGAAACCGGGCTTTTTAGCCCGGCCCTTAAAAGCCCTTGGCCCCGCCGGGCCGGGCCTAAACGGGCCGGGCTGCCCGTATTGACAGCTCTAGCTGCTTTTGCTTCAAAGACAAGCTACCTATTTGTTTATTTCTGACCTAAAAGCCCATGGTTTCATGTGGAACATTCTAGTGATGTATTGCTTATGGCTTAAGTCGATATAAACTATAAATAGAGTAGCTAACTATCATAACAATTCATCTTTTCTTCTTGAAAATAATAAGTGACAATTGTTTCTTTGAATAAAAGTTCACCCTTTGTTTTATGTTCTTCTTCTTTTTCTTCTTCTCTTCCATGTCTTCAATGAACGTGAGTGAATAGACTCTTCTTGTCTTGGGATTGCTGGGTAAGTCTAAATGACATAACCCTAATCAAACCAAGCCTTGAACCCTAGTTTTATATGAATCTAATTTCTAATCTAATTTCACCGATGTTATAATGAATTAACAAATATCAAACTCATAAAGCGAAAGTGGAGGGTTAGTATTTGTTCTTCAAGGATTCCAATAGCAATCAACCATGAGAATAGGCGTGGTTTCTAGAGGAACACACTCACTGAAACCGAAAGGAGATGTAATAGGCCTAAGAGAAACTTGTCTTTAGAAAGTAAATTCAATATAAAATTCCGATTTAGGGTTTGTTTGTGAATGACTTGTTATTTAGATGAACCAATAATCCCAAGGCGCTTTTATTACTACTTCGATAAACCGTGCACTTGCAGATTAATCTCGTCAAGTTTTTGGCGCCGCTGCCGGAAAGTTTTGCAATTTGATTAACTTTTTAATAGTGGTTAGAGAAAAAAATATATGTCTATATATATATATATATATAGGGATTTGCTACAATAGACCCTCCCTTTTTTATGAAGGTCTATTTTAGCAAGCTGCACCTTTTTCTTTTGACATAAATACCCATATTTTTGTTTTTTAGAAAGAGAAAAGGAAGGGACAAAGATGTAATTCTGATTTCATCATTAATGTTTTTATTTTTTTGACTGAAATCATTAATGTTTTTTATCTCTTTTTTTGTTCTTCTCTCTCTTTCTTCTCTCCCTTTCAGGTTGCAGTTTTTCTATTCTTCTTCCATTCTTTTTCATGGACTTTCTAATAACCATTGCCATCTTCAACACAATTTTATCCCTAATCACAAAGCTAATGCAAGAAATAAAATTTGATGAAACCAATTGAATTTATAACAAAAATCTCAAAACATTAACATACCTTAATTTTTTAATCAAACACACAAGTAAAAAAGATAAGGGAAACAATGAGATGGCCTTTCCATTTATAATTTTTTGAATCAAACTCACAATTGTTTGAATCCATAGATCTAAGTCTTATGATGGTGATTGTTGTTTGAATTAAGAATGAAGAGATAAAAAAAAACTACTTCCTTTTACCAATTTCTTTCAAGCAAAACAAAAACAAAGGTAATTCAGATTTTTCTATGAAGAGATCGTTGTTTGGTGGTGCCTTTTACAAAGATGCTATGAAGTAACATTGAGAGCTTAAGGTTTTTCTTCATAATCCTATGCTTGATTCGTTATTGAGAGAATGGAAGAAAAAAAGGAACATTGAACAAAGGGAACCGAAAGAGAGAGAAGAACAAAAAAGAAAAAAGAAATAAAAACATTAATGACAAAAACATAATTACATCTCTGTCCCTTCCTTTTCTCTTTCTAAAAAAACAAAAATATGGGTATTTATGTCAAAAGAAAAAGGTGCAGCTTGCTAAAATAGACCTTCATAAAAAAGGGTGGGTCTATTGTAGCAAACCCCATATATATATATATATATATATATATATATATATATAAAATAAAAATAAACATAAAAAAATATAATATTTCTTTTTCCTTTTCTTTTTCACCTTCAGCTACAAATTAATATATATATATATATATATATATATATATATATATATATATATACAACTCTCTCTGTCTCTCTCTCCATAAATAAAAAATAATAATAAAATATTTTTTTCTCTTTTTCTTCTTCTTTCTTTCTTTCTTTTTATCTTTTCTATTTCTTTCTTTTTACCGTTAACTTCTTGGAAACACAAAATAATACTAATATGGTTGAGGAATGCACTCTTAAAGAGTATGCAATTCCGTCTACGGAAGAGCCACATGCTATTATTGTGTACCCAATGGTTGAGGGTAATAATTTTGAAATAAAGCCTGCACTTATTTACTTAATGCAGCAAAATTAATTTTTCGGATCACCCATTGAGAATCCGAATCTTCATGTTTCAACTTTTTTAAGACTAAGTGGAACCTTGAAGGCAAACCAAGAGGCCGTAAGGCTACACCTCTTTCCTTTTTCCTTAAGGGATAGAGCTAGTGCATGGTTTCATTCATTGGAAGTTGGTTCTATCACTTCATGGTACCAAATGAGGCAAGCTTTTCTTGCCCAATTCTTTCCCCATTCTAAAACTGCTCAATTAAGGAATCAAATCACACAATTTACTCAAAAAGATGGGAATCTCTTTACGATGCGTGGGAGCGTTTCAAAGAAATGCATAGGCTTTGCCCCCGTCATGGTTTAGAAAAGTGGCTTATTATCCACACTTTTTATAATGGTCTTTTGTATACCACATAAATTTATGTTGATACAGCTGCAGGTGGAGCTTTGATGAATAAAACTTACACAGCAACATATGCTTTGATCGAGGACATGACACAAAACCACTATCAGTGGACAAGTGAGCGAGTCATCACTACCTCTTCACCCTCTAAAAAAGAGGCAGGTATGTATGAAATTTCTTCCCTTGATCATATAGCTGTTAAGGTTGACGCACTCACACAAAAATTTGATAAAATGAATAATAGTGTTGTCACACATGCTCCTGTTTCACCACCATGTGAAGTTTGTGGAATGTTTGGCCATACCGGCGTTGAATGCCAACTAGGTAGTGCTGTTGAAAGACCTCAATATAATCAAGGAATGAGGCCAAACCAATTTTTTTATAAAACTCCTCAAAATCCCTTTGGACAGCAAACAACACCACCCGGTTGTGCAAACAACCAAAGAGTGTAACAACCCGATTTTCGCTAGATTATTTTTAATTGTTTTAATATGTGTTTATATGTGCTCGTGTGTAATTATTTATCATTGGGTGCATTTTTATGGGTTTTCGTGCTGGGAGGGTAATTTAGTAATTCATGGTGAGGATTATTTGTAGTGTTTCAAGTGAGAACCGTTGTTTTACTAAGTTACTAGTGTGGTAATTAGTTGTGAGCCGGTAAGTGATCGTTGTTATTATTTTACCGTTAAGTGAGTAGAAACATCTTAGAATTAGTGATTGAGTGAGCTAAGCCCACTAAAGCATTAAGGTTAAGCCCATTTGAGAGGAGCCTATATTAACTCTTGTCTTTAGAGAAAATAGTTTTTCATTTCATTTCATAAGAATTTAGAGAGAGGTAGAGAGAGAAAGTTCAAGAGAAGAGAAAAATGGTTAGAAGGGATAAAGCGTGAAGACCCAATAGATGTTAGAGATTCTAGGCGCTAAATTGAAGCTTTTGCTAGGATTATTGCTAATTGAGGTAAAAGGGGTTAGATTTCAAGCATAATCACTTAGTTAGTTTCTTCTCTCTTTTTCTATGCATAAGTGCTTATTTGAATAAGTGATTATTGTGAACCCAACTTTTGAAATTCGTGCTTATGTGGTAGTGATATGTTTGAGTATGTTAATTTGATGATGATTGAATTGTTAATGATGAAATTGCATGTTAATGATGTATATAAATGGCTAGTTTGTGAATTATGTTCAATTGATGAATTATGACATGTTGTTGTTGAAATGTGATGGAATGCATGATTATAAGTTGTAGTTGTGGTTGATTGTTGATGATAATCTCATTTCATGACTTGGGTATGAATTATGTTGAGTTGTTGTTGTTGAATTGTGTGGAATTGGAAGAAATGAATTGATGTTGTTGTTGAAGACTTATTGTTTTAAGAAAAACAATTTAAACAATTTCATAACTTATTCAAATGCCGCGAAACGAGTGAGTTCGACGTGTTAGAGCCTCGGGTTATTCCTCGGATCATTCTTAACGATTGAGGGTTTTAAACATTCGATTTTGGGGCGAAATTGGCAAAAACCTGCGGCCGAAACACGCGAAAATGCGCGTTTACGTAGCGCTGCGCCTAAGCAAGGGTGCTAGGTGCCCATAGTCAGAGAGCTAGCGCTAGGCGCTGCACCTCTAGCATCTAAAAGAGGCTAGAACATTGCATGCATTTGAGTAATTGATGAGTCGTGTCATAATTGAATATGTGACTTGATGAATTTGTGCATACGTGGAATTCGGTGAATTTTGTGATTATGTGGATTGGTGTATATGTACATTGGTGAATTTTGTTTACGGTTGTGAATAATTGAATTATGCTCTAATTGCATGTCTTATTTGCTCGTGCTTATACACTTGGTGAATGTTTTGATGATAATTATTTTGGTGATAGTGATGAGGTGAGAATTGTATATGTGTATATATATGATGTGATGATTCCTTTGATAATGATAATTACTTGCTTATAACTTTGAAATGATGAATTGTATTTGTTGAGTTAAGTATGCTAAGTGAAGAATAAGGTGAGTAATCCTTCCATTGATTGATGTTGATAAATGATGAGCTTATGTTGATGATTTGATTAGTGATTGAATATGTTGCTATGAAATGTATGTGATGGAGGGTAATAATCATGTGATACTAGTATTTTAGGAGGGATGATTATGTATATGTGTTATGCATGAATCCTTGAATGCCTATGTTTGTTTATGTTGATTATGATTGATGTGAAGCTTACCCCCAGTGGATCTGTGATGGACCGCCTACCTGTTTGTTGAATGGGTAGACGGCGTGCAGGATTAGTTTGCTTTCGGTGAGCTGCTTGGATAGCGGGAGCTATCTCTGTTATCGTTTCCTTAGAGTCTTAGGGTAGGCTTTGATCTAGTATGTCTGTCTTTATGATTATTCTAGATTGTTTATTCTGGATTTATTTATGTTGTATAGATTTGCCCATTTGTCGGGAAATGGAGAATTTTTATGATGATGTATTTTGATCTCATGGCATGTATACTTTGAGGTGTATGGTTTATATCAGCTGCAACTGTTGAGAATTTTTATATATGCATGTTGTTTGGATTTGTTGAAGACGTAACGTCTATTTCTTGAATATTTATATTATTCGCGTGTTTTATCGTTTTAATAGAAATATGACGTTACAAAGAGTCCCTCAAAAATCCAGCTTGAAAATTTTACTAGAAAAATGTGTTATGGATCAATCCAAGCAATTTCAAGAACTTAAAAATCACACTAAATTTTTGAATGACTCCCTTGTCAAACTTACATCAAAAGTGGACTCCATTGCTAATCACACTAGAATGTTAGAAACTCAAATCTCTCAAGTAGCCCAACAAGTAGCTACTTCCTCTCAAACCCCCGAAGTCTTTCCGAGCCAAACTAAAGCCAACCCCAAAGACCTTATATATGCTATTAAACTTAGGCACGGTAAGCAGTTAGAGAACCCGATTATGAAAACCAAGACAATTGAGTGTGAGATAGAAAGTGAAAAACCGCAAAGTGAGAAAGCCATAGGAGAAAGTGATAAGCCAATTGTTTCACCACCCCATAAACTCAAAATTCATTTCCCACAAAGGCTTGCTAAGCCTAACCTTAGAATGATTGAGAGTTTTTCCACCACTTATGTGATTGGGAGTGAAACCATTAAGAAAGCCATGTGTGATCTAGGGGATAGTGTTAGTTTATGCCATAGCTCCTTTGTGAAAGGTTGGGTATAGGGTAGAGAAACCTTCTAATCGTCAAGCTAATGACTTTAAACGAGCGTTTGGTGGGAGGCAACCCACAAGTTTTATTGCTTTTATTTTGTTTGTTTTGTGTTATTTTAATTTGTTTTGCAGGTATTTGTCCAAACATGATTCGGAAAAAAATTAAAATATTTGGAGGCCATGACCAGAAGCTTGGCACGGCCCAATCCTATGGTGGCACGGCCGTGCCAACCCATCAACATACAAAACCAAAAAAAAAAAATCCCTTCTTCTCCCTTCATTCTCAAACACAAACTTTCCTCATCCTTCAACTTCTATCTCTAAACCTCCATGACCTCAACCTTCAATCCTCCATATCTCTCATGGGATAAAACCGCAAGTGCACGGTCTTACCGAAGTAGTATGAAAAGAGTATCGTTCCGACAGGGAGTTATGAATTCAATTAACTTTAGACAATGATTAGACTAAAGGTTTATAAGGTAGAAAGTTTTGAGGTTTTTAATTAAAAGTAAATAATAAAATAAAAGATAAAAGCCTTGGGGTTATTGGTTCATCCTAACGACAAGTCCTTCTCAAACCAAACTATTAAACTTATAACTTTATGTTAGACCTAATTTCTCAAGACAGTTTCTCTTTTGTTCCTCTAGCAACCAAGCCTATTTCGCTGACTTGATTACTATTAGATTTTGGTTCCTCTAACAACCAAGCCTATTTCGCTGACTTGATTGTTATTAGTTCCCTTGAAGATCGAAACTATATGTCTCAAAGATTGCAAAGCCTATTTCGCTGACTTTGCAATCCTTGTCTAAATTCACTTGTTCGAATATCAAAGCTCCACTTTCGTTTTATGAATTGATATTTGAGATGATGGATAAACAATTATCAAACCCTCCACTTTCGTTTCCACAGTTTGATAATGGTTGATCCATGTTAAAGCGGTGAATTTAGATAAGGAATTAGGGTTACATAAGATTAAGGTTTAAAGCTTGGTTTGATTAGGATTATGTCATTAGACTTATCCAACAATCCCAAGACAAGAGAAGTCTACTCACTGACGTTCATCGTAGACAAGGGGAAGAAGAGAGAAAACATAAAAGTAAATAACAAAGAAAGTAAAATGAACTTTTATTAGAAAGACAATTGTCACATATTGTATTCCAAGAAAAGATGAATATTTGTGATGGCTAGCTACTCTATTTATAGTACACAATTGACTTAAAATCTAAGCAAGTATATTCCAAGAATATTCCTCGGTAGATTGTGCGCCAAAATAGAATAGCTTGGAGTCCAAGAAAAAGCAGCAAAAGGTCTCTGGAGGGTGGCACGGCCGTGCCAAGGCTAGCACGGGCCGTGCCAGGCTTCTGACTTGTGGGAGATATATTTTGTTTCCCAATCTTCGTATTTTCGTGTCCAATCTGCTCCAAATCCCTTTCTTTTGCTCCAAGACTCAATCCATCCAATATTCTTCCCTGAAATATAATAAATTGCAATTTAAAGTAAACTATCCTAAAAAGGAAATAATACTAATATAAAATTATATAAAATCTAAATATAACTAAACTAAAAAGCATATTAAAATAGCATATAAATGACTCATCAAACTCCCCCACACTTGAATCTTTGCTTGTCCTCAAGCAAAAGGCATAAACATAGTAGCACCAACAATTATATCAAATGACAATTCAATTAAAGCATATGTCTCCTCAAGGGCTTAAATCGCAAATGTACACTAATCACAAACTCAAGCATTTCTTGTAATTTTTATTCAACCCAACGATCAAGTTTCAAGTGAGTGTGTGTGTGAAGTCCAACATTTTTCTTGCTCCTGTATAAGATATGCATTATGAGGAAACATGGTCTAATCCTAGCACTAAACCAACCAAGAAAGATTCCTTCTATAATTCATATAAGAGAGATGGGAGTATTTGAGAATCTTTGTTCTTTGCCATTTGCACATTTTAAGTTCTTTATTTAAGGAACAACATCTTCACGTAGGAGGTCGGAGGGCCTACCCCCTTCCCCAATCTAGATTCAATGGTATCCCTTAAAACATCATCTTCACGTAGGAAGTTGGAGGGCCTACCCCCTTCCCCAATCTAGATTCAATGATGCGTTTTAAAGTTTTTCCTCAAGATAACAATCATCTTCACGTAGGAAGTCGGAGGGCCTACCTCCTTCCCCAATCTAGATTCAATGATGAGATCTTGGAATTTATTTGGCTTTTTGGCTTTTTATGAACTCCCTTATACTAACTTATACTACTGGCACTTTGAGAATCTTTAAAGGTTAATGCACCACTAAGATTAAAACGTGTTTTCTTAAAATACCTATTCATACATTTACTCAAGGGAAGCAACTTTGTGTTTTTCTCATTGGAGAATTTTATTCACTTTAAAACAAGATGTGGGTATATCAAGAAGACTTAAAACACAAGAGTTAGCTTTTATGTACAAGAATCAATCAAATAAGAGGAGACAATGAAAATTTTGTGCCATGATATTTTCAATAAAAATTAGCTACTTAACCATGCCTTTTACAATAAAACAAAACAAAAGAATAAAGTTCAAGGGAGTTTGGAAACACTACGACTAAAGACACTTTATTAGGCTCCCCCACACTTAGGAGAAGCATTGTCCTCAATGATTTAAAAGAAGAAGAAAAAGAAGGAGAATAAGAAGAAGAAGAAGAAGAAGAAGAAGAAGAAGAGAAGTAGAGAAGAGTAGAGGAAGAGGAGAGCTCACAATTTTATGGAAATCCACAAGGTGGACCTTGGAGGTGAAGGTATTGCATCATGATCGGAACATTTGATTGTGTTATTCATTTATTTGGTTGCCCCTTAGGACATCGTTTCTTATCCCGACCATTTCAACACCTTGTTTTTGTTGCTCGGTGTATATTATTTGAACTTTGGTTTGCATCCATGCCCACCGTTTATCATTATAGTTTCCACCGGCTTTTTGTTCACGGTGTTGTGCACCTACCTCCTCTTCATCACCACCATCATCATCACCATCATCTTGTACCTGTGGGTTAGTACCAACATAAAGCAAATTTTCCACCACCTCCGGATTAGTAATGTCCGAATTAGGTAGAATAATCAAACAATTAGTTCTAATAATCCTCCATTCATATTGGTAATTGTGAGTATGGTCATGGGTTCTAAGGAAAGACAAAGTAGTGAGAGTATATAAGTTTGGATAATAATTTTCATCTATCCTCTTGATCCCTTGATTCACACTCACCCTAAACCTCTTAGCAATAAAAGTGATGATTCCACCTACCATTATATCACCCTTATCATCCGGTTTCTTTTTATTAATTGAAACAAGATAATCAAGCAAAAAATAGCAAATGTTAACATGGTGGTTATAAAGCATGTCCGACAACATAAATAGCTCATCATTCCTACCTCTTTTCTACTCCATATGGTGCAAGCAATAACCGTGTGAAGGTACCTATTGCTTTGCTTGAAATCCTTGAATTGGATCCCATGATTTGGGTTGTTGATTGCTTCTTGCTTGCACCACTTTTGGAGGCTTCAATCTTCTCACCTTTCCTTTTTGATGCCATTGACCTTAGATTGGTTTGGTTGTGGGTGGATGAATGTTTGGAGAGAATTATGGAAGAAGGAGTATAGATGTTATTTGATTTGGATACGGGAAAAAAATAAAATATTTTTTTTTTATTTTTTTTTGCTGATGGGTTGGCACGGCCGTGCCAACTCAGGCACGGGCCGTGCTAACTTTCTGGAAAAAGAGGGAAGAAATTTTTTTTTTTTTTTTTGGGTGGGTTTCTGGTCAATGGCTTCAAATCTTTTTCGCATCATATTTGGACAAATACCTACAAAACAACAAAACAAAAAATAAAAGCAATAAAACTCATGGGTTGCCTCCCACGAAGCGCTCTTTTAGAGTCATTAGCTTGACGATTAGAAGGTTTCTCTACCCAATACCCAATCTTTCCCAAAGGGATAGTGGCATCAACCTGAGATTCTCTCCCAAATCACACATAGCTTTGTCAATGGTTTCACTCTCAATCACACAAGGGGTGGAAAAACTCTCAATCACTATGAGGTTAGGCTTAGCAAGCCTTTGTGGGACATGGATTTTGAGTTTATAAGGTGGTGAAACGATTGGTTTATTACCCTCTCCTATGACTTTCTCACCTTGTTGCTTTTCACTCTCTATCTCACCCTCAATTGTCTTAGTTTTCGTAATGGGGTCCTCTAACTGATTACCGTCCCTAAGTTGAATAGCATTTATAAGGCCTTTGGGGTTGGCTTCAGTTTGACTTTGAAAGACATCGGGGGTTTGAGAGGAAGTAGCTACTTTTTGGGCTACTTGAGAGATTTGAGTTTCTAGCATTCTAGTGTGAGTAGCAATGGAGTCCACTTTAGATGTAAGCTTGACAAAAGAGTCATTCAAAGATCCAGTTTGATTTTTAAGTTCTTGAAATTGCTTGGATTGCTCCATAGCATATTTTTCTAGTAAAATTTCCAAGCTGGATTTCTGAGAGACTCTTTCGTTGTTTGCACAAATGGGTGGTGTTGTTCGTTGTCCAAAGGTATAAAATTTTTGCTCGGGGCTTTTAGCAACACTACCTAGTTGGCATTCAACATCAGTATGGTCAAATATTCCACAAAATTCACAAGGTGGTGAGACAAGAGCAGTTGTGACGACACTTACAGTTAATTTATCAAATTTTTGAAGAAGTGTGTCCACCTTAGCAGATAGATGATCAAGGGTAGAAACCTGGCACATACCTTCCTCTTTTTTAGAGGGTGGAGGAGTACCTTCAGTGATAACTCTCTCACTTGTCCACTGATAGTGGTTGTATGCCATATTCTCGATCAAATCATAGGCTCCTGTGTAAGTTTTATTCATCAAAGCTCCACCTGCAGCTGCATCAACATTCATTTTTGTGGAAAACAAAAGACCATTATAAAAAGTGTGGATAAGAAGCCAATTCTCAAAACCATGATGGGGGCAAAGCCTAAGCATTTCTTTGAAACGCTCCCACTCATTGTAAAGAGATTCACCATCTTTTTGAGTGAATTGTGTGATTTGACTCCTCAATTGAGCAGTTTTACTATGGGGAAAGAATTGGGAAAGAAATGCCTTCCTCATTTGGTTCCATGAAGTGATAGAACCAATTTGCAATGAATGAAACCAAACACTAGCTATATCCCTCAAAGAGAAAGGAAAGAGGTGCAGCCTTACAGCCTCTTGGTTTGCCTTCCACTAAGTCTTAAAAAAGTTGAAACATGAAAATTCGGATCCTCAGTGGGTGATCCGAAAAATTGATTTTGCTGCACCAGGTAAATAAGTGCAGGCTTTATTTCAAATTTAATATCCTCAACCGTTGGGTACACAATAGCATCGTACGGCTCATCTGAAGATGTGATTGCATACTCTTTGAGAGCACGTTTCTCAGCCATATCGTTATTACTGTGTGTTTCTTTGAGTCATCCCTGAAATCAAAGCGGTTAAAGATAGAAAATAAAAAATAAAACAAAATAAAAATATAATAAAATAAAATAAAATAAAATAAGGAGAAAGAAAGGGAGAGAGATTTTATATATAAATATATATATTTTTATTTTTTTTATTTTTTATATTTTTATATAGAGAGAGAGAGAGATAAATATATAAAATATTTTACAAATATATATATATATATATATATATATATATATATATATATAAAATAAAAAGATAAGAAAAGGAAATAAAATATATTTTAAATATATATATATATATATATATATATATAAAAAAATAAAAAGGTAAAAAAAAGGAAATATATATATATATTATTATTATAAATATTTTTTTTTTTTTTAGACTAACCACTATTGAAAAGTTAATCAAATTACAATAACTCCCCGGCAGCGGCGCCAAAAACTTGATGGGATAAAACCGCAAGTGCGCGGTCTTACCGAAGTAGTATGAAAAGAGTATC
This sequence comes from Medicago truncatula, assembly GCF_003473485.1. NCBI lineage: Eukaryota > Viridiplantae > Streptophyta > Magnoliopsida > Fabales > Fabaceae > Medicago > Medicago truncatula. Next base: position 25,451,214 of record NC_053049.1, on the reverse strand, counting down.
GTTCCGACTGGGAGTTATGAATTCAATTAACTTTAGACAATGATTAGACTAAAGGTTTATAAGGTAGAAAGTTTTGGGGTTTTTAATTAAAAGTAAATAATAAAATAAAAGATAAAAGCCTTGGGGTTATTGGTTCATCCTAACGACAAGTTCTTCTCAAACCAAACTATTAAACTTATAACTTTATGTTAGACCTAATTTCTCAAGACAGTTTCTCTTTTGTTCCTCTAGCAACCAAGCCTATTTCGCTGACTTGATTACTATTAGATTTTGGTTCCTCTAACAACCAAGCCTATTTCGCTGACTTGATTGTTATTAGTTCCCTTGAAGATCGAAACTATATGTCTCAAAGATTGCAAAGCCTATTTCGCTGACTTTGCAATCCTTGTCTAAATTCACTTGTTCGAATATCAAAGCTCCACTTTCGTTTTATGAATTGATATTTGAGATGATGGATAAACAATTATCAAACCCTCCACTTTCGTTTCCACAGTTTGATAATGGTTGATCCATGTTAAAGCGGTGAATTTAGATAAGGAATTAGGGTTACATAAGATTAAGGTTTAAAGCTTGGTTTGATTAGGATTATGTCATTAGACTTATCCAACAATCCCAAGACAAGAGAAGTCTACTCACTGACGTTCATCGTAGACAAGGGGAAGAAGAGAGAAAACATAAAAGTAAATAACAAAGAAAGTAAAATGAACTTTTATTAGAAAGACAATTGTCACATATTGTATTCCAAGAAAAGATGAATATTTGTGATGGCTAGCTACTCTATTTATAGTACACAATTGACTTAAAATCTAAGCAAGTATATTCCAAGAATATTCCTCGGTAGATTGTGCGCCAAAATAGAATAGCTTGGAGTCCAAGAAAAAGCAGCAAAAGGTCTCTGGAGGGTGGCACGGCCGTGCCAAGGCTAGCACGGGCCGTGCCAGGCTTCTGACTTGTGGGAGATATATTTTGTTTCCCAATCTTCGTATTTTCGTGTCCAATCTGCTCCAAATCCCTTTCTTTTGCTCCAAGACTCAATCCATCCAATATTCTTCCCTGAAATATAATAAATTGCAATTTAAAGTAAACTATCCTAAAAAGGAAATAATACTAATATAAAATTATATAAAATCTAAATAAAACTAAACTAAAAAGCATATTAAAATAGCATATAAATGACTCATCAATCTCTCTTTAAACTCTACCTAATCACACAATTTCTTCATCAAATAATATCCAAACTTCACTCCAAACGTAAACTAACCATCAAAACCATCATTCATCCACCCAAACTACAAATTCACCAAATTCGCAATCCCTTTAACCCTAAGTCAAAAACCATAATATCTTCACCAATCTCCATCATTAAACTCAAAAACCCTTACTAAACCACCTTTTCCACCCAAAACCTTACCAAAACCTAACCTTCACCCAAATCAAACTAGGTCAATGGCTTCAAAGAGAAAAGGAAAGGAGGAAAAATTTGTTTTTTGTTGGCAGTAACCCACATGTACAAGAATATCATGGTGATGATAGTGATGATGAGGATGAGATAGATGCTCACTAGCACGATGATGCGTTGCAACATGAACATGAAGCTGGTGGATAATATGACAATGACCGGTGGACATGGATGAATAATTCAAGGGATAAGAACATGGGGCAATCGTATGCATGAAGAAAACAACCACATGCTCTTGATGATGCAGCACCTTAACCTCCAAGGTCACCCTTATGGACCTCAATAAATTGTGAGCTTTCCTCTACCTTTACTCTACTCTTCTCCTCTCTTTCCTTCCCCTTCCTCTTCTATTCTTCTTCTAATCTTTTCTTTTCTAGGGGGGGGCAATGAAGTGTCTTGTCTTATTAAGTGTCGTCGTGTTTCCAAACACCCTTGAAATTTAATTCTTTTGTTATGTTTTGTTGCGAAAGGCATGATTAAGCGGCTTGTTTTTATTATAACATAAATTTTTGCTGTCTTCTCTAAAATGATTGTTTCTTGTACATGAAAGTGAATTCTTGTGTTTTAAGTGTTCTTGTTGTACTGACATCTTGTTTTATTGTGAAAAAAAAATATTCACTGAGAAAAGCACAAAGTTGCATCCCTTGAGCAAGTGTATGAGTAGGTATTTTAAGGAGCATGTTCTAATTTTAGTGGTACATTAACCCTTAAAAATCTTTAGAGTAAAAGTAGTATAAGTTTGTGTGGGGAATAAAATGATAAATCAATGTGGGGCGGAAGCAAATATATTTATAAAGGAGACATAGCTGAATCTGGGGGGAAAGGATACTCCTCACTGACTTCCTACGTGAAGGTGGTGTTTCTCTAATAACTAAAAGTAGCTTCCATAAATCCTTCTAAAAGGAGGAAAGAATCAAATACATAATTAGGAGGCATCATTAACTCTAGGGGGAAATGATACTCCCTCACTGACTTCAAACGTGAAGATGGTGTCTTTTAACTTATAATTATGCAGCACTACTTAGGAGGCATCATTGACTCTGGACGGAAAGGATACTCCCTCACTGACTTCCTATGTGAAGGTGGTATCCCTTAAGCAATCTGCAGTCCCCCAAGACATTTAAATTGTCAAAATAATCTAATTAATTCTCATCTCTCTTATATGAAATAAAGAAAGGAATTTTCTCGGTTGGTTTGGTGCTAAGATTAGAACCTGTTTCCTAATAATATCTATCTTATACAAGAGTAAGAAAAGGGCTGGACTTCACACACACACTTACTTGAAACTTGTTGTTGGATTGAATAGGATCACAAGGAATGCTTGAAGTTATGATTAGTGTACACTTGAAATAAAACCTTTGAGGAGACATAAGTATTTAATCGTATTGTCATATATTAATCTTGGTTTATGCTGCTATATTTATGCCTTTTGCTTGAGAACAATCAAAGATTCAAGTGTGGGGGAGTTTGATGAGTCAATAATTAGTGTTTTTAATATAATATTTGAGTTCGTTTTATTTAGATTTGATTTCGTGTTATTTAATATTATTTCCTTTTTAGAACTATTTTACTTCAATTGCTATTTATTTAATTTCAAGAACGAATAATTGAAAGATTGAGTCTTGGAGCAAAAGAAAGAGGATTAGGAGCTGATTCGGGTTGAAAATACGAAGATTGAAGACAAAATTACGATTCCCCCAAGTCAGAAGCTTGGCACGGTGCGTGCCACCAGCCACACGGCCGTGCCAACTCCCAGGATGCTCTTTTGCTTTTTCTGCTTCAAAGACAAGCTACCTATTAGTTTATTTCTAACCTAAAACCCGATGGTTTCCTGTGAAACATTCTAGTGATGTATTGCTTAGGGCTTAAGTCGATATAGACTATAAATAGGTAGCTAGTTGTTATACCCTGTTTTTGGACCTAAAAATACTGGGCCCAATTTCATTTCAAACTTTGTCAATTATCAAATTTCAACTGCACAGTTCAAATTGTCTCTACCTCGCAGTATTTTCAATCACAATTTTACCTATGTTTTTCTTGCATAAAACCTTTCGAAATGTCTTTACTTGTCTTGTAAGTCATTTAAAAGTGTCTCTGAATCATTACATTGCTTTTCTACAGTTTATTTCAAAATTTGCAAAAAGTCATACAGAAGGGTATTTTGGTCATTTCCTGCAGTGGGACCCATTTTCATCCTTGTGACTGTCTCTGAGTCTTTTCAGATTATTTTTAAACCTTTCATCAGTAAACTTTGTTAAAATTCATTTCAAACTTGCGTCTGAGTCAGTATCAAGTCAATTTGAGTCTGTTTAGGTCATTTTTTAGCCCTAGGGGCATTTTGGTCATTTCACATAAAATTTTGGCATGGGGAGGTTACTTTGAAGTACCTCATTTAGGCCATTGGTTCGTTTTAGTCCGTTTTGTCAATTTTATTTTAGTTTCACTTTACGTTTTGTCAGATTGCCAATTTTATTCCAATTTTATTTTTATTTTACATTTTGGTCCCCAAGAGGTCCAAAATTGCGTGTCAGTCCAGAATTTTCTTTTTTTATATTTCAGTCCTTTTTGCCAATTGCAGTTTAGTCCCTTAATTTTTCAATTTTTGCAGAAAGGTCCCAAATTAATTCTAGGTCCAAGGCCGTGCCATTTCCATACAAATCCAGGTGTCACTATCCTATTGGTTCCAATGCACACATGTCAAGCTATAAAAGGTGCACAGTGCCACACGTTTTTCCATTCATCACACGCCAACTCATAAACACAAAAAAATTTTCTCTTTCTCAGCAATTAGATCAAAAACAGAAAATTCTCAGAATTTCTCAAGAACACCAAGAACACAAAACCCTAACCGTTTTCCAGAAAGCAAGAATCATCAAAATTCGTTGGATTTTCCATTGATTCTCAGAGATTCCTTAGGAATCATCATCATTGAATCATCTCCTTCGCAATTCAAGGCACGGATTCACTGCAGAAGCAGCAAATTCCAGTACCGATCACGAAGAAGGTTCAGCGAGAAGAAGAGGGAAAGAAACAAGGTTCTAAACCGGCGAAGAAGATGAAGAAACAGAACCGGTGAATCACCGATTTATTTTCGGTCCAAAGAACAAGCAGAAGCATCAAAAACCAGCAAGAACATTCAAGTTTTCCCAAAGATTTCCTCCATTAAAGGTTTCAACCAAAACCTTAGGTAAAACTCAGAATCTTTTCTCAGAAATAATATCACTGTTAAACCTAAAAATCACGCAAGCAAAACAGATTCAAAATTTCCAGAATTCAAAGCCAAAACTATAACCGTAAACACCAAAACCTAGATCCGTGAGGATCAAAGTTTTGAAAGCAAGAACAAGTACCAGAAAAGCAGTGAATAACGAAACGATGTAGATTCTTAAAGATCCAAACGCTTTCGTTCAAAAAGATCAAAAAAAATCAGTTTCAAAACCGTACAAAGTTTTTCCAGATCTACATCATTTCAAGCTGTATTTGAGAAATTTCTTGATAGATTCGTGTTTAGGGTTAAAGGACGAATCAAAAGATGCAAAAATATTTGAGTTCTGGAAATTTTTCACCGGAAACTGCTAGGTCTCGCCGGAGAAGATGAAGTTTCCGGCGGACCTTCAAGGTCTCCGCCGTGGCTTCATCCTCACCGGCGGTGAGGGCTAGAGAGAGGCGAGAGAAGAGAGAAGAGTTAGAGAGAGAATGAGAGCAGCAAAATGAAGCAAACCGGAGTTCCTCCCTTTTTATAAGCCAGCGAACCGGACCGGTCCAGTCCGGTCCATTCCCCTTCGTTTCCTGGCCGTTTGATCTAGGGTTTCAGAATCCTGGATCAATCGTATGGTTCCTGTGCAACCGGATCTTCTAGTGTACTGGGCCTTTGATTTGGGCTTTGTTCTTTTACGTTTTTGTTTGTTTTCCTGCTATTTGCACCATATTTCTTTGCTGTTTGAACCCCTGCATGCTTAAAATTTTCTCCAAAAAATCTCCAAAAATTATCACATGTTTCTTGATATTTTCTTAGTGTTTTTATGACATTTTTGAACATTAAGGATCTATGAAATTTTTGTATAATTAATTCATAGCATTTTAATTCTCTTTGAATTATTTGTTATGGATTCTTTTTCACACATTTTTCCTTGATGTGAGAATATGTGATAAGAGCTACTTGATGTGATAATATGAAAGATTTGTGCTTATAATTTCATGTTGATTTGCTGTTTTGATTTGGTTCATAAGTTCTTGATTTTATGAACAATATGTGCATATTTTGAAAGATATGAAATGCCAAGTTTATTCTAGAAAATATGGCATGAAACCATGCTTGCATATTTCCAATAATTCCATGCTATAACTTGAGATAAAGAAAACTCTTTCAAAATTTGTTAGAGCATGAGAATTAGAGGCCAAGAATGCTTTAGGTTTCATACCTAAGTTTTTAGGGTTTAATGTCATTTTGTTAACTTTTTGTGCCATCTTGCATGCTTTTATTTCTTAGTACTTGTTATGTTTTTTTCTTTTCACTAACAAGTTTATTTCCATGTTTCATGCATCTCATTTAGCATTCCCTCTACCTTCTTTAGCCTAGCATTTATTTTTGCAAGTTTTAATTCATTTTAGAGATGTAATTTGTCATCATTATTTTGTAGCTTGGCAAAGGGGCCATAGAATGTATTTAGGCAATTTTTGTAATATGGACTATGGACACTATGACGCACCGACACGCACACACTCACCTTAGATGTATGCATAGGATTGTATGGTTAAATAAGCGTTTAGGTTTTAAACACTTAGAGAAAATCCATCCTTTTTCCAAAAAAAAAACAATTGAACTTCACTTCAAAAATTTTCATAATAAATATGAAGTCAACACTTCATTTTTTTTCTTTCTTTTTTCTTAAGAAAAATTCAATTCATCTTAACCATTTAGACTTTCTTTCTAATCACTAATCAAACCTCACTTTTTTTGCTAAATCTAACGCTCATGAAGCCTCCCAATCTCCTTCTTCAAAACTTTTTTTCAAAACTTAAAATCAAACAATTAAAATAAAAAACAAGTTTTTTTAGCAAGAACTACGAACGGTTTTGATCCCTTAAAAGGGTACGTAGGCAATGAGTCAAAACTCATCCAAGCCAAAATAAAACCAAATTCTACTTCTTCTCACCCCCATTCTTAACTAAATAAACCTCCCATTTTCAAAAGTAAGTAAAAATAAGCGTAGAAATAAACTTAGGAGAGCGGTTCTTATGGAATACCATAATCGCTCCGGGTGCCTAACACCTTCCCGTAGCGAAAACGACCCCCGAATCCGGAAACTCAAGGGTTTTTCTCCTTTTACCCTTCCCAAGAAAAAAGAGGGATATCAACGGTCAAAAGGTTCAAGTCCAATTAATGGCTTGGCACCCAAAAACCATGATAACAGAAATGGCGACTTCACTGGGGATTCTTTTTAGCGGGTCGCGCCTAGTTTTCCTTAGTTTATATTTACGTTTTGTTTTATTGCTTACATATGTGAATACTTGTTTATTTTCATTTGACGTGTGGGGTGAGAATATCAAAAGTCCTATACCCGGGCTGAGTGAACTTATGTTTAGGTAGAGATATAATCGACAATTCGATCCGGGGGTTGCCTCGTGTATTGGATTATGCGATCAATCTCACATAGCTGAGGCATTTTGAAGGTGATATTGTCGGCGTGTGTTGTCATGCTTAGGCACTTCACTTTCAATTGTTCGACGAAGCTATGAACCGTAGTTACCAAACCCATCCTAGCCTTTTTAGGACGTAGTGCGGTGGCTAAATTGAGTGTTGTCTCAAACTTTAGTCGTCACGCGATACTACACTCAAACTAGACCTTCTCACAAATAATCATGGAACGGGTGTCGTCCTGTACTACCATGATATATGTGAGAGAGGTTGCAGTTTGGGAACTGTGTTAGAACCTTGGTTACTACTATCCAAAGCCTTAGTTCACCGGACGCCGTGTCCATCCGTGGCCCTGTTACTTTGAATCTCAACCCACCTTGTTCTTTGTAACTAAACAAAACAACCATGCATACATGCATTCATGCATAAGTTTTTTTTCACGCATACATCGAAGATTTTTTTTAGACAGATCGAAACATTGTAAGACACCGCAGGTGTGAACTTGTATTCATAAGTTTACCATTGTAAAACCTTATTTTGCTTGTTTAACAGTGTTTACAATGTTTCGAATTTGTTTAAAAAGTCCTTCGATGACATTAAAAAGAGTCGTTTTTGCATTTACATCTGCATATCATGCATCATATGCATCATACATCGGTCACAAAGGCTTCCAATTGCTCACTACTTCCTGGTTCCTCTGCCACAGTTTGAAAAGTGGCTCGTGCTCAGAAGGTCTACGAACCTGATAGAATCGATCGAACCAGAGAGTACAGAAGAAAGAAAAGGGCTATGGAAGAAGAGAACGCTCAACTTCGCACCGAGTTAGCCTCTCTAAAGGAGGAATTGGCTAAAGCTAATGACGTCATGACTGCTCTACTAGCTGCTCAAGAGCAATCAGCTACGGCTATCCCTATAGCCACAGCTGCACCGGTGACTACAAGCGTGCTCCCAACCACATCTGCAGACGCTCGCTTTGCTATGACAGCTGGGTTTCCGTATGGGCTTCCACCGTTCTTCACTCCCAGTACTGCAGCTGGCGTTTCTGGTACTGTCAATAATGGCCAGATTCCTGGGAAGAACCATGTCTCTGTCAATACCACCTTGCCTCAGACAACGGCCACTCTGGATCGATTGAGCTATCGGGGAACTCCCTTGGGAATGAGCACCTTTCTGGTTAAAGCCTTCGACGGATCCCGTAAGAACATTCTTGGGGAGATAGATCTGCCAATAACTATCTGTCCCGAAACCTTTCTGATCACGTTCCAGGTCATGGACATCAATGCTGCTCAGCTACCTCCGTCGTACACGTATGCGCAATACTCTCAGCATCCCTTCTTTCCACCATTCTATCATCAGTATCCTTTGCCATCGGGTCAACCTCAGGTACCCGTTAATGCCGTCGTCCAGCGAATGCAACAACAGCCTCCAGCTCAACAACGACAGCAGCAACCAGCTAGACCTACCTTTCCTCTGATACCAATGTTATATGCTGAATTACTCCCGACTCTACTTCTCAAAGGGCACTGCACAACCAGACAGGGCAAGCCTCCACCTGATCCGTCGCCTCCCAAGTTCCGGTCTGATCTCAAATGCGACTTTCATCAAGGTGCCCTAGGTCATGATGTCGAGGGGTGTTATGCTTTGAAGTATATCGTGAAGAAGCTCATCGATCAAGGGAAGCTGACTTTTGAGAATAATGTCCCACACGTCCTCGACAATCCTCTTCCAAATCATGCCGCTGTGAATATGATCGAAGTGTGTGAAGAAGCTCCGAGACTTGATGTCCGCAACGTCGCAACTCCTCTGGTACCTCTACACATCAAGTTATGTCAAGCCTCTCTGTTTGACCATGATCATGCCAATTGCCAAGAATGATTCTGTAATCCTTTGGGTTGCTGCGTTGTTCAAAATGACATCCAGAGCTTGATGAACAACAATCATTTGACTGTCAGCGACGTCTGTGTGATTGTGCCAGTCTTTCATGATCCGCCCGTCAAGAGCGTGCCTTCAAAAGAGAATGTTGAGCCTCTAGTGATAAGGCTGCCCGGACCAGTACCTTACACTTCTACAAAGGCTATTCCTTACAAGTACAATGCCACATGAATCTTCTACAGTGCTGAGTTTATCAATGCAATTACTGAAGAGGCGACTGGATGTAGTCCTAGGCCTATGTTTGTTATACCAGGAGGCATTGCGAGAAATTGTGATGCCATCAACATTCATTCAATCATGCATGTTTCCGAATAATGTGTCTTGTTGCTTAAGTGTTTTGTTTTTCAAAATAACCATCCTCTCGCTCTGCCCGAAGCGAAAGTGATATTTCTGAAAGGGCGTGTTTGTTTCGGCATCGCCGTTATTAACAAAAATCGTCGTTTCTTTCACGACTTTTATTTTTTAGTGATTTTTTTTTTCTTGGAAATAATGGTAATACCAGAAAAAACCAAAACATCTTTATTTTTCTTATCAATTTCAAAGAACTGCATAAAAAGAAAAAAAAAAAACCATTTTCTAAAATCATTCAACCATTCTATGCAGTTTGAACCATAATAAACCCGTTGAACACAGTAATCCTACGGTTCCTTCAAATTTTGAATTCCCTGTGTATGAAGCCGAAGATGAAGAGGATGATGATATACCATATGAGATCACTCGACTGCTTGAGCAAGAATCAGCCTATTGTATGGAACGATGAATGCCAGGAAGCTTTTGATAGCATCAAGAATTACCTGCTGGAACCACCTATCCTTGTCCCTCCCGTGGAAGGAAGGCCTTTGATTTTGTATTTGTCAGTGTTTGATGAATATGTGGGATGCGTGCTTGGTCAACAAGATGAGACTGGAAAGAAAGAACATGCTATCTACTATCTGAGCAAGAAGTTCACCGACTGTGAAACTCGGTATACAATGCTTGAGAAGACTTGTTGTGGTCTAGCTTGGGCTGCCAAACGCCTGCGTCATTATTTGGTGAATCATACAACTTGGTTGATATCCAGAATGGATCCGATAAAGTATATCTTTGAGAAAGCTGTTGTTACTGGGAAGATTGCACGCTGGCAGATGCTTTTGTCTGAATATGATATTGTGTTCAAAACTCAAAAGGCAATCAAAGGTAGCATTCTTGCCGATCATCTGGCTTACCAACCTCTTGATGATTATCAACCAATTGAATTCGATTTCCCTGATGAAGAGATCATGTATCTGAAATCAAAAGACTGCGAAGAACCGTTGATTAATGAAGGTCCAGATCCCAATAGCAAGTGGGGTTTAGTCTTTGATGGTGCTGTCAATGCTTATGGTAAAGGAATTGGGGCAGTCATTGTATCCCCACAGGGGCATCACATTCCTTTTACCGCCCGAATTCTGTTCGAATGTACCAACAATATGGCTGAATATGAAGCATGTATCTTCGGGATCGAGGAAGCCATTGACATGAGAATCAAACACCTCGACATCTATGGAGATTCTGCGCTCGTCATCAATCAGATAAAGGGTGAATGGGAGACCCACCATGCTAAGTTGATTCCTTATCGTGATTATGCGAGACGTTTGCTGACATATTTTACAAAGGTTGAGCTGCACCATATTCCTCGTGATGAGAACCAAATGGCTGATGCTCTTGCTACTCTATCCTCCATGTTTCGAGTAAACCATTGGAATGATGTGCCAATAATCAAAGTGCAACGCCTTGAAAGACCTTCGCATGTGTTTGCTATTGGGGATGTGATCGATCAGGTTGGTGAAAATGTGGTTGACTATAAACCCTGGTACTATGACATCAAGCAGTTCTTGCTGAGCCGTGAGTATCCGCCGGGTGCTTCCAAACAAGATAAGAAGACCCTGAGAAGATTGGCCAGTAGATTCCTGTTAGATGGAGATATTCTGTACAAGAGAAACTATGACATGGTATTATTAAGATGTGTTGATGAACATGAAGCAGAGCAGTTAATGCATGATGTACATGACGGTACCTTCGGGACCCATGCTACAGGGCATACTATGTCAAGGAAGTTGTTACGAGCAGGTTACTACTGGATGGCCATGGAGCATGATTGCTACCAGCACGCCAGAAAGTGCCACAAATGTCAAATCTATGCTGATAAGATTCACGTGCCTCCGCACGCTCTCAATGTTATTTCGTCCCCATGGCCGTTCTCAATGTGGGGCATTGACATGATTGGAAGAATTGAACCGAAGGCTTCAAATGGTCATCGTTTCATCTTAGTGGCAATTGACTACTTCACCAAGTGGGTTGAAGCAGCATCTTATACCAATGTGACCAAGCAAGTGGTAGCTAAGTTCATCAAGAACAACATCATCTGTCGATATGGTGTTCCCAGCAAGATTATTACTGACAATGGTACCAACCTGAACAACAATGTGGTGCAAGCTCTTTGTGAAGAATTCAAAATTGAGCACCATAACTCTTCTCCTTATAGACCTCAGATGAATGGTGCAGTTGAGGCCGCCAACAAGAATATCAAAAGAATTGTCCAGAAGATGGTAACCACTTACAAGGACTGGCATGAGATGTTACCCTATGCTCTGCATGGCTACCGTACTACTGTGCGCAGTTCGACCGGGGCAACCCCTTTCTCTCTTGTATATGGTATGGAAGCAGTTCTTCCTTTGGAAGTGGAGATCCCATCTCTCCGTGTGATCATGGAAGCAAAGTTATCCGAGGCTGAATGGTGCCAAAGCCGGTATGATCAGTTGAATTTGATTGAGGAAAAACGTATGGATGCCATGGCTCGTGGACAGTCATATCAAGCAAGAATGAAGACTGCTTTTGACAAGAAAGTCCATCCTCGAGGATTCAAGGTAGGGGAACTTGTATTGAAAAGGAGGGTAAGCCAGCAACCCGGCCCAAGGGGCAAGTGGACGCCTAACTATGAAGGTCCTTATGTTGTCAAGAAGGCCTTCTCCGGTGGTGCTTTAATCCTTACACACATGGATGGTGTGGAACTTCCAAATCCAGTGAATGCCGATATAGTCAAGAAATATTTTGCCTAAAAATATGAAAAGAACAGCGTGGTAGGTCGAAAACCCGAAAGGGCGGCCTAGGCAAAAATGCGCTTCCCGGTGGATCGAAAACCCGAAAGGGCGGTCCAGGCAAAAATAAGGGACAAAAAATATATATGAAAAGCTCGCTGAGATTGTACACAACTCAGGCAAGAATGAGCGTCTCGATGAGCCGAAAACCCGGAAGGGCGGTTCATGCAAAAATGAGATTGAAACAAAAGGCAAGTAACTATATCTGACCAACCACCGTCCCCCTTGGGACATCTGCTGCTGTTAATGACTATCTTCATCTAAAGCTCCTACGCTTGCGAATTCAAAGTTTCCAGGAAGTGTAATGATTGCTGTGTTCAATGTACCACCAACCAATAAAATTACCATTTTCCAAGCTTTGTGAATCCGTGGAGTCATGCCTTTGGCTGACCACCACTCTTATACATCAATTTGAGCCTTTGCTTTTGTTTGAAAACTCTATTTTCTTCTACTTTCAAAGTTATATACAAAAATATTTTCTTTCTATTTTGATAATGACAATGCCTGAAACGAACATTTTTGAAAATTGAAAACTTTTTGTCTATTTTGAAAAGCAAACCTGAGCAACAGGGTACATTCAAATGAAACATGCATGAGCGAGAGTATGTTGATGTCTATTTCAATATATGTTACAAGCAGGTTCTCCTCCGGGATAGTCTGTGGTCAATGGCAAGAATGAAAAAACAGAATGAAAATGCATGAAAATGAATGAGCTCGCTAAGTTGAAAACCCGAAAGGGCGACTTAGGCAAAAATGAGCACCCCGCTGGATTGACAACCCGAAAGGGCAATTCAGGCAAAAATGGGGCATTGAAAAGAATTTATTTCCCCGGTGGACCGAAAACCCGAAAGGGCGATCCAGGCAAAAATGGGATGCAAAAAATGATGAATGAAAATGAGAATATAACATGCAAAAGCATTGACCACAGATGCAATGTCTACAACATACCCAGCGCTGAAATGCCCAGCACAACGGCGTTTTCCCCAGTCGGGTCTTCCAAGATTCTATCCCCAGCAAGATGCATAGCTACCTGCCCTCAGCCATGGTTCCGAAACGTCTCCCAACGACGTCATCTCCAAAGAGGATTTCCAAGAATGTGTAATATAGCACGAGCCACTACGTGCCCAATACTCTGATGTCTTGTCTTCCCCGTGAAGTCGTGCCTACAAAATGCCAACAGTCATGCATTACAAGCATTCATACATGCATAATCATGCATATTACGTGCCCATGCATTTAATGAAACTGTTATATCATCCATGCATATTGCATTTCCAATGTCAACATCAGTCTCCATTCAATACTCATGTCAGGTTCCCTGTTAAAACCTTGTGAGCCAATAATATCGGTCAATTTCTACCTTTCAATTCAAATCGATGTCAAGTCAATCTCAATCTATATTTTGTCAAAAAAAACTAAATCCCAGTGATTCTGTTTCTGCTTGGTCAAGTGGCTAGCTCAATCCAAGAGCAGCTTGAACCTACCTATTTGCTTATGTTATCGGTCGAGTGCCCAGCTCAATCCAAGAGCAGCTTGTACCTGTCAATATGTTTCTGTTTGGTCAAGTTACCAGTTCACATCCAAGAACGACTTGCACCCGTTTACTTTCCAATGTTATCGGTCGAGTAACCAGTTCAGATCCAAGAACTACTCGCACCTGTCTGTCTGCCTTTATTCCCGGTCGAGTGCCCAGCTCAATCCAAGAGCAGCTTGTACCTGTCAATATGTTTCTGTTTGGTCAAGTGGCTAGTTCAAGTCCAAGAACAGCTTGTACCTATCAATTTGCTTATGTTATCGGTCGAGTGCCCAGCTCAATCCAAGAGCAGCTTGTACCTGTCAATATGTTTCCGTTTGGTCAAGTGGCTAGCTCAATCCAAGAGCAGCTTGTACCTGTCTATATGTTTCTGTCCAGTGGAGTAACTAGTTCGCATCCAAGAACAAGCTCACACCTGTTTATTTGCCTTTGCTTTCGGTCGAGTGACCAGTTCGAATCCAAGAACAACTCGTACCTATCTACTTTTCCATGACCCCGGTCGAGTTACCAGTTCGAATCAAGAACAGCTCGTACCTGTCTATGTGTTTATGATTTTGGTCAAGTGCCCAGCTCAATCCAAGAGCAGCTTGTACCTGTCAATATGTTTCTGTTTGGTCAAGTTACCAGTTCGCATCCAAGAACGACTTGTACCCGTTTACTTTTCAATGTTATCGGTCGAGTTACCAGTTCGAATCCAAGAACGGCTCGTACCTGTCTATGTGTCTATGATTTTGGTCAAGTGGCTAGTTCAAGTCCAAGAACAGCTTGTACCCGTCTATCTGTTTCTGTTCGCTCAAGTGGCTAGCTCGATCCAAGAGCAGCTTGCGCCTGTCTATTTTGTCTTTGTCTCCGGTGGAGTAACCAGTTCGCATCCAAGAACAAGCTCGCACCTGTCTATTTGCCTTTGCTTTCAATCGAGTGACCAGTTCGAATCAAGAACAACTCGTACCTGTCTACCTTTTCTATGTCCCCAGTTATAGTCTCGGTGCGTCTCTCAAACGACGTTATCCCCAGAGAAGATTCCCCATGAAGGAAGTCTATTTCCCTAGTGAACATGTGTTATAGCACGAGCCACCACGTGCCCAATACTCTAATGTCTTGTCTTCCCCATGAAGTCGTGTCTACAAACTGTCAACCATCATGCATTTCAATCATTCATGCATGCATGATCATGCATATTACATGTCTATACATCTGATAAAAATTGTTATACCATCCATACATGTTGCATTTCCAATATCAATGTCAGTGTCAAATTTCAGTTCAAATGTCAATGTCACATTCAATTTCCAATACAAATCTCAATTCAAATGTCAATGTCAATTTCAATTCAAATATCAATGTCAATTTCAATTCAAATGTCAATGTCAATCTCAATTCAAATGTCAATGTCAATTTCAATTCAAATATCAATGTCAATTTCAATTCAAATGTCAATGTCAATCTCAATTCAAATGTCAATGTCAATTTCAATTCAATGTCAATGTCAATTTCAAATTCAATGTCAATGTCAACTTCAATTCAAGTATCAATGTCAATTTCAATTCAAATAGCAATGCCAATTTCAAGTCAATAATCAACACCCCTGTTACCTTGTGAGCCAGTGCAGTTTGGCCACTTTCCACCTTTCAAACTAAGATGACGTCAAGTCAGTTTCAAATTCTTATTTCAATCTCCAGTGATTCCCATACATGTTCGGATAAGTGGCTAGTTCAGTCCAAGAACAGCTTGTCCCAGTCAACTTACTTCTACCTCTGTTATCCTGTGAGCCGGTGCAGTTTGGCCAATTGCTACCTTTCAAATCAGGACGACGTCAAGTCAATTCTAATCCCATTACAAATCCCCAGTGATTTCCATCCATGTTTGGATAAGTGGCTAGTTCAATCCAAGAACAGCTTGTCCCTGTCTATTTACCTCCGTTATCAGTCGAGTAACCAGCTCAAGCCCAAGAGCAGCTCGCACTTGTCAATTTTCCATGTTTCCGGTCGAGTCACTAGTTCGAATCCCTAAGAACAACTCGTACCTGCCAATTTTACATGTTTTCAGTCGAGTCACCAGTTCGAATCCATAAGAACAACTCGCACTTGTCAATTTTCTTTTTTTTTTTTCAGTCGAGTCACTAGTTCGAATCCCTAAGAACAACTCGTACCTGCCAATTTTACATGTTTTCAGTCGAGTCACCAGTTCGAATCCATAAGAACAACTCGTACTTGTCAATTTTCTCTTTTTCCAGTCGAGTCACTAGTTCGAATCCCTAAGAACAACTCGTACCTGCCAATTTTACATGTTTTCAGTCGAGTCACCAGTTCGAATCCGTAAGAACAACTCGTACTTGCCAATTTTCTCTTTTTCCCAGTCGAGTCACCAGTTCGAATCCATAAGAACAACTCGCACTTTCCAATATCCCCAAGTGAGTTACCAGTTCGAATCCATAAGAACAACTCATGTTTGTCCAAGTAACCTCTATCCCCTGTGATGTGACCAGTTCGAATCCATAAGAACAACTCGCAGTTGTCTGTTTGTTTCATTCCCGGTCAAGTGGCTAGTTTGAATCCAAGAACAGCTTGTACCTGTCCAACTTGTTTCTAGTTTCCCGTTACTCTGCTATTCACTATCTTTGTCAATGTCTACCAATCCCGCAATGGATACGACATATTTTGTTAATTCCAATCCCCATGAGGTCTTGCATTCATAATCCAAATGATGCATGGCATGCATATTATTTGAAAATGGGTAGGCGTATTTTTACGTCCAAACACAGTGCAAATGCTAATATTTAAGTATCTTCGTCCTGTCAAGCCAAAGACTCCGTCTCTTGACTCTCCAGACAAAGAAACTTAAATAGGGGCAGCTGTTATACCCTGTTTTTGGACCTAAAAATACTGGGCCCAATTTCATTTCAAACTTTGTCAATTATCAAATTTCAACTGCACAGTTCAAATTGTCTCTGCCTCGCAGTATTTTCAATCACAATTTTACCTATGTTTTTCTTGCATAAAACCTTTCGAAATGTCTTTACTTGTCTTGTAAGTCATTTAAAAGTGTCTCTGAATCATTACATTGCTTTTCTACAGTTTATTTCAAAATTTGCAAAAAGTCATACAGAAGGGTATTTTGGTCATTTCCTGCAGTGGGACCCATTTTCATCCTTGTGACTGTCTCTGAGTCTTTTCAGATTATTTTTAAACCTTTCATCAGTAAACTTTGTTAAAATTCATTTCAAACTTGCGTCTGAGTCAGTATCAAGTCAATTTGAGTCTGTTTAGGTCATTTTTTAGCCCTAGGGGCATTTTGGTCATTTCACATAAAATTTTGGCATGGGGAGGTTACTTTGAAGTACCTCATTTAGGCCATTGGTTCGTTTTAGTCCGTTTTGTCAATTTTATTTTAGTTTCACTTTACGTTTTGTCAGATTGCCAATTTTATTCCAATTTTATTTTTATTTTACATTTTGGTCCCCAAGAGGTCCAAAATTGCGTGTCAGTCCAGAATTTTCTTTTTTTATATTTCAGTCCTTTTTGCCAATTGCAGTTTAGTCCCTTAATTTTTCAATTTTTGCAGAAAGGTCCCAAATTAATTCTAGGTCCAAGGCCGTGCCATTTCCATACAAATCCAGGTGTCACTATCCTATTGGTTCCAATGCACACATGTCAAGCTATAAAAGGTGCACAGTGCCACACGTTTTTCCATTCATCACACGCCAACTCATAAACACAAAAAATTTTTCTCTTTCTCAGCAATTAGATCAAAAACAGAAAATTCTCAGAATTTCTCAAGAACACCAAGAACACAAAACCCTAACCGTTTTCCAGAAAGCAAGAATCATCAAAATTCGTTGGATTTTCCATTGATTCTCAGAGATTCCTTAGGAATCATCATCATTGAATCATCTCCTTCGCAATTCAAGGCACGGATTCACTGCAGAAGCAGCAAATTCCAGTACCGATCACGAAGAAGGTTCAGCGAGAAGAAGAGGGAAAGAAACAAGGTTCTAAACCGGCGAAGAAGATGAAGAAACAGAACCGGTGAATCACCGATTTATTTTCGGTCCAAAGAACAAGCAGAAGCATCAAAAACCAGCAAGAACATTCAAGTTTTCCCAAAGATTTCCTCCATTAAAGGTTTCAACCAAAACCTTAGGTAAAACTCAGAATCTTTTCTCAGAAATAATATCACTGTTAAACCTAAAAATCACGCAAGCAAAACAGATTCAAAATTTCCAGAATTCAAAGCCAAAACTATAACCGTAAACACCAAAACCTAGATCCGTGAGGATCAAAGTTTTGAAAGCAAGAACAAGTACCAGAAAAGCAGTGAATAACGAAACGATGTAGATTCTTAAAGATCCAAACGCTTTCGTTCAAAAAGATCAAAAAAAATCAGTTTCAAAACCGTACAAAGTTTTTCCAGATCTACATCATTTCAAGCTGTATTTGAGAAATTTCTTGATAGATTCGTGTTTAGGGTTAAAGGACGAATCAAAAGATGCAAAAATATTTGAGTTCTGGAAATTTTTCACCGGAAACTGCTAGGTCTCGCCGGAGAAGATGAAGTTTCCGGCGGACCTTCAAGGTCTCCGCCGTGGCTTCATCCTCACCGGCGGTGAGGGCTAGAGAGAGGCGAGAGAAGAGAGAAGAGTTAGAGAGAGAATGAGAGCAGCAAAATGAAGCAAACCGGAGTTCCTCCCTTTTTATAAGCCAGCGAACCGGACCGGTCCAGTCCGGTCCATTCCCCTTCGTTTCCTGGCCGTTTGATCTAGGGTTTCAGAATCCTGGATCAATCGTATGGTTCCTGTGCAACCGGATCTTCTAGTGTACTGGGCCTTTGATTTGGGCTTTGTTCTTTTACGTTTTTGTTTGTTTTCCTGCTATTTGCACCATATTTCTTTGCTGTTTGAACCCCTGCATGCTTAAAATTTTCTCCAAAAAATCTCCAAAAATTATCACATGTTTCTTGATATTTTCTTAGTGTTTTTATGACATTTTTGAACATTAAGGATCTATGAAATTTTTGTATAATTAATTCATAGCATTTTAATTCTCTTTGAATTATTTGTTATGGATTCTTTTTCACACATTTTTCCTTGATGTGAGAATATGTGATAAGAGCTACTTGATGTGATAATATGAAAGATTTGTGCTTATAATTTCATGTTGATTTGCTGTTTTGATTTGGTTCATAAGTTCTTGATTTTATGAACAATATGTGCATATTTTGAAAGATATGAAATGCCAAGTTTATTCTAGAAAATATGGCATGAAACCATGCTTGCATATTTCCAATAATTCCATGCTATAACTTGAGATAAAGAAAACTCTTTCAAAATTTGTTAGAGCATGAGAATTAGAGGCCAAGAATGCTTTAGGTTTCATACCTAAGTTTTTAGGGTTTAATGTCATTTTGTTAACTTTTTGTGCCATCTTGCATGCTTTTATTTCTTAGTACTTGTTATGTTTTTTTCTTTTCACTAACAAGTTTATTTCCATGTTTCATGCATCTCATTTAGCATTCCCTCTACCTTCTTTAGCCTAGCATTTATTTTTGCAAGTTTTAATTCATTTTAGAGATGTAATTTGTCATCATTATTTTGTAGCTTGGCAAAGGGGCCATAGAATGTATTTAGGCAATTTTTGTAATATGGACTATGGACACTATGACGCACCGACACGCACACACTCACCTTAGATGTATGCATAGGATTGTATGGTTAAATAAGCGTTTAGGTTTTAAACACTTAGAGAAAATCCATCCTTTTTCCAAAAAAAAAACAATTGAACTTCACTTCAAAATTTTCATAATAAATATGAAGTCAACACTTCATTTTTTTTTCTTTCTTTTTTCTTAAGAAAAATTCAATTCATCTTAACCATTTAGACTTTCTTTCTAATCACTAATCAAACCTCACTTTTTTTGCTAAATCTAACGCTCATGAAGCCTCCCAATCTCCTTCTTCAAAACTTTTTTTCAAAACTTAAAATCAAACAATTAAAATAAAAAACAAGTTTTTTTAGCAAGAACTACGAACGGTTTTGATCCCTTAAAAGTGTACGTAGGCAATGAGTCAAAACTCATCCAAGCCAAAATAAAACCAAATTCTACTTCTTCTCACCCCCATTCTTAACTAAATAAACCTCCCATTTTCAAAAGTAAGTAAAAATAAGCGTAGAAATAAACTTAGGAGAGCGGTTCTTATGGAATACCATAATCGCTCCGGGTGCCTAACACCTTCCCGTAGCGAAAACGACCCCCGAATCCGGAAACTCAAGGGTTTTTCTCCTTTTACCCTTCCCAAGAAAAAAGAGGGATATCAACGGTCAAAAGGTTCAAGTCCAATTAATGGCTTGGCACCCAAAAACCATGATAACACTAGTTATCATAACAATTCATCTTTTGTTCTTGGAAATAATAACTGACAATTGTTTCTTTGAATAAAAGTTCACCCTTTATTTTATGTTCTTCTTCTTCTTCTTCTTCTTCTTCTTCTTCTTCTTCTCTTCTATGTCTACAATAAACGTGAGTGAGTAGACTCTTCTTGTCTCGGGATTGTTGGGTAAGTCTAAATGACATAACCTTAATCAAATCAAGCCTTGAACCTTAATTTTATATAAATCTACTTTCTAATCTAATTTCACCGTTGTTATAATGAATTAACAAATATCAAACTCATGAAGCGAAAGTGGAGGGTTAGTATTTGTTAATTCATCATCTCAAATGTCAATTCATAAAGCGAAAGTAGAGTTTTGATATTGGAACAAGTGAAATTAGACAAGGATTGCGAAACATGAGAATAGTCTAGCAAACCTTGAGACAAATAAAGTTTCGTTCTTCAAGGATTCAAATAGCAATCAACCACGAGAATAGGCGTGGTTGCTAGAGAAACACACTCACTTCCGAAAGGAGATGTGATAGGCCTAAGAGAAACTAGATTTTAGAAAGTAAATCCAATATAAAATTCCGGTTTAGGGTTTGTTTGTGAAGAGCTTGTTATTTAGATGAACCAATAATCCCAAGGCACTTAATAACATTTTATTTTTTAAAAATAAAAATTACTATCAAATACCTCCTATAAAATTTCTTATAAATAATATTTTAAATGTGTTTAAATAATTTCTAGCAAAAAAAATATTTATAACCATTTTTGTACAAACGTCGCAAACTGACACGGCGCAAAAAACAATTTTAAATAAATTACGTATGTTATGGTTATAGATGTTTTTTTTTAAGTAATGTTATGATTATAGATATTTATATATTCGATCATTAAAATTATAAGCAACAAAAGTACTATAGCTATTTAATATTTGTGTGTTAATTCATTGAATTTTCACTTTTTTTTTTAATAATCAACTAAGTATAAAATTATTTAAAATATATATAATATCAAGATATTTATTTGTTATGCGGGCTCACAGGCTACCCGCGGCCCATACGGGCTAGCCCAAACTGGCACCGGGCTTTTTAGGGTCGGGTTAAAAATCCTTATAAAAATTCGGTCTCAATATTTAAGTCTCAAAACCTATAATTAATCGGGCTTAACGTGCCGGTCCATACGGGCTTGCCCCTTTTGACAGCTCTAACTGTGGTTGAGGAAACTTGTGGGGCATTGATCCTCTCCCACTACAAGAATTTTGCTTATTACTGGCAGAACTATGAAGGAGAGAAAAACACAAGAAGGGTGGGTTGAATTGTGTTAGTTTTTTCTTCTTTTTAAACTAAGTCCAATGTTTAGAGTCTGATAGAGTTCAGATTCAAGAACAAAGTTCAGAGTCTAATGCAGTGGATAATGTAGAGAGAGAGAGAGGGAGAGAGAGAGAGAGAGAGAGAGAGAGAGAGAGAGATGAGAAAGACACAGAGCAATTATACAAGTTTCTTCCACAATTCGGAAGTAGTCCTGTCCCCCTTGCCTTTCCAAGGAGAATTCACTAAAATCAATATCTGATTACAAATGCACACAAGCAAGAGACTTCTAATACTCAAGAACACAAGCAAGAGATTTCATATGCTCAAGCACAACTCATTTTGACTTAAGACTTATAAATTTTTAGTTTATGGTCCTGCACACTTGAACAAATATTAGCATATCCAATTGACTTTTTAATACCTTGTTATCATCAAAACTTAAGGTGGTAATGTTAAACTCATTTTGTTCCAACAATCTCCGACTTTTTGATGATGACAAACACCAGTATTAATGGTCAAATGTTGTTAATCTAATTAACTAGTTGACTTTAGGATTTGAGGTTTGTAAGCTCCCCATGAGTCTGATAATTTTTAAGGTGAGGTTTGTAAACTCCCCCTAAGTTCTATCAATGTTAATTATATTCATTTTAATCTTAAAAATGTCACTCAGAAATAGTATACATGAAATTCAGAGACTAAGAGATGAGAAGAATGTTCTCCTAAATTAATTTTAACTTTAATTTAGTGGGTTCAGAGCCTAAATGTACTATATGTTACTCCCCTTTTGTCATCAACAAAAAATAAATAAAAAAGAGAAGTAAGAAAAACATGGAATATTTCTAAGCATTATAACATCAGAGCATGGCTAAAATATTAGAATCATAAAATTAAAATATTAGAGCATAGCATAACAAAATATGCTAGATATACATATACATCAACATATATATACCTAGGAGACTCTATTGCGGGGTTGCCCTCTAGGATGAGTTTTTTTTTTTTTTTTTAGGGAATATGCTAGATCTCAACACAACTCTTATGTTGCTTTTGCGGTTGTCTTTTTAAACCAAGTTGTTTATTGAATCCCTTATTTGCATCATAACTTGGAAACGTTGGGTTATCACTGTTATGGTTTTCATTGTCTTTGCCTTGTGAGTGATGTGCCATTATTTTCGTTCACATGGAATTCACACAATAATCGACAATGTTGAAGTCCTCTTCACGAGGTGATGCCTTAACGGCATTTCTTGAAATTTCTTAAAAATAACTTTCTACATTCATCAAGTTTCAAGCATGTTTAATTTCATTTTGCAACAAGTGAATGGTGCGTAAACCATGGTGAGTCTTATGCATCACTTCAACAAGTGCCCTGACCAATGCATGATCTTGGTCAAGTGAAGACAATCCTTGGTTTTTTATGTTGTTGTGAACCTGTTAGAATGTATGAAACAACCACTTAAATGATTCAATTGTCTCATCGTACAGTAGTGTTGCACCAACAATTATTGACCCCTTATAGTGGTTGAAACCAAAAAACAAAGCAAGTGGTCTATTCACATGGTTCGTACAATATGTAGTGACAATGCACAACATCGTCTAAATAAATCAATCCAAAATCATATTTTCATCATACCAAAAAGCATTTGGGGTTTGTTCGTGTACATCCATCTCATATGCATGAAAGAGAGACAGATTCTCCACAATTGTTGTTGAAAATATTATGAAATGCATCCAACCTCATCGTACACCATACTTCTTTTTCTTCTTGCATTAGTGTAGTTTTTTACACCCGTTCATGTAAATCCGACATTAGCTTTATACCCTGCATGTTGTGCCTTCTGGCACCGTCATCGTGCAGGTTCTGATCATCGCCGTTGAAACTTCACAAAGCAATCAAAATCCATGCTTGATTTTTTTTTGAAAATAACGCTTTTTCTATCCTCTATATCAAAACTCGTTTTTTATAGGACTAAAATCAAGAAACAAAAATATAATTAAGCCAAAGAAATACAAAATCTTTATTTATAGAGCATATAATTTAAAGTTTAACTAATTTTCTAAACTACTAACAAATTTTATTCTCCTAATGATTATCCTTGACAGATTTTACTAAAACAACATTGGAGTAGATAAAGGAAAGAAATAATAGTAGCATTGACACAAGTTTTTTCAATGTTACCCAAACAAGTAACTATTAAATTCTTACAACTAGCGAAGTCACTCTAAAACTCATCTTGCTTCAATGAGTGAATCTGTGATGCCATTCAGAGAAATGTTTCCTTCTATGCTTTTTGAGAGTCTTGAATATTCAATACCTCTCACGTTTTGAAATGCTGGTGGCTTTGGAATCGGAAGGGATGCAGTGTCATTACCAATCATTGATACAACATCAGACATGGTTGGCCTATCTTCCGGACTTTGTTGAACACAGAGAAGTCCGATATTCACGTATCTTGGTACTAAATGCTTGTTGGAGATATCATCCAATTCTGAGTCAATTAGCTCCATTCCAGAATCATTGTTCCAAAGATCCCAAGCCTTGAGTATTCAACAAGTAAAGAACCCAAAATTATCACATAGATAGATAATATTTTTATTGGGCATTATAATACTGTACAATGTGTATGATTAATGCATATTTAATCTCTCAACTCAAAAACTCATTATAACAATGACTTTAACTGAATTTAGGTACTTACATATCCAAGAAGATTGAAAGAGCTTGTTTGATAAAAACCAGTATTCTTCTTGCCACTTATAATCTCTAACAGAAGAACTCCAAAGCTAAAGACGTCGGATTTAACTGAGAAAAGGCCTTCCATTGCATATTCAGGAGACATGTAGCCACTAAAAACCAACAATAAAGAGTTATTATTTGTTCATTGATCACTTGTCTAAAACTCCGAAGCCAATTTTCGTTGCATAAGATGACACTAATATTAATTCATTGTACTTACTAAGTTCCAACAATCCGATTTGTATTTGCTTGAAGCTCATTCTCACCAAATATCCTAGCCATTCCAAAATCTGATATTTTAGGATTCATGTTGGTGTCTAACAATATGTTGCTAGCTTTTAAATCTCGATGAATGATCCGGAACCTAGAATATTGATGCAGATAAAGAAGTCCTTGGGCGATGCCTTCAATTATTCGAACCCGTGTTCCCCAATCTAGCATCCTTCTTTTTATTGCATCTGTTTTGAACAAAAAGATGTCACAACTTAAGGTTGGGATATAATGAATGGAGCATATTTAAGTGTATAACTGTTTCTTTGAAAAGTACAAACCGAAGAGAAAACAATCCAAGCTTTTATTGGGCATGAATTCATAGATAAGCATTTTTTCATCTCGCTCAATGCAACAGCCGAGAAGTCTAACAAGATTATTATGTTGGAGTTTTGCAATTAACAATGCTTCATTTCTTAACTCCTCCCATCCTTGACCCGATCTTCGAGATAGCCTTTTTACAGCAACCTCATCCCCATTCAATAATATGCCCTGCAAAGGAAAAGTTGTAGAAAGTGATGATAGTATAAAGTGTAAATGGTTTGTTAAAAATATTTCTTAAAAAGAACTTTAGAACTTGCCTTATAAACAGGTCCAAAGCCACCTTCACCAAGCTTGTTTGCATCTGAGAAGTTATTGGTTGCTGCTGAAACGCTTGCAAAACTGAATAATGGCAACTTGACTTCTTTCCTCCTCACTTTTATACTCTTGTTGTCTGCAATGTCCGAGTCTTTATTAACTTTCATGCTCATGCCTACTTGAAAATTGAGCAAATCATCGCCTACAAAATTTGAAGAGTTGGTCGATGTGATAAGTTAGGTAATTGTAATGCTAAATGGATCACATTAATGAGAAATTATAGTTGCAATGTGAGCTAGTTTGCTTCTTACCTTCCCCACTTTGCTTTCTAGTTCGGTAAACAAATAGGCAAAGCAGTAAAAGAAATAGTAGAAATGAGATCAAAATAACAATTATAAGTAGATTCCTCTTCCCGTTTCCTTGTCTTCCAATTGCATTAGAATCTGAAGAAGAGAATTGTCAATTAGCAAATCTAAACCTAATGTGTCTGATAAGGACCAGTACAATTACTATAAATATACATTATTTACAACACTCAACCTCAAGCTGGTGCATGGATATCTAACATTCTGAGCTTGCAAATAAAATATGCTATAGTTCCTCTCAAAAAATAAACAGAAGCTAGTATATGCCCAGAAGGAAGGTACCACCAAGTTATCAACCCACTATCTAACTTTGTTTCAATGAAATGTTAGTCTGTCTAAAATCTAAATGTGTTTTGTTTTGTCATGTTGAACAAGATTACAAGCAATATTGATAGCTGATTTATTTTCACAAAAAACTCCAAGGGACCTTCTCGCTTTATCATCAATTTTTCTAGCACGATTATCATCCACAATAGCTCACAATTTTATTTATTTTTGAAAGAATAGCTCACTAATTTCTTGTGTCATAGCTCTAAATTGTGTCTCTTACTCCTCTATGATACAGGGCTGCCAGAAAGGAAAGCATGATAGTCTGATGTAAATATTCTATTATTCACTTAACTTTTATAATCAACACCAATGTGTGTGTGTGTGGAGGGGGGGGGGGGGGGGGGGGGGGGGCGGGGGGGGCTTCCACCTCTTCTAAAGAAGAATTATCATGCTAAAAGAGTCATGGAAGGTGATGTGTGGTGGTCATACGCCACACCAGAGTAACGGCTTTGTGTGGTGGTCACGTGACGGAGAAGATGTTGTGCATGGTGGTGCGTTAAATGTGCTTGGATCTCATCTTAAAAGCTAACTCAAAGGATTATAATACTCAAACACATTCATACACTCAATTGTCCAAAAACCTGAGAAATGCAAGACTCCAAACAAATTACACCTCAGAAACACATTTATACACTCTAGCTTGGGTCTGGGTCCACTACCCATACTGCAACCATTTACTCGGCTCTGATAAAAAATTGACAAGATTAGATAACAAAAAGTTGTTTAGACTAATTGAAATCTAATGTGATTGCCAAATGAGTGAAGTACATTTATTATAAATATACATTATTCACAACAGAAATATGACATGATAAAGGGAATGTAGATTCATTCAACTTGCTTATAAAAATTCCTTCAACTTACTTGTGCTAGGTCTGTCCGGGCCAGCAACTCTAAGAAAAAACTTCAGATTATAATTATTAATATTATTATAAGCATACTCAGTCGAGGTGTTCTTCAGAGTCGGTACTTGATCATTCCACAGCATGCAGTTACCGTTAGAAATATCATAAGCATAAAGAACACAAGAACAGTTAGTGAAGCAAATATCATTACATTGTGATAACTTATCCACCTGCCGGTGTACATGATGTGGAAGTGATTTAACTGAAATATTCAAAGGATGGAATTCATCTTTATTGTTGTTGGTGTTGCAGGACAGCTTATTTATTCTGACACATCCCGCTGACCTATCCCCCTTACTCCAAGAATCGGAATCATACTTTTCGAAACCGTAGAGACATTGACAAGCATCAACAGCTTTTGGAGTACAAACAGAAAAATGTCCACATGAATTGTTTGTCACACACTGATAAAACTGTAGAAAAATCCATTGCCTATATTCCTCGGACCAGGCTTGGTATTTAAGATCCCCAGACGCTTCTAATATAAACCGAGAATTGCTATTAATTGTAAGAGTGGCATAATTCAACCCGTAGCTCGGTTTTAATTTAAAATCCACTTGGTTAAAAATTTCCTGAATAGGAACATCGGAATCATCATTAATCCATACAACATTTGAACCATTACTATCAGATAGATACCCAAAGCCAGAATCATAGCGCAGAGTAAATGGTCCCGTGGAGGGGTCGTCTGTACGCTTCCATGATCTCAATGACCAAGTACGTCCTGTGTAAGTATCGTGTCCTAAGGTCATTCCAGGTAAAAGGGTATCGGTGGGGTTATCAAAGCTCTGCCATAAAATTACTTGGTTAGACTTATTCACCAGTACCAAGTTTCCTGTGTCCAACAGGGTTGCGTAGGTACTAATACGATTGTTGTTACTTGGAGCACCAGTCACGTAGCGGATCATACCTCCATCTATGATGACAATGTTACCATCATCGTGAATGGTAAGAAACGCCGAGGATGTTTGAGGTTCGTAATCTCTGTTGGCAACCCAAACAATCTTGTCATTTGCTACCTTTTTGAACCATATACCTACGTAGTAGTACTTGATCGAGTTCTCTCTATTTCTAGTGAAAAATCCAAGTTCGTAGTTCCCACCCTTTGAAACAAGTGTGTCTGAATTTCCAACCGATTGCCCCATTACTAGCATTTCTCTGTAGGATGTTGCATTTACGCATAACATATCAAGGCAACAAAATAATGATAATACTAGCACGGAAATAATTTTAGAAGCCAGTGCCATGATAGATAGTTTGCACTTTGCAATGCTCAATTCAAAACTTTTGGCTTAAAATGTTTAGTGATTAATTAATTTAGTTATTTCAGGAGACTTTGAATAGTAGTAAGTCTCCTATTTCAGTATCTTGGTGGTCCAAGCAGATTAAAGTCATTAAACTAAAATACAACAGAGATATTGATTTAATCCACACATTATGTTTAGTGTGGGCCGTGGATGAAGCTACTTTTAAGTTAACACGTTATAGATTTTGAGTGGAAAAATATGCTCGATAACATCCCCTACACCTAGTCTGTACCTCATATTTCTCCTAACTTTCACAATAATTATCTGGAACAAATTATATATTCATATTGATCAATTCCTTCAAAATTCATTATACCAACTAATCTATTGAGATCTATACATTTTTTAATACCAGGAGACAATTTTTAAGTTGTGAAAAATTTTGATTGAATACCACCAGATTTTATTGGATCCTATAAAATTTTTTGAAAATCCTAATTGAATACCAACGAAATTATTTCTAATATATTAAAATCTTGATTGAATACCTCGAGATTTTTTTATAAGTAAAAAGTCTTTTAAAAATTTTGAATACCAGGAGATTAAAGGTGAGAAAAACACAAAGGGGGGTTGAATTGTGTTGGTTTTTTCTTCTTTTTCTTCTAAGCTGAAAACACTGATCAGAAGCAGATAGAGTTCTACTTCTGAAGCGATGTTCAGAACTAGATGTAGCGGATAAAACAGAGAGAGAAAGAGAAAAGAAAGACACAAAGCAATTTACATAGGTCGTTTGAAGCTTTGATCAATCACCAATGATCTTTTGCCTGATATGGTTATTGTCCTATGAAGGATCAATTTCAAATGCATTCCCATTGTGAAGGAACATCTTTGCAGGAAGAGCTGTTTTTTCTTGTCTTGTAGCAGAGACAAAAACAGAGCAGTGGAGGTAGTGGTTGTACACTTCGTACAATTGTACTTTGTCAACGCTCTTTGAAGAATAAGCATCCAATGCCTTCAAATCCTTTCAAACTAGTCGTTGCTTCACTTTTCCAGTCTTCTGCAATGCTTAGACGAGATTAAATCCATTGAACAACCTTTGAAGCTTTATGTTGCATCTCCTGATGAACTGCAGCTTCTGGTGATTTTCAGCTTCTGATGAACTTGCTTCTGATGACATCACTACTTCAGGAGCACTTTGTCTTCAAGAGCAAATTTCTTCAGACGCTTTAAGCTTCCTTTTTGTTAGTTCATTTGCTCTCTATTGTTCTTCCAAAATCTTTTTAAGATGTCAAATTTTGTCTATGGTCTTATACACTTGAAAAAATATTAGCATATCCAATTGACAATTTTTTAATACCTTGTTATCATCAAAACCTTCAAAGGGTAATGTTAAACATATTTTGTTCCAACAATCTCCCCCTTTTTGATGATGACAAACATTAGTATTTAAAATGTTCAATTGTTGTTAATCTAATTAACACGTTGACTATAAAGATATGAGGTTTGTAAGCTCCCCCTAAGTTCAATAGTACTTTAAGGTGAGGTTTGTAAACTCCCCCTGAATTCTATCCATGTTAATTAAATTTATCATTTAAAACCGCAATAACTCTCATAAAAAAATTTCACATTAATAGACTAAGAGATTGGAAGGAGATCCTATTAATTTAACTTGATTAGGATTAAATTAATGGGGATCAGAGCCTATAAATATTATACATCTACTCCCCCTTTTGTCATCAACAAAAAAATAATCATAAATACAAAAGGAAAGAGATGAGAAAAACAGTGAGAAATTTTGTAAATGAATTAATTCAGAAGCAATAAAAATCATATATATATATATATATATATATATATATATATATATATATGGGGCATATCACATGAGAATAAGTAACTTATATGAGAATGATAGGAATAAATCCCAACCATTAGATTAAAATCGCATAGATGAGATTAGAATCCAAATTTTTTGAAGTCAAGTGATGCTCTCTTCCCCAAAAGCTGTGACTTTTCTCTCTTCTCCTCTAAAAACCGTTTTGGGTAAAATACCACCCATTGCCATCTCTATATTCCTCTTAATGTTTATTTACAGGATTGAAGTTAATGTCTCGATGTGATAGATTAAACCTAATTTCATGAATTGGGAATTTTAATTTTTTTTTTTTTAGCATGAATCGATTTGAATAAGTAGATTGATAAAAAAAAAAAACCAAATTTCACTTCATAGCTGCATCTTTGACAAAAGGAATTGAGGTAAAACAAATTGTGTGTGTTTTGTTCGGTTTTGAAAATGCTTTATGGGAGTGGGAGATGGTTATAGGTCAGCTTGAAGTGTAAAGGGTATTAAGGCACGACAGATTTTCCCCAGACAAATGCTGTAGATTTATGAATTCATCTTTCATTGATTTAATTCAAAGGTTTTTTGGGGAAAACAGGAAGAATAGATAGAGTCACGTGACTTCAAAAAATTTGGATTCTAATCTCATCCATACGATTTTGATCTAATGGTTGGAATTTATTCCTATCATTCTCACATAAGTTACCCATTCTCATGTGATATGCCCCCTATATATATATATATATATATATATATATTTCAGAGCAAGAGCGAAGTTCAGAAGCATAATCATTTCATTCAGAAGCAACAACAGAATTGATCAGAAGTAGAACTTAAGAAGCATAAAAACAGTGAGCAGAAAACAAATAATAGATAAAAACTAAACAAGCTAAAGTTGTGCAACTAAGGTTGGGCTTATCTTTGGATCATCTCCATGATTTGTTTCATCATTCTCTGTGTTTCATATACTTTTTTCTATTCATTTTTTGCTTGAATTTTTCATTACTCTTGATCAATCTTTCTTCTCGTATCAAAACTCGTTTTTTTATAGGACTAAAATCAAATCAGATATATTGATAGGAATCACAAATATAATTAAGCCAAAGAAATACAAAATCTTTATTTATAGAGCATATTTAAATTTTAACTAATTTTCTAAACTACTATCTAATTTTATTCTCCTAATGATTATCCTTGACAGATTTTACTAAAACAACATTGGAGTAGATAAAGGAAAGAAATTATAATAGTAGCATTGACACAAGTTTGTTCAATGTTACCCAAACAAGTAAGTATTCAATTCTTACAGATAGTGACGTCGTCACTCTAAAACTCATCTTGCTTCAATGACTGAATCTGTGATGCCATTCACAGAAATGTTTCCTTCTATGCTTTTTGAGAGTCTTGAACTTTTAATGCCTCTCACATTTTGAAATGCTGGTGGCTTTGGAATCGGAAGCGATGCAGTGTCATTACCAAACATTGATACAACATCAGACATGGTTGGCCTATCATCCGGACTTTGTTGAACACAGAGAAGTCCGATATTCACGTATCTTAGTACTAAATGCTTGTTGGATATATCATCCAATTCTGAATCAATTAGCTCCATTCCAGAATCGTTGGTCCAAAGATCCCAAGCCTTGAGTAATCAACAAGTAAAGAACCCAAAATTATCACATAGATAGATAATTTTTTTTATTGGGCATTATAATACTGTACAATGTGTATGATTAAAGCATATTTAATCCCTCAACTCAAAAACTCATTATAACAATGACTTTAACTGAATTTAGGTACTTACATATCCAAGAAGATTGAAAGAGCTTGTTTGATAAAAACCAGTATTCTTCTTGCCACTTATAATCTCTAACAAAAGCACTCCAAAGCTGAAGACGTCGGATTTAACTGAGAAAAGGCCTTCCATAGCATATTCAGGAGACATGTAGCCACTAAAAACCAAGAATAAAGAGTTATTATTAGTTGTTCATTGATCACTTGTCTAAAAATCCGAAGCCAATTTTCGTTGCATAAGATGACACTAATATTAATTCATTGTACTTACTAAGTTCCAACAATCCGATTTGTATTTGCTTGAAGCTCATTCTCACCAAATATCCTAGCCATTCCAAAATCTGAAATTTTAGGATTCATGTTGGCGTCTAACAATATGTTACTAGCTTTTAAATCTCGATGAATGATCCGGAACCTCGAATATTGATGCAGATAAAGTAGTCCTTGGGCAATTCCTTCAATTATTCGAACCCGTGATCCCCAATCTAGCATCCTTCTTTTTACAGCTTCTGTTTTGCACCAAAAGATGTCACAACTAGAGTCTTGTTTATAATGAATGGAGCATGTTTAAGAGTATAATAATTTCTTTGAAAAGTACAAACCGAAGAGAAAACAGTCCAAGCTTTTATTGGGCATGAATTCATAAATAAGCATTTTTTCATCTCGATCAATGCAACAGCCGAGAAGTCTAACAAGATTATTATGCTGGAGTTTTGCAATCAACAATGCTTCATTTCTTAATTCCTCCCATCCTTGACCGGATCTTCGGGATAGCCTTTTCACAGCAACCTCATCCCCATTCAATAGTATGCCCTACAATGGAAAAGTTGTAAAAAGTGATAATAGCATAAAGTGTAAATGGTTTGTTAAAAATATTGCATAAAAAGAACTTTAGAACTTGCCTTATAAACAGGTCCAAAGCCACCTTCACCAAGCTTGTTTGTATCTGAAAAGTTATTAGTCGCTGCTGAAACACTTGCAAAACTGAATAATGGCAACTTGACTTCTTTCCTCCTTACTTTTATACTCTTGTCTGCAATGTCTGAGTCTTTATTAACTTTCATGCTCATGCCTACTTGAAAATTGAGCAAATCATCACCTACAAAATTTATAGAGTCGGGTTAATGTGATAAGTTTGGTAATTTTAATGCTATACGGATCGCATTAATGAGAAATTATAGTTGCAATGTGAGCAGTGGCGGAGCCACCTTATACTCAGGGGGTTCATATGCACCTGCTCAATGTTTTGTTTTTACATTAATTTTCTATCTTTTATCTATCATGAACCCCCTAAAATACAAACCATGCACCTCATTTGCATCGACTCTCTTCCTTTTATACCAACACATGCCTTTCTTTTTGCAACACATCTCAATATGATTACCTCTAGTTAGGGTTGACAATGAACCGAACCAACTCGATTCGACAATTGATTCGTCGAATTTGGTTCATGAACCAAATGAGCCGAACTTGAACTGAAAATTAAGTTCGTAAACTAATTGAGCTGAACTTGAACTAGATGTAGTTCGACTCGTTTATTTCACGATGACTCGATTATATATATATATAACATTTAAAAATATTTTAAAAAGGAAGACAAAAGAATTCTTTGAACAAATGAATTTAAAAATTGGTATAAATTCCAATATATTTGTGTATAAAATATTTAAAATTCTTTGACTTTTGAGTTAGGTGGTTCAAGTGGCTTTACTCATTTTCATACTTAAAGTTATGTGTTTTGAACAGTCGAAATGAACCTAATGAGCCGAACCAAACTGTTCGTAAACTTTAAACGAGTCGAACTTGAGATGAAAAAAAAGTTCCTGTCAAACTCGAACCGAGGTTCGAACCGAACAAATTCTTAACGAGTCGAGTCGAGTCGAGCTCATACATGTTCGATTCGACTCGAATAATTTCCAGCATAACGGCTAGTCAAAGTAATTTATGAGACAAAAAAATTGCACCCCCTAAACCAGGGTCCTAGCAACACCACTGAATGTGAGGTAGTAAACTTCTTACCTTCCCCACTTTGCTTTCTAGTCCGGTAAACAAATAGGCAAACCAGTACAAGAAATAGTAGAAATGAGATCAAAATAACAATTACAAGTAGATTCCTCTTCCCGTTTCCATGTCTTCCAATTGCATTAGAATCTGAAAAGGAGAATTATCAATTAGCAAAATACTTCCATTCATTCCAATGATTTAATTAGTTTGGTGTTCATTGTATATTCCTTTAAATGATGTCATTAATCATGTATGAAAGAAAAGAAAAAATAAACTGAGTGGAGAAAATATATTTTTTTTTAAAATAGACAAATATAAACCTAATGTGTATTATATGGACCGTGTACAATTATTATAAATATACGTTATTTAAAACACTCCACCTCAAGCTGTGCATGGATATCTAACATTATGAGCATGCAAATAAGTTGGTTAGGTCGCTCTATTGGTATGCTCTTTGTTATAAATTATGCTATAGTTCCTCCAAAAATAAACATAAGTTGGTATATGCCCAGAAAGAAGGTACGACCAAGTTATCAACCCATTATCTAACTTTGTTTCAATAATATGTTATGTGAGAGTTAACTTAAAATCAGGAATCTGGAGAATCGTGCTACGATGGAGAAGCATCGTGCTATGATTGTTGAAACAAGATTCTGAGGTCGTCACTGGAAAAATCGTGTCACGATTGAATCGTAACGTGGCACGATGGTACGCTGAAGGAAATAATTGAAACGTATTTTCAGTGAAGATTTGTTCCATATTTTAAGAGATACTTTCCACTATAAATATAAGTCTTGTATCAGATGAAAAGAAGAGTAGAAAAACAGGGTTTAGAAGCCAACATACAAACTAGGGTTTATAGAGAATTTCTCTTGGCAACAACACTAGGGTTGGGATTGTTTTGATTCACCTTGAACAAAGCACTATTAGGATTGAGTCTCTTGGTCACCGGAAGAGGCTGTGACTTTGGTAAAATTAGGTTTGAAGACTGATTCTTGTAACTCAATATCTCTTTGTAAAGAAACTCATATCATTATAGTGGAACGGATAGCTGCTCTCTCCCCCAGACTAGGTCATCATTAGACCGAACTGGGTAAACAAATTCTTGTGTTCTTCTTCTTCTTCTTCCTTTTATCTCTTGCTGTTTACTTTTGTTTGAATTATTTGCTACCCGCTTGATTTGATTACTTGGTATTAATTTGCTCCACGCATCAAGTTTTATTGGTGTGGTTTTCACAACGAATTCACAACATGTTAGTCTATCTAAATGTGTTCTGTGTCATGTTGAAGAGTATTACAAGCAATATTGATGGCTGATCATCAAATTCCAAGGGACCTTCTCGCTTTATCATCAAATTTTCTAGCACAATTTTCATCCGCAATAGCTCACAATTTTATTTATTTTTGACAGATCATAGCTCTCATTTGTGATCATTAAACGTAGCGTTTTGACACTCTGAAGCTTTTAAAAGACAGTATTTTGATCCAAGTCAACAACTTAATTAACAATTATTAACTGACAGTAGGGGTAATGCTGAGATAGTTTATCAACTAAAACGACCTACTTGAAACTTAAAGGACTAACTTGGGAATTCTGTCAAACTAAAAGGACCAAAATGGTATTTGGCCTAGGTAAATATATGGAATGCTGGAAGGAGAAGTATAAGTCAAAAAGGCCAAGAATTAAATGACATTCTCTCCCCGTGAGCTTAGCTCAGTTGGTAGGGATATTGCATATTATATGCAGGGGCCGGGGTTCGAACCCCGGACACTCCACTTCTTCACAATTTAATTGTGTGAGCTCTAGCCACTAGGCTACTTGACCAAAAAAAAAAAAAATGACATTCTCTCAAAAAATAAAGAATTAAATGACTTGTAATGAATGACACAAAATCAATAATGCAAGCTTCTTGAGCAAGGATAAAATGATTTCAAGACTGAAGCCATTCTATATCATATTAATAGAATGTGACTTTATACGGAATGAAGAACAACTTCAAGAAACAGTAAAGTCACCAGAAACACAACAATTAAGAAACCCAACAGCTGTAGTAAAACAACATTCGCAAACCACGAAAGAAAAGCAGACAAGAAACACCAAAGGCCCCCTCTTAAAATGCAGTAACGGTCACAAACAAACAAAAACAGCAACTCTCTGAGATGAAACTATTTTTATATTTTACGGGAAAAAAAAATAATTAATTCCTTCAACTTACTTGGATTACGTTTGTCCGAGCCAGCAACTCTGAGATGAAACGTTAGGTTATAATTATCAATATTTTTATAAGAATCCCCGGTTGATGTGATGGTTAGAGTCGGTACTTGATCATTCCATAACATGCAGGCACCGTCAAAAAAATCATAAGCATAAGCAACACAAGAGCAATCATTGAAGCAAGTATAATTACACTGTGCTCCGGTATCCACCAGCCTGTGCACACGATGACGTCGAAGTGATTTCACTGACATATTAAAGGATGAGAAATATCCATGTTTAATGTTATTGTTGTTGCAGGACAACTTCTTTATCCTAACACATCCACCAGCACTAGACTGTTTAAAACCTCTGAGACATTGACAAGGGTCAGGAGTTTGCGGATTACAAATGGAAAAAAATCCACATGAATTGTTTGTCACACACGTTGATGACCGTAGAAAAATCCATTGCTTAGATTCCTCATACCAGGCTTGGTATTTAAGATCCCCAGACGCTTCTAGTATAAAGCGAGAAGTGCTATCAATTGGAATAGTAGTATAGTTGTTCAAGCCGTAGCTCTGTTTGAACTCCGCTCGGTTCAAAACATCATGAAAAGAAAAATTGGAATTACCGTCAATCCACAAAACATTTGAACCTTTACTAACAGACAGATTCGCAGAGCGAGAATCATATTGAAGGGTATATGGTCCTGAAGAGGGGTCGTCTGTACTCTTCCATGATCTCAATGACCAAGTGTGTCCTGTGTCAGTATCGTAGCCTATGTTCATTCCAGGCAAAAGGGTATCTGTGGGGTGATCAAAACTCTGCCATAAAATTGCTTGGTTAGAATTATTCACCAGTACCAAGTTTCCTGTGTCCAAGAGGGTTGCGTAGGTACTATTCCTAATGCTATTGTTGCTGCTGTTTGGAGCACCAGTCACGTAGGACATCATATCTCCATCTATGATTACAATATTACCATCATGGTCAATGGTAAGAAACACCGAGGATGTTTGAAATGCGTTGTCTCTGTTGGCAACCCAAACAATCTTGTCATTTGCTACCTTTTTGAACCATATACCTACATAGTACTTGGTCGAGTTCTCTCTGATTCGAGTGAAAAATCCCAGTTCGTAGTTCCCACCCTTTGAAACAAGTGTGTCTGAATTTCTAATCAATTGTCCCACTACTAGCAATTCTCTATAGGATGTTGCATATATGCAAAGTAAATTGCGGCAATAAAATAATGATAATATTAGCAAGGTAATAATTGTAGAACCCAGTGCCATGATAGTTCGCACTTGATTTGCAATGCTCAATTCAAAACTCTTGGCATAATATGTTGGTGATTAATTATTAATTAATTTATTTGAGGAGACTTTGAATAGTAAGTCTCCCATTTCAGCATCTTGGTGGTCCAAGCAGATTAGAGACATTAAACTAAAATACAACAATTTTTTTTTAGCTAAGCAAGGAGAGAGACAAACATTATGTTTAGTGTGGGCCATGTCCGAGGCAACTGAAAATTGTGGTTGGCAGTTCACCGTTGGCTGAAAAACACCAGAAAATTACTCAAATGCCCCCATCGACAGTTAATTGCTGCGGAAATTAACCGGTAGTTAACCGCCGATCCATAACCATTTTAACATATGAAAATTTCTATGGTGAAGTCATGAAAATGACTTTTTTGGTGAAGTTAAATGACCAATCATTGAATATTTGTGTACTTAATGCATGTCACGTCATTATATGGTGTATTGCAAATCTGCCCATACTTATTGCAATTGTGTCCCTGATTAAATCAAAATTAAACATAGATTCTCATTTGTGCACTAAGATTGAAATTCCCCTTATATTTTGTATGAGGACTAATTTGTAATAAGATAAAGCTTAGTTTTAGAGTGGTCCATCAACATGACACTAGCTGACATGATATCGGAAATTATACTATTGAATAAACAAAATAACTTTTTCAAAAAAGTCAATTTTCTAACTTCACCGTATAATTTTCAAAAAAGTCAATTTTCTGACTTCACCGTATAATTGACAGAGAAATAGCTCCATGGCACTTAAGTGCCGATAAAGATTGTTTTCTTTCCATGTATATGTTAAAATGGTTGTAGATCGGCAGTTAATTACAGTCGATTAATTTCTGCGGAAGTTAATTGCCATTGATGACATTTCAGTAATTTTAATTTCTAGTGTTTTCAGTCAACAGTGAAGTG
Source organism: Medicago truncatula (assembly GCF_003473485.1). Taxonomy (NCBI): domain Eukaryota; kingdom Viridiplantae; phylum Streptophyta; class Magnoliopsida; order Fabales; family Fabaceae; genus Medicago; species Medicago truncatula. Next base: position 25,413,359 of record NC_053049.1, on the reverse strand, counting down.
TCAACAACAATTTTCGAGGCAACGTGTAAGTTAACATGTTCTAGATTTTGAATGGAAAAATATACTTGATAACATCACCTACACCTGGTCCATGTAACTCATATTTCTCCTAACTTTTACGATAATTATCTGGAGCAAAAAATATATATTCTATTAAGTTTTTTATATCCAGAGCAAAAATAAAACATTCATATTGATCAATTCCTTATTAAATCGGGTCATCTCAAGTCACTAGCCATTACAAAAATATGCAAATCTTTCTTCAACTTTTGGATTTGTGCGAAAAAATTTGGAACGAGGAATCGTGTTTGTCAAAAAATAAAAAATCCTATAAGGAATTTCTTAGCACCATTCCCTGAATTGTCCTTATCAACGATTACTTTGAAACGTACATGCAGAATGGGAACATACAGAATGGGAACATAACCCCAAAAACAGTCACAAGCAAATTTGTACATCTACATGAAAGAGTATATACCAGTTCGGAACCAAATACAATCTTACAACAGCCTAAAGGAACTAAAATCATCAAGCCATACAAAGCCATCCATAATCTTTCCAGAGTTATAACATCCAGGGAAATGCTCTAAGGTGCAACCTGACAAGAAGAGAAAGAGAGCACTTAACAAATATTTCCAACAATCCATTTTAGATCAGGTGCATTCTGCACAGGAAGAGAAAAGAAATGGTAAAATGTCAAGTCTTTATTGTTTGGTTCGAACCAAACACACACTAGAACAAGAAACAGATTTCATAATTGTTGCATGTGCAATATCTATCCCCTGGTTTGAACCAAACACACACTAGAACAAGAAACAGATTTCATAATTGTTGCATTTGCAATATCTATCGGTCTACATGCATTATTTGCTTCAAACAAAGGACATAGAGCAAGATCTCATCCACAGACAAACTACAAAACAAGTTATTTGTAATCTTTTTGAAACTCTTTCGGTTGTAATTGAGCATTTGGAAGTTTCTTGCTTGTGTGCTTGAGCATTGGAAGTCTCTTGGTTGTGTCCTGCAATTTATAATATAGTGGAAATCTTTGAAAGTGCAAGGGGACTAGACTACTCCCGAATTGTAGGAGGAACTCGTATAATAGCTTATTTATTCTCCGCTCCATCAATAACCTCCCACGTGGGAGGAATTAATCAATGATAATTGATAAGCTATTTTAATAAAAATAACAAAGTCGTTAACTATTCTCACAAGGACAGTAAGTGAGGAGTAATATTTTCAATAGAATATTATGTAAATTGTCCGAGTGCGATTAGGCTAGTTGTTTACCTGTGCAAAGAAATCTGCATAACAGGCATGTGTAAACTGTCCTCTTCACCGTCCTTTTTGTGAGCACGCCTGTGAGAATCAGTGACATTTGTTTTTTGGTTGTAATCATGATCAACAAATCTGAACTGAAGAAAAATTATGGTTTGTTATGCAGCATCTAGTAATGGCTAATTTAGTGTAAAGAAGATAACCTTATATAAAAGTCACACACCTTTTCAATGTGAAATTTGTACAAAATTAATAGGTGTGATTTTGCTGAGTTGAGAATATATTAAGTGATTTGTGAGTTAGTTTGAATCTATTATGTTCTAGTATTCTGTTTCTAGATTCATGGTTTGATAAGTTCACTGTGTTGTCAATAAAGATATGAAATCCTTAGTTAGCTAGCCTTTAGATGCTAATGAATATGGTTTGAAAGATTCACTATGTTTAAATGAGCTTAAACGTGGGGACACTCAGATATATGTTATTACTCGTTTACGCGTAATATAATCAGGTTATTTCACGAAGTCATGAATTTCAATTTGACTTGATATGATTTATTTTAATGGAAATTAGTTTAGTGTTTTGTCCAGTATGTATGCTTCACGGTAAGTTTGACGAAACCAAGGTGACATCGTTATTTTATTGAAATTTCAAAGTTTATCTTTTGTCAAAATCATCACCACAATATTAAATAAGTTGCCTTAGATTGTCAAAGAAAAACACTTGTTAATTTTTTCTCTCTTGTTGTTGCTTTCTTATTTTGTATGTAAAGAAATATTCGTGTGGACCTTATTGTAGGTAAGTCATAGTTGCTTGTTTGGTTATCTTGTTGTCACATATTTTGATATGGCATCTTGTTCATGATTTTCTTATGGCTATAAAATATTGGTGAAGTTAAATACAACTGGGTATGAATAAATAATAAAGAATCACTAATCCAATTAGAAGGCTTATATAGGTCTTTTTTTGTTTGCAGAGAAAAAATAGCTTGATTCCTCAAACTTCGTAATTTAACTTCGTAGCCGCACATGCACGCGAAGAAGTTTGACGAAGGATGTGTAGTGTGTCGAAAGCCGCCAAGTGAACCTCATCCTAGTTGGCAAATCTACTATCATGAACAAACTGTATGATTTTGATTCAAGTTCTCGTTAGTTTATTTTTTATTCAAAATGAGTGTTAGTTTCTTTTTTATTCAAAATCAATGTTAGTTTCTTTTTATATTTCTTCTTTATTCTATCGTAGACCTGCGATGATTAGCAAGGAAACAATGTTAGAATGCAGTGCCATGATAGTTCCCACTTTGCAATGCTTAATTCAAAACTATAGGCATAGTAAGTTGCTGATTAATTTATTAATTCATTTATTTGAGGAGACTTTGAATAGTGAGTCTCCCATTTCACCATCTTGGTGGTCCAAGCTGATTAAAGTCATTAAACTAAAATACAACATAGATTTTTTTTTAGAGGTAAAATACAACATAGATATTGATTTAATCCACACATTATATTTAACGTGGGCCGTGGGTGAAGCAACTTTTAAGTTAACACGTTCTAGAATTTGAGTGGAAAAATATACTCGATAACATCCCTTACACCCAGTCTGTACCTCATATTTCTCCTAACTTTCACAATAATTATCTGGAACAAATTATATATTCATATTGATCAATTCCTTGAAAAATTGGTCCTCTCAGCTCTCACTAGCAGCCAATACACATCATTGTATAGACTCACCCTAAATACACTCAACCAAGGCCGCACAAAGGTATTTGGACCGTTCATTTCGGATCCGCAGATGTCCAGACTCACCCTAATATGCTCGCAGACGTCCAGACTAGGGTTTTGGGGTTCTCAAATACTAATTCTTCACTATAAAGGCTAATTCAAAGCATTTGCCCACATATATATTTTTACCTTAAAACCTCACATATCAGCGCATTCGTACTTGATTGTCGGAAGGTTAGCACGTATGTCAAGTGGAGTTAATATTCAAAACCATTGTCCTCTGCCCCTCAAGCACCTTTCGAAACGTAAATACAATGTGATAAAGTACTTGTCAGATATGATAATAAATCCCCTAGTGTAGGGATGGTAATTTAATCCCAACCAAAATAGATAAGCATTAAGCTTCACTTGCTGGTGTCATGCGAGTTGTTTGCACTATCACAAGCACGCAAACATATTATTGCAATAAAATGATAACATTAGCAGAAGTCCCTGTCGTGATAGTTCGCAATGCTCGATTCAAAAATCTTGGCATAATATGTTAGGGATTAATTACTTTGTTTAAAGAGACTTTGAGTAATAAGTCTCACACTTCAGCAGAAAAAAATTATAGTGATCATGTCTCATACCATGGAAGATAAAATCCCCCATATTAGCGAAAAAAAGTGTTACGAAATCAATTTATTTCTTAGAAACCGACAAAATAGGTATATGGCACACATAAATCAAATCAGTGTTGAGTTGCTGCTTCTATTCTGATTAGAGAACAAAAAGAAATACAGCTAGCTATTTTTGTTGTGAAATTTTGTACGCACTGTATTCGCACCATTCAACATTTCTCATTTCGTTCCTTCAAAAAAAAAACATTTCTCATTTGAAAAACTAAAAGATATTTAGAATTTGAGATTTTTTTATTTCTAACTTGCCGGTGAGACTTTCTCTAATCATTTGTTTTGTGCACCGTGTTTCCGTTACTAAAATTTGTATTGATTATTTTACGTTGAAACTTTCTTTGACCTTTTGTATTGTGTCGAACTGAACTCATACGTAAGCATTTCTGAGTTGTTGTTGCTGCAAATCTTCTTCAACTTTTGGATTGTATATGAAGAATTTTGGAATTTTGGAATTGTGTTTCTCAAACCTTTGATTTCATGCTCAAAAACTAAGTTGGTGGTAAATCTCTTGTGGTAATTATTGGTGTTGTATAAGTGGGGATTTCTCTATTTTCTCTAGGTCAAAGCCAATTGTTGAGCCCTATGCTTGTTCAAAAAAAAAAATTGTTGAGCCCTATTTATTGAGGGCTAAAGTGCATTTTCCCCCCTAATTTTCAAAAACTTGCAATTTTGATCCCCTAAGTACAAAAAGTCAAAAACTATAATTTTGGTCCCTTATGATTTAGCTCAATTGCATCTTTAATCCTTTTGGTCAATTTTGACTTATTCAATGCCTACGTGGCAGACCATGTGTTTAATTAATTAATTAAATAATTTAAAAAACCAAAAAATCTATTTTTAAATTAAATAAATTAAAAAAAGAATTAAAAAATCAGAAGAAAAAAAAATCAATTCTTTTCACTTCCAATGGCTTCTTCCAATCTATGTGTTTGGTTGGTTCAATCTCCCTTCTTTCTCTCTACTAACCCCAGCCTCTCTACTAACCCCAGCCACCGGCACCACCTTCCATTCCAATGGCTTCTTCTTCTTCCTCTTGAACCCATCACCTTCCCAACAAAACCCTCAAGTACTCCATAGTAGCTACAAGTCTACAACCCCCATATAGGCGTGTACTTGAGCGTGGCTAAGGCGTGTTTGAGGCTTCGTGGTTCTGTGGCCGCAGAGTTGATACGGTTGGAGGGAGTTTTTTGGCCTAATACTATGCCTGTTGTTGCTGGTTCTGTTTTGCTCTCTAGGCATTCTAGCTTTTTTTTTTTCTTCTGTTTTTGTGCTGCATTTTCCTCCTGCTGTTGGTACATGTATTTGTTTAAATTCAATTTGCTGCTGTTTTTGTGCTCCATATCAACCTGGAAACTTAATTCCATATCCAAATCAATTTGATCTGGTTGTTATTGATATTTATGGTTTGCTTAAAATAGGAACCGTAGAATAGCATTATTTGGGTTGAAGATGAAGTGAATGTTTTGTTTTTGTTTGTTCAACTTGTTGCTGGGTTTGATGAAGCAAATTTTTGTTTATGAAGCTAGATGAATTTAAACATGTAAGTCACATAACAAATATTTCACTACAAATATATAAAGTGATTCCTCTATTTTATTTAATATATTTTCATAGCATGTACGTGACAGATTGAAGCTGGGGAAGGTTGCAACGACAAGTAATCTCCAATTGTTATAGAAAATTTTTGTTTGTTCAACATGTATTTGTTCATCAATGAAGATGATGAACAAAATTATCAAGATATGAACCAGATGATAAAGATCAATTTTTCTGGATTATTTAATTTCTGGATTATCAAGAATGAGAAGATGAAGTTTTAATTTTTTGGAAGATGAAGTTTTTCTGGATTACCAAAATACCAACTCTCATGGCTCCTTTAAAATATTATTATATTGATAAAAAAAAAAAAAAAAGTAAAAAAAATCCTATCAATTTACTATGTCAAGAATTTCCTAGCACAAACATAGTCACAGTTCCATGACCAGCAAATAGTTTTTCATAATTATCTAGTAGTTAATTAAAAGAGCATTAAGATAAATCCGATCTCCCACATACAGAATGGGAACATAACCCCAAAAACAGTCACAAGCAAATTTGTACATCTACATGAAAGAGTATATACCAGTTCGGAACCAAATACAATCTTACAACAGCCTAAAAGAACCAAAATCATCAAGCCATACAAAACCATCCATAATCTTTCCAGAGTTGTAACATCCAGGAAAATGCTTTAAAGTGCAACCTGACAAGAAGAGAAAGAGATCACTTAACAAATATTTCCAACAATCCATTTTAGATCAGGTGCATTTTGCAATGGAGTTAAAAAAAAAAACCAAGGAAAAAAAAAGGAAATGGATAAAATCAAGACAGAGATTTGACCATTTGAAGTTATTTCACAGGAAAGCATTTAAGGGAGGTGGTGGGGGGATTACTATAAGTCTTTCTTGTTTGGTTCATTATTTTGGAAGCAAAACGGGAGTAGGGGAATCCGAAGCAATATTCTCCTAGCAGAAATTTTGCTCCCCTACAATAATTGGGGTGATTAGGCCCAAGAGTTGCTATAAAGTTTATATTGACTAAAATTAATTCCAACATTGTCTCGGACCATATATTAAAAAGCCAAAGGTGTAAAAAGTAATGTAGCACTTGCTCTCCATTAAAATCTATCAAACACCAATCTTATAAATCAAACAAAATATCTCATCCAATCCCTCCCCTACCATCCCCTGGTTTGAACCAAACTACACACTTGAAGAAGAAACAGTTTTCATCGTTTTTGCATCTGCAATAGCTATAAGTCTGCAAGCATTATTTGCTCAAACTAAAGGATAATGAGCAAGATCCCATCCACTGACAAACAACAAAACAAGGTATTTATATGTTATAGCAGGTACAAAAAGGAGAAAGGGCACACCTGCAGAGACAGTTGAGGTGATGAATTGGGCTCCCACTAATCTTCTGCACCAAACCAACCAACAATTATGGCGTTAATTTTCAATTACACAACCAACGTAAATGTATCAAAGATGTAAAAGAACAAGTATCCACCAGTGTCTTGAAATGACATGTAGATACAACTCTAAATTACGTTGAAAAATGATAAGTCAAGTACATGATAATATATTAGAAGAGAGCAGGAATAATGTCAAATTATATCAACATTATATCCAAGCAATGCAGATAAAATGCATAAAAGTTAAAACAAACAAAGCATACATACAGATAAAATGCATAAATCCAGCTTCCATATTTGACTTACAACATATGAATAAGATAACACACAAGACATATAAATAAAACTACACAAGCACATTCAGCCACATATTTAACCTATGTTGTCAATAGTTGGCTAGTGGCACATTGTAGCCGATAGTACTGGGGAGGGGCGGAGCAATGGCTAGCCACCCACACATGTAGCAATGCAAAGCAGAATGAAGTTAGAGCCACGTTTGCAACTGAGATTTGCTTTGCGTTTTACAGTGGTGACACAACAACAGGACCGTTATTGTGTTAGGGGGATTTGAAAACCCTAAAACTGAGTCATTACGGTGGTATTTTAAGGATTTGGCTCAAACAGAGAATCCCTGTATATCTCTCTTCACTGTGACCAGAAACACACACTCCTTCTTTCCTCTTCACTTTCCCATCTATTGTGAACCAGTCGCGGACGGCCAAGCCTCTTTATTCTCATTCCAAGAGCCATGACAACTCTTACTCATTCTTAACCATCAATATCATTAACAAGTGGCTCTGCGGATTCTTGTGCCCATATGTTTAGACCAAGTGGGATAACATTGACATATCATGACAGTGAAATAGTTTAAAGGACAAGAAGGATGGGAAGGTTACATGATATTTCTGTGGTAAAACTACTTTAGGAGGAATTACTAGTGCAAAAAATATCAGCTGGGAATAAAAAGAGCTGCAGGTTGCCACACCAAAATACCCGATGATACAAAATTGATTTTTAAGGTAGCCTGATGTTGCACCAAAATACTCCTCAAAATACGTCGGTATTTAAATGTATCTTTTGCTTATGACTTTTGTTTTTAATTATGAATTATAAGTATTTCATGAATTGAGTAATTTGATTCAATTAGTAGCAATTATGTGTTTATAAGTATTAACTGTATAGTAATACAAAACATATCAGACCAGCCATCTAGCACCATAATCACACAGATATTTTTAAGAATCTGAATTTTAAAATCCAATCCAATTTGCATTTACTCCAAATCAGAGAAGCACAATATTGAAACAATTCAACAACAAGCTGATCAAGCAAGTGGAAATGGCTCGTTAAGCTCACAAGCACAACAGCCTGGAAAATCTCATGCTTGCAGCTGTCGCGCACAAGGTTCCTCCCCCACACCCACAAAGCTTATGGAATACCCTAGACCAGCTAAATCATAAATGAGTTATTTGGATTCATTTGCTAGGTCACACGAATCAAATGAGAATCCATATCATAAGCTTTGTGATTAAAACCAAATATGTTATCACATGATTCATAATTGATACGAATAAATCCAACTTCGAAAGTCCACGGCCTATCAAGGATGGTTCATGAATCACAGTGGACATTGATTTGTCACTACTACGAGCAAATTGCTAAAATATAAGGACCTAATTGATAGTAGGTGGCTAAATATAGGGACCAACTTGACGGTTTAATAGAGTCAAAGACCTTTTTTAATCATCCATAACGTCACTGTCATGATATATTAGAAAAATCCCTACAAAATCAACGACTAATTTGGTGGCTAAATATAGGGACCAACTTGACGGTTTAATAGAGTCAAAGACCTTTTTTAATCATCCATAACGTCACAGATATTTTTAAGAATCTGAATTTTAAAATCCAATCCAATTTGCATTTACTCCAAATCAGAGAAGCACAATATTGAAACAATTCAACAACAAGCTGATCAAGCAAGTGGAAATGGCTCGTTAAGCTCACAAGCACAACAGCCTGGAAAATCTCATGCTTGCAGCTGTCGCGCACAAGGTTCCTCCCCCACACCCACAAAGCTTATGGAATACCCTAGACCAGCTAAATCATAAATGAGTTATTTGGATTCATTTGCTAGGTCACACGAATCAAATGAGAATCCATATCATAAGCTTTGTGATTAAAACCAAATATGTTATCACATGATTCATAATTGATACGAATAAATCCAACTTCGAAAGTCCACGGCCTATCAAGGATGGTTCATGAATCACAGTGGACATTGATTTGTCACTACTACGAGCAAATTGCTAAAATATAAGGACCTAATTGATAGTAGGTGGCTAAATATAGGGACCAACTTGACGGTTTAATAGAGTCAAAGACCTTTTTTAATCATCCATAACGTCACTGTCATGATATATTAGAAAAATCCCTACAAAATCAACGACTAATTTGGTGGCTAAATATAGGGACCAACTTGACGGTTTAATAGAGTCAAAGACCTTTTTTAATCATCCATAACGTCACAGATATTTTTAAGAATCTGAATTTTAAAATCCAATCCAATTTGCATTTACTCCAAATCAGAGAAGCACAATATTGAAACAATTCAACAACAAGCTGATCAAGCAAGTGGAAATGGCTCGTTAAGCTCACAAGCACAACAGCCTGGAAAATCTCATGCTTGCAGCTGTCGCGCACAAGGTTCCTCCCCCACACCCACAAAGCTTATGGAATACCCTAGACCAGCTAAATCATAAATGAGTTATTTGGATTCATTTGCTAGGTCACACGAATCAAATGAGAATCCATATCATAAGCTTTGTGATTAAAACCAAATATGTTATCACATGATTCATAATTGATACGAATAAATCCAACTTCGAAAGTCCACGGCCTATCAAGGATGGTTCATGAATCACAGTGGACATTGATTTGTCACTACTACGAGCAAATTGCTAAAATATAAGGACCTAATTGATAGTAGGTGGCTAAATATAGGGACCAACTTGACGGTTTAATAGAGTCAAAGACCTTTTTTAATCATCCATAACGTCACTGTCATGATATATTAGAAAAATCCCTACAAAATCAACGACTAATTTGGTGGCTAAATATAGGGACCAACTTGACGGTTTAATAGAGTCAAAGACCTTTTTTAATCATCCATAACGTCACAGATATTTTTAAGAATCTGAATTTTAAAATCCAATCCAATTTGCATTTACTCCAAATCAGAGAAGCACAATATTGAAACAATTCAACAACAAGCTGATCAAGCAAGTGGAAATGGCTCGTTAAGCTCACAAGCACAACAGCCTGGAAAATCTCATGCTTGCAGCTGTCGCGCACAAGGTTCCTCCCCCACACCCACAAAGCTTATGGAATACCCTAGACCAGCTAAATCATAAATGAGTTATTTGGATTCATTTGCTAGGTCACACGAATCAAATGAGAATCCATATCATAAGCTTTGTGATTAAAACCAAATATGTTATCACATGATTCATAATTGATACGAATAAATCCAACTTCGAAAGTCCACGGCCTATCAAGGATGGTTCATGAATCACAGTGGACATTGATTTGTCACTACTACGAGCAAATTGCTAAAATATAAGGACCTAATTGATAGTAGGTGGCTAAATATAGGGACCAACTTGACGGTTTAATAGAGTCAAAGACCTTTTTTAATCATCCATAACGTCACTGTCATGATATATTAGAAAAATCCCTACAAAATCAACGACTAATTTGGTGGCTAAATATAGGGACCAACTTGACGGTTTAATAGAGTCAAAGACCTTTTTTAATCATCCATAACGTCACAGATATTTTTAAGAATCTGAATTTTAAAATCCAATCCAATTTGCATTTACTCCAAATCAGAGAAGCACAATATTGAAACAATTCAACAACAAGCTGATCAAGCAAGTGGAAATGGCTCGTTAAGCTCACAAGCACAACAGCCTGGAAAATCTCATGCTTGCAGCTGTCGCGCACAAGGTTCCTCCCCCACACCCACAAAGCTTATGGAATACCCTAGACCAGCTAAATCATAAATGAGTTATTTGGATTCATTTGCTAGGTCACACGAATCAAATGAGAATCCATATCATAAGCTTTGTGATTAAAACCAAATATGTTATCACATGATTCATAATTGATACGAATAAATCCAACTTCGAAAGTCCACGGCCTATCAAGGATGGTTCATGAATCACAGTGGACATTGATTTGTCACTACTACGAGCAAATTGCTAAAATATAAGGACCTAATTGATAGTAGGTGGCTAAATATAGGGACCAACTTGACGGTTTAATAGAGTCAAAGACCTTTTTTAATCATCCATAACGTCACTGTCATGATATATTAGAAAAATCCCTACAAAATCAACGACTAATTTGGTGGCTAAATATAGGGACCAACTTGACGGTTTAATAGAGTCAAAGACCTTTTTTAATCATCCATAACGTCACAGATATTTTTAAGAATCTGAATTTTAAAATCCAATCCAATTTGCATTTACTCCAAATCAGAGAAGCACAATATTGAAACAATTCAACAACAAGCTGATCAAGCAAGTGGAAATGGCTCGTTAAGCTCACAAGCACAACAGCCTGGAAAATCTCATGCTTGCAGCTGTCGCGCACAAGGTTCCTCCCCCACACCCACAAAGCTTATGGAATACCCTAGACCAGCTAAATCATAAATGAGTTATTTGGATTCATTTGCTAGGTCACACGAATCAAATGAGAATCCATATCATAAGCTTTGTGATTAAAACCAAATATGTTATCACATGATTCATAATTGATACGAATAAATCCAACTTCGAAAGTCCACGGCCTATCAAGGATGGTTCATGAATCACAGTGGACATTGATTTGTCACTACTACGAGCAAATTGCTAAAATATAAGGACCTAATTGATAGTAGGTGGCTAAATATAGGGACCAACTTGACGGTTTAATAGAGTCAAAGACCTTTTTTAATCATCCATAACGTCACTGTCATGATATATTAGAAAAATCCCTACAAAATCAACGACTAATTTGGTGGTTTGCCCCACATAAAATCCATATCCCATACACTAACATACCACATGCCATATAAAATCACACGCTACTTCAACAATCAAACTATACACTACCACCACAAACATCATCAAATTCAATTCAATTATGCAATCAACAAAAAAACCTTCAAAATCATCACAACCAAAAACAAAATTCATCAAAAACCCTAACCTTTCTTATGTTCATGCGCAACAGAACCAACAGGCTTAATAACAGCTTCACCCTCATCACCTTCCTTAACAGCAACAACAGCCTCAGCAGCATCTTTATCATCAGGATAACGAACAACAACAACAGGACAAACACAATGATGCACACAGTAATCACTAACACTCCCAAGCTTCCCATCACTCCCTCGACGCACCGCGCCAAATCCACGGCTTCCCATAATCACAGCACTAAGACCAAGACGCTCAACTTCCAGACATAACCGTTCCTTCATATCATGATCCTTCACAATATGGATCTTATACGGAATCTGAGCTTCTTTGAGCGGTTTAGCGAGATCAGCAGACTTCGTCGCGGTGAAAGCGTCGTAGTCTTCTTCTAGCTTCCGTTTCGGCGTGGAAGAGATCTCAGTGTTATTGGTGGCAATGTTTATGGCTTCTTCTTCTGAATTTGGATCGGTGTTGATGGAGAGATCGATGGAACCCCAATCAGCGCCGAAGAGGACGTTGGTAGGGCTGACGTGGAGGAGGATGACAGCATCACCGGGTCGGATGTAGTGTTGTACGGCCCAGCGTACAGCGTACGCGCTCTCGTCGGAGAGGTCAACGGCGACGCCGATTTTACGACGGGCGCCGGCAGTGGGAGTTGGTGTTGCGGCGGACTGGTGGCGAGGGGAGGAAGGGTGGTGGATTCTGATTTGGGGGAGTTGTGGGTCGGATTCGTATGCGGGGTTATTGGGGTTCTGCATTTTTTTGGTTTTTTGGACAAGAAGAGAGAAAAAAGAGGGGTTTTCTAGAGAGAGAGATGATGTGTTTCTTACTTGCTAAGAAGTAGGGAAGTGTGTTAATCAAGGGATTGGGATTTTATTATTATGGAAAGTTAGTGATTGGATAGGGTATAAATAGTGAGAGAGACTATGGGAGGACATGTGCCCTACAAGTTGGGCTCTTGTGTTTTGGAGTTAAGATGCTCTTTGTCAAACTAAATGGAAGATGTAATTTAGAGAGAGATAGAAGAAAATATATATATATATATATATATATATATGGGTTTGCTAAGATACACTCACTAGTTTTTATTAAGGTGTGTTTTAGCGAAGATATAACTAAAAAGTTGTTAAATACACTTAAGGTGAATGTTGCTAAAACATACCTTCTAAAAAATCAGTGGGTGTATGTTAGCAACTCCTATAGGCATTTCCTAGGACACACCCACTTATTTTTTAGAATGTGTGTTTTAGCAAGTTATAACTAAAAAGTAGTTAAATACACATTAAGGTTTTGGAGTTAAGATGCTCTTTGTCAAACTAAATGGAAGATGTAATTTAGAGAGATATAGAAGAAAATATATATATATATATATATATGGGTTTGCTAGGATACACTCACTAGTTTTTATTAAGGTGTGTTTTAGCAAATATATAACTAAAAAGTTGTTAAATACACTTAAGGTGAATGTTGCTAAAACATACCTTCTAAAAAATAAGTGGGTGTATGTTAGCAACTCCTATAGGCATTTCCTAGGATACACCCACTTATTTTTTAGAATGTGTGTTTTAGCAAGTTATAACTAAAAAGTAGTTAAATACACATTAAGGTGTAGCTTGCTAAAACACTCCCACATGAAAACTAGTGGGTATGTTCTAGCAAATCATATATATATATATATATATATATATATATATATATATATTTGTTATAAACATTTACCTTCCTTCATATCAAGAGTACATGTGGCATCTTCACATTTCTCATATAATTTAATGTTTTCTTAACATACAATCAAATTGAATCATGACTCATTTCTTTTTTATTAGTCAATCAAAATGAATCATGACACATTTAGTTTTCATAGGCCAATCAAAATTGATCATGCCATAATTTTTTCCCTAGAAATAAACAATTTTTTTTCATTATTTTCATATGTCTCTTCCCCCATAAAAAAATTCAAAAAAAAAATGTATTTTCTATGGTTTAAAAGCATGAAAGTTTTTTGTCAAAAAAAAAAGCATGAAAATTTAATCAATTGGTTGTAGATTATGGGGCTGATTTTATTTTTTATGTGTATCTAATTGTTTATTGCTAATTCTACTTTCTCAAGGTTCCATTGGAGAGCATGTGTCTCCATTCTTCGACTTCAAGGCATTCAAAATCAGCAATATAAATTTAAGTCAAAGCATTGTTTTGTATTTGATATAGAATCAATATGTTACAGATTAGATGCCTTATGTTGTTTGAATATTACTCAATAGATTGATTTAGCTTTTATCTATATCTATTTTATAAAAATTTGTCTTCCATAAATGTTGTATTACACATTAACTTTTATTTGATAAATTCTTAACACATCTTCCGATATGTTACATATCATCCTAATGGTTGCATGCAATTGGTTCACGTGATCTAATTTGGACAAACTAATAAGAACACATCTTAACTTCATCTTGATTTACTATGATGACTTTTCATTTATCATAGTTTTTTCAATAGAATGTATCAAAAGCTTCAATCAGCCATTGAGACATGGTTTCTCTAGACACATAATCACGACTTCCAACTCTAAAGAAATGGTCCAATTAATGAACTTAATGGTTTTCTTTTGCAACTATATACAAATATCTGTCATTAAAAAAATCATTTATTTTATATGATAATTTTTTTATTAATTCAATACATAAAAGATATCACTTTTCAACTATGATAATGAATAAAATAGTTTGTCTTTTATTTGTAAGTAGTATTGAAGATAGTTTTCGAATTTAAAATAGTAAATTATAGATATTTTAAGCATATTTTTTAACAAACTTTTTAGGCGAAAAATTTATTAATAAAAAAATTTAAAATAAAAAAACTAAAGGTCATAAACCTAGCCCAATAAACAATTCTGGACATATATAAACCGAGTTTAAAAAAAGAGACAACATAATCTTTTTCATTAATTTCAGTGATTGTCTTTGTCCCAGTTATCTTTACTGTCATATTAAAGTTCATTTAAAAATATTATGACATTTAATCAAATTAACTTTACCCATAACAATGTGGGAGAATGAATATGAAATGAAATTAATTTGCGATAAACAATTTATATGTATGCAATAATGCCTTAAATTTTATTGACATTTTTTAATTCAGTATTGAAGTTTCTTATACGTAGCACTATCATAACTAATTATAGTTTACATATTTTTTGTTTTGCATCATGAGAATTTATATAAAATTTCGGCTGTATGTTTTCAAAATTTTGAAAAACTTATGTGCGAAATTTAAGGTTTTCTCTCTATAAAATCAGAACAAAAAAAAAAATTAATAATATTGATAGCATCTAAACTAGGGAAAAGGTATAAAAAAACAAATATAACATGAACCAACATTTTTTTTGAAGGATAACATGTATCAACATAGCTGCTATTATTTTTTTTTGGTGGTCGGGGTTTGAACCCCGAATCTTGCATATATTATGCATTGTCCATATGAATTGAGTTAAGTTCACAATAACATAGCTGCTATTATTTAATAAGGGAGCAAAAATTAGTAGAATCAATGTCTATATTCTACATATAGGAAACATCCGTCAAAGCAAAGCATTTTTAGTTTTCTCTATAAGGAATGATTTAGTGGTGTATAAAAAGCATTGATTAAGTTCATATTATTTCTTTCGAAAAAAAAGTTCATAATATTTGTAGAAGCAAGAAAATAAAAAACCAGGGTGATAAGAAGGATCAAAGAAAAACGTTTTTTTTATTTATATATAAGGAATGATTGAATTAATGGCACATAAAAAACATTATTTAAGTTCATATTTTTATGAAAAACAATAAAGACATTTGTGATAACTGTAACAACCCGATTTTCGTTAGATTTATTTTTAATTGTTTTATTATGTGTTTATATGTGCTTGTGTAAGATTATTTATCATTGGGTGCATTTTATGGGTTTTCGTGTTAGAAGGGTAATTTAGTCATTTTAGACTTAGGGGTATATTGGTCATTTTGCGAGTAAGGGTAAATTAGTAATTTTTAGTGAGGATTATTTTTAGTGTTTAATGAGAACCATTATTTTACTAAGTTATTAGTGTGGTAATTAGTAGTGAACCGTTAAGTGACAGTTGTTGGTATTTTACCGTTAAGTGAACGTTATTAGTATTTTACCGTTGAGGAAGTAGAAACATTTTAGAATTGTGTTTGAGTGAGTTAAGTCCACTAGGGTATTAGGTTAGACCCATTAGAGGAATAGCCTATATAAGCCTCGTCTTAAGAGAAAAATCTCATTCATTTCAATATAAGAGATATTTTGAGAGAGGTAGAGAGAGAAAGTGCAAGAGAAGAGGAGAAAGGGGTTAGAGAGAAGAAGCTTGAAGATTCCAGAAGAGGTGAGGATCCTAGGAGTTAAAGTGAAGCTTGGGCTAGGATTAATTGATAACTAAGATAAGGGAGTTATAATTCATTATAATCATTTAGTGTAATTTTCTTGTTGTATGAATAAGTGCTTATTTGAGTAAATGATTAATTGTTCATAATTGTTAAAATTCATGCTCCAATTATGATGATATGTTTGAATGCATGAAACTAGTGATAAATGAATTGTTGTTGGTGAAATTTCATGATTCAAAATACGTGAAAGTGGTATGATATGAATTATGCTCAATTGGTTGAATTATGTTATGTTGTTGTTGAATTATGATGAGAACCATGTTCAATAGTTGTTGTTGTTCCTAAGTGATGTTGTTGATGATTCATGGCTTGGGTGTTCATAATTCATGATTTGATAATGAAAAATGAGTTGTTCTTGTTGGTTTTGTACGAAATGGGTTGATTGGTGAATTATGTTCAAATGACCATTGTTTTCATGTTTGTTGTGTTCTTGTGAACCATGTTAGTTGTATTGACCTGTAAACAAACTCTGGAAACACATTTGGACATTCGGAGATCAAAATTTGGGGTTTTGGGTGAAAAGGGGTTGAAACCCGTAATATTTTTCTGCAAAACTATGATGGTTCACATAAGCGAACGCGTAAGCGAACGAGCATAGTCAGTTCTGGAAGCTGTTCGCTTAAGCGAAACGTAAGCGAACACTTACTGGTAGCTATTGGAACTTGTTCGCTTAAGCGAACCTGCCTAGTTTCAGCCACTTTTGATTTTTGTTTCGGGTCTTAGGAGGCCAATCCGAGCTTTGTAAAATGACTAAATTACCCTTCTAACTTGAAAACCATTAAAACGCACCCAATGATAAATAATCACACACAAGTACATATAAACTCATATAAAACAATTAAAATAAATCTAGCGAAAATCGGGCTGTTACAATCTCCCCCTAAAAAGAATTTCCGCCCTCGAAAATTACGTGAAGGAAACAACTCCGGATACGAAACTTTCATCCTACTCAATGTCCTTCCTCCTCTTATCATGATAACTCCTCTATCTATTCTGAGATGCTTTCATATTCTCTTGAATCATCTTAACCTTTTTCGTAGTCTCTTGCACAACTTTTGGTCCTAACAAAGCACTTTCACCTGATTCAAACCAACACAACGGTGTCCTACACCTCCGACCATACAAAGCCTCAAATGGTGTCATACCGATACTAGAATGAAAACTGTTGTTGTAAGTAAACTCAATCAACGGTAAACATTCGTCCCAACTAACACCTTGCTCCAAACACAAGTTCTCAACAAATCCTCTAAACTCTGAATAATCTTCTCCGTCGGCCCATCAGTCTGGGGGTGATAAGTAGAACTCAATCTCTACTTAGTTCCCAAAGCAGCTTGCAAACTTTCCCAAAACTTAGAAGTAAACCTCGAATCCCGATCCGACACAATACTAGAAGGAATACCATGCAATCTCACAATCTACTCCATGTAGATCTCAGGCAACTTCGCCACAGACATACCGGTCTTGATAGGAACAAAATGTGCCGACTTCGTCAACCGATCCACAATCACCCAAATCGAATCAAAACCCTTAACAGTCTTCGGCAACGCTCCAACAAAATCCATAGAGATACTATCCCACTTCCAGTCTGGTACAAACAACGGTTGCATCAAACCCGACGGTCTCTGATGTTCAATCTTCGACTTCTGACAAACCAAACAAGCAAACACAAATTTCGCAATCTCCTTCTTCATTCCAGGCCACAAAAACAACCTCTTCAAATCCTGATACATCTTAGTCGCTCCTGGATGAATACTCAAACTACTCTTATGACCTTCGTCCAAAATCTGTCTCTTAAGCTCAAGCACATCTGGCACGCAAACTCGATCACGAAACATCAAAACACCGTTCTCATCCAATCTGAAGTCTCCACCTTTACCTTGATTAACCAACACCACTCGAACCACCAGTTCCAAATCTTCCTTCTGACCATTCTTAATCTCTTCCAAAATATTTCTTGCCAGCTTCAACATTCTCAATATCACACCATCTGACGTCAATTCACTAACCAAACTCAAGTCTCAAAACTGCTCAATCAATTTCAGTTCTTTAACCATCAAAGTAGACATATGCAAAGTCTTTCTACTCAAGGCATCTGCAACAACATTAGCCTTTCTGAAAATAATGCCTCCAACCACCTTCTTTGCCTCATATTCAACTCTTTCTGATCAAACAAGTACTTCAAACTCTTGTGGTCACTGAACACTTCAAACTTAGAACCATACAAATAATGCCTCCAAATCTTCAATGCATACACAATTGCCGCCAATTCCAAATCATGAGCCGGATAATTCTTCTCATGCACTTTCAACTGCCTTGAAGCATAAGCCACAACCTGACAATTCTGCATAAGCACACCACCAAGACCCATCTTAGAAGCATCACAATACACAACAAACGATTCCTTCGGATTCGGCAAAATCAACACTGGAGCTGAAGTAAACCTCTTCTTTAACTCTTGGAAACTCTTCTAACACTTAGCATCCCAAACATAAGCTTGTCCTTTCCGAGTCAACTGCGTCAATGGCAACGCCAACTTAGAGAATCCCTCGATGAACCTTCGATAGTAACTTGCCAAACCAAGAAAACTTCTAATCTCAAAAACAGACTTAGGAGATTCCCACTGCAACACTGCATCAACCTTCGACGGATCCGCAGAAATACCATCCTTAGAAATCACATGACTAAGGAAACTCAAATCCTGCAACCAAAACTCGCACTTAGACAACTTAGCACATAACTGATTATCCTTCAAGACTTACAACACAATCCTCAAATGCTCAACATGATCCTCCTCAGACTTCGAATACACTAAAATATCATCAATAAACACCACCACAAAACGGTCCAAATAAGGATGAAATATTCTATTCATATATTCCATGAAGACACCTAGCGCATTGGGTGCTCCAAATGGCATCACAGAATACTCAGTGTCCATACCTCGTTCGGAACGCGGTTTTGGATATATCTTCCGCCTTCACTCTAATCTGATGATATCCTGATCTCAAATCAATCTTACTAAACACTTCTGCACCAACCAGCTGATCCATCAAATCATCAATCCTCAGAAGCGGATACCGATTCTTAATCGTCACCTTGTTCAACTGCCAATAATCCACACACAACCTCATGCTTCCATCTTTCTTCTTAATCAACAACACTGGAGCACCCCACGGAGAAACACTCGGCCTGATAAACTACTTCTCAAGCAATTCTTCTAACTGTTTCTTGAGTTCACCCAACTCTGATGAAGACATCCGATACGACGAAATCGAAATAGGACTCGTTCCTGGCACCAAATCAATTGCAAACTCAACTTCCCTCCCCGACAGTAATTCGGTAATGTCGTCCAAAAAAATTTCTGCAAACTCTTGCACTACCGGCAAATCACCAACTCCTTTCTCACTACTTTCATTCAACGAAGCAAACATCATAAACACACAAGTTTCACCGTCCAAAGACTTCTTCACTTGCTCCGCGGTCAAGAACTTCTTACTTAACTCTTCTACCAGCTTCGAAAACGTTACACTCTTAGTCAAACAGTTAATGCTAACCCCAAAAGACAACAACCAATCCATCCCAAAATCACATCCATATGCTTCAACGGAAGATACACAAGATCAAACTCAAAATCAACATTACCATAATTAACATGACACTTAGGTGGATTGTTTCGCAAGAAATGATCAAGCCTCCGCCCCTCAACTTCTCCCTCATTCCGACGACCAATCGTCGCATGCTCATTTGACTGAGCCAACACCTGAGCCATTGCAGCCAAAGCTTGTGCAATTGCAGCATCATCTCTACCACCAGCCATCTCAATTCTACACAAACCAACCATAAATAAAATCCAACAAACAATCTAGGGTAAACACAAAGGACACCTAGATCAGAGCCAACCTAGACTCTAAGACACGATAGTGGAGATAGCTCCCACTATCCAAGCAACCACAAGCAACTCACCAAGCAACTAATCCTGCACAACGTCTACCCATCCATACAGACAGATAGGCGGTCAAAACCACTAGGGATAAGCATTACATCAAACATAATCATTGAAATATATTTGAGCATAGAAGAATTAATTCAATCTCAAGTACTTCACATAGACAGTTAAACATGAATGAATCAAGGCTTAAATATGCAAACCGTCCCTGTAATTTGGGCGCATTTTGATTTTCGTCCCTGTAAAAAAGAAAATTTAAAAACATCCCTGTAAAAATTTTTTTGTTTTAAAAAGGTCCCTGGCCCCACTATTCAGGTGAAGTGGCATGGTTTTGGCCACGTGGCAGTTGCTGACTGTGCAACTTTTGCCACGTGGCATGGCACTTAATTTATTTTTTTATATTTTTTTTCAAAATTCTAAAAATTCATTTTTTAAAATAAAAAATCCGAAAATAAATATAAAAATCATAAAAAAAATTAAAAAAACTGAAAATTAAATTTTTCGATTTTTAATTAATTTTTTTCTTTCAAAAATCTGAAAAAAAAATTAAAAATCATAAAATAAATCTGAAAATTAAATTTTTCGATATTTAATTAAAAAAATTTTAAAAAATCTGAATTTTTTTAATTTTAAAAATAAAAAAAACTGAAAATTATATTTTCAAAATTTATAAATTTATTTCTAGATTTTAAAAACACTAATTTCCAAAAAAATTTCTTCATATTTCAAAAAAAAAAATTGGAATTTTTTTAATTTTAAAAAATATTTTCAGATTTTTTCTAAAATAAAAAATAATTACGTGGACTGCCACGTCACGGCCACGTGGCAAAAGTTGCACAGTCATCAACTGCCACGTGGCCAAAGCCATCCCATGTCAGCAAAAAAGTGGGGCCAGGGACCTTTTTAAAATTAAAAAAAATTTACAGGGATGTTTTTAAATTTTTTTTTTTTTACAGGGACGAATCAAAATGCGCCCAAATTACAGGGACGGTTTGCATATTTAAGCCATGAATCAATTCGTATTTAAAAAAACACATTTATCACCAACATTCATCATTCATATGCACAAATAAGACTCATGTCTAATGATATGCGCCTAAACCGACACATATATGCATGTGGTACCAAATCACCTCAAGATCGTCACCCATGGTGTAACAAACACATCATATGTAAGATTTCACACCCGTCTTACATTATCACCGAAGTAAAAGAGTATATCCCTTTTACAGCCACAAGACTCAACATGACTATGATGCATGGACATACAAGCATAGACTCGATAATGAGAAGTATAGCTTAAGTATAGCTTTAGTTCAAAGTATAGCTTAAGTTCATATGAGAAGACTCAAGTTCACATTTTTCACATTCCCACCCGAAATTCAAGTTTGACATGATTACGACTTAACTAACACTACAAGCCTTGCCTAAGTCTATAGGAACTGTAGACCCAACTTGCAATCTTAGTTAGTTCATAAAAGTTCATTTCGACAAAATCCGACAATTTCCAAAATTCCAAGTTTCAACCCAAAATGAAGAATTCCAAATTTGAATGAACAAAACATGTTCCAGTTGGTTTAGGGGTTCAAACAGATGTTATACAAGTTGAAAGAAGCATTTTACAAAGCTCATATTAGCCCCCTAAGACCCGAAACAAAAATCAAAAGTGGTTGAAACAGGGCAGTTTCGCTTAAGCGACCACCTGGTTTGCTTAAGCGAACAAGTTCCAATAGCTACCAGTAAGTGTTCTCTTATTGGTCACTTACGGTTCGCTTAACCGAACAGTCATAGTTCTGCAGAAAAATATTACGATTTTGGCTTAATTACTCTTTTGGTCCCTTAACTTATTTTTTGGTTTCGTTCTGGTTCCTTATAAAAGTTTCGTTTCGGTCCCATAACTTATTTTTGGGTTTTCTTTTGGTCCCTTAACTATTAAAAGTTTCGTTTTGGTCCCTTAACTTATTTTTTGGTTTCGTTTTGGTCCTTTAACTTATTTTTTGGTTTCACTTTGGTCCCTTAACTCTAATACATTCATCCTAACATAAAGGACCAAAGTGGTTGACGGAGGAAGAATTAAGGGACCAAAACGAAACTAAAAAGTAAGTTAAAGGACGAAAACGAAACTTTTAATAGTTAAGGGACCAAAACGAAACCAAAAAGTAAGTTAAGGGACCAAAACGAAACTTGTAATAATTAAGGGACCAAAACGAAACCAAAAAATATATTAAGGGACCAAAAGAGTAATTAAGCCTACGGTTTTTCAACCCTTTTTCACCCAAAACCCCCAATTTTGATTCTTAAATACCCAAATGTGTTTCCAGAATTTGTTTATAGGTTAATACAACTAAAAGGGTTCACAACGAACACAACAAATATAGAAACAATGGTCATTTGAACATAATTCACCAATCAACCCATTTCAACAACAACTTCTCATTTATCATCATCAATTCATGAATTATGAACACCCAAGCCATGAATCATCAACAACAATATCACATAGCAACAACAGCATCAATTGAACACGGTTCTCATCATAATTCAACAACAACATATCATAATTCAACCAATTGGGCAAAATTCACTTCATACCACTTTCATACAATTTGAACATGAAATTTCACCAACAACAATTCAATTATCACTAGTTTCATGCATTCAAATATATCATCATAATTGGAACACGAATTTTAACAAATATGAACAATTAATCATTTACTGAATTAAGCACTTATTCACACAACAATGAAAATACACTAAATGATTATGATGAATTCTAACCCCCCTTACCTTAGTTAGTAATCAATCCTAGCCCAAGCTTCACTTTAGCTCCTACGATCCTCACCTCTTCTTGAATCTTCAAGCTTCTTCTCTCTAACCCTTTTATCCTCTTCTCTTGCACTTTCTCTCTCTACCTCTCTCAAAATATCTCTTATGATGAAAATGAATGAGATTTTGCTCTTAAGACAAGGCTTATATAGGCTAGTCCTCTAATGGGCTTAACTTAATACCTTAGTGGACTTAACCCACGCCAATACAATTCTACACACTCAACGGTAAAATACTAATAACGATCACTTAACGGTGAAATACTAACAACGATCACTTAATGGTAAAATACTAATTACTACACCAGTAACTTAGTAAAATAATGGTTCTCACTAAACACTAAAAATAATCCTTACCAAAAATTACTAATTTACCCTTGCTCACTAAATGACCAAAATACCCCTGAGTCCAAAATGACTAAATTACCCTTCTAGTTCGAAAACCCATTAAAATGCACCCAACGATAAATAATCACACACAAGTACATATAAACTCATATAAAACAATTAAAATAAATCTAGCGAAAATCGGGTTGTTACAAATCCTGTAACTGGTGTTGGGCGTGCTTTAAAGTGTAGGAAGTCGACTCCTCATTTTGTTGGTCCTTTTGATGTTGTTGAGAAGGTTGGGGTTGTAGCGTATCAGAATGCGTTACCATCGTCTTTGTCGAATCTTCATGATATGTTTCATGTGTCTCAATTGCGGAAGTATGTGTATGATGCGTCTCATGCGATCCAAGTGGATGAATTGGAAGTAAGGGATAATTTGACCGTTGAGACTTGGCCAGTTTGGATTGAGGATCGTGAAGTGAAGCGGTTGCATGACAAAGAGATTGTTTTGGTGAAAGTGATTTAGGTTGGACCAACTAGTCATTGTGCCACTTGGGAATCGGAGAGTACGATGAAGGTTTCGTATCCGGAGTTGTTTAATTCAGGTAATTTTCGAGGGCGAAAATTCTTTTTAGGGGGGGAGAGTTGTAACAGCCCGATTTTGGTTAGATTTATTTTTTAATTGTTTTATTATGTGTTTATATGTGCTTGTGTATGATCATTTATCATTGGGTGCGATTTATGGGTTTTCGTGTTAGAAGGGTAATTTAGTCATTTTAGACTTAGGGGTATATTGTTCATTTTGCGAGTAAGGGTAAATTAGTAATTTTTAATGAGGATTATTTTTAGTGTTTAGTGAGAAACATTATTTTACTAAGTTACTAGTGTGGTAATTAATAGTGAATCGTTAAGACAACGTTGTTAGTATTTTACCGTTAAGTGAACGTTATTTGTATTTTACCGTTGAAGAAGTAGAAACATTTTAGAATTGTGTTTGAGTGGGTTAAGTACACTAGGGTATTAGGTTAAGTCCATTAGAGGAATAGCCTATATAAGCCATGTCTTAAGAGGAAAAATCTCATTCATTTCAATATAAGAGATATTTTGAGAGAGGTAGAGAGAGAAAGTGCAAGAGAAGAGGAGAAAAGGGTTAGAGAGAAGAAGCTTGAAGATTCAAGAAGAGGTGAGGATCCTAGGAGCTAAAGTGAAGCTTTGGGCTAGGATTAATTGCTAACTAAGGTAAGGGGGGTTATAATTCATCATAATCATTTAGTTTAATTTTCATTGTTGTATGAGTAAGTGCTTAATTGAGTAAATGATTAATTGTTCATAATTGTTAAAATTCGTGCTCCAATTATGATGATATGTTTGAATGCATGAAACTAGTGATAAATGAATTGTTGTTGGTGAAATTTCATGATTCAAAATATGTGAAAGTGGTATGGTATGAATTATGCTCAATTGGTTGAATTATGCTAAGTTGTTGAATTATGATGAGAATCATGTTCAATAGTTGTTTTTGTTGCTAAGTGATGTTGTTGTTGATGATTCATGGCTTGAGTATTCATAATTCATGATTTGATGATGAAAAATGAGTTGTTGTTGTTGGTTTTGTAAGAAATGGGTTGATTGGTGAATTATGTTCAAATGACCATTGTTTTCATGTTTGTTGTGTTCTTGTGAACCATGTTATAACACATTCGGGCATTGGGAGATCAAAATTGGGGGTTCTTGTGAACCATGTTAATATTTTTCTGCAGAACTATGACTGTTCGCTTAAGCGAACGAGCATAGTCAGTTATGGAAGTTGTTCGCTTAAACGAACTATAAGCGAACACTTACTGGTAGCTACTGGAACCTGTTCGCTTAAGCGAACCAGGTGGTCGCTTAAGCGAACCTGCCTAGTTTCAGCCACTTTTGATTTTTGTTCCGGGTCTTAGGAGGCCAATCCGAGCTTTGTAAAATGATCCTTTCAACTTGTTTAACATCTGTTTGAACTCCTAAACCTACTGGAACATGTTTTGCTCAATCAAATTTGGAATTCTTCATTTTGGGTTGGAACTTGAAATTTTAGGAATTATCGGATTTTGTCGAAATGAACTTTTGTGAACTAACTAATGTTACAAGTTGAGTCTACAGCTCTTATAGACTTAGGCAAGACTTGTAATGTTGGTTAGTTCTCTTAATCATGTCAAACTTGAATTTTGGGTGGGAATATGAAGAATGTGAACTTGGGTTTTCTCATACGAACTTAAGCTATTCTTTGAACTAATGTCTAATAGTTTGTAAGCGGCTTTAGCTCGTGACTACATGATTGATTAAGATTACTCTGTGAAATTTCAAACTTGAACAAGTTACTTTACTTTGGAAATTATCAATGTTGGGCTTTTGCCACTTGATACAGACTTTATCAGAAATGATTCTTTTTAGCCAATTATCTTATAATTTTTCGTAACTACTTATGTGACTAAATGATGATGTGTGATGAATTGTTAGATGTTGTATATGATATTTATCATGAGATGTTGTATTTTCTCTTACTTGGAATATGAGAAATATTTGAAATGGTGAAACTATATGATGTATTTGACGTTGAATGATATTGATGATCATTGATGTTTGGTAAAAATGTGATGATGACTCTTATTTGAATTATGACTTGATTGTTGTGTGGACGCAAACACTTGATAATGCAAATGTTGTTGAGGTGATCAATATAATTGGAAGTTGTCCTTTATATTGTTTTGATTATTATGAGATGATGTTGCATTGTCGAGTCTTTACTTGTATGTCCATGCATCATAGTCATGTTGAGTCTTGTGGCTGTAAAAGGGATGTGCTCTTTAACTTCGGTGATAATGTAAGACGGGTGTAAAATCTTACATATGATGTGATTGTTACATCATGGATCTTGAGGTGATTTGCAGCCAAACAAGATGTATCAACAACAGTTTTCAACATTTTTTGTTCTCCATATTGAGATAATTTTGTGTCATCGAAAAAAACACCTCATTCAATTCCAAGGACTATGCTTCCATTCTTTTTCATTTTCTCCTTTTTA
Source organism: Medicago truncatula (assembly GCF_003473485.1). Lineage (NCBI taxonomy): Eukaryota > Viridiplantae > Streptophyta > Magnoliopsida > Fabales > Fabaceae > Medicago > Medicago truncatula. Next base: position 25,386,889 of record NC_053049.1, on the reverse strand, counting down.
TTTCTTTCCAAAGCCATCTCATCCCTCTCCGCTAAAGTCCTAAACATAGTCTACAATACTTGGTATTAATATTATCTTACAATGTCAAAAACTAAATCAAAAGCATACTCAATATGTCCCTTTTATCATTTTTACATATAGTTAAAAAAAATATAGTGATTTGTATTTAGTATATTTAAAATGTTCTAGTGTCTTCTATTTTTTACAACAGATGAGTAGTATATCCTAATATTTGTGCAATCTGGCATGTGAAGTTTCGTTTTTATTGATGGACAGCTTCGAGCCTTGATAACACTAAGAAAAGGAAACTTAAAGCCTTGAGATCCTGAATTTTCTTCGTGTATTAGCTTCAATGAGCAATGATGGTGATTTAAAATACGGCATTACCAATAAATATATGATAATGAAATTCTTTAGCATCAAAGTGGACGTGCCGGAGTGGTTATCGGGCATGACTAGAAATCATGTGGGCTTTGCCCGCGCAGGTTCGAATCCGAAAATGTTGTTTAGTACGAAAAACAGCTTACGAAATTTGAAGAATGACGTGACAAAGCTTTTGAATTAGTCAACTCTTAACTAAAATCCAAATTGTAACAAAAAAAAAAACTAAAATCCAAATCTAAGTATACGGTACACCATATCCTCCTACCCCCTTTCTACACTGGTATTTCACCAATCACCGCCTCACTAGTAACTATCCATGGTGCCACGGTCATAGGAAATTTGGATCTAGAACCTCCTCTATAACCTGTGTCTGCAGATGTTTTGTTTTGATGGAGGTAGTTTCGAATAGATTTCAACTTGCAAAAAATTCAATTCATGGCCTTAACAATCACAACCGCCTCCATTGTTGGAGGAAGAGTAACTATTAGGGGCAAATTTATCTAATTATATGGAACAAAGTTATGAATTTAATTTAGGCATCAAGCTTCTCTCGAATTTTAATTAGATACCTCATATCAATATTTTTCACGTTAATTATTAACAAATGAAAATAAGAACACGTTGGGTATTTCATACATCAAACACAATGCATTTAGAGTCAATCTTCTTATGTCATTGAGTAATTAAAAGAATGTTTGACATGGAAATGGTGGAAGGTCTGTGAAGATGAAAATGCTTTAGATGTGATTTTTATTGTACATGGGTTGTATTATTCTTTGATATATTAATTTTTGCACGTGGGAGAGAGAGGGATAAGTTTTTGCACGTGCATTCGTTGAAATCCGCACATAAAACTTCTGTACCAAATAGCATCACTCCTTTTGGAAATCAAATCGTCCTCTTTATTTTTATTTTTTTTAAGTTACATCCACTATTTATTTTTCTTTCTCAACGAGTTTAAGATAGTCAAAATAAAATATTACTACAATAACATTCTCGTGGTTAAGTATATCATCCAAATTTCAAACATAATCTAACAATAGACTCCATCCTCGTGTGGACGTCGTACAGTGTGTGGTACAGTGGACTGTCATTGGCTGTAATTTCATGTAATATGAATTGGTGATCTTGTGTCATGTAGTATGTGGTTGTGTAGGCCATTGCCGACTGCTTTCCACCCGTGCGACGCACCGGCAGCACACTAGTTATCTTATAATCTCAAAAACTAAATCAAAAGCATACTCAATATGTCCCTTTTATCATTTTTACATATAGTTAAAAAAATATAGTGATTTGTATTTAGTATATTTAAAATGTTCTAGTATCTTCTATTCTTTACAACAGATGGGTAGTATATCCTAATATTTGTGCAATCTGGCATGTGAAGTTTCGTTTTTATTGTTGGACAGCTTCGAGCCTTGATGACACTAAGAAAAGGAAACTTAAAGCCTTGAGATCCTGAATTTTCTTCGTGTATTAGCTTCAATGAGCAATGATGGTGATTTAAAATACGACATTACCAATAAATATATGATAATGAAATTCTTTAGCATCAAAGTGGACGTGCCGGAGTGGTTATCGGGCATGACTAGAAATCATGTGGGCTTTGCCCGCACAGGTTCGAATCCTGTCGTCCACGCCTTTTATTTAATTGATTTTCCTCTCTGGAGTTAGGACCTTGTGCACTTTTGGAAATCAAATTGTCTTCTTTATTTTTATTTTTTTAAAGTTACATGCACTATTTATTTTTCTTTCTCAACGAGTTTAAGATAGTCAAAATAAAATAGTACTACAATAACATCCTCGTGGTTAAGTATATCATCCAAATTTCGAACACAATCTAACAATAGACTCCATCCTCGTGTGGACGTCGTGCAGTGTGTGGTACAATGGCATGTCATTGGCTGTAATTTCATGTAATATGAATTGGTGATCTTGTGTCATGTAGTATGTGGTTGTGTAGGCCATTGCCGACTGCTTTCGACCCGTGCGACGCACCGGCAGCACACTAGTTATCTTATAATCTCAAAAACTAAATCAAAAGCATACTCAATATGTCCCTTTTATCATTTTTACATATAGTTAAAAAAATATAGTGATTTGTATTTAGTATATTTAAAATGTTCTAGTATCTTCTATTCTTTACAACAGATGGATAGTATATCCTAATATTTGTGCAATCTGGCATGTGAAGTTTCGTTTTTATTGTTGGACAGTTTCGAGCCTTGATAACACTAAGAAAAGGAAACTTAAAGCCTTGAGATCCTGAATTTTCTTCGTGTATTAGCTTCAATGAGCAATGATGGTGATTTAAAATACGGCATTACCAATAAATATATGATAATGAAATTCTTTGGTAACAAAGTGGACGTGCCGGAGTGGTTATCGGGCATGACTAGAAATCATGTGGGCTTTGCCCGCGCAGGTTCGAATCTTGCCGTCCACGCCTACTTTCATTTTTTTCAATTGATTTTCTTCTTTGAACTTAGGACCTTTTGCACTTTTGGAAATCAAATCGTCCTCTTTATTTTTATTTTTTTAAAGTTACATGCACTATTTATTTTTCTTTCTCAACGAGTTTAAGATAGTCAAAACAAAATATTACTAGACAAACATCGTAGTGGTTAGGCTCCACCTTTTTCTTACAAATCTGTCATAATTAGCATTGTTAACTAAAAGTTTTAAGGTTTTCCAAAGATAAGAAAGCTTTTAAACTTTTTGAAAGAGTGTTTTTCTAGCGAAAGATGGATAAAAGAATACATTGATTAATGTACTTTTTAATTTTGAGAGTACCATAACTATATATATTGAATTTCAAAAATTTAGTCAAACTCTCCAACACCCTCATTCAATACAATTTTTTTAGTAAGGGGGATTTATATAACTAAATTTTTTTAGGGGGATTTTGTATTAAGAAGTAAATTAAGCTTCTCAAAACCCTCTCCTTTCAAAGCTGATGAGATCAAGAGCTCATTAAACATGTGGAAGGAAACATATAAATAATGAATATTTTATTCATTTTTTTAATTCCAAACAAGCATGCTATTTTCCTAGTAAAATAATATTTGGCTATTAAACCAAATGGTCAATTATTAGTATTGTTATGGTTTTAATAAAATAATTTGCAACAAGTTGTGAGTTAGTGATTATCTCATGAAGATGTAATCAGCTCAAGGTGCTGATTCATGTTCTCGGCTCAAAAAGGCCAATAAAATGATTAATCACATTGGCATTATAGTAGTTACTGTTCAGTTTTGCCTTATTTCCTTTGCATAAATAAGTTGGAAACTACTCACACTACAAAAATTAAATGAGTCAATTCCCTTCATTACGGTTTGACAATCAAATGGAGAGATTCTCAAGAGTTTTACTTTTTCTACCCTGCTGCCAAAATTGCATGTTTTTGCTAGTCACGCGTCCTCCAAAATTTTCAAATATACCCTTGGTCCGGATTATATAATCCGGACCAGATTGTTAGTGTTTTCGAAAAACGAAATCCGGATCAGATGTTATGTGCTTTTTTGTGTCTTTCTTTGATGTCAAGGGTCTCTGTTGACCGTTATATGAACCCCACACAAGCTGCAATTCTATTGCAGGGTTCATATGAACAGTCAACAATGACCATGACACAACCGACACCCCTAAAAAACCAAAAATATTTGAAGAAAAAGGAAGAAAAGAGGTGAAGTGAAGAATGAAGGTATTTGTTGAAGATGGAAGCCTATTTATAACCTAAAACAAGTCCTAGGTCATTTACTACAGTCAATGAAAACATGTTAGTGGTTGTAATCGTCCAAACCTACATTAATGACTCTCTTTCTAAAGAATCAAATGCTGAAGCATTCCGGAACTTCCTTAGGCCTACAAGAAGTGTCAACTTTTCCCTCGTTCACCATTATCGTATTTATCCGGAAAATATATTCCGGAACACAAAGGCACATTCCGGATTTTATATTTTGGAACGCATCAGTCATGGCCGGTGGTCTGCACCACACGTTTTTGTCGGTGGTCAAGTTAAGAAAACACATTTTACCACATTTTTTAACTGCATTTATGACCTCCCAACCGTTTCTGACCCACCCCTCCCTATAAATAGCCTTTCAAATCCCACCCTCTCCTCGTTTTCTTCCTTCTACAACCATGATTTTCCATCGTGGGCCTTTCATAGATAAGGATCTCGTTGAAAACTTTCAGGGTTTGTATGAACGGGCAATGAGAATGGAACCGCGCTGCAGCAAAGTGCGGTTCATCTAGGGGTTATGTGGGTCAGTGTGATTCCTAACTTGGCCTGTCTGGGTGTAAGTTTGAGCACCTCCTACCTCCCTCAAGGGCATTGTTCTCTTCTTATCGCCCTCCTCTTCCCTCCTCCTCCGATTGCCCTCCAATAGGGAAACTACTGCTATGTCCTATCACATAGCAGTGGTTAGGCTCTTAGGAGATTAGAATTAGGCTCTTAGGAGATTAGAAATAGATTTAGAATCTTATGTAATAAGCTTAAAAAACTTGAAAATTATTGTAATGTATTGTTCATATATTAATAAAATGAGTTGTTTTTATATCTGTGTCTTTTTATTTCTGTTTTTTATTTTATTTGCATTTTATATTACGAATTTTAAAGCTTAAAATTGTAAAAGTTATGGAAAAAAAAACCATTCCTAAGTTTAAAATCCGGATACATCTGTCAAATTCAAACAATGCAAGCCGGAAAACGAAATTCGAACCAGGGGTAAAAATTGAAAAAAATAGGGCGTGTGAGGAAAGACATAGGGTGGGAAAAGTAAAACTCGATTCTTAATTGCTATCGGCACATTCAATTGGAAATGAAATGCATGGTACTGATTGTGTGAATGATAACAACTACGTGGGAGAATGAAAGTTGTAAACGGGCTCACACTTCATTTGTCATTACATACATGAACAATGTTAGGAACACTCTTTTTTGAGCACTCTCTCAAGCACTTACTTTTTTATTGGGTGAAATCAATTTATGTTCCACATAACCACCACTTTATGTGGGTTCCATTTCCAAAGTCTAGGTTCCACATTGTTTTCACCCAATAAAAAATGAATGCTAGAGAGTGCTCAAAAGAGAGTGTTGCTAGCATTCCTCTACATTTATTTGGTGCAGCTCAAGGAAATAATTGGCTACTCACATCCTTTAGTGACGTTTTCATGTAATCTTCTACATTTGTTTAACATGCAGGACTATGGTGCCAACCATGCAGAACTATGGCACATAGAATGCTATATTCTGTGTGGAAAGAAGCGTTGAAGAAGTAAGGCGCGCATGGCAGGGGAGTGCTGTCTGCAGATGAAACGAAGATGATGTTCAACTGTTCAAGTATTTGGATAGTGTTTTATTATATTCTCATGGGTTTGCATTAGTGGCAACAAAGGTTGTCAAAATCAGGACTTTATTTCAATTCGAAAGGGAATAGCAAAACCGGTAATCGTAAAATCGCAATTTAAATCGAATGATTTTAGTCAAAAACTTTTGTAGAATCGATATAAGAAATTGTAAAATCGCAATCAAAATCGATGGACTTTACCAAAAATAATAATACTAAATATATGTTATAAATGGTATATAGTCATAAATGACTTGATTTATAAGAAATCGTAAAATCGCAATCAAAATCGATGAATTTTGCCTATTTTAGGATTCTACTATGGATTTCAGTCGTTGAAGTTGAAGAAAACTAGCATGGACACCCGTGCCAAGCACGGGCTAGAATTTCGTCATCCTTAAGGGAGAGAATATTTTAAAGTATTAAATGTATGTTAAATCTCAATATTGGATAAAATATTGGAGGTTGAAGAGTAAATAAGTGAAAATAAAACTCAAATACTTAAGACTTTAAATTTTGGATGAAGATGTAACATCATTATCACTCGTGTGATTGCTCTTTATGCAATGTGTCGATTCACACAAGCGTTGGCTCCCCCATAAGTCTCAATGGTGATATCATATCTGCTTCAACATTTTCGGGGAGCGGAAGTGGTCCGTGGTGGTGGATAGCAGATACAGAGAGTCTCATGCTTAATAGAGAGATGTTAACGTGTCAAGTATGAGTTAAAATAACACATTGAATGCAATAGTAGATGTTGAGAAACATATAAATGAGATGACTCATGTATCTAATGTCTTAAGATTTTGGGTGAAGTTGTGAATCAAATAAGAGTAGATAACACTTTAGGGAAAGACGTTAATGTGTCATGTGTCATTTAAACTTATACATTATATGTAAGAGTAGATATTGAGCAACATACAAGTGAGATGACTAATATATCCAATGTCTTAAGGTTTTGAATTTAGATGTGGTGTGAATTTCACGTGTAGGGTTTTTCTTGATCAAATGAGATGATCAAACCTATTGTAGGCACTCTAAGAACTCTGAACATCATGATTAATAGTTTTGTTAAGTTTTGAAATTGTTTTGTTATGTTTTGAAATTCGTTTGCTTAATTTTTTATATATTAAATATATGTTTTTTTGATGTCATTTACTTTCATGCAAAAGTTTTTATCCAACTTTTATTATGTAAAATACCTTCACTTTTGCTTTTTGGTAGGATCTAACAATGAAAAAATGCATGTTTTTGCTGAGTTGACAAAGCGACACTTTAAAATCATGTGTCATTTTTTTATTGAGTTTATTTATTTTTTTGGGTAGAATCAATACTCCTTCAACTAAACCATAAAATTACCAATAACTCGCTCTATTTTCAATGTTTCCACGGACAAAACAATCACTACTTTTTTCCTATCATTTCTCTCATTTTCAAATTACTTTTTTCATATTCTTTCATTTTCTAATTTCATTTCTCTCTTTTCGTGAAAGTTAGAATCATAAACCCTTCTCCATAAAATCACCATCAATCCACCTATTTAACCATGTTATGCCTCTGTTTTACCTTATTTGATTATGTCACCAAATCACAGACGCAAAAAGTCTCATACTTAAAAAAGATATGTTAATGTGTCAATTGTGATTTAAAGTTCCATATTAGATACAATTGTATATGTTGAGACACATGTAAATGTGATGATCAATGTAAGAGTATATGTTTAATTTTTATATTAAATTTAAATTTTTGGCTGTTGTTCGTTTTCCTGCAATTTTTTTAATCAATACCTATTATTTTAAATTTTTTCATGTTGTGTCTTTGGTTAGATTTAACCATAGAAAAGTTCTAATGTGTTATTTTGAATTAACAAAATACGTGTTTATTAGAATTTCTTAAATGTTATTGTGTTTTTTTAAATAAGTCTAATTTTTGAAAAATTAATTACTCAAAAATATTAGTGAGATGGCCTATATACCTAATGTCTTAAGGTTTTGGGTCAAAATGTGGTGTCAATTTCATTTATGGGAATTCTCTTAGCCGAATATGATGATTCAACTCATTGTATACTCCCGCAGAACTATGAATATTACGGTGAATTGTTTTCTTATCTTTTTAATGTCATTTCCCTAAAAAAAATTATATTAAATAGAAAAATTATTTAAATTTTTACTTTATTTTAAATTCCTTCATTTTTTTGTCTTTGGTAGGAAACAAACCATGGAAAAACGTCAATGTCTTATGATGAGTTGATAAGATGCATACTTATATTATTTTAAATTTCTTCACTTTTAATCTTTGGTAAATGAGTTACATACGTACCCAACAAACAAAAAAAAGTACAAATTTTGATCTTCAATAGATGTAATATGTGGGAGTGCAAATAAAGGAATTAATGGTCAATGTTTCAAATTTAAAAGGCAAGAAAAAATCCGCATCCTTATTTACTTAAAAATACATTGAAATTGTTTGATTGTCAACGATATTGCTATAAATACAATAATTATTCGTTAATTGGTATTATATATCTCTAAAAAATGTTTGATTAGAAATATGATATTGTAAAATTTGCAATAACTTAGTAAATGCTGACAAAAAAAGGGGATTAAAATAAAATAGCTAGAAGGGAGCAAATGAAGTAGTAAAGTAAGGTTAATAAAGACACGGTGGAAAAGATGTAATCAAAGGAATTCAGTAAATTTAAATGATTACGGTCTTATTAAAAACACCACATGACTTTTTTTTTTTGAGAGAAAAAAAAAATCACATAACTTAATAAAAAACACATAAGCAATTGCATGATTTATGGATCGTAAAATATAAAAAGTGAGAAAATATGCTAAACTTAATGGTTAATTAATGGTTAAATAGTTAGTAATGCATTTATTAGGAAAACTATTGCAATTATTAGCATTTAAAAATAAGAAGAAAATTTGGCTAATTTGCACCTTGAACTTTAAATTTTTTGGCTATTTTTCACCATAAATCAATCAAAATAAATGACAAATTTAAATATGTATAATGCATGTAATTCAATATGTGTTGAAACTTATTGGAAAAAAAAATGATAACATGAATGAGTGACTAAGAAATACACCCAATAAGCAAGATTTATTTCGAGGATGAGGAGTGTGCGTGTTTTCATAAAATATGTCCTCAGAGAGCTTATTAATCATTTGAATTCAATTATTTGGTTCATGTATTAGTCACATTGAGGTGTATTAACATATTAGTTATGTTTACCAATGTTTCTTATCAAATGTACTTTACTTTTTATACTTTAAAGGATAATGTTTAATATCGCGACAATAATTTCCCAACCACTCGGAATATATAGCAGCGCCGTTGTTTAAACTATATATTAATTTATTTATTTTTTTGGTCAAGTAGCTCAGTGACTAGAGAAATTCACCTTAATAAAATGAATAAGTGGGGTGTCTGGTGTTCGAACCTCGGCCCCTGCACACATTGTGCATTATCCCTTGTCAAATGAGCTAAGCTCATGGGGACAATTTCTTTATTTGCTAGTAAAACAATTCTTCTTATTTTTTTTGTTGATAACTATTAAAAAAAAAAATGAAACTGTATTAAAACAATTTATTAAAGCAGTTTATTTAGGTTCTAGTAAGTTAAAGAGAATTTAAATATCCGTGGAGCTTGCTAGAGAAAATATGCTTATATAAAATGCTATTTTTTTTTTATCTACCATCTGAGCTACTACATCCCCTATATAAGATACTATCTTATAATAGCATTTGAAATTGGATATGAGAAAGGAAAAAAAAAAGTCTCTAGTCTAAAGAGCATTAAATGATTTTCGTTGACCAATAAGAAGAGTGAATAAGAAGATTGTCTTAAAATTATCACAAAAATGGTTGTACAAATATCATTATTCTTTTCATTATTACCACTCCAAAGTAAAAAACCACTTTGAGTTTGATCTCGATTCAAACGTTTTGTGAAAATGTGATGAATTTATTCTTGCCTACCGATTTGTTTCCTTCTCAAGTATAAATAAAATAAATAAAGAAAAATCAAATCTAAGCACAAAAAGAAAATATAAAATATTAAAATATAAAAAAGTAAAATAGCAACATTACAAATAGAAAAAGCAGCGAGTATTAAGGTATTAAAATAAAATAGAAGGGAGTAGAAAGTGGTTATATTTGAACCCAGCAATATAAAATAGAAGGGAGCAGAAATTGGTTATATTTGTTGTTAGATTAATTTTTACTAATTCTTTCAAGTTTGAACTACATACCTCAAACTTCTTATAGACATATTTTATTGGTGTAAATATCTTTACTTTTTTTTAGGGAGTAAATATCTTTACTTATAAGTCTTATTTATTTTTTTGTCAAGTATTTTAGTGGCTAAAAATTCTCCTTTTTAACTTATTATGCAATGTCCCTTCCAATTGAGCTAAGCTCATGGGACACTTATAAGACTTATTTAAAAGCCACATTTTCAATCTTTTTTCTTGACAATAAAAAAACACATTTAATGCATATAAATTAATGTTGTTGAACGTGTTTTAATGCACACGTTTAATGCACAATATTGTTGTGTATGGTTTGCTGTCTTGAAGCAAATTTAAATGAGTTATTTTACTAATTAATTGTGTTTTTTTAGGGAATTAATTAATTGTGTTTAAAGGGTATAAACTCAGCTGGTATGGACAATGCATAAAATATGCAAGATCCGGGATTGAAACCTCGACCACCACAAAAAAAAAGGTAGAAACTCGCCCACAACAACTTAAAATAAAGTAGTCGATAAATATCAAAAACTTTTAATTTCATGGACCAATGAAATGCAAGTTTTTTCGAAGTAAAGTTTCATGATCTTTTTAAAAGAAAAATCAAAATTTTATAGCTACATTCTCGATGAACCCACGTTCATCCATTCTTGACTCAAGTAAATGACAATTAATATCCATGAAGAAAAATTTGAATATGTAATAAATATTATACTCTAAATATTTTTGTTATTAATTTTTTTTTTGTTTACATCGTTTTTATTTAAAGAATTCTTTTTCGCATTACCTTATATGAATGCAAACAATGCAGGGAAATTAGTACTCCCCTTATATTTCTTCTATTTTCTATGATGATTCCATGATTCTAGATGTGAATTTAATGTAACAAATAATCGGGTTAAAGGTAAATATATTTTTTTTGGCCAAAATTTTTATGTTATATATGACTTTGGTTATCTCGTTGTTGGCTTTGTGTAATTCCCTATTTGGTTATAATTAAATTGAATTCTGATTCATTCATGTCTTGAAAATTAGTAATAGAGAATTCAAAGAAAATGCAATTTGAAGCTAAAAACCATTGCTCGTTGTGAGTGGCTGTAATTTTGGTTCAAACGGGAACAAAATTAGAACTTCTGACTTGCGAGAGAGCAATGTCATGAAGAGAACACACATGAATGATAATAAGTTAATGAGAAAAAAAATTGGAATAAAGGAAGGATAAACTCTAACATCTATAGTAATATTTATTAAGTCGACATATCAATTGGAATAAATTGGAAGAAATGAGAAAATTTATAGATAAAAGCTAAATAAATTTATTGATATTAGTTTTTCGACATATCAATTCATTAAGTAATATTCAATCAACATAAGGTATATAAACTCTAACATCTTGATTCTATATCAAATACAAAACATTGTCTCGACTAAAAATTGTATTGCTGATTTTGAGCGCCTTGAAGTCGAATAATATAGACACATGCTCTTCAATGGGATCCTGAGAAAGTAGAATTAACAATTAACAATAAGATACACAAAAAATAAAATCAACCCCAAAATCTACAACCAAGTGATTAAACTTCTATGTTGTTTTGTTTACAAAAAACTTCCATGCTTTTAAAACACAGAATATACTTTTTTTTTTTTTATGAATTTGTTTATGGAGGAAGAGATGGGGAAGAGACATAAGAAAACAATGAAAAACAAATTTTCAATATATAGGGAAAAAATCACGACATGATCAATTTTGACTGGCTGATGAAAACTATAAAGTGTCATGAATCATTTTGATTGGCTAATAAAAAATAAATGAGTCATAATTCAATTTGATTGGATGATAAGAAAACATTAAATGTACCTTTCAATATAAGGTTGTCACGTCTACTATCAAAATAAAATAGGGGAAATGTTTATAATAAAGATCGCAAAATCCTGAATTTTAGGATTTAAGTCGGGATTTTGACAATAATGGTTGCAACAAAGTTGGCAAATTAAGTTTGTACTAGCGTGCATCCCGCCTGATTCATGTTGTTGAATTAACGTCGGCTACGGACTGAGAAATATCTCCACGACTCAAGAAATACAACAAATCATGTTCACCTTCAATTACAAAAACGAAAAAATTAAGATGAGTTCTGAGTTCGTTTTCTCTGCTCTGAGTGACCAAAACCTTCAAGCCACCAATAAACCACCCGATCCTTACAAGCCATCTTCCCCAAAGATCTCTTTCCGAGACAAACTCCTAGGACCATCTCAAGAACCAATGCTACGTGAAAAGGAAGACATGATCGAGAAAAATCTTGTTCGCATTGAACATGAGAATGGTAACCGACTCCTTCCTAAAGTTTACCTTGAACCATCTGTCTTCCAAAAATTATGCACGCCATGGAAGGACGCTATTGTTGTCAAGTTGCTGGGGAAAAACCTCGGCTACCATACCATGAAAGAAAGGCTACAACGAACATGGAAACCACAAGGGAGTTTCGAAATCATGGACAACAATAACGGTTTCTACATGGTGAAATTTGATCAAGCGGCAGACAAAGAGAAAGTCATCACGGGAGGTCCTTGGTTAATATTTGATCACTGCCTTGCAGTCACACACTGGTCACCTGAATTTGCATCTCCAAACGCCAAAGTTGACAAAACAATTGTTTGGGTGAGATTCCCAGGTCTGAACTTAGTATACTATGATGAGAGTTTCTTGCTAGCTATGGCTTCTGCTCTTGGCCGCCCCATCAAGGTCGACACAAACACCCTGAAAATTGAAAGAGGTAAGTTTGCCAGAGTCTGTGTGGAAATTGATCTAACTATGCCGGTGGTAGGGAAAATTTGGGTCAACGGACATTGGTACAAAGTTCAGTACGAGGGTCTCCACCTAATTTGCACCAACTGCGGATGCTATGGTCACTTGGGAAGAAACTGCTCATCAACACGCCACCTCCAGCCGTCCACCTCCAGCGAACCAACACCTCCATCCGTCCACCAACCAGCCGTTGACAGCCAACAAACTCGGTCAACACCCACCTCCGATGAGCATTTAATTCAAAACGTCCAAAAAGGTAAAGCCGTTACTATTTCGTCTAAGGATTCATTACCAAATGATGACCAATTAAATGCCATTGATGGAGATAATCATGTGCTACATGGGGAATGGTTACTTGTCACTAGAAAAAAGAAACCAACAAAAAACGTCATCATAAATCCCCAAAAAACCGTTACAACAAAAAATAACAGGTTCAATGCCCTTAATCATCTAACAACTAGAAACAAAACTGGCCTACCCTTTCCAAATAACCAGTCATGCCCCATTACTGTCCAAAGACGCATCCTTCAAGTGCCCAAAGACAGGAAACGTCGCAGACATGACACCATGGCCACTGATGAACCAGTCTTTGACTTCTCCCAAGTCAACCCTTTAGTCTTGTCGCCCCCACACAGCCACAAGACCACCCCTGAACCGCACGTGCCAAAAACAACCCAACAGTTACCAACTAAACAAACTACCACAAATGAAGTTCAAGAAAATGATCCCACCTTAGTCAATAATCCAACACCTGAACCCGACCCTAATTCAAGTTTCATGCTCGCCACCCCTATTCCAAATGACCAAGAAGCTAACCACCCCACAAAAGACCAAATTGGTGAAACTAGCTATCATAAGGATGATATTCATCAGAACCTGGATACTCAAGAAACTCAAGATGAGGACATGGTCACGTAGCACCTTTCTTCTCTTGTTCTTTTCTGATTACGTTGTTATGGAAGCTCTCCTTGATATCACCATCCTCTCTTGGAATATTAGAGGGGCTCAAAATAACAATGCAAGAAGAAACCTAAAAGAATTGATGAGCAAACACAACCCAACCTTCATAGCAATTTATGAAACTCATGTCCCTTATCATAGACTTTCCACCTTCTGGGCTAACATTGATTATACCCCCATTCACATCATAGAAGCTAATGGACATTCCGGAGGTATATGGCTTCTAAAACACTCAGCTACAAACATCTTAACAACTATCACTAACTCCAACCCCCACTACATTTCTTTCACTATCAACCGCGGCCATGCTTCCTCTTTTTGCACTTGCATCTATGCAAGCCCTAACCCAACTCAACGCCCCATCCTTTGGAATCATTTAATTAACCTCAGCCACTCCATTGATGCGCCCTGGATGATCATAGGAGATTTCAACGAAACTCTCCTACCTAGTGACCAAAGAGGTGGCGTCTTCCACCATAGCCGAGCTGCTTCATTCTCAAACTTCATGAATTCTTGCAACCTTCTTGATCTCACAACCACCGGTGGAAAGTTTACTTGGCATAGAAACAGTAATGGCATCCGCATTCTCTCCAAAAAGCTTGATAGAGGATTGGCTAATGTTAACTGGCGCTTGAACTTCCCGGAAGCCTTCGTGGAGGTTCTTTGTAGGCTCCATTCCGACCACAATCCTCTTCTCCTACGTTTTGGAGGACTTCCTTTATCTAGAGGTGAGCGGCCTTTTCGCTTTGAGGCAGCTTGGATCGATCATGGTGAATACGAGAGCTTGGTAAAAAATTCTTGGCAACCACGCACCCATAACATCATTTCGGCCTTGAATAATGTCAAAGAGAATTCCGTCAACTTCAATCATGAAATCTTTGGCAACATCTTCCAAAGGAAAAAGCATATTGAAAACCGACTCAAAGGAATTCAAAATTATCTTGAAAGGGTTGATTCCATCCGGCACTCCCACCTTGAGAAAGAACTCCAAAAGGAATACAATCATATTCTATTCCAAGAAGAAATGCTTTGGTATCAAAAATCAAGAGAAAAATGGGTGAAATTTGGAGATAAAAACACTACTTTCTTCCACACTCAAACCATAGTTAGAAGAAAGAGAAATCGAGTACATAGACTTCAGCTCCCCTGTGGTACTTGGTCTTTCGATAGTGATACTCTCCAACAAGAAGCACAAAATTACTTCAAGCTCTTCTTCACGGCTAGCCAAGACAATCGTGACCGAACTTTCACTGAAGGTACCCACCTTTCCATTACTGAAGAGGGGAGAAATTCCCTAACCACCCCAATCACCAAAAATGAAGTTTATGTTGCCCTTAACTCCATGAAACCCTACAAAGCCCCTGGTCCGGATGGTTTCCATTGCATCTTCTTCAAGCAGTACTGACACATTGTTGGCAATGACATTTACCACATGGTCCAAACCGCTTTCCAAACAGGTCACTTTGATCCAGAGATTTCAAACACTCTCATTGCACTTATCCCAAAAATTGACCCACCCACCACTTACAAAGACTTCAGGCCTATTAGCCTTTGTAATATTACTTACAAAATTATTACAAAGGTCCTGGTTCACAGGCTTCGGCCTATTCTTACTAACATTATTGGTCCCTATCAAAGCAGCTTTCTGCCTGGTAGGGGCACTGCAGATAACTCTATTGTTTTGCAGGAAATTATTCATTTCATGAAGCACTCTAAAAGGAAGAAGGGTTACGTAGCTTACAAGCTTGACTTGGAGAAAGCTTTTGACAACGTCAACTAGGATTTCCTAAGCAACTGCCTCCATGATTTTGGATTTCCGAACATCACCATCAAGCTCATCATGCATTGCGTAGCTTCTCCTAGTTACTCTATACTTTGGAACGGGAACAAGTTGCCGCCTTTCAAGCCTTCTCATGGCCTCCGACAAGGTGATCCGTTGTCCCCTTATCTTTTCATCCTTTGCATGGAAAAGCTTTCAGCTACTATCAACTCAGCAGTCGTCCAAGGAAGATGGGCACCCATCCAAATCACCCCTACGGGGCCGCATTTATCCCATCTCCTATTTGCAGATGATGCCCTTCTTTTTTCTAAGGCTAAGACCTCTCAGGTTCATCTTATTCATGATTTGTTTGAAAGATTCAGTCAAGCCTCGGGGCTAAGAATCAACATTGCTAAATCAAGGGCATTTTACTCGTCAGGCACTCCTCATGGTAAAATCACTAGCCTCACTACAATATCCGGAATCCAAAGCACATCCTCACTTGGCAAGTATTTGGGTTTCCCTATGCTCCATGGACGTCCTAAGAAGAGTGATTTCAACTTCATCATTGAAAAAATGAAATCGCGCTTGGCAACTTGGAAAAATAGGCTTCTAAATAAAACAGGTAGACTTACTTTAGCAACATCTGTTTTATCCTCCATACCCACCTACTATATGCAGATTAATTGGCTTCCTCGGAGTATTTGTGATAGTATTGATCAGACAACCAGAAATTTCTTTTGGAAAGACACTAACAACAAAGGAGTTAACTTGGTAAATTGGAAGAAATTAACTACCCCAAAACAATCTGGAGGTTTGGGAATCAGGAGAGCTAGAGAAGCCAACACTTGTCTCCTTGGAAAACTTGTATGGGACATGGTTCAATCAACAAACAAATTATGGGTAAACATTCTTTCCAACAAATATACCACAGGGTCAAACATCCTTCAAGCCACCTGCAGTAGTAACAGTTCACCCACTTGATCTTCCATCATCAAAGCAAAAAATGTCCTCCGTAATGGTTATCTATGGCGCGCTGGTTCAGGTACCTCCTCCTTTTGGTTCCATAATTGGAGCCCCCATGGACTGATTGGCTCACACGTTCCCATCATTGACATCCACGATATTCAACTCACGGTTAAAGATGTTTTCACACATAACGGTCAACACACTCATGCTCTCTACACTAATCTGCCTCCAGCAATTGCAGATTACATTAATAACACCAACTTCAGATTCAATGAAAGAATAGAAGATACCATCATATGGAGCCACAATATCAACGGGGTATACACAGCAAACTGCGGCTATGCTGGGCTACTTCGCAACTCGGATACTGACACCAATCCGCTTTCTACCCACTCTTGGTCTTGGTTATGGAAGCTAAAGTCCCCTGAAAAATTCAAACTGTTGATTTGGTTAGCTTGCCATAACGCCATTCCGACAATGTCTCTTTTCGAACACCGTCATATGGCCCCCTCTTCCACCTGTTCCAGATGTGGAGAAGACGAAGAAACCATTATGCATTGCCTTCGGGATTGTCATTTCTCCTCAATTATTTGGCACCGGCTCGGTTTCACGGATACCGCTTTTTTCAACGAAGCTTTTCCATAAAGCTGGATCAAACAACACGCTACTGGTAACAACTCTTCCCTTTTCCTTTCTGGTCTCTGGTGGTCCTGGCGAAACCGCAATTTACTGTGCCTTAGCAATGAGTCTTGGTCTATCCATCAGATCATGTTGAACATCCACAGCTCAATCTCTGCTATTAATGCTTCATATCAAGCCGCAACGGCCCAGTCCTCACAAACGCTGGTTCGTTGGAACAATAGCAATTTCTCTGGTGTCGTGTTAAATGTGGATGGCAGCTGCTTGGGAGCTCCAATCCGAGCCGGTTACGGAGGTATTTTACGAAACTCAGCTGGTTTTTTCCTTCAAGGTTTCTCCGGTTTTATTGAAGCAACAACGGACATTTTGTTCGCTGAACTTACGGCAATTCACAAAGGGTTACTCATGGCAGCCGAAAATGGAATTGAAAAGATGATCTGTTACACAGATTCACTGCTTTCAGTCAAGCTCCTCACAAACAGTAGCTCCCGCTTCCATGCTTATGCTGTTTTAATTCAAGACATTCAAGACTTGCTATTATCAACAAACTTCTCCATACAACATTGTCATAGAGAAGGAAACCAATGTGCAGATTTCATGGCAAAGCTTGGTGCAATTTCAAACGAAGAGTTTGCAAGACATACAACCCCACCTTATGATCTCATTCCTTTGATTAGATTAGACGCCATGGGAACTGCGTTTCCTAGAGCTTAGGCGTGTTTTTACCTTTTTCTTTCCTATCTTGTTTTTTCTTTTCTTAGCTTTGTAACCAAAAAAAAAAAAATTACAAAAACGAAATCCAAAACATGAAACGAAAAAAAAAAGTACAATGTTCAAAGTAGTTAATAAAGAGTACTGCATAATATACGTGATGCACGAGTGTAATTACAGTCTGCTACAGATTACACAACACCACCACGATATAGGGATGCAACCTAAAACAACCAAATTGAATTCACCTACGACATACAAAACAGTACAGGTTAAATATGTTTTTGGTCTCTATAAATATGTCAACTTTTCGTTTTAGTCCCTTTAAAATTTTTCTTCAACTTTTAGTCCCTATAAAATTTTCAATCACTACTTTTGGTCCCTATTTTTAATTTAATTTTTGTATTTTTTGATGAAATTGTGCAGAAATGTGTCAAATATTCAAAAAACAATTCCTAAAAAAAATTAGATTTTTTTAACAAAACACAAATTAAATATGAATTTTTAACCATAAACAGTATAAAAATTCATGTTTTGTTAAAAAATTCTTAATTTTTTTTGGAGTCATTCTTATAATATTTTGAATTTTTCTGGAAAATTTTATAAAATAATATGAATTCTTACATATGAGTTTACTTTAAAAGAGGGACCAAAAGTGAAGATTGAAAACTTTATAGGGACTAAAAGTTGAAGGAAAATTTTAGAGGGACTAAAACGAAAAGCTGACATATTTATAGGAACAAAAAACATATTTAACCCAAAAAATAATCCAACAATGTATCCCTAGTTCGGTGCTGCACAAATATAATTATAATCACATAAAAAAGTATTGTTCTGGACCGGCGAGAACGCTAATCCCATACAGCCACATGGTTCAAGCCCGTGAAACAGGACGTGATATCTCTAGGGAACACACTAGTTCTGGTGTGGACCACCGCGCTAGAATGTGCCCTAACCTCTTATGCAGCGTCCACGTGGCCTTCAACGGCTCTTGATGAGGCATCATGTTTCACGAAAGCTGTTATCGCCTCCTTCGTCTATATAAGGGTGACTTGGCGTCACCCTGAAAGTACGATTCATTTTCACACATACTCACATATTCAACCTCATTTCACACATTCTTTTTTAGACAGACCTTCCATTATCAACTTCTTCTTATACTGAGCCGAATCAAATTCATTGCTTTCTCCACATATATTCCCCTCATTGCACCATTTTCTCTGACAACAAGGCACCACGAAAAACCCAACTGAAGTGCAAAGTATAGCACAAAACTTATCCAACAGAACCAAACTCGAAAGACTGATCAAAAAAATCAAACACACACTCATATTTGGACCAACATGCTTTTTTCTACTCTCTCCAACTTCTTGTTTCACCCCAATTCCATTCATCGGTGGATTTGGATGCAAGTCATTTGATAATGTAGAAGGAATGAATGCAGGTGAAAAATTATAAGATGAATTAGTGTATGAATTGGTTCCCTTTGGTACTTCTTTATCACTTGTGTTTGAAATTTTACCAACTTCTCCTCCTAACATGTTGACCCTTGATTTGCCCCAAGTGTTCTTGTTCTTGTTTGTTTTAGTTCTATTAATAATTCTCCTGCCCTGTAACAATTTGAAAAAAAAGTTTTATTACTGATAATAGTGAATATCAAATCCCTTAAAAAATAGTGCATATTTAATAATTTTTATGATATAATGTACAAAATTAGTATAATGCTTTTTTTGTTTTGACCAAAATATTAGTATAATGCTTATAAATCCACATGGATTGGTCTCGTGGTATTGACTTGAGAGCTTAGATTGTACTTCTCCACAAGGTTTCCCGTATGATTCTCTCTAGTGCCAATTTAAGGTTGGCTAGTTTAGCTTCTTCAAACAAAAGTTATTTTTTTTTTATTTTATGAAATAATATTTCCTAAAATAAAAGAATCCCTTAAAAAAATAGTGGATATTAAATATTTTTTATGATATAATGTACAAAATTAGTATAATGCTTATAAACAATAAAATTGAGTTTTTTTTTTTTTTTTTTATGAAATAATCTTTCCTAATATAAAAAGTGGATAAATAGATTTTTGATTCATAGAATTTATCGTTAATCTTAGTGATTTAAGAAGCAAATGTAGTAAAACCCTTCAATTTGTAAATACACTCTACAAACTCCCTATTATACACATAGTTCCTTATATACATATTTCTTTTTGGTTTTCCATCCATTTTTTCGTAAAAAAATAGGGCAAGACGGGGCAAAGTCACATATGATGTTTGACAATCATTTCATCCATCCATTTTACATTTGAGGTGCGGTCCATATTCACACCTTTCAAGAAACAAAAAGTTGAGAGGATGAGAATGTGGCATCCACCTCAGATGTAAAATGAGTAAACGGAACGTCAAACATTAACCAAGCTAAAATCTCAGTTTCTATGTTCCTTGACCATTAATGTTACATTGATGTTTTTTTTCTGTACAATGTTACATCCTTGCTTTTAGACTCCATTTCTATCTCATTTACCCTCTCTTTCCTTTTCTTTTTTTTTAATATTCTTATCTTCCTTGCACAATTTTCACTACATAGAATCGTGTCTTATAAAACTGATTGCATTCGTTATACTTGATAGTGGCCACGATGTCAAGATTTGTTTGTGTTCATGGCCACATAACAAGAACATCAACTTCAACCTCTTTGAATGCATTATCAAGGATAACAATATTACCACAAATATTTGCAAATTTAATTGAAAGTAATGTAGCGAAGGAAGAATAAGAATACCAATGATGTACGACTCAAAGCCGAAATTAAAGCCTGACGAATTCGAAGAGACTTTTCTTTACCAATATTTCTCCGAGGACTAGCACTTCCATCTCCGGTGCCACCTTTTGCCGCCGTCAAAGCCGACGACAAAATGGTAGGTAACACATGGCCTTGCTTCTCCGCCAAGGCAAGGTAACTAAGAAGTGGGTCAGTTGTTTTCACTTTCCGACGCGGTGGCGGGTCAACAACATCATCCGTTTTAAAACAGTTGAACAAATAACGTTTTCTTTTGTTTTTATTGGAAGAATCCATATGAATATTGGAAGAAAAATGTGACTAGTGTTGAAGAAGATTTTGATAAGTTGTTTTTGGTGACGGTTGAAGAAGAACGAGGGGGTGCATGAGGATTTGAGAAAATGAAGGAAAAAAAGTGTTGTGTTGCATGCGATGTGGAAGGGATTCTAATTTCCTTTGATGTGAGTGGTGTTTTAGATTTGTTTCCGTTCTTGTCGCCATTGTTCATTTTTGTAACCAGCAAGTGAAATCAAATTCTAAATATGGATTAGCCATTTTTTTGTTTTGGTAGAGGAAATATATATTCTATAATAACACTTTTGAAAATTATTTTTATGAGAAGTTCGTAAAAATAACTTCTCATTTTAGGTAGTTTTTAAGATCTTGTTATCTAAAAAATGTCGTAGCAAAATAATGAAATAAATTTAAATTATTTTTTACTAGCGTTCATGCCCGTCTGTCCGCTTTTTCTACTGCGCTAACGTAGGTAAATACTATTCTCAATTTTTTTTTATTCGTGTTTGGTTTTGAAAAACAATAGATGAATCACATAATAACACTCACAAATGTGAAAACAAAATAACCAATTCAATAATCAATTAGAAAAATACAATGTTCGTCTGTCCGCATTTTCTACTGCGCAAATACATGTATCTAAATTAAAAGTGATAGGTTGAAAAAGAAAATGTTACTTTTGAGTAATAGCTATTTCATAAATAAAGAGATATAGATAGATAGTAAGAGAATTAGAGAGGATTAGAGAACACACCGTAGTTATTATTTATTAATTAATACAAACAGTTTTATTCATGAGATAGTTGACATACTTCTCACTAATCAGACTTCATACTATCCTCAACGCACACAATAAAGTATAAATATAAATAAAACGTAGGGAAATTATAATATCAAGTCTTTATCGAAAACTTTTCATTGTGATTCCAAATGCAAAATTAATCTCTTTAGCACTTAGCATTTCAGAATCTTAGAATAGAGTATGTTGCATAATCACTTCATCAAAGTGTATTTCATAACATGTATGCTTACATTTTGAGCTTTCTTGTTCTCCTTATTTTTTTTTCATTTTAATTTCTGTTTGTTCTAAAGTTCCCATTTCAGTGCACATAAAACAAAGCAACCACAAAATTAAAACAAAAAAACAAAAAGTTGATGGTGCTGAAGATTATACTTGATCATAATATGAAATAGAAAATCATTTTGAATACTTTCTTCTTGATTAATGGTAGAACCTTGATGCACATTGATACTTTTCGCCGGTGGCCAAGGACGACAAACCTTCCCCTTTTCTCATTTCTCTTCCTCAAAGGAGATAATTTTGTAATCTCTTCCTTTCTCTTCAACAAAAAAAGGAATACGTGTATGCAAGTGTTCCTTTCTCTTCCTTTTCATAAGCTTTTAATTGTGGTTGTTTGTAATCTCATTCTTCTTCTTGATTGTTCTACAAATTTCCCCTTGTTCTCATAAAGCATAATAAGGCCATGAATTCCTAGTATTCAACGCACCCTGCTTTTTCCATCTTTAATATTAATTCAATTAATGTTCAATGATGGGGAAATGGAATTGTAAAGATACATACTTTGAAATTTAATAGTGTGGTTTCACTCTGTATAGTGTCTTGACAATTTTGTTCTCCTCTTGCAGTCTACCTTGTCTTCTATTTCTTGCATACCAAAACTTTTGCCTGTAAAAAATTGAAATTTTTTTATGCTGTTGCCAATCATATGGAAATCTCTGTCATCAAATTGCTTAAAAGAAACCAACCTTTTCAGTTATGTGTAAACCAACCTTTGCAATCTCCTCTATTCTTTGTATGTGCGGGTGTCAATTGTGTTGTTTTTGTGAAGGGATCAGTTACCCTTTTTCTTCTAAGTGGTTGGTGAAGACATAAATTACTAAATTATATGCGGTTACTTTTTAAACATTAAAGAAAGTGAAGAGTATTTTTGGAATAGGAAATAGGCTACACCAAATGAAAAGTATTGCCTTTTTTAATAGGTATAGATGAAAAACTGTTGGAATTTCGAGAGTAGTCTGAAGCGACAACAAGCCAAATACTCTAAGACTACAAGAGAGTTCGGGGTAGTGAGAAGCGACAACAAGTAAAACCTTAAGATATTAGGTATATGGGTTAGTAAGTTCAACATTTTATCCATTTATAGTTGATGTAGGACTTAACCACTCACACTTGAAACCCAACATAAACTACTTAAACCAATTTCTCATTGAAGGTTTCTTTAAAATCTTCTTTGTTAAAAAAGTTATAACAAAAAGATGAAACACTATAAAAAGTTATTTTAATAAAAAAAAAAAAAAACTATAACAAATAGGCCTATAAACTAGTGTGTATCTTGTGTCATGCTCACGATCGAGTTCAGGTATGCATCGAGTTTAGGTATGCTCCATTTAGGTAATGTTTCATTTAGTCCAGACATATGACGACAAAAACATCCAACAACTGAGATTTAAAAACTAAAAAACAAGTGTTTGTTTAATCTATACCTATTAATAAAGGCAATATTATTTTTTGGTGTAGTCTTTTTTTTAAAATCTCAAAATACCCTTACTTGATAACAGTTATTTTTGGTGTAGCCTTTTTATCCTTCCAATTTTGTCCTTACCGATTTACTTTATTTTTGTAAAAACGGAACTGTTTCTCTTTATTTGCTTTTATTTTTACTAAACTGCTCCAATCGTTGTGATTCCATTTTCCTTAGTGGGTGCCTTGGTATAGCATAACTTTTCAAAACTATTGGGGTTAATATTTAGGTAATTTCATTGCACAATGTTTTTTGTTACCATTTTTGTTTTGTTTTCTTTTTTATTTTGAATGTACGTCTCTTCTTTGTATATTGCACAGATTTATTATTTTGAAGTGTATTGATTCTCTACAACTTCTACAAGAAAATCAATGGGTAAACCATGTTTTTTCTCTATTATCTTTTACTTTCCTTTCCTCATTTTTCTATCTAATTCTTCTATTTTATTTTATTTCAAACCATGATGTTGTTTTATTGCGTTTGGTTCTAATTTCTTTTCTAAGATAGATATATGAAATTGTATGGATGTGTTTTTTTCAAATGCTTTATTATTTTTCTTTTTGGGGTAAAAATGCTTTATTATTTTGATTTATTAGTGCCTATAACGTTGATAATTAGGGTCACAGTCATAAATTTTTATGAAAATAGAAGAATGTGTAATATTTGTTAGGATGCTAATTAATTATGTGCATGATATATTTTTTTTGTTGTAATTATTATGCATCTCATTAATTTTCTGTCTAATGTTATTAGCGCCTAATTTTTTTTTGATGAACTAGGAGAGTGAAAACAGCATCAAGAGGTGTCGTCGACATCCCAACTAGGTTGGCACCCCGAGATACCTCCATCCTCTACCGAGACACTCATGAAAATTTTATTAAAAAAAGAGGAAAAAATAATTACAAAAGGAGGGGGGACTAGACCAAAACCCTCCACAAACAGAAAAGAAAACAGAAAATAAAACAGAAACACCAACAGACTCAAACAAAAACAAATTAAGGAAGCCCGTAATTAGGAAGCCCACATCTATCACGGAAGAAATCAAGGCACAATGCAGAAGGTAGATTGTGTAACCAAACTTGACCAACACAGGAATGTCCCAAAGAGGCTAATTTATCCGCACAGCAATTACCTTCGCGAAAAATATGAGATGATAGAACCTGAACTCCCAACCGCCGAGCATTATGCCATATGTTACGGAGCATAATAGGAACCAACAAGGGATTAGAAAAAATCAATAAAGCACTAGAGGAATCACTTTCTAATTTCGCAATTGTTGTAAAAGATAAAGACTTAATTGCACTTTCCCCTTATCTTTTGCTAATTGTGCGATTTTGCACCCCCTCTTCTTTTTTTTGAGCAATTTTACACCTACCTTTTGCCCCTTTTCCCCTCTTTTAATGATGATTTTGAACAAAAACACAATTGGCAAAAGATGGGTGCAAAATCACTAAAAAAAAAAAAGATGGGGTGTAAAATCGCACAATTGACAAAAGATAGGAGGGAAAAGTGCAATTAAGCCAAAGATAAAAGGCAGGACGCCTTTCATATTTTATGGACAAAGTTTACACTCTACACAATTGAAGCAAATTTTTTGCACAAAATGGAATCAACCAATGATAAGACAAATGGGAAATAGCTTTCATCCCTCTCTATAACTCTTTCTTCTATTTTAATTTGTATATTTTCAAGTCATGCCTCATAGCTAATTTTTTTTTCTTTTTTTTAATCGGTGAATTGTTTGTATATATTTTTTTTTGTCAAGAAGGAAAATGTTAGGTGTTGGTCCAATATCCTGAAAGGAAGGATATCCATTTACTACAAGAAACCAAGTAAGTGTAATCAAATAATCAATCCCACATTTTTTTGTTTTCCGTTGCTATCTTTAAAATGATTATAACATTAACACAAGTAGATTTTACAATGCATGTTCACCCCGTATCATGACATTGACAATTTGCATATTTTGGCTTCAATGTTAATTGAATTTTAACCGTGAATGCAAGTTTCCTTCCATTAACCCTGTCACCGAAATTCAAACTAAACAAAAAATGGAAACACTTCTTTGTTTTGTATTTCCTTTCGTTTTATGGGTTTTGGTCAGAGGCTCATGTCTGATCAAACAGTTGAAGAAAGGACCTTCACGTGAGGTATATTGGTATGAGTAATGATACATAGACACCCTTAAGTGGCAATACACCTTTTGACACCCACACAAAAATCTGACACGTAGTCACGTGGACCCCGCATAAGCACACTTTCTCTTTTCTCTCCTGTTCTCTCTTCCTAATGCATGGGGTGTACAAGGGTGTATGAGAATAAAGGGTGTCTATGTATCATTACTCGATTGGTATTGCGAGTGTGGCACCACCAGGGTAAACAATCTTATTTCTTCTCTCACTCTCTATACATTTCCTCATATCCTTTATATTTCTTTCCAATAGCGTTTTTACTTTCTCATTTCACTTCCTGATTTTTTTTTCAAACTAAGTAAAAAATCTCATGAATGTATCAATTACCCTTTTTAGATGTTGTAATTTGTATTTATTTATCCTATTTGGCTTTGATTGTGCGATTAATCATTTTTAGTATGTCTGGCCATTTCTTTTTGGTGGCTGATTATGGATAAATTTGGCACAGTTTGCATATAAGAATGCTGGCCCTAAATGTTGTGGTGTCTCTCTCAATCCACTTTTTGTTATTTTATCCTCTTTGATTATTCTTATTTTGGGTGCATTCTGGGAGTACAACATAATCAAGTTGTTTTTTTGAATCATTTAATAAATGGAAGATGTTTTTGAAGCACATGTTCATAATGGAATACATGTGGTAGAATACTAATTTATCAATTTAATTATTTGTGTTTTCCCTTCTCATGTCTCGGTTTATTGTTATAGATAGATAACAAATAGTAGATAATTTTTTATATACCCATTTGCTAACACTTTTAAATAATCTTATATCATACCCTATGCTTCTAAAATGGTTCAAATTTCCATGGTAATAATATTTTTGGACAAAACATAAAATGTTCCTCTATCATACCTTCTACAATTATCTGCCATAAAAATATCACTCCCCTCTTATTTTGTTTAAAATTATTTTCTCTACATATTCAGAGGAAATGACTATACTTTGAGCACGTGGTTCTGGTAAGAAACTGAGAAACCCCTTCAACAATTTTAACATTGTGCTCATGTTTTTCTTTTATTGCTTCATTTTACATTTTTTAAAGAATAAGTTACTTGATTTTCCTTTTGGTTTAAAATATATGTGCAATGGACTTTATTTCATGTTATTGGTATGTCTTACGTCAAAAGATTAACATTACAAATCTAGGCATGATGATTGTTGGATTTTGTGTAAAATTGAGGTTATAGAATACACATTTGCATCATCGAGGAAATTGGGAGAGTGAAAGAGGAATAGCACATGCTTACCCTCTAAGGTTTTTTTATTTTAAGAAGCTATAATTGGTTAACTTCTAAGTTAATGTAAGAGTGTAACACAACTGGTTTCTCTATGATTAGTGCTTTTTCTATGGGAAAAAAAGAGAGGGGATGTTAACCATTCGTGAGGAAAATAATTGTAGTCATTAGGCAAAACCAAATTTTATCACATTTTTGAAAGTAAAATAATTGGGATTGTTATGCTAATTTTTTATGTGTAGAAATAATATTCATCGTCATGTCATGTGCTCCCTTTAATTGATGTGTTCTTTTTAGTTGATTTTTGTTTAAAGTGACTTGAACAAAGTGTGGTTGGCCATTAATAAATAGATGATTGTTTAAGTAGATGGCTACAACAGTTGCAGCCACATTTTAAATTTCTAAGAAGGCAACTAAGAAAGAGAAGGATTAGAGATATTGGAGGATTAGACATTTGAGACCACTTGCAAAAGAAGTACCTGATTCCAACGTCATGCATCAAAAGGTTTCTCTAGGAAAGCATTGCATTGAAAATTATCAAATAAAGAAGCTTCAAAAAGAGTTATATGCTCCATCCTTATAGAGAAAAAATGTAGATATTTAGAATTTTTAGTAGTATGGAAAGAAGGGTCAAATTTGAAAATGTTATTCATTTCAATATATCCTTTCTCTCTCTCCTCTTTATACTTTCAATATATCCTTTCTCTCTCTCCTCTTTATACTATCAATTAGTTCATGTTATTTTTTGGGTTATATTCATAGATGTTATTTAATAGCTCAATATAGCATGAATCATAGCTTAATAAAATGTTCAAGTAGTATAAACAAAAACATAGAAAAATATATACATAAATTAGCGCAGTAGAAAAAGCGGACAGATGGGCACGGGAGTGTCCGTCTGGACGCTAGTAAAAGATAGGAACAAATCACGTAAATCATATATCCTTCATCAGAAACCTTCACCCATCTTCCTCTTGTAGCCTTTCATCTCCCATACAAACCAATTCCTCTTTACAGATCTATTAGAGGAAGAGGTTATGTGTTCATGGTGTTGTTGAAAATGTAAGAAAGCTACTATTTATAAATCTAATTAATATAGTGATGACTTTTGAACAAATTTCAAATCAATTTTAAAGCCACGATTGTTCGAATTACATATGGCCGTATCAAATTTTTCCTGATTGAGAATGCACGACGATGGAAGTTGGAACCACGACGTTCAAAGCATAACAAATTATACCAAAATAACAACAACGGCGATGGATTGGTTTTTGACTGTGGTAGGATGACGTTGGGATGATAATGATGACCACGAGAGCATAAATAAGAGGAAGAGGGAGAGGGGGAAGTTGTCACTGATGGTGGCGGATAAAGTTTAACGGTGGTAGGCGATGAGAGAAAGAGGGAGCAGGAGGACATGATATTTTTTATTTAAAAAACCACTTGTTGTTTAATTTTAGATCTCAACCATTGAATGTTTTTGTCACCACATGTCTTGTATCTAGACCCTAAATGGATCATACTTGAACTCTTCACGATCAATTTTTTTGAACTGAAAGAAACAACATTCATTCGTTCAAATTAGTGGAATACATTATAAACAAACACAAATTCAAAATCCTTAAAATAAAAAGAAGGAAAATGAGAAAAAAAAATTCACAACATCTAACTTAATAACATAAAACAACAAAATACCTACAAATATTGTGACAAAATCAAGTGACTGAAATACTTATGCCTCTAGATCAACATTAACGAGTCATTGATTGAACTCTAATTGATCGAAATTCATATGTCAATCTGAACAAAACAAACACCACAACATGATAGGAAATCCAACAATGTCTCATCAAGACGACAAACCAAATAATGAGACACTTTTACGAAGAAATCACGAAAGAAAATAGATTCAGATGGATGACTAAAAAAAGAACTAGTATAACGCTATACGGTGAATGAAGAAAAAAATAAAAGAAAAATTCAAAAGAGAATGGAAGATTGACATAAATGAATTTCCAACCATCAGAGAGAGTGATATATATATATATATATATATATAAAGAGAGAGAGAGAGAGAGAGGTGATCGCACGCGGCACTGCCATGAGAAATCACGATGGTGCTCCTATTTTGCCGGAGGTGAGATCAATTAGGGGGGAAGGGATCCAAGCATGGTGCCACAAATTGGTTGGGATGGGGATGATTGGCACGATGTGAGATAGCAACGTGGGAAAGCGTTGCGACAGGACGGCAGCAAACGGGACGGACAACAGGATAACAAGCGGCACGAAGAAGGGACTGATTATGACTATAACGTCCTATTTCTATTAAAGCGATAAAACACGCGAATAATAAAAATATTCAAGAAACAGACGCTATGTGATCAACAAAAACCAAATCAATATGCATATATAAAAATTCTCAACAGTCGCAGCGGATATAAATCATACACCTCAAAGTATACATGCCATGAGATCAAAATACAACATCATAAAAATTATCCAAATCCCGACAAATGGGCAAATCTCCACAACATAAATAAATCCAGAATAAACAATCTAGAATAATCATAAAGAAAGACATCCTAGATCAGAGCTTACCCTAAGACTCTAAGTAAACGATAACGGAGATAGCTCCCGCTATCCAAGCAACTCACCAAAAGCAACTAATCCTGCACTTCGTCTACTCATCCATACGGACAAGTAGGCGGTCAAAACCACTGGGGGTAACTTTTACATCAATCATAATCCACATAAACAGTTTGACATAAATGAATCAAATCAAGTGTCAATTAATTAATCATGAGCAATTAACTTCCATATACACATTCATGCAACAATTCGAAATATCACAAGTATATCATCAAACACACTTTTCATCAACAATCATCATTGTAACGCCCTAATTGTTATATTTAATTATTCTGATTTATGTGGGTATATATATATATATATATATATATATATATATATATATATATATGATGTTTGGTGATTTATGTGGTGTATTATTTTATTATATGGTTTATTTAATAATAATTAGAATAAGAGTGAAATAATAATTATTTTGGTGTTTTGGGAATTAATAGAATTTATTAAAATTAAAGGGAGTTAAGTGTAATATTGGGGAGCTGAGAAGGCAGTTAAGATAGAAAGATTAGAGTCAGAAACACTTTTACGTGAAACTGACAGTTTTGGGAGAAAGGAGGGAAGAGCAAGTAGAACTCAAGAAACCAAATTGCTGTGCATTTCTTTCTGCAATTCTAAGGTAAGGGTGAGGTTTACTTCAATAGTGTAGTTACTAATTTCTGAATTTGAATTTAACAGAGTTTTTAGTGAGAATTGGGATTTTGGGGTTTTATGATGAAATGTTGATTTTGGAGTTGTGAGAGTGAATTTGATGTTAGAAATAGGTTCTAAGTGCATACAGAAAGTTAATTTATATCTGTAAACTGATTTGGGGAGTGAATGGAAGAAAAATGGGATTTCTGGGAAAAACCTGTTTTCTGCCCGTACTGATATTCATCGCTCGCCTCGCGAGTGAACTTTATCATGGCTCGCCTCGCGAGCAGTCCAACTCGCCATGGCGAGCAAGCCAAATAAAAACTTGATTTTTGAAAAGTTGTTATAAGATGTTTTGGGGATGGTTTAAGGTACCTAGATGATAATAATGAAGACTGGAACAATTTTCAGGTTAAAAAGATGAATAGGGAGCTTAGTATAGAAGTTGGAGTGAGAAAATGTCATTTTTCCCGAGAGCACCTAATTTTCACTCGCCTCGAGTTCGCCTTGAACTCGCCATGGCGAGCTAGTGATTTTGTGAACTCGCCATAGCGAGCAGATGTGCTCGCGAGGCGAGCTGTGCAGTTTTGCTTGCATGAATGGTAATGTTTGAGTGTTGTTGTTTAAGCATAATTATATTTAATTGTGCATAATTCTGAATGGTTGGATCTCTGTTGGTTGTTGATTGATGTTGAGGAATGCATTGTATGTTTTAACTATTAATCATACATGTTGTTTAAGTGGAGTCACATGGAGTTTGCATTGCATGGTCAGTTGTATGTAGATATACACAAATAGGTCCATGGCATATGCATAAAACAGCGGAGAGGACTCATGTCCTGGAGTACTAGTTGCTCAACAGCGGTGAGGGCTTTGTTCTTGATGAATGCTTTAACCATTCAAAAGCGGTGAGGCTTCGGTCCTGTTTGGTACCACATGCATATTTGCATCCATTGAGAAGTCTAAGGTGTTGTCTTAGCAGTGTTTTCATGTCATTTGCATGAGTCTTAGTTGTTGATTGTGGTTGTTACTTGATGATGATGATGATGTTGTTGGTGAATATGTACATTGTTTACATACTTGTTAAGTGGATTATGATGATGTTGTTGTTGCTTGTGAATTAATTATGTATATTTGCAAGATGATGTAATTTGATGTTATAGGGTGTTAGATTCAATTGAAGATTTAATATCTATATTTATTGTTGTGAATCTCACCCCTTCTGCTTGAAAATGTTGCCCCTTCCTATGGGTAACTTGCAGGTGATCCTGAGTAGTTGGTGGTGGCTCAATGTCGTGTCTAGGGCTCTGATACGTGGGATGGGAATCATTATTTATATTATTGTTGTTTTTCCTTTCCATGTATCAATTTTTGGAACTTGATGATGTGGCCCTTTGTTGGTTGATTTATTGTTGTTAGGCTTTATGCCAAGATATTATATGGAGAACTTTAACCGTTGTTGTGGTTATTTGAAATGCAAACTTTCCGCTGCATGATTTTTGAAGTTATGGACGATGTTGAGTTAAATAGTTTTATTTTCTATTTAAGGAATTTTGAATTTGTGATGTAGCATGCCCGTTTGGTGCTTAACTCTGATGTATATTTGTTATTTAATTACTTTTGGGTAACGGGGTGTTACAATCATTCAAATGCATCAATTAGGATTCATGCCAATATGATATGTGCCTATACTTGACACATATATGCATGTGGTACCAAATCACATCAAGGTCGTCACCCATGATGCAACAAAAACATCATATGTAAGATTTCACACCCGTCTTACATTATCACCGAAGTAAAAGAGTAATCCTCCTTTACAACATCAAGACTCAACATGACTATGATGCATGGACATACAAGCAAAGACTCGACAATGCAAAATCACCTCATAAATATTCAACAACAATATAAAGGATAGCCTCCATTTATATTGATCACCTCAACAACAATTGCATTATCAAGTATTTACGTACACACAACAATCAAGTCATAATTCAATTGAGAATCATCATCACATTATCATCATAATTATCAATAATCATCAACATCAATCGATATATATGGCTCATTCCATTTCAGAATGATTTTTTTCATTCTCTTAGCCAAATATTGGTTGATTCATATATTAATTAATTTATTTTATAAAATTATGGCACCGTATTGAAAGTTAACCTTGTCTTGTTGTCCTGTATGACCATGCATCAGAAGCAACACTAAATTTGTTAATGGAATACACTTGATCTTCAATTAATTCTTTCGCATACTTGTATATGAGAATACGCCTAACAGATGTGTGAATTCTATTAAAATTGTTTTGATCCATATATTACGACTAAATCATTTATCAAATGATATGTATCATATTCTTTGTCAACAAAAAATACCGCATCATATTTAAGTTGTTTAAATGCATAATTCATTGATTAAATTATGTCAATAATATTCTTGATCAATTTGGAATAGCTATAGTTGTTTTTGGTTCCTATCATATTAATATTATTTTGGAACCATCATGCACTACTTTAGAATACATTATAAAAAAAATGTGAATTGCATCATCAACCTATTTTCATGTATCATATGTATTTTTATATATACCGAAGCTCATTATTATTGTTACATTATAGTTATAATAGAATGAACTGATTTATATGATATATAATATAAGGGGGTGTATTGGATCATGATTCTAAGGGATTTTAAAAGACTTTTTTATCATGAAAAAGTCTTGTGGTATTCAATCAAGACTCTTTCCAATTTAAAAAAAGTCTTGTGTTATTCAATCAAGATTCTTTGTCATTTAAAAAATGTCTTGTGGTATTCAATCAAGACTCTTAATCACTTAAAAAAAGTCTAGTGGTATTCAAATCATTCAAATTTGGAAGGATTGTTTAATAAATCAGATTTTGATGGATTTTGTGGGATTTTCTAATGAAATTTTGGCATGAAAAAGTCTTTCATGAAAACATGAGATTCCTTAGGATTGTTTTTTCTTTTAAGATGTTGCTATCTCTACCTCTCTCTCCTCCCTTATCTCTTACTCTCTCTTTTCCTCTTCTCTCTCTCTCTCTCTCTCTCTCTCTCTCTAGCTCTTCCGTAAAAAATAAAGTAAAATAAATAAAAAATTCTTTATTGAGATTTTGTGAAAGAGAGTGTGTTATGGTATTTTTTTCAATTGTTTCTTAAAATTCATAAAATCTGTTGAAATCTCTTGAAATCCATAAAATCATTTCAAATCCTTTAAAATCTTATGAATTAAATCCATTGAAATCCTTAATAGTCTTTTAAAATCATCAAAATCATCCAAATCCTCCCAAGTCTTTTAAAATCCTCAAAACTTTTTTAAACAAAAATTGTCCTTTAAAATCCTAATCTAATACACCGTCCTAAACCTTTTTAATGAAAATTATTGAAACACTAATAAAAAAATCTAAGATGTATTATTATATAGATAATGATACATTTTAGAAATATAACCTTTTAAAATGAATAATTTATCACACATGTTTCCTTTTTTTCCTGTCAATAAATGCAAAATATATTCCCATTAAAATTGGTTGACTTAATTGATCCTTTAATTTCCGTCTTGAAGGCTATGATTTGCATCAATAAAAAGTTATTGATATTCCCTTATATTCTCACTTAGAACTCCTTTTAATTTTGCAAGCAGACACTTCTTCTCTCCTCTCACAGTTTCACTTTGCTACGTACACTATTAAAATAATTATAATTAGTTTAGTTGTTCTTAACTAAAATAAAATATAGATAATTTTGTTGATCAATAAAATATAGATATTTTCATGTTTAGACCAATTATAGGTGATACAACGTATTAATATACAACATGGAACGATCCTTAAAAAATACAACATAGAATGTATATATATATATTTTTTTTCTTCCAAGAAACAGTAGCTAGCAAAGCGCTAGACTACCAAAAGATATATATAAACCAAAGAAAAGAAACAACATAAAGCAAAGAGAGGGGGACCAAACCAAAACCTCTCTAGTGAGTTACAAATCTAAAATTAGGTAAACCTAATCTATTGTTTCCATATGAAGATCTTATGCAATCAGGAAGATCTAACCAAACAGTAAAATTTGCAAGATTATGACTCAAGTTTGCCAAAGAGTCTGCGCAAGTATTTCCTTCCCTGTATATGTGAGTTGCCATAAAATTCATGGTTCTAGTGATTTGCATGCAGTTCAGCCATCTATTACGTAAATGCCAAGGAACCAGAGAGTGATTTTTGAAAGCTTTAACCACTAACTCAGAATCCACCTCAAGCCAAAGATTTGTCCATTGATGAGTATTGGCCAGTTCTATTGCCCTCATGGCACCTGAAATTTCAGCATGTAGGGAGTTACCAATACCAGTACTTTCTCCAAAACAGATGAGAAGTTTTGAGTTGCTATCTCTGAAAATCCCTCCACATGAGGATGAGATACCATTTGTGGAGCCATCAGTATTGCATTTAGTCCATCCTGGTGAGGGAGGCTGCCAAATAACCTCAATGATTCTAGGAGCTCTCGGAGGATGCAGACTAACATTAAACTTTTTAAGGATAACAAAATTAGAGATGCTTGGAGAGGCCACATTTTTAGAGAGATTTCCAGCTAAAGCCGAGTTTGAAATGACAACAGCAATAGAAGACTTCCAATTAATGTTTTTGTCTTGAAATCTGGACTGGTTTCTTGCAAACCAAATACAATTAAAAATATTAATTAAGGTAGCAGTGAGAACAGTCTTACATTGAGGGTTCCAAGAGCCATTGCAGATGCTCCATATATCCTCCTTTGATTGGAAATTAAGAGTGCAATTGAAAGTTCTAGCAAACCATCTCCAAAGTTGAAGAGCGTAAGGACATTCCAAGAAGAGATGTGTTGAAGATTCATTGCAAGCATGACAGAGAGAGCACATAGAAGGTAGGTAGCAACCTCTAACAAGAAGATTATCGTCTGTTGGCAATTTATCAAGCATGAATCTCCAGACCAACAGAGATTTAGATGGGGGAAAGTCTGCAGACCAAATCAACTTTGCCCAGGGAACTTTAGGAAAATGATTGTGTTTGAAAGTGTAAGCATCCTTTAAAGTTAGGTCACCAGTATTATTATGCTTCCAGACCAATTTGTCTCTCCTACAAGATCTAGGGATGGTTACTTGAGCAGCAAGGATACTCAGATTAGGATAAAGAATAGTTAATGCCGGTGGAAAACTCCATCTAAAATCTTGGATGTAATTAGAGAGCTGAGATGGGAGAATATCTAGTTGAGTCTGAGATATAGTAAGATGGCTAGCCAAAATTTCTCCACACCAATTATCTTGCCAACAATTTATAGTTTCCCCATTGCCAACAAGCCATTTGGAATTATTCATCAAGTTCTGAAATTCAGATTTAGCACCACTCCAAATTGAAGAATAAATATGATGATGGATACATGAATTACCCCTCAAAACTCTACTTCTTAGGTCAATGGCCCACTGCTCATCAGATTGAATCAATTCCCAACAGGTTTTCATATTAGAAGCTGCATTTAAACTCACTAAAGACCTAATACCAAGACCCCCTTCCTCAAGAGGTGCACAAACCTTTTTCCATGACACAGTAACCAACTTCTTTTTAGTTATGTCACCACTCCAAATGAAGTTCTTAATCCATCTTTTTAATTCTCTAAGCACGCTAATGGGCCAGGAGTATATACTCATAGTATGAACAAGCATACCCTGGATAACTGATTTAACCAATTGCACTCTACCTGCAATAGAAAGAAGAGATGCCTTCCAATTAGCAAGCTTCAGTTTAACTTTGTCTGCAATGGCTTGAAAGTGGATTTTCTTTGGCCTTCCCTTGAAAATTGGTGCTCCAAGATAAGTGAATGGCAATGAACCTATAGAGAAGCCAAGCATCTGCACCATATGATTTAGTCTACCACCAGAAACGCCTCCTGCAAAAATAGAAGATTTGTTGACATTCATCACTTGCCCAGAGCAATCAGCATATCTGGTAAATAGTTGTTTTAGCGCTTCGAGAGTTGAAATCTTTCCCTTACAAAACACCATTAAGTCATCAGCAAAAAAACAATGAGAGGGAATATGAGCTGATCTAGAAGCCTTGATTAAATTCACTTTACCATCATCCACAAGTTTTCTGATACCCCTACTGAGGACTTCTTCTGCTAACACAAAAAGAAGGGGTGAAAGAGGGTCACCTTGTCTGACACCTCTATTGCATTTGAAATATCCTTGTTGTGATCCATTAATAGATATTGAAATATTTGCTGATTGAAGGATTGAAGATATCCACTTGCAAAAATTATTGTGAAACCCAAAAGCCTTTAAAACCTTCAGTAGGAATTCCCAATTTAAAGTGTCGAAGGCTTTGGAAACATCTATTTTCATTGCTAAATTACCTCCAAAATTTCTTTTATCCAGAACATTAATAGCCTCCGAAGTAATTGCAATGCAATCTTTGATGTTTCTACCTTTTACAAAACCTCTTTGTTCTTTTGAAATCAGGTTGGGAAGAATTTGAGAAAGTGTGTCTGCTATTACCTTTGAAATAATCTTGAACTTGAAGTTGGCTAAGGCAATTGGTCTGTATTGATCAATACTATCTGCATTGGGGTTCTTCGGAATGAGGATGAGAGTGTTGGCATTGTAATTTTGAGGAAGCCATCCAGTTTGAAAGAATTGTATGACTGCTGCACAAACATCATTTTTAACAATATCCCAATAGGTTTGAAAGAAACTGGCACCGAATCCATCTGGCCCTGGAGCACCATCTTGATTAAGGGAAAACACAACATTCTTTACTTCTGATTCAGTGGGAATCATGATCAAGAGGTTGTTGGTTGTTTCATCAATCAGTTGAGGGATCACTTCATCAATCAGCTCCTCATCCTGCAAAACAAAGTTAGTGGAAACAAACAAGTTTTTATAATAATCAACTATATGATCAGAAATTCTCAACGGATCAGAGATGACTTCATCATTATGTCTGATATTCGAAATAATTTTAGTTTTGTTTTTGATTTGTGTAACTCTGTGATAATACTTGGAATTTCTGTCTCCATTCAAATGCCAGTTAACCCTAGATTTTTCCTGCCAGTAAACCTCTTGTCTATAAAGGGCTTCTTGTAATTTGGTTTGGGCTATCTTCTCTTCATGCATGAGAACATCATTATGACCCTGTTGTTGAATCATATCTTGAATTTCTTCCAATTTCTTTTCAGCATCAACAACATAATTATGTATGTTCCCAAAGACTTCTTTGTTCCATACCTTCAGTTTATCTTTCAAAGCTTTTAATTTACTACATAAAACAAATAGAGGGCAACCAACTACTGGTACATTCCAAGTGTTTGAAATGATATCCTTGCAATCATTGTGGAGGGACCAAGATTTGAGGAATTTAAAAGAGGAAGCAAAATGCATGGTTTCAGTTTTGATGTCAAGCAACAAAGGATAGTGATCAAAACCACTTTTCAAAAGAGTAGAGCAAGAAATGGATGAACATAAATCCATTAATTTTTTTATTACACACTGCTCTATCAAGTCGTCTTTTAATATGTCTCCTACCACCTCGACCATTATCCCAAGTAAAAGTTACACCTCTAGTGGGAAGATGAAAGAGATCAAAAGTGTCAGTCCAATTTTGAAAGTCTTGCATAGGTTTTCTTGCTGGGGAAAGGAAACCACTATGTTCATGAGCGCCTAAAATTGTGTTAAAATCACCAATAAAGCACCAGGGGTTGTCAAAGTTCATTTGCAGGGTATTAAGTTTGTTCCAAAGTTCAAGTCTTTTAAGGTTACTAGTTGATGCATATATAGCTGAGAAACAAATAGTTTGGTTGTTCACATTGTGGGAGAAAGATATTTGTTGGTCATCAATGTCAAGGATACTAGGGTTTAAAGAAGACAAACAAAAACACCATAAATTAGGGAGAAGATTTTCTCTATTGTTCATGGAGAAAAGCTTAAACCCTAATCTATTAAGCCAAAAAATAGGAAATCTGTGAAAAGGCATCCATGGTTCAGATATAAACACAAAATCAGGTTTGTTAGCTATAATAAGGTTTTTTAAAACTAATCTAGAAGGGGAATTAGCAATTCCCCTAATGTTCCAATACAACACCTTCATTTGAAAGGTTTAGGATTACCAGTTTTGTGTCTGGTTGCGTATGAGCTCTTGATAGGAACTTTCTTTTTGACAGACTTACCTCTAACAACCACTTGAAAGCCATCTTGTGGATCATTCTCTAAGTGCTGCAAGAGACTCTGTTCGGCTTCCTCATCTATAGCAATGTTTGCCCATGAATGTTCCAAAAATTCTTTATTTTTCTTCTCAATCTCCATCATTCTGTCTTTCTCTAATTGCACATCATCAAGATTAACTTCCAACTGCTCAACATTGTCAATTCTATTCAAAACAGGTCCATGTGCCACCAATTGACCAACATCAGTATTTATATTTAATGTTGGGCTTTGTTGAGTATTGTCTACAAATTCAGTATCTTGAGAGCTTGAAATTTCTTCCTCAGTCGTTGTTGCATTTTTCTGTATTTCAGCATTTATCTCCATTTCCAACTCAGCATCTTGTTTCTTGTATGTCACCAACTCTTGTTGAACCAAAGCTTCAAATCTGTTATTCTGCACTATCTCCGCCCTATATGGGGTTTTATCATGCCTTTTGCTTGTTTCTGCCCTGTTGTTTTCATCAGTAACTTTCTTTGATTTCTCTGCAACATCTTCAACAACAATAGGATCAGAAATAATGTTGCCCTGTTTCTTTCTTCCATCGTTAGCGACTCTAAACTCTTTTCTGCCTTCTTCAATAGGTGCTTTAGCATTCAAATCTTCCTTATTTCTGTTTAAGAACTTACAATCATCAACATAATGCCCAATCTTCAAACAGTGTGAACAATATGATGGGATGTTTTCATATTCTATTTCCACGAAGAAAGCAAAATCCTTTCTCTCAACCAACACTCTATAGTGCATTTGCTTAGTTAAATCCATATCCACTAAAACCCTAGCAAAATGCCCGAAAGTTCTATCTACCATAGGCTTTGTGGATGCAGGGTCGGTACAAATAGGTGTTCCCACACTATTGGCTATGGCAAATAAAATTTTGGGACGCCAATACTCCTGAGAGAGTCCGTGAATTCTAATCCAAACCTGAGCAGAAGTGTTATTCTGAGATCTAGGGTTGAAATCCCTAGTCCATGCAAACAACTTTAATACACCAGGATTCAGATTCCATGAAGAGTTTGATCTAACCCTCTTAACATCTTCCAAACAAGTAAAAGAGAATTCAAAAAAGCCCTTACCAATAGAAGTAACACCCCACTTACTCAGGTTTTTCCAGATTTGAGACAATTTGTTGCGCAGTGCAATAGCTGTGAGAGGGGTGGAACCTTTTGGCCAAATCACTCTTGCATGCAAGTTGTATTTGCATGAATCCATACCTGCAATGTATTCTTCTTCTGGGATGGAAATAGCAAAGTCATCGCCTTTCAAAACAGGTTGTGGTAGTTGCGAATTAGGTATATCACACAAGTTAGACAAGGCTTGAGCAAAAGTCTTTGGTTGGGATTGGGTTTGTTTCTTTGATGAATCTAGGTTAAATGAATTTCCAGAGGTAACTTTTGGTGGTTGTTTGGTGTTTTCAGCTGAAGCTTGAGGTTTGGGTCCATGATTAGGGTTTTCTTTTGAAACTGGTTGGGGTTGGTTTTCATGATGATCAGATGGGGAATCAAGAAAACGTAAGCAAGGCCAAGATACAATCACCGGTGGAGCCATGATTAGAGAAGGAAAGGTAAGGCGGTGAAAGGTTACCTGACAGCGAAGAAAACTATGGGGAAGAGACAATGAACAGTGAAAAAATCGCAAGTATTATCGCCAGAGACATGTTGAAAAACAATATTGAATGTATATATTTAGTATAGGTGATACTCTAAATTTCTTTCGAATGAGAAACATCAGGTTACTATAGATGATACTCTAAATTTCTTTCAAATGAGAGATATCAGGAACGAATTCAATTATTAACTGAGGCAAAAATTAACAATAAAAATAACAGTCGAAAAAATAAATTATCTACTATATATATTAAGATATGAAAAAATATTTCACAAATCGCAGGCACATAATTTATTAGCATATACTGACATTTATTTTATTTTTTAAAATAATTTATTGAAATTTATTATTAAAAAAAAAAAAATTGTACATGATGATTGCTTATTCAAAACATGTGTGTACTTTTTTGAGAGAAAACATGTGTATACTTTTTTTTGAAGGAAAAACATGTGTATACTTGATCACTTAGAATTCAAAAAAGAAAGTTTTTTTATTTTTAAAATCACTTTTATCACTTTCTATCAAACAAGGAAAGAACATCTTTTATAAGAAATAATAGATTCAATTTACTTTATTTGATTTCTCTCCCTCCCCCTATATATCTTTATACAAAAAAAAAAAAAAAAATTATCACAATGTTCTCTCTTCTCACTTTTTTCTCATAATCATACATTTCCTACAACAGAAACAGTAAAAGTAAGGCACAACAAAAGTTTTCACATTTCAGGGTCATAGACTATTTTTTTTTCCTTCAAAATGTAAAAGTATTCTACATGAAGAATAACACAAAACACAACTTGTACTTTGATTATACATAATAGTACAACATGATATTTGCCTTATAAAGACTACAGATAAATAGTAGTCATTATAAACCATATACTTAAAGATAAAATTGAACCCAAATAATACATCAGGTGCTATATATGAAATTGATTTATAGTATGTACACTAAAACAAAACACACCAGCTACATCAACTTGTGAGGATATTCCATGCTAGCAAAATTAATTTCACCACCAGCAATATGAAAATATTGTTGAATACCCTCATAATAGCCTTTATACCTCCCACCCATATAACCATATAACTCTAAGATTATAGGAGGTGCATGACATTAAAAAAGGAGGAAGGTTTTGCACAAAAGTATAAAAAGCTCTACAAGTTTTGAACAATGATGTGAGCAATTTGGAATGGCTAATTTGTTGTGCCTTATATATACAATAATTGTATGAATTATACATTTTTTTTATTAATAGCAAATTAATAATTAATAATGAGTAATTAAATGAAATTATTGGAAATGATATGAATTTCTTTTTTTGAAGCATAAGTTTTTTATTCAACAATCTTTATAATAATTGCAGATTTCGATTTCCATATATATATATATTACAAAGTGAAGAAAAGAGGAACAAACTTATTAGGTTATGTGTAACTATTTTTAGTTTTTTTTTAAAGGAATATTCTTAAGGTAATATAATCACGTAACCATGTATCACGTTTTATCGGTTTAAGGTAATATAATAGCAAGGTCGAATTATGATATTGTTATTGCTCAAAAGCAACTTTCAACCAACCACAAATGGATAATATGAAAAATGCATCAACAATCTATGTCATTTTGCTTAACAAAACAAAGCGAAACACAACAAGAACGAACAATGGATGATAGTTATTGTTATCGAATAAAAGAACAACATGCTTGCCACCACTATTATAAGCTCTTTGAAGCAGAGGTGAACATGAAGATTCCAAGGTAAAGAGTGACACTTACTC
Organism: Medicago truncatula; assembly: GCF_003473485.1. Lineage (NCBI taxonomy): Eukaryota > Viridiplantae > Streptophyta > Magnoliopsida > Fabales > Fabaceae > Medicago > Medicago truncatula. The sequence continues at coordinate 25,345,092 of NC_053049.1, read as the reverse complement.
ACTATCTTCCAAGGTAAGGTCGATGAGCTTGCTCTTCTTACCATTCACAACCTTCTCTCTAAGGACATCTCTTTCAACCACATGTCCTATGACATCTGCATTCATAAAATAGTGGTTAGATGTTATCCTATATTAAAAAAAAACAAATAAGTTTGATGCAGCAGAAACTATAGCAACAACCCACCAGTATATTTGTCCTCTTTGGTCGATTCAAGCACCTCTTTGAAAGGGATGAAATCATAATGATACTTTGGTATATCACTGCAGTCAATCTTTGTAAATCTGGTTATGTCAATTAAATTAAGTCTGAACCAATGTCCAGTGCAGCGAAACTTAGTCTCATTACGGGTCACCAGTACATTTTCGATCTCATAACAACTCCCTTCCTCTACTAATGATTTAATCTTAGGCACCAAAATCTTCTTCCCAAAGGCTTGTATCTTTCCCATCTGCAAATTATTATACATCAAAAATTAGATATACATTAAGATTAATATCAAGCCTTACACAATGAAGGAAGTGACAACAAAAAAACTAAACCTTGTCGTCAAGAAGCAACATATGGATGCCAGTGATTTCGTTAGGGTTGTTGAATTCAGAAACAGTCCAAAGGTTGATGACACGCACACGAATTTTGAGCTTAATTTTCCCAGCAACGATTGCAGAGACAGGGGTTAGGATGGAAGTCATTCTGATAATTTTAACTCTGTGTAAAACTGATTTGAGCTAGTGCAAAAAGGCAACGTAATGAATACAAAGAAGCTGCTATTTATAAATAGTTCTAAGCATCAGTTACATTGTGACCTTTGCAATACTCCAAAAGCAATCACAATGAAATTAAGGCGCACAACAAACCAAAGCTTAGGAAAACACAATTGTCAACCTGTGAAATAAAGTTCAGTTGTGACCTTTCAAAATACAAAAAAAAAATAAAAAAATATATCCTTGTGAAGTGGTCTGCATTAAATCAGTGACAACTCCAATTAAACCTTTGAACTATGCATTGGAAACCAACACGTGAATTATACATGAAAATGTTATTTGACTGTATTGGAATAATGAATTTTATGGTTGTGACTATTGCAGTGCCATATATTACAAATGTAATTGTTATTTTAAAAATTATAGTAAATGGTCCTATTTTTCTGCAAGATTATAATAAACATTAATTAGAATTAATTTTTTCACATGTGCAGACATTGGTTCAAAACATATACTCCTTAGAAAAGTTATTTGGTTCCAAAATTGCATCAATTTACAATAGCTTCATTTAATTATATTCAGATTCTTTAACAATATAAAATTTAGATCAAAATATAACATATATATATATATATATATATATATATATATATATATATATATATATATATATATATATATATATATACCTTTTCTCAATGACACTATGTTATTTTAAACCTTTTTCTATAAGCTTAGGTATTACATTATACATAATAAGCCATAAGACCTTAACTTATATGATTGAGTTATTTAAAAATACAGGTAAGATTTATCTTGTAGGAATCATACAATTCAGTCTTTTAAAAACAATTAAAAATGCTTCTCATTGAGAATATTTCAAATTGATACGACTATTTGATTTTGAATTGAACCACTGGCAATAAACAAAGTTTTCATAACGCAGAGAAAGGTTCCATTGATAATAACTGTTACAAAACTTGCCAATCTTTGAACCAAAATGAACCAATGTTTCTACCTGATACCATTTAAAATAAACTAAACATCAAAAAGCATTATCAGGCATTACATGTGCATAGCAAAAAAAACTAATGTATCATTCCCTAATTAGCAAATAAGACTAAAATAAACGGTATCGTTGATTCCACATTTTGGTGCACCAAGAATGAGATGAGAACCCCTCCGAAGTCCTTGTGCTTTACCATTAGCAAATAAGATTAAAATAAACGGTATCGTTGCTTCCAAGTTTCGGTGCACCAAGAATGAGATGAGAACCCCTCTGAAGTCCTCTCGCTTTAACCATTCGTTTCCATGAACCACCGATTTTGAAGTGTGCGTACTTACGCCTGCCATACACCAACGTGCAAAACCAAGCATTTCCAAAATCATCCACCAACTTAACTGAAGTTGATCTCTTGTTCAAAGTTAAACGACAAAACTCTCCAGCAGCAAGAATCTGAATCAACACAAAAGTATAACTATTAGAGTAATACTACATAGAAAACAAATACAATTAAATTGTGTATTATATACTCACCAACCAGCCAGAATCAACCTCATCACCAGTCAATTTCTTCTCATAAGAGAATTGAAAATTCATTGGGTCGTGAACATAGGGCCTTGGCACAGTATCAATCATGAGAAAGGGAAGCATATCCCTGTCGATTTCAAACTTCATGGATGGAGTAAACCTGAGATTGGCCATCCTCCTCCGAAACCTATCCTCAATGGTTATCTCAAACTTGCTTTCACCAACAAAGAACATGGACACCCAACACCCAAGGCTTATCTTGTAGAAATCACGCAAAGCGAGCCACCCCCTTGTTAGATAAATCCCAGTGTTGTTTCTCTCTACCAGCACCTCGAACTTGTTATTGTTACCATCAATTAAAGTTGCGTAACGCCCAATCTGGTCTCCAAAGTCGTGACCAAACATAGGTGGGAGAACAGCAACACCCTATAATTCGATTAAACAGTCAGTTTTCTTCCTCAAATACATATGAACAAAATAAATTAGTTAATAACCATACATGTTCTCCGGAATATGGAACAACATATGTTCGTTATTTCTTGCGAAGATCATTGACAATACGGTCCAG